>NC_050578.1:9045924-9741086 GCF_011100635.1 Trichosurus vulpecula
AAAGATCCTGCATGATCTTGACTGTAGTTCCATGATATTTAAATTGTTTCTTTCTAGCTGCGTGCAGGATTTTCTCCTTGACCTGGTAGTTCTTGAATCTGGCTATAATATTTCATGGTGTTTTCAATTTGGGATCTTTTTCAGGGGATGATTGATGGATTCTTTCGATGACAATTTTAGCCTCTGCTGCTAGGACTTCTGGGCAATTTTCCTTAAGGATTTCATGGAAGATACTGTCCAGTCTCTTTTTTACATCATAGCTTTCAGGTAGACCAATAATTCTTAGATTTTCTCTCCTGGATCTATTTTCTAGGTTGGTTGCTTTTCCAATCAGATATTTCACGTTTTCTTCTATTTTTTCATTTTTTTTTTAGATTTTGTGTGACAGATTCTTAATGTCTCATAGAATCATTAGTTTCTACATGCCCAATTCTAATTTTGAATGTTTTGTTTTCTTCCTTTATCTTCTCTATCTCCTTTTCCATCTGGTTGATTTTACTTTTCAATGAGACATTTTCTCCAATTATATTTTGATTTGCCTTAACCAATTCCCTGATTTTACCTTTGTAAAGATTTGTTTTCCTCACTGAATTTTTTTTTCCATTTTTTCTTTTACCTCCCTAATTTGGTTTTTAAAGTCCTCCTTGAGCTCTTCCAGTAATGCTTTTAGGTCTGGAGACTAGTTCACTTTCCCTTTTGAGGTTTCAGATGTGGGTGTAGTGTCCATGCTGTCCTCTTCTGAATTGGTATTTTGATCACCCCTGTCTCCATAATATGAATCTGTCATCTTTGAAAGCTTCTTGCTATTCTTTTTTTTAATGGTGTTTTGTTCCTCCTGGTTTCTCAAGTGGATCTCTGCTTCTGGGGACAGGGGACTCTATCCCAAGTTTCTTGTGTTGGGATCTAGCTTTATGTGCTATGGCCTCTGGTTTAGTGAGGTGTGGGGGAGGGGTGGTTTGACTGTTGGGAGGTCTCCTTTTCCCCAGGACTGTTCTACAGAATGGGTGGTCTCAGTTCTTGTCTGTGCTGATGTCTGCCACTTCCCCTGGCTGTACAAAGCCAAGTCTGGGATCCTAGCATTGAAGTTAGTTAGCTCCACCCCCTGGGGCTCAGTTACTCTCGTTTTTCTGCTGAGGGGTGGGGCTGCTGGGACACCTCTCTTCCTGCACTAGTCTCCTTCCGCCACCACAGGAAGTGCCCTCTCCCCGACTTCTTTCGCTACTGAAGCCCCCCTTTTGGCTCCTCTGTTTCTCCTGAGGTTTTACTGTCTGGGTGTATTCAAGGGAGGGATATGAGCCATTTTACCTGGCCATCATGTCTCCCAGGAGTTCAAGAAGGTGAGTTTCAAACCTTTAGACTGTAGGTTGGAGGCCTCCGGGCTAGCTGCTCCTGCAGTCACAGGCTTTGTGCTCCAACAGACTCCTGTCTTGGGCTGAGAGGCCTGGGGCTCGATCACAGCAGTATCCAGCACTTCTGCCCTGGGCCTGTTCCTGCTCTGGTGGTTTTGCTCTCCCAGCGACCTCCCAGACCAGTGTGTTGGCTGGATTTCTCTGCTGTTCATGGCTGGTTTGGTCTGGTGCCCTTGTGTTTACCTGGGGTTGGAGGCCTCCAGGTTAGTTGCTCCTGAGGCTGCAGTCTCTGCTCTCTGACAGACTCCTGTCCTGGGCTGAGAGGCTTGGGGCTCCATGATAAATTCTTGATTCTCCAATAATGATAATTTCGTTTTTCAAATTGTGGAGGATTCCAATGACCTAAAAAAGTGCACTGCAGTAGAAAAGGGAAAACTTTCAAATATGTATGATTGGTAATTTATTAAACAATTTTGATTTTAAAAAGACATACAGAAAATAGAAGTAAAGGTAGGCAAAGAACTAAATGAAAGAGTAGTACTGTCTTGTAAGATTGTACAAACTTTTAATTCACAGACCCAACCGAGACTTTTGGCAAATGCAAAGATCAGCAAAAAGTATTTCAAAATAAACTCTATGTGGAAACGATTCAAGATCACGGTTGGATGTTCATGAGCTGATAATATTTGAAAATTAAGAAAAGTCAGAAATACAGAATTTGTACTTTGATTTTGTTTTGTTTTTTCCTATAAGGAGAATAATATTCAGACTGGAAAGTATCAAACAAAATTACTTATAAGGCATTGAATGCTTATAGATGAGGAAATGGCAAGAGTGAGCCTAGCTGCCTTTAATGAATTCAAATTAAATGACCTGAATTGACCATGTCCCAGGGTACTTAAATAACTTGCAGATATGATCATCTTTTCCAAGGAACACAACTCCATCTGAATTTCTTTATTTCCATAAAGGGTGCCACCATCTTTCTAGTCATCCACAACCACAACCTTGGTGGTATCTTTGACTTATTTGTCAAATATTGTTTATTTCTTGATTAAATCTCTCACCTTCTTCTAATACCCTTCTTTGTACTCAAACAGCCATTACCTTAGTTTGGGCCTTTATCATTTCTCAGGTGGATTCCTTCCTACCTTATCCCCCTGCCTCAAGTGTCTTCTTTCTTCAATTAATCCTTCAAACAGTTGTCAAAGCGAGTTTCCTGAAGGGAAAGTCTGGACATGTCACTTTCGTACTGAATATACTCCAGTACATCTCTGTTGCCTCTAGATTTAAATAAAAGTTTTTTTTTCTTTTTGGTATTTACAATTCTTCACACTATGGCCCCAATCTGTCTTTACAGCCTTATTGTTCCACACCCCTCCCCCTCCCCCTCACACATGACACTCCTGATTTTCCAGCCTAGTTCCATCAATAATGTGCTAATGTGACTACTTTTCCACCATTGATTGTTTCTATATTATAGTATCTTTACCAACTTGTTAGGTGAGAAGGAAAACCTCAGAGCTGTTTTTAATTTAATGCTCTTTCATCATTGAGTTTGAAATTTTTTTTTCATAAAACCTGGAAAGACTTATATGATCTGGTGCTGAGTGAGGGGAGCTGAACCAGGAGAACTTTGTACACAATTACAGCCACACTGTGTGCTGACTAACTTTGAAGGACTTGGCTCTTCTCAGCAATGCAAGGTTCTAAGACAACTCCAAGAGGCTCATGATAGAAAATGCTATCGACATCTAGAGAAAGAATTTATTTTGCTTTGTTTTTTCTTTTTCTTGGTTCATTCCATTGGTTATAATTCTTCTTTACAACATGACTAATGTGAAAATATGTTTAATATGAATGTATACATCAAGTCTTTATTAGATTGCACACTGTCTTGGGGAGGGAGGGGGAGAAAATTTAACACTCTTGTTAACACGCTTATGGAACTGAATTTTTTAAACCAAAAACAAATACATAAATTTTCAAAAAGAATTTTTATGTGCTTATTGTTCATTTCCATTTCATCTTCTGAAAATTATTTTTTAGCTCATGAGCATTGCTGCCACTTGCTGCCAGTGGTCATGGCTACCAGAGAGTGAAAATTATGCCACAGAGAGTGAAAAGAAACCACGGCCAGGTGGAGGAGTAAAGGACAGCTCTGTTTATCAAACTGAGGGACACAGCTTATATACTTTTTTAGGCAAGCAGAATCAACAAATCCACATGGGAGGCATTTGTTATCTAGCATGACTTCCTCATGCTTAATTCCTCTTTATATGACTTCCTCATGCTTTTGTTCCCCTTTTGCCATAAACACTATTGTGTTAATAGCCCACAGGTGGTGTTTAGCACATGTGTACTGTGGGGGTTTTGGAGAGAGCACATGTATACCGAGTAGGCTTGAGAGCCTTCATCCTAAACAATACGTGTATGCGGGGTGGGGCGGGGTACGGAGAACCCAGGTGGCAAGTCAAGTTATCTGCCCAAGGGCAAGAACAGGACCCAGGGAAAACCTGGCCTGTATCTATATCCCAGAATGGACTTTCTCAGAGCTGGCCCTCTACACTACATGTTGTGCTATCATGATCTCGGGAAACATCAAACTCTAGCCAGGAACACCTGAGTCCTTTGAGCTCAGTGTTTCAGATCTCAGTATCGTCATGTGTATAGATATTTTATAGCCAGAAGCAGGATCCAAAAGTTCCACATGAGCAATAAAAACCAAGCAGGCAATATCTACTCATACTTCGTATAACCCAAGGGCAAATCTGGTCATACTCCTTGCCACTTACACTAATTATGATTATTTATTCAAAATTTCTAACACATTACTCTTGATTGGTGATTTAAAAGAGTGGGGACTTGGTGATGAAATTCCCTCTCTATAATTGCAAATTAGCCTCTACTCTGCATCTTATAGTTATAGAGAGTTGCCTAATGCATGGAGAAGTTAAATGATTGACTTAAGGTCACAGAATCAGTATGTATCAGAAGTGACTTGAACCTAGATTTTCCTGATTCTGGAACCAGATGGCTATCTGCTATCTATTTCTGCTTCTTAAAAAACTTTTTAGTTCCACATAACCAAAATTGTCTATCAGGTTTATTATACAATTTGGATACTGAAAAAGAAAAGATAGTATAATCATTATAAGACAAACTAAGTCTCTTGCTCTTCAAAAGAATTTTATACATCTGCTGTTTTTTTCTGACATGCAAATTTCCTACATGTCAAAAAGCAAATATGACAAATATAAAATGATACTTCTTTGATAACTTCAAATATTTGAGAGATAACTGATGTGGGTGTTCCTTACATTGGTGCAGACCTCCTAATCTCCACAATTTTGTTTATAGAGTGACTGCAACAAATAAGAAATATTACCTTATGGTAAAGCTACTGGTAATGGACCACTTTTAAGTTGGTTAGGCTGATTCTTGAAAAAAATACACAGTCACTGGGCCTACATTCCCCAACTTGTTTGAATTTTCATAATTTCTATTTTATTTGCATTATCTTGGAAAACTCAAGGATCATTTTGTCACTATAATGAGTCATCAGAGTAGTACATTAACAAAGGTACATCAAGACATAGCCTATTCACAGAACTGTTAATAATTCATAGATCAAGGGGGCAGAGCCTAGATGGAGGCTGGAAAGCAGGGACTTGGTTAAGCTCTTCCCCAAATCCCTCCAAAAACCTGTAGAAAATGCATCTGAACAAATTTTAGAGCTGCAGAACCCACAAAATTTCAGAGGGAAGCAGGTTTCCAGCCCAGGAGAGCCTGGATGGTCAGCAGGAAGGGTCTATCCCATGGTGCTGGGAGCAGAGCGCAGCCCAGTGTGGGCCACACCGGAACAGACCACTGCAGGAGTTGGCCTGGAGCAGGCTTCAGGGCCAAGAATCATTGAGCTGTGGCAGTTACCAGACTTCTCAACCCACAAACACCAAAGACCAGGTTAGTGGGAAAACTGATACATCAGGTTAGAAAGTGGTCTGGGCCCAGCCCTGGGGGTGGCATGGGTGGGGCAGTGGTGGTGACAGCAGCAGTGCTGACAGCAGCAGCAAGAAGCTCCTGTGCTTGCTTCCAGAGCCCCAGCATCAACTGCTTCCAGAGTCCCTGGCTCACACGGTATGAGGAATCAAGCAGCAGACTACAGTGGGAGTGCAGGGCTTGCTTTGCCCTGCTTGGATCTGGGTCACAATCCTGGGTGGCAGTTCTTGGGGAAGGAGGAGCACTGCTGTGGCAGAGCTTGCTGTGACAGTGGAGTAGATGTAGCTCTGAAAATAGCAGCACAGCCCAAAAAGCTTGGGACAAAGCACTCTCTACTCTACAGGCAGTCATACACTGACAAAAAGCTCAAAGGTCAAGGAGTTGTCTGGGAACATGGCTAGGCAGCAAAAAAGGATGCAGACTCAGACTCAGACTCTAGAATATTTTATTGGTGACAAAGAAGATCAAAGCATACAGCCAGAAGAAGTCAACAAAGTCAAAGAGCCTACAATCAAAAGCCTCCAAGAAAAATATGAATTGGTCTCAGGCCATGGAAGAGCTCAAAAAGGATTTGGAAAAGAAAGTAAAAAAGTAAAAAAAAAGTGGAGGAAAAATTGGGAAGAGAAATGAGAGATGCAAGAAAACCATGACAAGTCAAAGACTTGATAAAGGAGACACAAAAAATACTGAAGAAAATAGCACCTTAAAAAATAGGCAAACCCAAATGGCAAAAGCCAGGCATAGTGTGCCCTAGAGCCCTGACTCAGTGAGCTGCAGCAGTTACCAGACTTCTCAACCCACAAACACCAAAGACAAGAGAGTAGGTTAGTGGGAAGAGCTGCTGGGGATGGGGATAGAGTTTGCGGTTCAGCCACTGCCCCGGGGGCAGCAGAGGTGGGTCAGCTACAGAACTACAGCTGCAGTTGCTTCCAGCCCCAGGCCCACCTGGTGGGAGGAATTAAGTGGCGGATCAGACCAGGAGTGAAGAGCCTGCTGAAGATCTAAATCCAGTCTGGGTTGGGGGTTCCTGGGGAAGGAGGAGTGCTGGTGCGGCAGAGCTGGAGCATCCCCCCAAGCTTGGAACATAGAGCTCTTTAGTCTACAAGCAGTCATACCCTGCTGAAAAACACAAGGGTCAGGTTTATTGGCTGGGAACATGGCCAGGCAGTGAAAACGCACCGAGATTCAGCCTCAGACTTTGGAATCCTTCTTTGGTGACAAAGAAGACCAAAACATACAGACAGAAGAAGTCAACAAAGTCAAAAAGCCTACAACAAAAGCCTCCAAGAAAAACATGAACTGGTCTCAGGCCATGGAAGAGCTCAAAATGGATTTGGGAAAGCAAGTTAGAGAAGTAGAGGAAAAATTGGGAAAAGAAATGAGAGTGATGCAAGAAAACCATGAAAAACAAGTCAATGACTTGCTAAAGGAGACCCCCCAAAATACTGAAAAATATACTGAAGAAAACCACACCTTAAAAAACAGACTAACAAATGGCAAAAGAGCTCCAAAAAGCCAATGAGGAGAAGAATGCCTTGAAAGGCAGAATGAGACAAATGGAAAAGGAAGTCCAAAAGACCACTGAAGAAAATACTACCTTAAAAATGAGATTGGAGCAAGTGGAAGCTAGTGACTTGATGAGAAATCAAGAGGTTATAAAACAGAACCAACGGAATGAAAAAATGGAAGACAATGTGAAATATCTCATTGGAAAAACCACTGACCTGGAAAATAAGCTCCAGGAGAGATAATTTAAACATTATTGGACTACCTGAAAGCCATGATCAAAAAAAGAGCCTAGATATCATCTTTCAAGAAATTATCAAGGAGAACTGCCCTGATATTTTAGAGCCACAGGGCAAAATAGAAATTGAAAGAATCTACTGATTGCTTCCTCAAATAGATCCCCAAAAGAAATCTTCTAGGAATATTGTCGCCAAATTCCAGAGTTTCCAGGTCAAGGAGAAAATACTGCAAGCAGCCAGAAAGAAACATTTTGAGTATTGTGGGAACACAATCAGAATAATCAAAGATCTAGAAGCTTCTACATTAAGAGATCGAAGGGCTTGGAATAAAATATTCTGGAGGTCAATGGAGCTAGGATTAAAACCAAGAATCACCTACCCAGCAAAACTGAGTATCATGCCCCAAGGCAAAATATGGATTTTCAATAAAATAGAGAACTTTCAAGCTTTCTCAATGAAAAGACCAGAGCTGAATAAAAAATTTGACTTTCAAACACAAGAATCAAGAGAAGCATGAAAAGGTAATCAAGAAAAAGAACAAGAAAAAGAAATTTCAAGGGACTTACTAAAGTTGAACTGTTTTGTTTACACTCCTACATGGAAAGATGATGTGTATGATTCATGAGACCTCAGTATTAGGGTAGCTGAAGGGAATATGCATGTATATACATACATATATATATATATATGTTTACGTGAGTGTGTATGTATGTATATATGTATGTGTGTATATATATATACACATATACATATATATATATGGAGAGAGAGAGAGAGAGAGAGAGAGAGAGAGAGAGAGAGAGCAGACACAGGGTGAGTTGAAGATGAATAAGGGATGAGAGAGGAATATATTGAGAGAGGGAGATAGGGAACGATTAAATGGGGTAAATTGCCTCCCATAAAAGTGACAAGAAAAAGCAGTTCCATAGGAAGAGAAGAGAAGGCAGGTTAGGGGGAATGAGTGAATCTTGCCCTCATCAGATTTGACCTGAAGAGGGAATACCATACATACTCAGTCGGGTATCTTACCCCACAGGAAAGAAGGAGGAAGAAGATAAAAAAAGGAGGGATGATAGAAGGGAGGGCAGATGGGGTTGGAGGTAATCAAAAAGAAACACTTTCAAAAAGGGACAGTGTCAAGGGAGAAAATTCAATGAAGGAGGGATAGGTTAGGAAGAAGCAAAATATGGTTAGTCTTTCAAAACATGAGTATTGTGGAAGGGTTATACATAATGATACATGTGTGGCCCTTGTTGAATTGCTTGATTTCTTAGGGAAGGTGGGTGGGAACGAAGAGGGGAGAGAATTTGGAATTCATAGTTTTAAAAAATAGATGTTCAAAAACAAAAACAAAAAAGTTGTTGCATGCAATTAGAAAATAAGATACAGAGGCAATGGGGCGTAGAAATTTATCTTGCCCTACAAGAAAGGAAGGGAAAAGGTGATGGAGAGGGAGTGGGGTGACTAGAGGGAGGGCTGACTGGGGAACAGGGCAACCAGAATATACGCCATCTTGGAGTGGGGGGGGGAGGGCAGAAATGGGGAGAAAATTTGTAGTTCAAACTCTTGTGAAAATCAATGCTGAAAACTAAATATAGTAAATTTTAAAAAAATAAAAAAAATTAAAAAATCACAAATTTTATTATTTTTTCTCAACATGGCATGATTTTTGTCTATCTGGAGACAAAACAGTTTGTGGAATTATTTTAAAGAATAAACTCTAAGTAGAGTTTTTCCCCCTGAGCCCTTGCTTTTTTGGCAGTTGATATTACTTTGAATGATGCCAATTTCATATTATTCAGTGAGAAACTCAATAACTTTGATATGACAGTTTGCTCTGGCAAGAATTCTTGCTGAAGGCTATATGGGAAGTAGAAAAATTAAATGACATCTGGTTTCCAAGTTCATTAAACGATACAGGTAATATAAAACCAGTATCTGGAGTTACTGATGGATTTCTGTTCTTTCTACGTGTGGTTATGTTCATCAGTAAAAGCGTTAGGCTTATACTCAAGGTTTATATTCTACTATAAATATTTTAACATCTAAAAATTGAATAAACAAAGGACAACATCTAAAAGGTCAAAAAATCGATTAAATGATAGTTCATGGATTGTAAACTACTTCTTCCATACCAACAGAAAGTGAACTTCTGGGAGAATGCAAAGTTCTTCCACTGACCCTAAACTTCTCTTTGAATCAAAACCCGTTCTTTATAATATTAATTTTCTTCCAGTGATATTGTATGGTTGTGAGTTACAGAATATGACAATTTCTGCGGAATTGGTATTAATGACCATCCACAGGGCATTAGATGCATGGTGGTTTGAAATATATTGTTAACAAGAAACTACGAAGAAGTGAGTGTAAAGAATGCTAGCAAAGAAATGCATAAAAAAGATTGAGTGATCATGGGGTGAGTGAGAGATAAGCATTGGACAGCTCATGTGCCCCATGAGTTATTCACATGATCTCATGGTATACGACACCCCCTTCCTCCATTGCATTGAGTGAACCCCGATGGATAACTTCTGGAGAGAAACTGTTGAATGACATAGGATGTATAAGCAAGGGTGAGTTGCAATCCATGTCTTAAAAGGGAGTGTGAATTTGAATAATAGTTATAATAGCTACCATTTTAAAGGCATAGTTCTTTAAACTTTCAAAGTCTTTTATATGTTATCTCATTTTTCCTTACAACAACCCTATGAAATAGGTGCTATTACTACTGAATATTGCAGATGAGAAAACTTAAGACTGAGAGAGATGAAATAATTTACTCAGGATCGCATAGCTACTAAATGCAGGATTCAAACTTAGGGCTTTCTGACTTTAAGAACAACATGTTATCTGCTAACTACCTAATGAGATGAAATCACAGATCCATGAGAGAAGGTATTCTTAGCCTTGTTTATGTTATGAACCCCTTTGGCACTCTGGCAAAGCCTATGAATCCCTCTTTAGAAACATACTGTTGTTTATTTATATTTGTAATTGAAAAAAATGCTAACTTTCAGTTAGAGGATAATGAAAATAAACACATGATATTTCCCCCCATCCAATGTGTCCCTTCCTACTTTATGAAATCTACTGTCTACTAGCCAGATAAGATATCCATAGATAGATATTATATTATCATACATTATATATCATGTTATATTATATATGCACTATAGTACATGGTAAGTACATCAGAGAGGCATCCAACAGAGTGTATGCGGTGTTGCTTCATCAATATATTAGGTGTCTGTCGACTAAATATAACATGCATCAATCTAAAAATGAAGAAAAACTCATTTTTTTCCTTGTTAATAGCTTCTTTCCTATGCTCTCTCCTTGACATTGATTCTCTTCGATTTGAAGTGCCCCAAAGGAATTCTAGCCAAGGTCAGAAATTTCTGTTATAGACAATGTCAAAGTACAGGTGTCTTGGGTGTTTAAGAACATTTTCTGTCAAAGAGCAATCATGAAAAGAACATAGAGAATAAGAGCTCCACTTTACCTGCATTCAGGCAGCATTTATTGATCACATTTAAGGATAGACAATTTGGTCACTACTGCTGCCTCTGTATTTTGAAAGGATGAAAGCATGATAAATTACAGGCATTTCTTTTCTGAGATTTCTTTAAGCTCTGTGCGCAATATACGATCTAGCCCAAAGTATAACTAGTTAGTCCCCTCAAATCTTGAGTCATGCCTGTAACTTTGTAATTCCATTTGGCTGGCAACTTTTAATGACATCATTACTGGGAAATAAAACATCTTAATGCCCATAAAAACACTAATGCTTCCCTTTTAGCAAAACATGGTGGTGATGGGAGGAAGAGACATTGTGGACCAAACAATGGAGAATCATCAAGAAATGTGTGACTCATGAGGAAACTACCTAAGTTTATTTCTATCATAAAACATCATTTCTTAATACTCTTTATTTTCCATTAGCTGTTCTGCTTGATTTTGACTCTGGTGAACATCAAGTCTCTCCTAGGATAGGCTGATCATCTGAAATCAAATAACCTTGCAGATTGACTAATTTTTGATACATAGCACCTTGTCAGCTTCCTTAGTTGAGTCTCCCCTCTGATTGGAGGGCTGGGAAGCTTTCTTTTATAGAAAGATAAGAACTTTCTAGGTAGCTCTCCATTTTCTATCAGGGACTCTGCTTGGTTTCTACTCCAAGGTTTATCATGCCTTGTGAGTACCAGGTTCTCCCTCTCCCTTTTCAATTTCCATTTTATATGTTGCCTTCCTCCATTAGATTGCAAGGACTATTTTTCTTTTTCTTATTTGTATCCTCCAACACTTAGCACAATGTCTGGCACACAGTAGGTGCTGGATGAGTAGTTACTGGATTGAATTAAATTGATTTGTAGGATATAAGCAATTATGGCTTTGTGAGGGATTCTGAAAAAGGAAAACTATTTGATGATGGGATAGACCTTTTTTTAAGGCTATGGGGATCAGTGGAAGTTGATAGGCAGAGGGGAAACGATCAATTTAATCCCATTCAACAGTTTTCAAGCATGTATTATGTGTGATTCAATTCTCTTTATCAATCTGTATTAAATATTTGCTACGTGCACAGCCCTGTACATCCTACTATGATGTCTTATCAAGGCATGAGAATGATAAGCCTGGGTTCTCAAAGTCTTTGCCAGTGGAGTACAAGCTCTGGCAATTTCTATCATGCTGGAAAGATTTCTTGTATATACTGGGCAGTATATGACACCTGTTCTCCCATTAGCAGCCTAGTGACATATTGAGAGGCTCATTACTAGTAGACTAGTCAGATGGCCATGGGAACTTAAGGAGCAACAAAAAACACAAAATGATTCAGTTTTATGATACTCCCTTTGCTTTTGCAGTGATGGTAGAATAGTGGCCAAAAAGTAAATTAAAAATCAATTAACTGTTAGTCCTTTGAGTAGGATATCTTAATCTGTTGATCAGTGAGTGAGTGAAAATACTACTGGATGACATAGATCATAGTTATTTAATTAATATTAATCAATTAATATTAATTAATGAGTGATAAAACTAATATTAATGAAACCAGATAATAAAAGAAAGAGGCAGTTATAAGGAAGGATGGCTCACAGCTTCTACCAGGTAAGGCAAGTAAGAGACCTGGTTTTGTAACATGCATCCAAAGGAAACAAGAAATGTAAATCCACAGGGCATTTAGTCATTTCATACTGCAGTACTCAAGTTGAGTGTTTGCAAAAAGACTTCTAGGAAAACAAAAGGTTTATGTACCTATTTCCATTTCAGAGGATAAATTGATTGAAGAGTTACACAAAGAACTCACTAAGACACTCCAAATTAAATTGACATATACTTCGATACTCAGTGTCTTCAATGCTAGTGAGTTACATTCAATAATCAGTCGGGGCATGTAAGAGATGTGTAATGGAATACATAAGGAAGAAGATAGGCATCTTGACATACTTGATGGAGTACTGGACTTGTAGCTAGGAAATCCTGGATTCAAATTCTACCTCTGACACCTTGTTAGGCTACTACCAGGCCTATACATGTTATGAGAAAGGATATTCTGTGCCTCTGAGGAAGAGGCCAGAATTTCAGGGGAGAAGTTCCTGGTGCCTTGAAAATAGAATTTGACAAGGGAAATTCCTAGCAAATAGTGTAGATAGGAGTACAAACACCCACTAGGAATTGGAGAATGCTGATGGATACTCTTCCCCATCTATACAGAAAGCTAGAGGATAAAGATTTCTTTATTTCATAGATGACTTTGGAAAGGTAATGTGACATCTAGTATTCTTTTCCCCTAAATGAAACCACCCAGCACAGGGGACCTCCCTCTTAATCATTTCTGGAAAGACTTCATCCCTAAGCCTATCTACAGTGACAAAGAAAAATAGCTAAAAAAAACCTAACCAATACAGAAACCAAGTCTGATGGTATATGCAACAACATTCTCCAGCAACAGTCCTCTTTTTCTCCAAGGAAAAGAAGGAGGGGGATTTTTATCACCTTTTCTTTTGGATCAAGATTGGCCATTACAACTATAGTGTCTTGGGTAACTTGGCTTATGCATATTATTTCCATGTTGGTCGGTTGGGGTCAGTCTTCTGGTGTTTGGATAGTCTATGATGATGAGACTATGGTCTAAGACTATAGACTAAGATGATAAGATGATAGTCTAAGATGATGGGACAGCCTAGGATAGGAACTATGGCATAGCATCTGTCTAAGACTCAGCCCTATGAGGATAATTGGTGAGCTCTAGACATAACAATCCAAATGTAATAGTCCATAATGAATATACATTTTAATGAGTAATATTTTCTTTCTGTGAATTAATAGGCCAAAATTCCCAACTAAATTTTCTCATTAATCCCATTTTTATTAGTATATAGTCAACTTAATTAGAGATAATTACTAGCCAACATCAGAAAAAAGTTGAAGGAGTTTCCAAGTAGTAACTTTTTTTTTAAAAGAGCTAGATTATTGATGGATTAGCAAATGTCAATGATACAAAAAGGGAAAAACAAAATGGTTGATTTGGTCATACTGGGAGGATGAACATTTTTCTTTGTGCTATTTGTTTATGTAGTCTTTTTCACAACCAAAGTATTTATTATTACTTGGAAAGATTGTAAATATTTTTGCTGTAGGGACAGGTGGAAGAAAAGTGAGTTGGGGCAGAGCGAAGATGGTGGCTGGAAATCAGGGACTTACCTAAAGCTCTCCCCCAGGACCCTCCAAACACCTAAAAATAGCTCTGAATAAATTCTAGAACTGCCGAACCCATGAAATAGCAGAGGGAAGCAAGGCTCCAGCCCAGGAAAGCCTGGATGGTCACTGGGTAAGGTCTATCACATAGTGGTGGGAGCAGAGCAGATCACAGCATGGGCTGTTCCCAGACCAACCAGACCAGGAGCCAGGTGGAACAGACCCTAGTGCCCTAAATCAGTGAGCAGTGAGCTGTGGCAGTTACCAGGCTTCTCAATCCACAAACACCAAAGACAACAGAGAAAGTTAGTGGGAAAAAATGCAGGGACAGAGTGAAAGAGTTCAAGATGGGACAATGCCCTGGGGGTAGAAGTGGTGGAGCTTTGAAGCTGCTTACAGAGGTACAGCTGCAGTTGCTTCTGGCCCCAGGCCCACCTTGTAGAAGGAATTGAGTGGCGGATAAGAGCAGAAGTACAGAGCCTGCTTAGATCTGAGTTGCGGTCCTGGTTGGCAGTTCTCGGGGGAGGAGGAGCACTGCTGTAACAGAGCTTGGTGTGTAGAAATAACTCTGAAAACAAAAGGGCATCCCCTCAAGCTTGGAACAAACTACTCTGTACTCTACAAGCAGTCATACCCCGACGAAAAGCTCAAGGGTCAAGTAGTTGGATGGGAACATGAACAGGCAGCAAAAAGAGACTCAGATTCAGACTCAGACTTTGGAATCTTTCTTTGGCGACAAAGAAGACCAAAACATACAGCCAGAAGAAGTCAACAAAGTCAAAGAGCCTACATCAAAAGCCTCCAAGTAAAACATAAGCTGGTCTCAGGCCATGGAATAGGTCAGAAAGGATTTGGAAAAGCAAGTAAGAGAAGTAGAGGAAAAATTGGGAAAAGAAATGAGAGTGATGCAAGAAAACCATGAAAAACAAGTCAATGACTTGCTAAGGGAGACCCAAAAAATACTGAAGAAAATAAAACCTTAAAGAATAGACTAACCCAAATGGCAAAAGAGCTCCAAAAAGCCAATGAGGAGAAGAATGCCTTGAAATGCAGAATTAGCCAAATGGAAAAGGAGGTCCAAAAGACCACTGAAGAAAATACTACCTTAAAAATTAGATTGGAGCAAGTGGAAGCTAGTGACATTGTGAGAAATTAAGATATAAACCAGAACCAAAGGAATGAAAAAATGGAAGACAATGTCAAATATCTCATTGGAAAAACCACTGACTTGGAAAATAGATCTAGGAGAGATAATTTAAAAATTATTGGGCTACCTGAAAGCCATGACCAAAAGAAGAGGCTAGATATCATCTTTCAAGAAATTATCAAGGAAAACTGCCCTGGTATTCTAGAGCCAGAGGGTAAATTAGAAATTGAAAGAATCCACAGATCTCCTCCTCAAATAGATCCCAAAAAGAAAACTCCTAGGAATATTGTCACCAAATTCCAGAGCTCCCAGATCAAGGAGAAAATACTGTAAGCAGCCAGAACGAAACAATTTGAGTACTATGGAAATGCAATCAGGATAACACAAGATCTAGCACCGTCTCCATTAAGGGCTTGGAATGTTATATTCTGGAGGTCAATAAAGCTAGGATTAAAACCAAAAATCACCCACCCAGCAAAACTGAGTATCATGCTCCAAGTCAAAATATGGATTTTCAATAAAATAGAGGACTTTCAAGCTTTCTCAGTGAAAAGACCAGAGCTGAATAGAAAATTTGACTTTCAAACACAAGAATCAAGAGAAAAGGTCAACAAGAAAGAGAAATCATAAGGGACTTACTAAAGTTGAACTGTTTTGTTTACATTCCTACATGGAAAGATGTTGTGTATAATTCATGAGACCTCAGTATTAGGGTAGCTGAAGGGAATATACATTATGTGTGCATATACATACATACATACATACATATATATACATATACATATATACATATATATATATACATACAGAGGGCACAGGGTGAGTTGAATATGAAGGGATGATATCTAAAAAAATAAGGTCAAATTAATGGATGAGAGAGGAATATGTTGAGAGAGGGAGAAAGGGAGAGATAGAATGGGGTAAATTATCTCACATAAAAGTGGCAAGAAAAAGCATTTCTGTTGGGAGGGAAGAGGGGGCAGGTGAGGGGGAACGAGTGAATTTTGCTCTCATTGGATTTGACCTGAGGATGTAATAACATACACACTCAATTGGGTATTTACCCCACAGGAAAGGAGGAAGGAGATAAAAATAGGGGAGGGCATGATAGAAGGGAGGGCAGATTAGGGGGGAGGAGGTAATCAAAAGCAAATACTTTTGAAAAGGGACAGGGTCAAGGGAGAAAACTGAATAAAGGGGGATAGGATGGGAAGGAGCAAAATATACTTAGTCTTTCACCCTTGTGGAAGGGTTTTGCATAATGATACCCATGTGGCCTATGTTGAATTGCTTGCCTTCTTAGGGAGGATGGGTGGGGAGGGAAGAAGGGAGAGAATTTGGCACTCAAAGTTTTAAAAGCAGATGTTCAAAAACAAGTCTTTACATGCAAATAAGAAGTAAGATAAACAGGCAATGGGGCATAGAAATCTATCTTGACCTACAAGAAGGTAAGGGAAAAGGGGATGGGGGAGAGTGGGGTGACAGAAGGGAGGGCTGACTTGGGAACAGGACTATCAGAATATATGCCATCTTGGAGTTGGAGTAGAAATGGGGAGAAAATTTGTAATTGAAACTCTTGTGTAAATCATTGCTGAAAACTAAAACTATTAAATAAATAAATAATACTTCCAAGATAAATAAATAAATAAAAGTGTGTTCATTGGCAAGAATGGATTGGCATGATGGTGTAAAGCTGATGGAAAGAACCTGTGCTTTCCCGGTCAACCCCTTCACCTTGCTTAAGCAGATTGAAAGAACCTGTGCTTTCCCCGGCTTACCTTACACCCCCGCAGAAGCCGGATGGTTAAAAACAGCTTCTGTTGGAGCCAGAGGCTGCTATAGCTAAAGCCACAGCCGAAGCTGAAGCAGGAGCTGCCAGTAGCAGAGCTGACCTATGGGAGGAAGCCGAACAAGGACTTGAGGCCAGTGGGTAATCTTTTTACCATAGAGGGGGAAGCATGATTTTGCTTTACACCATCATGCTTCTCTGTAGCCTCCTGGTTACTCTTGTAAGGCGTACTTATGGGGCCTGGAAGCTTTTGATCAATATGTCAAAATGGGGATGCTGGTTCATGGGTTGGTTACTGTGGAGCCTAAATATATGCTTTGATTCTTCTGCCTCCTACTTTGAGAGTTTCTTATATCCGGCGGTTCCAAACCTTTCAGACATATATATGATCCTCTTTGAGATTATAAACTCTGCCCTCCTAATACAGGGTATTAGTACCATATTTACTGTTGATCAGTGCTGTAACTGATGTTTTCACCCTGGGGCTGCTCCTGATCCTGCGTTTTGCTCTCCCAGCACTCTCCCTGACTAACATGCTGGCTGGTTTCCTCTGCTGTTCTTGTTTTTGTGGTCTGGTGCCACAAAATGCATGTGACATTTGCTGTCAAACCTATTGTTTCATTTAACTTGCATCATTTCAAAATTTTCTCCTTTTTTATAATTAAGATTTTTTATTTTTAGTTTACAACACTCATTTCTGCATGATGCCCAGTGCCCCTGCCTCTATCAGTCTATTAGTGGCTTCTAATTTTCAAATCTGTTCAAATTCACTTTTTTAGACATATCTGACAGAATTTGCGAGAGAGCTCCAGCAGTTCCTTCCTTTCACAGTGCCATCTTGGCTCCACCCCAAATTTTCTCCTTCTTAAGAACATTTTTTCTACAACTTTTTTTCAATGTACTATTAATACTTTTTGATTGTACAGCAGAAAGCCAAAAATGTCTCCAGTCACTAAACTACTTAATTGTTTTAGGTATAAAGCAAGTTAAATTCACATGCCCATTCATCACAGCCCAACTCTGCTCCTTTTGAAAGCTGAAATATACATCTGTGCAAAAAAAAAATAAAGGTGTCACTCTTGCTCACTTACCCGTTGCAGATTCCCTGAATTTAAGGAGGAATCTGTATCACTTCCAAGGTCACAGCAGTGGAGGAAGTAAAGGAACAATGCCATTTGTTCCTCCACCACTTCCACAAATTACCTCCAGATCAAGTCCAAGTTTAGTGCTTTTCTTTTTCCTGGTCATTGAATGACAGAAGAGTTCATACCAGCAGCTTTTGGAGTTTTCATGAACAGATATAAAGTCATGTTTTCACTGTGTTCCATGGAGAGCCCTTCGGTTTTCCTCTTTCCATTTTCTCCTGCTCTTATCTACATCATGAAAAATAAAGACATCAAAATTCTGATGGTAAATATTTTTCTATTTTTATATCAAAGAACTGTATATTCTCGAGGTCAGTGTCCTGAAGTGTTTTTTTTATTTTAATTGTAAAGGATTTGAATTCCCAGCTTCCTTAAGATATATGAAAATGAGTATCAACTCCAAAGAGCTTTTTCTTTTGAAATTTTACTTAATTCTTTTCTCTTCCTTCCCCCCTTTCCAAGTAAAATGAATTCATTCAAGTGGTGGTTACTAGTTCAATACAATCCACTTGAAGGGATATTCATTAAGATCATGTGTTTTAACAATCCAGCTAGCATCTTCTGTGGGGGCGTAAGATCTACCCACAGCCAGCACCCAGGAGGCTGCCGGCACGCCGGAACGCACAGGTTCTTTTTATCTGCTTAACCAAGGAAAGCAAGGTGAAGGGGTTGATAAGCTTACTTTAATCCAGCACACAGACAGCATTCACATAGTTCAGGGGAGCATACAGACAGCCTCAGTTAGTTCAGGGGAAAAAGCCAGCACTCTGAACTTCAGAACAAAATACAAACAAATTACAAATATCAACAGACAGACCCAATACAATTCATAGTTACCAACATCTAGGTTCAGCCTGGAACAAGGGCTGGCCCAGAGTCACGTGCCACCACTGCTGCCACCACTGCTGCTGCAAAGAGCTCCAACCGAAAAAAGGGAAAAAAGGGATCTTTAAGCTGTCTTCTCTCCTCTTATAGGGTTTTTGACATCATGAAGTGTCATCTGAATGACCAGAGCCAATTGGTTCTTGAGTTGGCCCTTCCCCCCTAGGATCCTGGGAGGTTCACATCCATGAAGACCAGGTCAACACCCAACAGGGCATGGCTCTGGAGTCAACACTTCCCCCTGGCCAGCCCAATGAATCGCCACAAAGAGGCAGACCCAAACCCATGTGGTCCAAAAGCCTCTGCTGTCCCAGACATGCAAACCAGGCTCTCCCTGGGCCCCCAAGGGCCCAGCACCTAGTAAGGCTCAATGAAATGAACTGAGTTACTCAAAGAAAACAAAGGCCATTTTGCTTGCTGACCCATCATGGTGCAGTGCAAGGAAGATTCTAGGGTCAAATCCTGCTTCAAATCTTACTTAATAACTTACTACCAGGGCAGCTAGATGGCACAGTGAGTACAGCACTGGCCCTGGAGTCAGGAGGACCTGAGTTCAAACCCAGTCTCAGACACTTGACACACTTACTAGCTGTGTGACCTTGGGCAAGTCACTTAACTGCAATTGCCCTGCCTTCCCCCCTCAAAAAAAAGTAAAGAAAAACTTACTACCTATGTTGCCTTAGCTAACTCACTTAACTTCTGTGGGTCTTAGTTTCCTTATCAGTAAAGTGAAATTCTTGAATACTAGACAGTTACTGATATCCCTTCCTGCCCTGAACCTGTGATTCTATGATTTCCTGGCTATAGGGAACTGTGGAGGGTGCTAGTGGGAAACTGTAGTTGTATGATAGTACTTGGCTAATATATTCATGGACTTGTTTGTCAGGAATTGAAGATATGAGTAAAACCATAATTAGACAATGTGGGCAGTGATTTCAAAAGCTGATGTACATATGCTGCCCAGATGCACATGCTCAGCTTCATGGGAAGTGCTGCAGTCTATCAGACAAATGGCTGATCTTCCCTGTTACATATCTTACTAATGAAATATATCCTACCTATTGGAACTAATGAAGTTAATTTAAATTATATTTTCTGAGTGGCAATATATTTCAAGATTTGGGGGGATTTCTATTGCTTCTGCTATGCTATTACTTTACTATTTCCTTATCTGTAAAATGTTGCAGCTAGGCTACATGAGGCTGAGCTAGATGGAGCTAGGTTAGATGATCTATTTTTAAAAAAATTATTTAATTTTTAATTTATGGAATAACATAAGAATTTCCTTAACGTAGTACAATAAAAAGATGATTGCGTATGAAACTGCAAATCTGCTATGCACAACTTGCTATTCCTTTCAAATATGCAACAAAATTATAGTCTAAATTTTTTTTCTCTGCTCCCCACCCTAGAGATGGCTACTATTAGACACAAATGTATATATATATATATATGTATATATATATATATGCATACATACATATATATGTGTGTATATATGTCTATGTGTATATACGTATATATCATATATATATATATATATAATTGTTCTATACATACTTCTATTTGTTATGTCAGTTCTTTCTCTGGATACAGACAGCATCTTTCTTCATATGTCTTTTATAGTTACTTTGGGTATTTGTAACTGTTAAAATAACTTATTTGCTCAAAGTCATTCTTAAAACAATATTGCTGTAGCTGTGGAAATCAGCCAGGGATCCAGGCTGGGAGAAAGCTGGGCACCCAAAACTGGTGGAGATCCCCAGGCCTCCCAGCAGAGGATAGGAGTCTTTGGAAGTGACAGGAGGCAGCAGCAGCACAGCGCCTGCAACTGTGAGACATCTTCTCCTGAGGCTTGTAGCCCAAAGGTTTGAAACTCGCATTCTTGAACTTCCAGGAGACATAAAGGCCGGGTAAATGGCTCTCATCCCTCCCTCCCTCAGTGACCCAGAGAATTCCTTGGGGAAAATGTTGGAATAGAGGAGACAAAAGTGGGGTCATCGAAAGAATCCACCAATCACCCCCGAAAGAGATCCCAAATTGAAAACTCCAAGAAATATTATAGCCAAATATCAGAATTGCAAAGTCAAGGAGAAAATACTGCAAGCAGCCAAAAAGAAACAATTCAAATATCATGGAAGTACAGTCAGGATCATGTAGGATCTTTCAGCTTCTACATTAAATGACAGGAGAAACTGGAAATATGATATTCTGAAGGGCAAAGGAGCTTGGACTACAACCAAGGATCAACTACCCAGAAAAACTGAGCATAAATTTTCAGGCAAGGAGATGGACATTCAATGAAATAAGGGAATTCCAGACTTTCCTGATGAAAAGGCCAGAACTCAATGGAAAATTTGACCTTCAAATACAAAACTCAAGAGAGACATAAAACGGTAAACAGGGGGGAAAACCCCACAAACCTTGTTAATCAATAAGGGCAAATTGTTTTTACATCCTTATATAGGATTATATTGTTTTATATATGCTATATATATATATCCATGTATATATATATATATGTCAATTTTGAGAATAGTACAGTTATTATGACAATTGAAAGGGATACTCATAGACTGTGGGCATCAGTATAAAATAACTCATATAATGATAAAAAAACATAATTAAGAGATGTAAAGGGAGGATTCTGGGAGAAGAGGTAAGGAGGTGGTAGAAAAGGGTAAATTACATCAAATGAAGAGGCACAAAAGCATATTATAGTAGAGGGAAAGATGGCAGGGAGAAGAGCAGTATATGAGCTTTACTCTCATTGGATTTGGTTCCAGAAGAGAATAACATACTCTGACATGTATAGAAATCAAATTTTTCTTACAGGCAGTAGGAGGGGAAAGGGGAAAGGAAAGGGGGGTGGTCAGAAGAGAGGGAAGACATAGCAAAGTGAAAAGGTTAAGATAAGGGAGGAAAATTAAGAGGGAGGGTAAATTGAGGAAGGTGGTTGTCAAAAGCAAAACTCTTTTGAGGAGCTTTATTAGAGAAATTGAATAGAAATAGAAACTATTGATTAGAGAAATGAAAATCAAAACAACTCTTAGGTACCACATCTCTACTGTTAGGTTGGCTAACATGACAAAACAGGAAAGTTATAAATGCTGCAGCGGATGTGGGAAAATTGGAACATTAGTATATTGTTGGTGGAGTTGTGAACAGATCCAGCCATTTAGGAGAGCAATTTGGAACTATGCCCAAAGAGCTATAAAAATGTGTATACCCTTTGACCCAGCAATACCACTCCTAGGGCTCTATCCCAAAGAAATGACACAAGTGGGAAAGGGAATATTTATAGCTGCTCCTTTTGTGGCAGCAAAGAATTGGAGATCAAAGGGATGCCCATCAATTGGGGAATGGATGAACAAGTTGTGGTATATGAATGTAACAGAATACTATTGTTCTATAAGAAATTGGGAAGATATAGACTTCATAGTAACCTGGAAAGACCTACATGATCTGATGCTGAGTGAGAGAAGCAGAACCAGGAGAACATTATACACAACCACAGACATATGGATTCTGTGATGACTAACTTTAATAGATGTCTCAAAGACAGCTCCAAAGGATTCATGAGGGAAAAAGCTAGCTACATCCAGAGACAGAATTGTAGAGTCTGAAAGCAGATTGAGGAAAACTATTTGCTCTGTCTTTTTTTTCCTCTTTTTTTGTTTTGTTTCTTATCTCTCATGATTCATTCCATTGGTCATAATTCTTCTTTGCGACTTGACTATTATGTAAATAAGTTTAATGTGAAGGTTCATGTAGAATCTATATCAGACTGCATGCCATCTTGGAGGGGAGGGGGGAAGGGAGGGAAGAATATTTGAAACTCAGGAACATGTAAAACTAAGTGTTGTAAACTAAAAATAAAAAAGTCCAATAAAAAAACAATATTGCTGCTGCTGTATACGATGTTTTCTTGGTTCTGCTCATATTGCTTTTCATTATTTTATGCATGTCTTTCCATGTTTTCCTAAAATCATTGAACACATCATTTCTTGATGATCTTTAAAATTCTTTGTTTGGCTCTAACATTCTATAACACTAATTCTAACATAACACTAAGGTTATGGTTAGGGTTATGGTGAGTTTTGAAGTTTTACAGTCTGACAGTGTTTCCCTTATTGGCCTTTTCTTGGTGTCCCCACTTGTCATGTACTTTACTTCTTTTGTTAAGGCATCACAGGAGCATAACTTTACTTAGGCATGTGAGAATGAGAGCAGAGGAGAAAGGGCACTGCCTCTTTTATGGAGTCCATTTTCCAGCTAGAATATATTAGGAGTCAAGAAGTGCGATAGTATACATTTCCTCAAACATATGTACCTGGCAGCCATTTGATGTTTACTTACTGAGATCAACAAGGCTGAATTCATGCCAATGCCTCCCATAGAAGGTCATTTGACCCCATTCTTGGCTCCATCTGGATATATTACCATCTTCATAATTTACTACTAGTACTACTTCCACTGCCACTACTACTACCACTATTACTACCACTACTACTACTACTACTAGTACTAGTACTACTACGACTATTACTCCTACGGTTATGAACTTGGAGTCGGGAAGACCTAGGTTCCTATCCCCTGCTTAGATACTTATCCTGTATGTTATCTGTATGAGCATTGATTAGTTACTTAATCTCCTTAATCTTCCATTTCCATCTGTAAAACAGAAATAATAACGGACCCTATCTCATAGAGTTGTTATAAAAATTAAATGAAATAATGCATTTTAAAAATTTTGCAAATCTTAAAGTGCCCTATAAATGTCAGTTACCACCACCCCATCATCATTCTTCCTCTTCATCCTTGTCCTCCTCATTCTTCTTCTTCTTCTTCTTCTTCTTCTTCTTCTTCTTCTTCTTCTTCTTCTTCTTCTTCTTCTTCTTCTTCTTCTTCTTCTTCTTCTTCTTCTTCTTCTTCTTCTTCTTCTTCTTCTTCTCCTTCTCCTTCTTCTTCTTCCTCTTCTTCTTCTCCTCTTCCTCCTCATCTTCCTTCCTCTCCTTCTCCCTTTCCTTCTCCTTCTTTCTTGTCCTCCTCCTCCTTTTCCTTCTCCCTCTTTCTTCTCCTTCACCTCTTTCTTCTCCTCCGCCTCTTTCTTTGTTTCTTCTTCTTCTTCTTCTTCTTCTTCTTCTTCTTCTTCTTCTTCTTCTTCTTCTTCTTCTTCTTCTTCTTCTTCTTCTTCTTCTTCTTCTTCTTCTTCTTCTCCTCCTCCTCCTCCTTCCCCTTCTCATCTTCCTTCCTTTCCTTCTCCTTTTCCTTCTCCTCCTCCTTCTCCTCTTTCTCTTCCTCCTCTTTCTTCTCCTCTTCTTCCTCCTCCTCCTTCTCCTCTGAAGCTTTTTGCAACAATCCAGATGCACTCAGTCTATGATTTAGTAAATAATTCTTGGAGAATTGCCTGAGGTACTGTTTCAACAATTCGGCTAGCTGCTGCTATGGGGGTGTAAAACCAACAACAATCAGGACACAGAATGCTGCAAGCCCAAGTTCTTTTGGTCTGCTTTACTAAGGAAAGCAACATTAAGGGGTTAACAATCTTACTTTAATCCAAGATACAAATATCATCCACTCAGCTCAGGGGGAAAAACCCTGAGCTTCAGAGAAAATGCAAACAGAGCAAATAAACACGAATCAACAGACAGATTTCAGTCTGACAAAATCACAATATACAGTTACCAGAGAAGCATCTACGTCAAAGCCAGGGAGCTAAAACACAACGGCTCGCCTAGAGTCATGTACCACTCCTGCTTCGGTTCAGAGCTCTGAAAAAGAAAGCCAACCTCTGCTTCTGTTCAGGGTCAGCTAGCCTCTGTTCAGGGTCAAAGGCGAGTCACACATGCGACTCACCCATGTGACCTAAAATCGTCACAAAGATGCGACTTAAACCCACGTGGTCTAAAAGCCTCTGATGTCCCAAACATGTCATTCAAACCCATGTAAACTAGGCTTTCCCTTGAGCCAAAGAGGTCATCAAGGGCTCCTAATTTGATCAAGGAAACAAAGGCCAAACTCTTCAAAGTTAAGTGATTTGCCCTGATTCATATAGCCAGTAAATGTCAAAAGCAGGATGGAGGGATCCAAACCCAGGTATTCCTAATTTATTTTACACACAATATCACCCCTTCATGTTATTATCTTAAACTTTTTTGCAAGTCATTTCCACTTCAATCCCTCCACAAAACGAAATTCAACATATATCTCATTGAATTTATCATCTGTTCCTCCACCCCCAGAAAGTCTCTTTTCCTCACTCTCCTTTTTCTGACAATAGCACCATCATTATCTCAGTTAACTAGTCTCAGTTTCAAGTTCAGGGTCATCTTTGACTTCTTCTTCTACTTTGTGTTACATACTGAGATTTGCCATTTCTCTATAGATAGTTTTTGTTATGTTCATCCCTTTATCTTTGTTCCAACAGCCACCATTATAGTCCAATCTCTCATTACTACTCCCATTACTACTTGGATATACTTCTATATACTTTCCTTTCATATTCTCATGCATCCAGTGTCTTTCCTCTTCAATCAAACCAACAGATTGCCATTATATTACTTTTTCCAAATCATCTCTGATTGTGTTCTGAAACCTTATTGTTTTCATTTTGCCCAGGAAGCATAAAATTCTTTCTGGCATTTAAGGCTCTTCATTGTTTGTCTCTAATCTATAACCCTGTATTGAGCTCTGTTTATTCCCCTTTATACACACTGTATTTTAGTCACAACAGTATACTTGCTGGACCCTGACTGTGCTTTACAATTTTTTAGTTCCAAATCTTTGTACATGTACATGGTACCCTCTGTACCATGGCAACATGGAAAAGTCACTGAATTTGGAGTCAGAGGACCTGGGTTAAAAGTATAACTCCGGTATTTTTTTTTGACAGAGTTTGTTTTTACTTCTTTTTTTTAAAATTTATTTAATATATTTAATTTTCAGCATTGATTTTCACAAAAGTTTGAATTACAATTTTTTCCCTGTTTCTACCCTCCCCCCACTCCAAGATGGTGTATATTCTGGTTGCCCCATTCCCCAGTCAGCCCTCCCATCTGTCACCCAACTCCCATCCCATCCCCCTTTCCCTTCTTCTCTTGTAGGGCAAGATAAATTTCTATGCCCCATTGCCTGTGTATCTTATTTCCTAGTTGCATGCAAAAACTTTTTTTTTGTTGTTGTTTTTGAACATCTGTTTTTAAAACTTTGAGTTCCAAATTCTCTCCCCTCATCCCTTCCTGCCCACCCTCCCTAAGAAGGAAAGCAATTCAACATAGGCCGCATGCCTATCATTATGTAAAACCATTCCACAATACTCATGTTGTGAAAGATTAACTATGTTTTGCTCCTTCCTAACCTATCCCCCTTTATTGAATTTTCTCCCTTGACCCTGTCCCTTTTTGAAAGTTTGTTTTTCATTACCTCCTCCCCCATCTGCCCTCCCTTCTATTATTCCCCATTTTTTATCTTCTTCCTCCTTCTTTCCTGTGGAGTAAGATACCCAATTGAGTGTGTATGGTATTCCCTACTCAGGTCAAATCTGATGAGAGGAAGATTTGCTTATTCCCCCTCACCTGCCCCCTCTTCCCTTCCTACAGAACCACTTTTTCTTGCCACTTTTATGCAAGATAATTTACCCCATTCTATCTCTCCCTTTCTCCCTCTCTCAATATATTCCTCTCTTATCCCTTAACTTGATTTTGTTTTTTCAGATATCATCCCTTCATATTAAACTCAACCTGTGCCCTTTGTGTGTGTGTATGTATGTATGTATGTATGTATATATATATATATACACATATATATATAAAATACATATATATACCTACATATATACATACATAGACACACACATATGTATATATATATGTATACATATATATATATGCATATTCCTTTCAGCTACTATGATATTGAGGTCTCATGAATCATACACATCATCTTTCAATGTAGGAATGTAAACAAAACAGTTCAACTTTAGTAAGTCCCTTATGATTTCTCTGTCTTGTTTACCTTTTCATGCTTCTCTTGATTCTTGTGTTTGAAAGTCAAATTTTCTATTCAGCTCTGGTCTTTTCACTGAGAAAGCCCGAAAGTCCTCTGTTTTATTGAAAATCCATATTTTGCCTTGGAGCATGATACTCAGTTTTGCTGGGTAGGCGATTCTTGGTTTTAATCCTAGCTCCATTGACCTCCAGAATATCACATTCCAAGCCCTTCGGACCCTTAATGTGTAAGCTGCCAGATCCTGTGTTATCCTGATTATTTTTCCACAATACTCAAATTGTATCTTTCTGGCTGCTTGCAGTATTTTCTCCTTGACCTGGGGCATCCGGAATTTGGCAACAGTGTTCCTAGGAGTTTTCTTTTTGGGATCTATTTGAGGAGGCGATCTGTGGATTCTTTCAATTTCTATTTTGCCCTGTGGCTCTAGAATATCAGGGCAATTCTCCTTGATAATTTCTTAAAAGATGATATCTAGGCTCTTTTTTTGATCATGGCTTTCAGGTAGTCCAATAATTTTTAAGTTATCTCTCCTGGATCTATTTTCCAGGTCAGTGGTTTTTCCAATGAGATATTTGACATTGTCTTCCATTTTGTCATTCCTTTGGTTCTGTTTTATAATATCTTGATTTCTCATCAAGTCACTAGCTTCCACTTGCTCCAATCTAATTTTTAAGGTAGTATTTTCTTCAGCGGTCTTTTGGACCTCCTTTTCCATTTGGCTAATTTTGCCTTTCAAGGCATTCTTCTCCTCATTGGCTTTTTGGAGCTCTTCTGCCATTTGAGTTAGTCTATTTTTTTATCGTGTTGTTTTCTTCAATATTTTTTTCAGTATTTTTTTGGGGTCTCCTTTAGCAAGTCATTGACTTGTTTTTCATGGTTTTTTCGCATCATTCTCATTTCTTGTCCCAATTTTTCCTCTACTTCTCTAACTTGCTTTTCCAACTCCTTTTTGAGCTCTTCCATGGCCTGAGACCAATTCATGTTTTTCTTGAAGGCTTTTGGTGTAGGCTCTTGCACTTTGTTGACTTCTTCAGGCCATATGTTTTGGTCTTCTTTGTCACCAAAGAAAGATTCCAAAGTCTGAGACTGAATCTGGGTGTGTTTTCGCTGCCTGGCCATGTTCCCAGCCAACTTACTTGACCCTTGAGTTTTTCGTCGGGGTATGACTGTTTGTAGAGCAAAGAGTAATTTGTTACAAGCTTGAGGGGGATGCACCATTGATTTCAGAGCTATTTCTATATAGCCAGCTCTGCCACCCCAGCACTCTTCCTTCCTCAAGAACTGCCAACCCAGATCTGATGTAAATCTTCAGCAGGCTCTTCATTCCTGCTCTGGTCCACCACTTAATTCCTCCCACCATGTTGACCTGGGGCCAGAAGTAACTGCAGCTGTAGTTCTCTAGCTGCACCTCCCCCACTGCCCCTGGGGTGGTGGCCGAACCTTGAACTCTGTCCCCTGCAGCTTTTCCCACTCACCTTCTCTGTTGTCTTTGGTGTTTGTGGGTTGAGAAGTCTGGTAACTGCTGCAGGTCACTTATTCAGGTTGCTAGGGCCTGTTATGCCCAGCTCCTGGTCTGGCTGTTCCTGCTGCCTCCCATGCTGAGCTCCACTCCCCTCCACTGTGTGCAAGATAGACATCATCCAGTGACCATCCAGGCTGTTCTGGGCTGGATCCCTGCTTCCCTCTGCTATTTTGTGGGTTCTGCAGTTCTAGAATTTGTTCAGAGCCATTTTGTATAGGTTTTTGGAGGGACGTGGTGGGGTCCCTCCTTTCCAGCTGCCATCTACAACTCTGGTATTTTTTTGTCACCTCGGACAAGTCATATCTTCTTTCCAGGCCTAACTTTCTTCATCTATTGTCTAAGAAGTTTGATCTCAGATGATATCTGAGGTCTCTTCTGACTCTAAATTCTGTAATATTCCTATTCAGGTCCTATCTTCCTTCCCCTTGTACAAATCTCACCTCTACTTGTTCAATTAATATTCATCATGGAATCACAAAATTCAATGGTTGAATATTGCCTCAGAGGCTATCTAATCCAACCCAAATGTGGAAGTGCTTATCCACCCTCTTTTAGAAGACCACGAAGGAAGGGAACCTAATATTTCTCAATGCAGCCAGGTGGCACAGTATGTAGAATGCTGGTCCTGGAGTCAGGAGGACCTGAATTCAAATCTGACCTCATACACTTACTAGCTCTGTGACCTCGGGCAAGTCACTTTACCCTGCTTGTCTCAATTTCTTCATCTGTAAAATGAACTGGAGAAAGAAGTGGCAAACCACTTCGAGTAACTTTGCCAAGAAAACTACAAAGGGTGCCCCAATGAATCAGACATGACTAAACACCACCACCACCACCACCAATTGTTAAGAAGTTTTTCCTGCATGCCTAAATTTGCCTCTTTGCCCTCTGGGGCCAAATAGAACAAGTCTTATTCCTCTTACACATCACAGCCCTTAAAAATTAATGACACTTATTATGTACCTCCCTGAGTCTTCTCCTTTGTAGGTTAGCCATGCCTAGTTACTCATATAACACATACTCAAGACCCTTCACATTCGGATTACCTTTGTTTGAATACTTTCCAGCCTATCAGTCTCAAACTGTGGCACCCAGAACTGAATGCAGTATTCTAGATAAAGTCTGGTGTGAGGTCAATATAATGGATCTATTAACTGATGTATTCTTGGAAGCTATGCCTTGCTTCATTTGGTTGAAGTCTGAATTAGCTTTTCTGCTGACTTAGTCTTCATAGCCTTACTTACTTACTTACAGCTTTTAGTCCACTAAATCTCTTAGATCTTTATCAGAAAACTGCTGTCTAACCATGCTTTCAGTATCTTATGCTTGCATTGATTGTTTGAACCCAAGTGCAAGACTTTACATTTATCCATACTAAATTTCTCATTATTTGATTCAGAACAATGCTCTAGTTTGTGGACATCCTTTTAGTTTCTGACTCTTGTTATTCTGTATCTTATCTATTCCTGATGGTTTAAGACCATTAGCAAATTTGATGATCATCCATTCATGTTTTGTTTTGGTCCAAGTCATTGTTAATATAAATGTTACACAGTATAGTATTAAACACTGCAGGACCATCCAATTAGAAACCTTCTGCCATGCTGATGTTGACCCAACTGTAATGACCCTGGGTCCAGGCATCCCACTCCACTCTGAGGAGATGTTTGTAAAGTGCTTAGCACATAGCAGGCTATACATGCTAGCTATTATTGTGATTGTTATTATTAACAAGGTCTAAGTATATCTAATTTTATTTTTATCTATATCTTCTACTTTGCATGAAAAGTGTGAGATAATTTATCAAAAGCTTTGCTAAAAACTATATTTGGAAATTTCCTCTCATCTACAATTACCCTCTAATTTTTCAAACTCATAATCTGGAAGTAATTTCTCCCTTCCCTGAGGGCCGTAATACTTTAAAAAAGCCCTATTTTCAATATTAATGAATCAATGAAAGACACTTTATGTGTACCTCCTCTTATCTTTTGTATATATAGTTTTAAAAGTCTGAGTTTCTCAGAGAATCATTTGTGTAGGTGTATATATATATATATATATATATATATATATATATATATATGTATATATTTGTTCCCAACTTATTCCTTATTTGTAATATTTGCAGATGTGTATTCAGAAATTCATTTGTTAGATTATATATTCTTGAGTTACTTTCATCTTTAAAGTCTCTGGTTGCTGGACTAACCTATAGCTGTTTTTGTTTTTGAACTTTGAAAATCTTTTCCTCAACTCTAGAGGATACATCTGATCACATTTAGTAGGACCTAGAGCTGGAAGGGCAATTTTGTCTAAAGTTCTTTAACACATATCTAAATCTGTATAGCTGTAAATTTATTTCACTCCAGTACACATTCACTAAATGCTAGCCATGTGCTAGGCACTGGGCTAGACCTAGAGATCATGAAGACAAAGCAAAACAATCCTCTACATACATAAATGCATCCATCCAAACATATATATCTCCTCTCTCTCTCTTTTTCTTTCTTCTCTCTCTCTTCTTTTGATATATAGCTAAAATTGTCTCTATCATCTATTCCTATACCTGATACATCTATGCCTATGCCCATATCATATCTCTCTCATTCTCTCACTTGTGTCTCTCTGTCATCTATGTCATATATCTAGGTCTATATTTATGCCTATACCAATACCCTTATCATCTGTCTAGACCTCTGGCTTTATCTATACCATCTATCTGTGTTTATCCCTATTTCTGAAACTCATTTAGGGCAGCTATAGTAGGAGCTCTTTTATAATATTCTTTCTCCATCTTTTTATTCCAAAGAGTGAACTTCCTTCTACTCTCCTTCCATATTCAGGTTTGTAGATTTCTTCATATGTGGCAACCTTCTTTTTATAAAGTGCTGTTCCTATCTCAACATCCTACTCATACACTTCTTATGAAGATGGAAGATAAGGAAGATGCTGTCTACTGGCAGCTAGGTGGCATAATGGATAGCATGCCGGCCTGGAGTCTGGAAGACACATTTTACTGACTTCAAATCCAACCTCAGACACTTACTAGCTGTGTGACCCTGGACAAATCACTAAACCCTGCTTGCCTCAGTTTCTTCATCTGTAAAATGAGCTGGAGAAAGAAATGTCAAACCACTACAGTATCTCTGCCAAGAAAACCCCAAAACAGGTCACAAAGAGTCAGATATGACTGAAAAATGACTAAACAACAACAAAATTGTTTCCTAAGTTGGATGAAATATTTTGAAGACATGCTGATAATTAAATTCATATAATAATAATAATAATAATAACACAAAAGCATGCAATATTTTCTCCTTAAAAGCCTAAGATTCAAAATTCTGATTAATTTATGCCCCTCAAAATTTCAAGCTTCTGGATTAGAAATAATGTTAAACATTACTGGAATTTGTTTTAAATTATCCTAATGCTTGCAATCACAGGTATTTGGGAGGGGGAAGAAGACAAAAAAATTATCTACTTCTTGTTTTAAAGGAGGAAAAAACACCAGTGATAAAAAGAACGCCTTGCAGAAGAAACTTCCTCTACTAATAAAGATGGCTACCTTCTTTGGAATGGAAGGGAATCAGCATTTATAAAATTCCTATTATGTGCCAGGCATTTTAGTAAGCACTTTACAAATGTTATCTAGTTTGATCCTCACAACAACCTTGAGAGGTAAGTGCTCTTATTATTCCCATTTTATTTTGTGGAGACTGAGTCAAACACAGGTTAGGTGAAATTCCCATGATCATGAGGCTAATGAGTATCTGAAGCTGACTTTGAATTCAGGTCTTTCAGACTCCAGGCCCAGAGCCCTATCTACTGTTCCACCTAGTTGCCATAAATCTTCAACCACCAATATTTTTGACTTACAGACTCAGAGAGCTGCCTACAGCTCTACACAGAATCACATAGATAAAATGGTCCAGAAGTGGTATTTGTACCTAAGTCATTCTGGTTTTGATGTGGGCTTTCTATCTAGTACAACATGCTTATTTTCTCCTTTGCAAAAATGGGAGTTCCCATGCCCTGTTTTAGGGACCAGAGTCCTTGTGTCATTGTTACTAGAGTAGCATATTCATCTTCTGAAACTTGTGTATGTTGCCTCATTCACTTATAAAATAGGGAGATCAGTTTTGCCTTGTCAGTTATCTTAGCTTACGGAGGTAGTGTGGCATACAGGGAAAAGCGCTTCACTCGAGTTCAGAGACCTAGGTTTAAATTCTTCCTTAGACACTTATCAACTGCATCTGCCTATCCAGTCAATGATCTCATTGGGTGTTGTGGGTGGGGTAGAAACATAACTTCAAGTGAATCCAATTTAACTATAGAGGTAAGTGATAAGTTGCAAAAGGTTTGATGATTCTCATTAGCAGAGAAAGTTTTTCTCTCTACTACTCAAGAGTTCTTTACATCAGTGAAATTACAAGGCAAACTTTGCCTTCCCAACCAAACAAATCCAAAACGGACAATCAGTTTTACATGCACATACACACATACATGCATACACACATGCACACACACAAATAATAGTAGTTATATATCTTGTTATAAGATTATGAGACCAAGAGATGAAGAACCAATTCGATCTAAAATTCAGAACTCATTCTGGGTTCTAAGTGTTCTCTAGTTAGGGACACCTCTGTTTTATACTCAGGAGGAAAGAAGGAATTGGAGATTTTTTCAAACACACAAATTTAGGATAAGCAGAAATGAGAAACGTTTGAATCCACCAATGATGAACAGGACAGATAAGAACATATATACAAGTTGCCAGAATTCATTTGTTATGTAAAGTGCACTTATTTGCTGGTCAGTTACTCTAGTGCTTTCTATATGCATGTACTCCTCATTTTTACTTGGGAGGAGGGGCCAAGTCTGACTGCACTGTATCACTGCGTATCCCTTGTAAAGTTTTGTTTACCTCTTTTAAGTCTTGGTTTTCTCACTTGTAAAAAATGAAATATAATCTACCTCTCTTTTTCTTTCTTTTTCCTTTCTTCTTCAAACTCTCTATGAATACATGTTTTCTTCATGATTTCACATATGACAATTGTTCTTTTGAATTTAATGATGTTAAGAAACCCCTACAAAGGTGGACTGAAATATTCATCAACTTTTCTGGTGGTGAATGTTTCTAACTACAGCAGATGTTTATTGGCTATGTGAATCTGGGCAAGTCATGTACCCATTCCAATCCTCAATTTCCTAATTTATAAAAGGGGGGGGGGAGGAATTGGATGAGATGGCCTCCAATGTTCCTTCTAGCTCTAAAGCTATGATTTTGTGATTCTATGATGAAGACTCTCCATTAAGGCTCATAAGGGCAGTAACATGTGCTTATTGAAGAGATGACACACTGAGGAAATCATAAATCTTTTTTCAAGTAAGTCCTGAAATAAAGGGAAACATTTGAAAAGGTAACATTATTCAGTATTTAATGTGGATGGGTGCATTTTTCTTGTCTTAATGTCTTAATGTGGGACACAGGAAACAGAGACCTCATCTAAATCAGAAAACAGGAGAGTCAGAAAAAAATTATCAAAGTCCTACAGATAGTTTCTTAGGCAATAGTGTAAATCTGATTTCTTTTATTCCTACTATTCTCTAAGAGGACAAAGTGGGCTGGTCACTTTTCTTTCACCTGGTAAACTTTTAGTACTTATCTACATGGTTGAATTATTGAAAGTTTCATCTCTTGTTACACATTGGAGTCAATTATCAGGATGACTTGAGCAGGTGCCTTCTCTGATTCACTAAAGTAAATAATTTCAGACTAAGAAGAGGTTTTGGTGGAGTAAGTAAGTTAATAGATGAAAGGGCGTAATTAATACTGATTTTAGTAAAAGATAGAATATCTCTTAGAGAGCTTGTGAGTAAAGTTAGGAAATGCTGGCAGGTGTATAGGATGGGAGAAATGAATGGCTAACTGACAGGCTATCATGAGTAGTAACAAATGGAAAATGATACTCTAGGTTAAATGTAGCAGTAGAAATCCCCTGGGCTTAGAATAAGGAATGGTTCTATTTAAGATTTATATTGCTTATTTAGAAATGGGCTAGAGATAATATATTTTTGAAAATAATGGCATTTCATTGTTTGGAGAACTCATTAGAACTTGTCTCTTATTTACTGAAGGGTACTAATTACTCAGAGACTCCAAACACATTATGTTATCATATAAAATAGTTTCTCACATGTGTCTCTTGGTTATTTCATTGGCCCAGGCATACCCTTCAAAGCTGAACTTTTTAACTAATTTAGGCATGATGATGTTATGTGATCCTTGTCGTCTGTCTTCCTAAGAATTCAGCATTGGGCAGGGGCAAGGGCAGGGAGGGAATATAACCACCATGTTAGGGGAATTTCTTTATTGCTCTCATATTATTGAAGGTACTAGTTCCAATCAATCTTCTTTTTCACTTCTGTGGTTGGGTGAACCTTGGTTCTCTTTTGAAATTTCTTGTTCACGAGATGTTACAATGTCTTTATGTCCATAAGAACCTTTCCATTACCCTCTGAGTCACACTCATTTTTTAGAAAGCAGGCTCATTTACAAGACATATGCTTACAAAAGCTTAGCATGCCATGAAGCTGCAGTGTAGAGTCCAAGTTGAAGAAGGATTGCCACTAATGGTGGTATCTCCTAGTTGATTCAAGTCTATAAACGTTAATGTAAATGTGTCGCTTATTTTAAACCAAGGAATACGTTAGGACATCTTGGATAAGATCTGTAACAACTCAAATGAATTTGTCATAATTATCCACATGGAAAAAGCCCAAGAGAATGACAAATGCCTATTATTGAGAAAAATAAGAATAAACATACATATATGTGTGTATGGAGACAAAATATGTGTATGTGTGTAATATGTTTCTATCTTAGACAAATACATTGTTTGAATGTTACATCTGATTCCTTCATAATAAGAAAACAGATATGTGGATTGGTTTCATCGAATGTTACTAAAGCTCTCAATGAAGCATTAGTCAGGTGAGTCACATTGGATGTTGATACAAAGTGAGGCACATTACTATTGATACCAAGTATGAACAAGATAGATTTTATTCTCATTGGTTTTTGATAATCATACATAACTCTATTGACCACTTTAACACGGGTTCAAATGAATAGAAACTCAATTTTAAATGTAGTTTTCAGTCACTTGTCATTTAAGCTCCTATAGTGATTATCATCCTTGGGGCAAATAGTGAGAGATCCAGGGGTAATTTCTTCATTGGGATGGCAAGGAGAAAAGCAAGGGCAAAGAGGCCCTTGAAAGTCTATGTTGAGGGGACTATAGATGACGGATCTATCTGTGGCATCATAAAATGCATATGTCCCTTTTCATAATAAAGAAAAATGCCCACTTTGTGTATAGGTCTATTCAAATAAAAGATATTGTGTGAGGTCCAGAGACAGAAATGGTTTCCAGATTTGAAACATACTAAGGTACAAGCATCCCCAGGTAAGTTGGAGAGATTCCCCTTCCCACTGACTGATTCTTTACAGGTTCCCACTTCCCATCCTGTCTTATCTCCCACTTCCACTTTCCAGTAGTGTTTCCTTGAGGTGAGGCTCTGGGCACCTAAAGCAGTGAGAGCATAGTCAAATTTCTTTTGGTTGCCTTTCTGGTCCTGTGGGATATCGACGTATTTGATACTCTTTAAATCCTCAGACAGGATGAGATGGGGATCAGCTGTTTCAGGATCCAGAGTTATATCCCCTGTAGAAAAAGGAGAAGTGTTAATCAACTGTGGTGTCTAGAGCCTGGAGGTTAATATCAAAGTTAACTGGGAGAATCACAGGACAGCAATCTCACTTTTAAGTGTGAAATAATGAGAACTATTTGGGGGATTATCCTGCCTGTGAAAATTACTTGGCTAAGTAACTTAATTTTCCTTTGGCAGTTTATTTATACGTAAAATGAAAAAGATGATGTTGGATAAGATGACCTGTGAGGTATCTTCTAATTTGAGATCTATTATTCCTATGTTTTAAGGCACTCCCTTTGAACTCTGCTTTCATTCATTCACTCATTCATTGAATCCAATCGAATAAACATTCATTAAGTGCCTACCATATACTAGGCTCTGTGCTAAGTGCTGATGATACAAATAATAAAAAAGAAAGAGTCCCAGCTGCAAAGGAGCTTATAGTCTAATGGAAGAGACGACATAGAAAATGAGGCAGGAAATCATGGCTGGGGGGAGAAAAAGGGGATCATCTTGTTCCACAGAGTTGAAACCAGGCACAGTAACAGATGCGTAATGAAGTGAAACACTAATTTATGCAGAGTTAATTTAATATTGTTTAAGGGACTACTTTGGACAAACAAAGTTCTGGGTCTTGACAGATAAAGTGAAGTTATTATATATGCACTCTGTACCTACAAGAGGTGCTAATATCTATATAACGCTTTTGCAGGTAGAGGTGCGAAAATTCAGTCTTTAGTGGAACCAGATTTTACTGACACCCATTTTGCATGAAAGATTGTCCAGAAATAGACTCACTCTATTCTTTCATCAAGAGATCTCTGACCTCAGAGGGGACTTGAGACATGCATAGCTACATAAGAAATAGAGTCAAAATGCAGCATATTGAATATATAAAAGTAATTATGTGTATAGTTTGGAGGCAAGCAGAAGGGGAGTACATTCCAAGAGGAGATATAAGGGATATGGAGAGAGGGCAAAAAAGGAATGACAAAAGGAAGGAAGGAAAAAAGGAAAGGAGGAAAAAGAAAAGGAAGATGAAGGATAGAAGAAAAGCAAAATGGGAGGGAGGGGGTTATAAAGCCATGAATCTTGCACCCTTGAAGTCTAGCAAGGATGGTAAAAGAAGAATTCAGTAGAGGCAGAGCCAACATGACAGAGTAAAGGCAGGGACTCACCTGAGCTCTCTCTCAAACCCTTCCAAATGCCTTCAAAAATGACTCTAAACAAGTTCTAGAGGGGAAGAATCCACAAAAAGATGAAGTAAAACAAATTTTCAGCCTGAGACAACTTGGAAGGTTGGCAGGAAAGGTCTGTTACTGCAGAGTGAGAAAGGCGCATAGTGCAATGCAGGCCATGCCAGTCCAGACCTGGCCCCAGCATACTTGGAGCATGCCTTGGGAGACTGAATCAGTGGCAGTAGTGGCAGTTTCCAGACCTCTCAGTCCACAGATGCCAAAGACAATTTAGAAGGTCAACAGAAAGGGTCTATCTCACTTGGGTGAGAGTGGAGCACAGTTCAGTGCAGGCCACACCAGCATGGCCCTGGCCACAGAAAACCAGAAGTGGGTGCTGAGAGTGAGTTTAGAATCAGCAGTGGCATTGGCATTGGTAGTGGCTGCTTCCAGAGCATTCAGCCCACAGTTGGTAAGGGGGTGGAGTAGTTGGTCAGAAGGAGATTACAGGGGTCTTTTTGCTAGCACTGAGGCAGGACTCTGTTGCTTTGCTCATATTTGGATCCAAGTTGCAGTCCTGGGTGGCAGTCCCAGGGGGAGGTGCATAGCAGACCCTCCTCACACTTCCGGGAGAGAAAAGAGTGCTTGTTTGCAGACCAGAGCATAAGGCAGGAGAGTAGTAAATGCACCTTGAAAGAACTGAAAACTTACAGGTCCTTAGAAGAATCTCTGAAAACAACTGCACAAAACCCTTGAGGCTTGGGACAGCTCACCTTCCACTCTGGAAGCAAAGCCCCACTTTAACAAAAAGTTAAAAGTAAAAGAAAAAAAATAGTTTGGAAAAATGAGTAAACAGCAGGAAAAAAATTTCTGACCATAGAAAGTTGCTATGTGACAAGGAAGATTGAAACACATGCTCAGAAGAAAACAATTAAGTCAAAGCTCCCATATCCAAAGTTTCTAAGAAAAACATGAGTTGGTCTCAGACCATGGAAGAGCTCAGAAAGGATTTTGAAAATCATGTTAGAGAGGTAGAAAAAAATTGGGAAGAGAAATGAGAGTGATGAAAGATATCATGAACAAAAGAGTCCACACTTGGTAAAGGAAACACAAAAATATACTGATGTCTTTAAGAAAAAAAGCAGAAGTGGTCAAATGGAAAAGGAGGTCAAAAAGTTCACTGAAGAAAATAATTCCTTAAAAATTAGAATGGAGAAAATGGAAGCTAATGACTTTATGAGAAATCAAAAAATGATAAAACAAAACCAAAAGATTGAAAAAGTAGAAGGCAATATGAAATATCTATTTGGGTACTGGAATATTGGAAATTTTGGAAAAATATTGAAATATTGGAAAAATAACTGAACAGGAAAATAAAATCAAGGAGAGATAATTTTAAAATTATTGGACCACCAGAAAGCCAGGATTAAAAAATAAAGAGCATAGATAACATTTTTCAAGAAATTATTAAGGAAAACTACCCTGATATTCTAGAACCAGAGCTAAAATAGAAATTTAAAGAATCCATTGATCACCTCCTGAAAGAGATCCCCAAATAAAAAATTGATGGGAATATTATAGCTAAATTTCAGAATTCCCAAGTCAAGGAGAAAATATTGCAAGCAGCCAGAAAGAAACAATTCAGGTATGGTGGAAGTACATTCAGGATAACACAAAATTTAATTGCTTCTACATTAGGGATTAGAGGGCTTGGGACATGATATTCTGGAGGGTAAAAGATCCAAGAATCGCCTATCCAGAAAATCTGAGTATAATTCTTCAGGGGAAAAACAGCATTCAATGAATTAGCATTCTTTAAGAAAAGAAAAGAGCTGAATAGAAAACTTGACTTTCAGATGCAAGACTCAAGAGAAGCATAAAAAGCTAAACAGGAAAGGGAAATTATAAGGGACTTAATAAGATTAAACTGTTTACATTCCTACATGGGAAGATGATATTTGTAACTCATAAGACCTTTCTCATTATTAGGTGATTAGAAGGAGTATATATATATGCATACATATATACATATATATACAAACACACACACACACACACACACATATATATATATATATATATATATATATATACACACAGAGAGAGAGAGAGAGAGAGAGTATAGGCAGGAGTTGAATATGAAGGGATAATATTTAAAAAATAAAACTAAGGGTTGAGAGAGGAGTGTACTGAGAGAAAGAGGAAGGGAGAGGCAGAATGGGGTAAATTATCTCATATAAAAGAGACAAGAAATATCTTTTACAAGTGGAGGGGAAGAGGGGCAGGTGAGGGGGAATTAGTGAACCTTACTCTCATCAGAATTGTCTCCAAGAGGGAATAACTCAATTGAGTATAGAAATTTATCTTATCCTGTGGGAAAGTAGGAGGGGAAGGGGATAAGAGAACCTGGTGGGGGGAGGGTGATAGAAGGAGGGCAAATTGGGGAAAGGGCTAGGCAGAAGCAAAAACTTTTGAGGAGGGACAGGGTAAAAGGAGAGAGAATAGAATAAACGAGGGGTAAAGGATAGAGGGAAATACAATTAGCAACAGTAACTGTGAAAAAAATTGAAGCAAATTTCTCTGATAAAGGCTTCATTTCTCAAACATGTAGAGAACTGAGTCAAATTCATAAAACATAAGAGCCATTCTCTAATTGAAAAATAATCAACAGATATTTTTCAAATGTTTTTGAATGAAGTAATCAAAACTAGCTGTAGCCATATGAAAAAAAATATTCTCACTATTAATTGGAGAAATGTAAATTAAAGCAATTCTGAGATACTACCTCATACCTATTAGATTGGCTAATAGGACCGAAAAGGTAGATGAAAAATGTTGAAGGGGATGTGGGAAAACAAATGAGACATTAATTCACTGTTGGTGAAGCTGTGAACTGATTCAACCATTCTATAGGGCAATTTGGAGCTATGCCCAAAGGGCAATCAAACCATGCATATCCTTTGATATAGCAACACCACTACTAGGTCTATATCTCAAAAGAGATAAAAAACATAAAGGAAAAGGACAAATATGTACATAAATATTTGTAGCAGCTCTTTTCTGGGGACAAAGAATTAGAAATTGAAGGGATGCCCATCAATTGGTGAATGGCCGAACAAGTCGTGGTATATGATTATGACAGAATACTATTGTGCTATAAGAAATAGTGAGCAGGATGCTCTCAGAAAAAAAAAAAACCTGGAAAGACTTGTATAGACTGATGCAAAATGAAATGTTCATGTACAAAGTAACAGCAATATCATGATCATCTATGAATGAGTTAGCTATTCTCAGCAATACAACAATCCAAGACGACTCTGAAGAAGTTATGATGAATGATGCTATCCATCCCCACAGAAAGAATTCATGGTGTCTGAATACAGATTGAATCATACTTTTTTGAACTTTATTTTTCTTGAGTTTTTTTCATCTATATTTTCTTTCACAACATGACTATTAAGGGTATGTTTTGCATGATTACACATGTATAATCTATATGGAATTGCTTCCTTCTCAATGAGGGGAAGTGGACAGGGAGGAAAGGAGAGAATTTGGAGCTCAAAGTTTTAAAAATGAATCAGTAAGTGAAAAGATTTTTCTTGCTCATTGAATAGGCTTCAGGTGGAGCCAACAAAGGGAGGATTAGAAATAAACCCACATCCTTTTACTAATTAGGTGTGAAGCCCCAGCCTGGTTAGCAAACTAGTGTGCTAGTTTGCAAGAGGCATGAAGCCCTTAGGGCCCTAAGGGAAGTTGCTCAGACCAGAGCCAATGGTATGTGCCTGAGTTACAGTCAATTAGAAGACATGGAAGGACTATATAAAGAGAGAGAACAGAGCTTGGAAAGGGCTGAAGCAGAAGAAGCCAAGAAACGGAGGAGCAGAAGGTGCAGAAAATGAGAAAAAGAGGACTAGAAGCAAGAAGCTGAAGAAATCAAGAAATGGAGAGTAGCAGGATTCAGGAGCCAAGGGCCAGCTTCCAGAGTGTGCAGAGTGAAGAGTGCTGAACACAAGAGGGAGTTTTGGAAATTGGAGTCAGCGGAGCTGCAGGAGAGAGTGCTGAGCAGGGACTTATGATTTGTGAGTGATCTTTTTATAGGAGGGCCCTAACATTAAGGGGAAGCATAAGTATGGTCTGGCTTGCTGCTATAATATTTTGTTGTAGCCTCCTTGTTACTATAGTGAGGTAGGCTTATTGCTTTGGGAATGTTGTTGCCATGATATCGCACTGGGGGCATTGGTCCTTGGGTCTGATCCTTTTGAGTCTGAATAAATGTTATATACTTCCTCTGCCTTCTACCTAGAGAATTCATTTTACTCTGATTCCAAACCATTCAGGTATGCTCATGATCCTCTTTGAGGTCATGAATTTTGCCTTAATGATATAGGTGGGCAGGGAGGAAGGGAGAGAATTTGGAGTTCAAAATTTTAAAAATTAATGCTAAACTTGTTTTTACATTAACTGGAGAAAATAAAATGCTAAATATAAATATAATAAAAAATGTTAAGTCATCAGTCCATTGCAAATAATGTGGAAACTCTTGGGCTTTCTAAAATGTCAAGTGAGGCTAATAGAGTTGACTTGCTTTGGAAACTCATAAGCATTTCACTCACGCCAGTGATTTGGCAAGCTATCCAGTTTGGGAAGGCACACTCTGGATCTTGAAGTAGCAGGGTTTCAGTTCTACAAAGAGGACACATTCAGTTACACATGCCCTATACAGCTTTAAGGATCCCTCAAACTTCAGTACACTTGAGTAACATAGCCACCAATTTGCACTTTCATCAACCCATACTCTTTCAGAAACTCTTTATTTCTTACTTAGTTTGACATAGAATGGAAACTTACCTTTACAAAGTGTCTTTCATGTCTTGAGGGGAGAAAAAAGGAAGAGTTTTAATCTCCTCCTTAGTCAATTCCTATGATAGTCTGTCTTTTTCAGAGAGAACAGACATCACTTCCCACAATCTTCTCTCCTTTTTGGAGATATTTTCTGGGGATAGTACTTTGGTTAAAAAAATCAACTTAGAACTGCCACATGGTTCCCCCTTCATTCAATTTGCTTCATGTCATATAGTACCATCCTGAAAACAGTAAAAGACTCAACTGTGAGGATTTTGATCCTGCCTTTGCCTTCTCTTTCCTTCACATAGAAAACTCATCTGATAGAGTAAAAGTGTTGGTTTTCTAGGATGAGAGGGCAGCAGGTGTATGGTGAGGTGAGGTGTATGGGAAATGTAGGTTCTGAGATTAAAGAGGCTTAACCTTATCTTACATTATCATCCCAAGCAAAGAAGCCATCACCCTTCATCCACCCCAAACTAGAGAGGTGGAATTGTTTCATTTTTTTAATTGGGAAAAATAGAGTATTAGAGTTAGTAGAAGCTCAGGTTTTACCTAGGCTAACCCATGCCTGATTCATGTGTAATATCTATGGTACTACAGAGAAGTGGTCTGTCTGCCTCCATTTGAATACTTTCCATCACAAAGAAATCATCATCTTTAGAGATAGATCAAATGGTTTTGGACAATATTTCTGTGGAGTGATACCATGTCTAGGTATATGGCATATGGGACTTTGAGTTATTAAAGCAAGAGCCCAAATACTGTCTCTGATATTAACCACTTACGCAACTTTGGGTAAGCCTCTCAATTGCTTTAGCACTCAGCACCCTCCTTCATACAATAAAGATAATAATATTTGTTATACCTAACTCAGATGATGATTGTGATTCACAGATAAGATGATGGATATCTACCACTTTAGAGATTTAAAGCACCAACTTATTTGAATAATTATGGTTGTTCAACCTTTGGTCCTACTTCTGCTCTCTGGTAGCAAAAACAGTTCTAACACTCTGGTGATTGAAAGTCAGATACTTGTCCTACTTCTGCTCTCTGGTAGCAAAAACAGTTCTAACACTCTGGTGTTTGAAAGTCAGATACTTGAATGGAGCTATCACCTCCCCCCAACACCTCATTTTAAGCATTCTCAGTTTCTTCAACTGATCCCCTTGGACAAAGATTCCAATTCCTCACCCAGGGCACTTTCCAATTAATGAATTCAACATCAACATTCAATATTAATATACCTCCTCAGATGGTGCAACAATTAGAGAAACCAAACCTTTATGTCAATGGTTCTCAAGCTCTTTGACCTTTTCCTTGGCCATCCCAAGAAAGAAATGCTCTGTCTCTGCTCAACTCTGCCTCAGAGTTCCTCTCTTCCTTCAAGACATAGTTTAAGCATCAACCTCCATTACAACTTTTCCTGATCCTTTCAGCATCCCAGTGCTATGGCCATTACACCCAAACCAGCTTTTATATATTTGTATTTACTTTCCCTTCCTTTAATTTGTACATACTTACATGTGTCTTGGTCATCTCTGCCATTAGACTGCAAGTTCTTTAAGAGTTTTTTTCCATTCATAATTTGTGCTTGATAGATGTTTGATTAATTCATAATTGATTATGATGATGATCTCACATCATAGTACAATAGTTTACAATGAGAAATCATGGGCCACTGTTAGATTAGGAAACTCAAGTATAAGCGTGTGATTCCAAGTGAAAGTTCCATTCAACTTGAGAAGTACTTTTTGAAAATCCCAGCCCACCCAAGATTCTATTCTGTTGTGAATTCTTCACCTACTGATTGTTTGATTACAGCAGATTTCCATTAAGCCTTGCTCATGAGAAAACACGCATTTGGAAGAATGAATTGAAAAGATGTAATTAGTTTTCTCTACAAAACAGCCCTCAGTCCCTTCTCCCGGTGTTTTGGAGATGACAGGGCATGTACCTTCTACCTTGTACTTTCAAGGTCAGCTATTTAACTTGAAAAGAGTACAAGTGAAGACTGAAATTGAGGGAGAGTTGGTGTGCAATTTTTTTTTGTTCACAGAAGATTGTGCAGTCAATTCAGTCTCTGAAGCTGAGATGCAACACATATGGATTAATTCTCTGCTGCTTTTACTAATTTTGGCCCAACAATTAAGACCAAGGAAAACAGGTTTTCCAGCAGCCAGAATGACACCAATTTATGTGGGATCATCAATTAGAGTAAATGGAGAAATTTTGGATACTGTGGATAAGTTCACTTACCTTGGTAGTATACTTTCTAGGGATTTACACATAGATGATGAGGTTGACACATGTCTTACAAGAGCTAGCTCAGTGTTTGGCAGGCTTCAAAGGGAAGTGTGAGAGAGAAAAGAGGCTGCCTGTCAAATTGAAGGTCTATAGAGCTACTGTGCTGACCTCATTGTTGTATATCTGTGAAACTTGGACAGTCAATCAGCACCATGCTGGGAAACTGAATTGCTGCCTTTTGAATTGTCTTTTGAAGATTCTGAAGTTTACCTGGCAAGATATGGTACCGGATATTGAGATTCCTTCTCAAGCTAAACCACCAACCCTTTAAACTCTACTACAGAGAGTACAACTCTGATCAGCTAGATATATTCAAATTCTAAATGTATGTTTGCCTAAAAGACTATTTTATGGAGAACTAATTCAAAGAAGGCACTTACATTCTGGTCAAAAGAAGCCATACAGGGACAATCTCAAGTTCTCCCTGAAGAACTTTGGAATTGATTGTGAGTCATGAGAGACACCAGCAAAGGACTGCCTAGCATGTTGCACCCACATCAAAGAAGGTGCTATTCTCTATGAACAAAGCAGAATTGTAGTAGCTCAAAAGAAACATGAAGTGTACAAATTAGATACATCTCCATTCCAAATGTTCATATGGACTATTTGTGCCTAACCTGGTAGAGCCTTCTAAGCTCATATTAGTCTGATCAGCCACACTGTACCTTGACTCCAACATAGGGGTGCCATTTTGGTTCTCTTTGAGAATAAAGCACAACCATCTTGTACTCCTGGTTTTGAAAGTAATATCATACTTCTGTTTTAAATACATACCTGGACCATTTTCAAGGGCCACTTGTCCAAATTATCCTCTACTTCTAATGTTATTTGTTGCAGATTTTGGATTTGTTTTGACAGTTTGGCCTTGCTCTTCTTGAATTTGGCTGAGTTGTCTCTCATTTCCACATCTAGTTTCCACATTTGTAGCTGTTCTTCCTCCCATAAGAAATGGTGAATTTTCTCACATTCAGATATAACTGACTGTTTTAAAACCTTTACATCTTCCTGTCACAAGAGCAATCAGGATAAAGGAAGTCAGTGAAAAGTCAAGGAGTGGTGAACTCAGTGTCAAATATTTTGGCTTCTTGTTAAATCCTATTGGCCAACTATGAATTTTCAAAGACCCTAATACCAGACATGCCTCTTCCGTCTCCCTTCCCCAAAGTTTTCCACTTTCAAACCCTGTAAAGCACACTGCCTCTCTAAGGCCTTTTAACATGGAATAGTTACTGAGGACAGAAAAAGTTGTTTTCTGTAAAGGACGATCTTTCCAGTCTGTATCTGTAGCCAGAATGGCCTTTGTTTTCTTTGAATGACTCAGCTTACCTTATTGAGCCTCTGGACACTGTGGCTTGCTCTTCCGGGGCAGGAGGCCCGGGGAGCATGCCGGGAAGCAGACAACTTCCTGTGTGATGAGTCATGGGGCTGGCTGAGGGGAGGTGTTGGCGGCTATGCTAGGGGGAGGGGCCAACTCAGGAACCAATCGGCCCTGGTCATTAGGGCGGAGCTTGATGATGTCAAAAACCCTATAAGAGGGGAGAGGACAGCTTGAAGATTCTCTCTTTCCTTTTTCGGTTGGAGCCAGCGACAGTTACGACAGTTACGTCAGTTACAGCGACCGTTACATCGTCAGTTACAGTTGCAGCTTCAGTTACAGACACAGACACAGCTGAGGCAGGAGCTGCCAGCAGCAGAGCTGACCTACGGGAGGAAGCTGAACAAAGACTTCAGTCCAGTGGGTAATCTTATTACCATAAAAGGGGGAAACATGATTTTGCTTTACGCAATCATGTTTCTCTGTAGCCTCCTGGTTACTCTTGCAAGGCGTACTTATTGGGCCTGGAAGATTTTGATCAACATATCAAAATGGGGCTTCTGGTTCATGGGTTGGTTACTGTTGAGCCTAAATAAATGTTTTGATTCTTCTGCCTTCTACTTTGAGAGTTTCTTATATCCGGCGATTCCGAACTTTTCAGACATGTTTATGATCCTCTTTGAGATTATAAACTCGGTCCTCCTGATACATTTGGCGTCACGAACAGGATCGCTAGGTATAAGATCTCTATTTAGAAGCAGAACAATTTCAGAGGAAGAGATGAATATCCCAGGATGGGAGGATCCATTTTATTCCTCCCTAGCAAAAGAATTGGCTAAAAAAGCTGGACCCTGTGAAAACTGGGAACCAAGGCTACGGAGAGGAGATCCTAGGGATTTGGAAAAGTGTTTACGAGAAGTTGGGATTCAGTCAGGGGCATCACTATCTAGGCAAAGCTGGATAGTGTTATCAGCCTACCGGCTAGTATACGAAAGATTGAGATTAAGTGAAAGACATGGGGGCACTCCTACCCCACAGGAAGAAGGGGAATCTCAGATAGCAGAAGACCAAACTGACTCAAATGAGAACTTTTCTATTAATGTGGCTAAGAGCAACAGGAGACCAAAAAAGCCCAGAGTGCATTTCAACCCAGCCCAGAAAGAGCCTGACTGCCTGCTTCGTCCTAGCCATGGTGGCAGAGGAAGTGAGTGGGGAGAGAATGAGACAATGTTAGGGGCTGAGGCACAAAACACTACTGGGGTTCAGGATGTGCCACACACAGAGAATAGGAGATGGTTAAATGATCAGACAAGGGCTCGACCCATACAAAGGAGGAAGACAGAAACCCGAGGTGAAGATTCAGTTACAAGGGAAATTCAGGAAGATTTCTCACCGCAAGAGGTCACAGATATTTTGAGTAGATTCAGCCAAAGAATAGGAGAACCGTTGATATCTTGGATGGTAAGACTCAGTGATCAAGGGGCCGGTGGAATATCAGTAGATGGGACAGACTGCATGAGATTCATAGGTATCAGCCATGATCCTCTAGTTCAACAAGCTTTTAGGGAACATCATCAGCAAGGAGATGGTGATAGCAGGACTACTCTGTTGGCATTAGCCGCTGTGGGATGCAATAAGAGATATGCTACTGATTCTATGTGGCCCACTGAGCACAGACCCTGGTATTCACTTAGAGATTGTATCATGAGACTAAAGGAGGAGGTAATGAAGACTGCCATTATGACAGGAACTGCAGACAAATATTACAATGATTCAATGGAACTGCCTCATAGGAATTTAATAATTAGGACAGCTCCCCCTGCTTATAAACAACTAATTTTGAATTTATTACTTGGAGAAGTAGGGAGCCATCTTACAACAGTGATAAATAAGATTTTACAGTTATATGACTTAGGTGACTGGGGAAGGGATAGATCTCCTCAAGAGAGAAGGGTGAATAACCAGCAAACTTGGCGCCAAAGGAGAGTAACAAGGAAAGAAATGTTTACTGCTTTATTGAGAGCAGGGGTAGGTTTTGAAATGATAGATGGAATTCCAACCAATGAATTATACAGAATGTATAGAGGACTTGATAACACGAGAAATAGGGAAATAAGAAGTGCTCCTGCAAGCCTACAAGCCACTCAGAGTGAAGGTGACCTTGTGTGATCAACGGATGAAAACTTGTACATCTGGGGAAAGGCTGGGAGGACAATCTTAGTCTATATCTAGGGTGGGATCCTCTTGGCTTCCTCATTATGTTCCTTTTGAAAAGAAACATTTCCCACCTGAGTTTGGCTCTGATGTTGGATCTTTGCATAACTGAAATCTCAACCAAACTTGAGATGATTTTATTTGAAGAATTATAGTCCATACTTGTCTATTCTTTTTGTCCTTTGTTTTGGCTAACCTTGTTGCTAGTTTTGTTTCCTTCAGGCTTAAGCACCCTGCACTTTCCGGTGACTGCCTAAGCATGTAGCATTCTTGGAATTCCTGCCAGCTCGTTAAAGAAATGACCTCTGGAATGGGACTTTTTGGGGGCAGGGCCATCTCTACATCCAATTTCAGCATGAAGAAGCTATGGAAAATGAGACCTTCACCCCTCACCCCAAGATTTTGAGCCCCAATCGTTCAAGGGGGGTGGAAATGATGATAGTGTTCTGTTTACTTATTTTGTGTTATCCTTGCTGTGTTGTTTTATTGTTATGATATTATTGATCCTATGTAATGGATACAAGGATTTAGGGGTGGATATTTGAATTATTAATAATTATTTTGGGGATGATTGATTGAAGAGATTATTTTGCTGGGATCTAGGGGTGGATCGCATTTGAATCGTTAACCAATGTTTGGGAATGTCACTGAATGATATGTTTTGCTTTATAATGAATGATATGTTTTAGTTTCCTTTGTAATTGGATCACAATGTATGTTCTAGGATACATGGCTGATTAGATTATGTATCCTATAACAAGGGGTGGAGTGTAGCCAGAATGGCCTTTGTTTTCTTTGAATGACTCAGCTTACCTTATTGAGCCTCTGGACACTGTGGCTTGCTCTTCCGGGGCAGGAGGCCCGGGGAGCATGCCGGGAAGCAGACAACTTCCTGTGTGATGAGTCATGGGGCTGGCTGAGGGGAGGTGTTGGCGGCTATGCTAGGGGGAGGGGCCAACTCAGGAACCAATCGGCCCTGGTCATTAGGGCGGAGCTTGATGATGTCAAAAACCCTATAAGAGGGGAGAGGACAGCTTGAAGATTCTCTCTTTCCTTTTTCAGTTGGAGCCAGCGACAGTTACGACAGTTACGTCAGTTACAGCGACCGTTACATCGTCAGTTACAGTTGCAGCTTCAGTTACAGACACAGACACAGCTGAGGCAGGAGCTGCCAGCAGCAGAGCTGACCTACGGGAGGAAGCTGAACAAAGACTTCAGTCCAGTGGGTAATCTTATTACCATAAAAGGGGGAAACATGATTTTGCTTTACGCAATCATGTTTCTCTGTAGCCTCCTGGTTACTCTTGCAAGGCGTACTTATTGGGCCTGGAAGATTTTGATCAACATATCAAAATGGGGCTTCTGGTTCATGGGTTGGTTACTGTTGAGCCTAAATAAATGTTTTGATTCTTCTGCCTTCTACTTTGAGAGTTTCTTATATCCGGCGATTCCGAACTTTTCAGACATGTTTATGATCCTCTTTGAGATTATAAACTCGGTCCTCCTGATACAGTATCACAATTCCTTTTCTTTCCTTAACTGTCCAAACATTACCAGAAATATTTTATTGTTCATTTATTTAATATTATATTAATAATTAAATTAAATATTTAATATTTATTATCACATATTTTAGCAGTTTTACCTTGAAAAAATTCTTCTACTGTTATTAGATATCAGATATCAACATATGTATCAATAACATTGACAATATCTGATATACTTTGAACATTAGTAGAAATCGGTTACCTTTCTATGCATTTCATCACTAACTATTCCTTATGACAAGGGCCTTCAAGAGACAGTGTATGTCACACCTTTATTACTAAGAAAATCAACACTAACCTTATACTGTGCTTCCTTCTCTCCCTCATTATTCAATTCACATAGAAATTCCTCTTTTTATCCAATAAAATTTTCTGTGTCTCTTAAAGGCTGTCCTGTAAGAAAAACAAAGTCTTGTCAAAACCATTTTTAGGAAGAAAAATATCCCCATAGTTGAGAATTATTAGCTAATAATAGCTTACAATTACAAAGCACTTTAAGTCACTCGAAGGTCTGTATGTATGGTATCCATTGGATCCTGAAAATAACACTGAGAGATCAGCACTATTATTGTTATCAGCATTTATGCAGAGGAGGAAAATGAAACAGAAGAATTTGGGAGGCCCAATGAAAATAAGTAGAGTGTGAATTTGGCTTTGAAACCATACATAGATATAAAGCCTTTAGATGTTTCTTGGGCCCTATAAGTTGTCCAGTGTCCAACGCCATATATCCAATATAGCAGTGGTAGCAAAGAGAGATGAATGAGCAGACACTATTTCTCTCTTGAAATTGATCACTAATGAGCAGACACTCTTACCTTGCACTTGTCAGCAGCCCTGTCCAAGGGAAGGACTTGGTGATCCTTGTGCCCTGAGGCTAATGAACAAGACTCGCAGAGAGGTCTCTGGTCTTCCTCACACTAAGAAATAACAACTAAAGTCCACCTTCCTTACACTAAAATTTGCTTCACTGACAGTAGCCATATATTAGACATATAATTATTATATCCCATGGTTTTATCACACTTTAAGTTTCACAGAATACTTTTTCATAACAAATTCTTATGATTGCTGGTACAAATATTATTACCCATACTTGGAAATTGAAGTTCAGAAAAGTTACATGATTATTTGCCTAAAGTCACATTTAATATTGATAACATGCACACACATACACATATATAATATATATGTATATATAATATATGTATATATATAATATGCATGTAGATAGATGATAGTTTCACAAAGTACTATCCTTAGAATAAGGTGAGGTTGGTATTAAAAATACTATCTCTCCCCCATTCCTACCATTTTACACATGGGAAAATTGAGGCTCAGAAAGGGTAAGGGACCTACCCAAGCTCATATAGCTAGTAAATTTCAGAGTCCAAACTTGAATCCGGGTCTTCTTACTCCAAGTGCTATGACCTTTCCACGATCCCACACTGCTTATTCACTAGGCTAGTGCTATGCACATCTATTTGATGATCAGTGTATAATTGTTAAAAGAAAGAAAGAATGAATGAATGCCTTAATAAAACATTTCCCACTTGTTTCCTAGTCCCAAAGAGCTTGGAGAAATATGCTGGTCAGAACAGCTGAATCACTAAGCATTCACTCATTCATCACATAGCATTTACATGAATTTCTATTGTGTTGAGTGTGAAATGTGAATCATCTCTTATGAAAACATCTGCCACATTAAATAAAGAGTGTTCAGGCACTGTGTACAAGATTCAGTAACTTGGCCCCTAGTCCTAGTTCAACGTAGTACTTACTACCTGCATTACCTGATCCCAACACTTCAGATCTCTCCCTCTCTCTCTCTCTCTCTCTCTCTCTCTCTCTCTCTCTCTCTCTCTCTCTCTCTCTCTCTCTCTTTCTCTTTTTAGAGTGGGTGGTTGGGGATGTGGTAGGGAAGGAGGGATATGTTTAAAGAGATGATTGGACTCAATGGTCTCTTTTTTTACTTCAGGTTCTATTAGTCTCTAAAAAACAGACAACTGATAATACACTGACACAGTAACCTGAGTGAAATTCTGAAAATTTGTAACAATCCTACCAGTATTTGTTTCTTCATTTGTTTTTCAATGGCTAGTATTTAAGTCCTGCTTTGTATTTTAATCCTCAGAAAGCTGAGTTAGAAATGGTCTGTGTCCATGATGTTGCCTTTTCTGTTTTAATTTACATTAACAGCTTGGTATTATTTCAACATTTTTGTAATTAGGCATCTGAACTCCCTATATTTGTCTAATATATTTTGCCAACAGGTGACAATATTTTATTGATACACAGCTGTCTTTATTTCATGAAAGGGAAATTTATATACAGCATTTCATTGCTAATAGAGGTTTACTTGATAATCATCCTGGAAGCTATTTACTTGAGAAAACGCAATGCAGATTTCATTATAGCGGGATAACATTATGCATGGGAAATGTATAGGCCACAGTGAATTTTCCACTCATAAGTGAACACTGGGCATGATGGATCATGGTGCTGAAGATAAAAAACTTTATGTGAGTCTTCTTTTTCCTTGTTTGGCCACTCATATTAGGGATGAGAGTTGTTTGGTTTCTATGACTTTGATTTCCATAAAATGTGGCACCGTACAGAATGGCAGCAGAAAAAGTAAACACACTTCTTCTAATGACAACTTTCCCTTTAGCATGTCAGGACTGGTGAGTATTTGTTTATGTGAAATTATATTTTAACCTTCCCTGCTGGAATGCCCAAGTGCCTTCATTTATTTCTTTACCTAACTGTGCTTTCTACTATGAGCACCCATTCAACAAATATATATGAAATGATGACTATATTTGCAAGGTACATACATTCTAGGTATTGTGGGAAATACAATGTAAATGACATGTAGAATTACCCAACATCCCTTCAATGTGTCCCTTAAAAATGATTCTCCCCTTACCCCACAATGAGTTCTTACATCCCTTGGTACCTTCATGCATTGTCCCACTCTGCCTTTTGTTATATTTACTTGTTTATATAGAGCTCACTGTTGTTCTACAGCAGCTATGGAGCAGGATACAGAGAGCTGACTGTGTGTGACTCAGGAAGACCTGAGCTCATCTAACCTCTTACACACACTGGCTGTGTGATCAAGGCCAAGTCATTGAATGTCTTAATGTTCAAGGCAGTTCTGGAAGACAGTAATTTGCAGAGAAGGTGTCAACTTGCATTGGGAGAGATAGATTTTCTCCATCTAGACATTCCTTTTATCAATGAAATCACAGGTACAGTCATCGCCCAGTTGTCTGTCTTATGACCCACTGCTAAGTCCATTGGCATAAAGTGCTATTCTGTTGTGTACCCCCTTTGTATTTAGTGTGGTATAAAATACATTGCGGATGCTCAATACATGATTTTAGAATTAGACTTTTGGGATTAATTCCTCTGTGAATATAGTGCAGTGAAAAAATCTCTCGAAATTAACATGTATCTGTTTTTTATTCATTATTGAGGACTGCATCATCTAACAAGTTGTCCTTTTTCTCTTAGATGTCAAGCAACTCAGAACTCAGTGCTTTGGGGGTAGTAACTAACTTATATGTGTTTAGCATCTATTTGCCTGCTCTCTATTATGTTTTTGGTTTTCATTTTCCCATTTCATTTGTCTTTTAACTTTGTCTCCCCTTCCCATTCCCATCCCCTCATTTTGGAAAGGCTCTATCAATTCTTTTGGAAGTGGGTAGCCCAAAAGTTATAAATAAATATAAGTAGGGTCCAGAGACTAGCCCTCAATAAACTTACAAGATAATATAAAAGATGTACAGAAATACCTATGGTATAAAATAGATAATAAAATCAATTCTAAAACTGAGTTGTGAACCTGGTGCTAAGTTAATTGTAGGAAAGGGAGAGGAATAATACTATAAATGAGTGAAACATATTGTGAAATAAATGCAAAGTTATTATTATATTTGCATATATTACATATTGTATTATATATTGTAACATAACACATACATACAAATGCATACATAATTATATATATATATATATATATATATATATATATATATATGTTTGTGTGTGTGTGTGTGTGTAATTAAACAGTGAAGAGCAGGGTTCAGAGAAAGAACTGATGACTTTTACCTAGTGTTCTCAGGGAAGATTTCATGGAGGGACCATTTGAGCTAGCACGTAGTAAACAGCTAAATGCTTGTTGACTTGTAGACTCATGTATGGACAGGAGTTAAATAGACTGAAAGGGGCAATGATATATTCATTCCATTTCACGTGGGAGACATGGCATAGATAAATTGATTGATGAGGGAAAATAAAAAATATTCTGACAATGGAGAGCCCAGCTTTGTTGCATAAAAAGATATGGGTAAGGAAGCGATGAATGGGGAATGAAACTCAATAAGCAGGTTGGTTTCAGATCATAGATGACCTCAAATACAAGATTAAAGAATTGAAATGAGGAAGGCAATGCAGAAGCCATTGACAGTTTTTGAGCGGGGAAGTGACATGCTTAGGGATGTGCTTGAGAAATATTTATAATAATTTGAAAGACAAATAGGAGTTGGTAAAAAATGGGAGTGACAAAACCAGTTAGAAGATTATTGCTCATTGACTTGTCAAACTCACGCTTTTGTATTTGTATCATGGTGCTTAGCATATTTCCTGGTACAGAGCAAGCACTTAAGTGCTTTTTCAATCATTTATTATGAATTGTATATTAAGTTGTAAAAGAATGCCCTGAACTCTTTAAATGGAGTATCTATATAAGGAAATCACACAAACTCACTGGGTTTTTTCATGGATATCTCAAAGATAATTCAGGCCCTCAAATCTTTTTTTTGACATAAACTACCTAGTTGGAGGGAAAAAAGGGAGGTTGGGATCAGAATAATCCAATACAACTGTCTGAACTATGGACAATATATAGCCGCCCACTCCTGATGTTTCTAAATGCCTTTTCTGTACAAACATTTAAAATGTACTAAACACTATATTATAGTATAACTATTTGCATCCTAACTCCTTTGTTGGATAATTAACCCTGCGTAGACAGCGATCAGGACAGCTCATTCTTTTTTTTTTTTACTTTCTCCTCAACCCTAGCACAATACCCACCAACTAATAGACTCTAACTTTTTTATTGAATCAAGTTGAGTATATTATCTCAAGATGATCATTTCAGGCAGCATTTTGAGCAACAGGAGCATCAAAACAATGCCTTGAATTTTAGTGTAAAATATTCCCTAAAGTCAATGGGAGATTGTCTCAAAAGGGAATTTTCTTTGAGTCTTGTTTGGTATCAATTACACTTTTGCTCAATACTACCTCCGTCTGCCCCACATGTTTTCATTGATCACTTTTGGGAAGGTACGGAATGTTCCTACTTGATAGTTAGGTAAGCACCCATTGTAGAGTGATTAATGGCGGTCAGTTTTCATCCACTTCTAATTTTTCAGGGTTTGTAGTTGGATGCAAATTGGACAGTGTTAATCATTAGATATCATTAATTAAAAACAGAAGTTGTAGGTAATGGTATGATTATTGGGAGGAATAAATGAAGTGGATCAGGTAATACTTTTCTTCAGGGACTCATGACTTGTTCCTGTTCCTCATTAAATTGCAGCATGTGAAGTTGCCCTGCTGGTACTGACTATTGGAAAGATGTACTTAGAAGGAATTTAGAAGTAATAAATGAGGACAGAGTTTGAGAAAACTCAGGGAGGGGGCTGTGGGAACAAGGAAGAAAGTATCCCAATGGCTTAAGGACTTTTTTTCAATTTAATGAATTAGGAACTTTCAAAAAGAAATTTAATTATTAAGAAATCCAGTTTGGCTGAATGAAATGCAGGTCAAATAGACATTTGAAGACATTTATGTTTTGACCTAATTTCTGAAGAGAAACCAAAACACGATGGACTGAAAATTTAATGGATGTTTTCTGGAACCAAGACCTTGAATTTCATGGCTTTTGGGGATGAACTTAAAAGCAATCAGTAGATGGAGTAAGATTTGATGTACTGGGATTATAATTAATCACATAGAGCCTTCTGATCTAATTAGAAACTTGACTTTTTGGGTGACCCTGGTACTTACCAAGTTGTTGATTTGTGTTTTCATTATGAAACACTCTGTGTGAGATTGAAAGCAAATACATATTTTATAAAGAATCTAAGTAAACAGTAAGATTTTCTTCATGTTAAAAAAGTTTTAACATGCATAGCCCTTATTAGCATGCCTAATAGGCCAAGATAAGTTTAATATTTGTATTTGGTTTGATGTAAACTGGTATAACAATTATGTTTTATAATATTAATGCGTTAGTTTATCTGTGTAATACTTTATGTTGTTGTTGAGTCCTTTTCAGTCATGTCTGATTCTTCATGACCCCATTTTGAATTTTCTTGGTAAATATACTGGAGTGGTTTGGCATTTCCTTCTCCAGCTCATTTTACCAATGAGGAACTCAGGTAGAGAGAGATGAGTGACTTGCATAAGGTCACACAGCTAGTAAATGTCTGAGGTCATATTTGAACTCAGGAAGATGAGCCCAGTGTTCCATCTGCTAAGCCACTTAGCAGCCCTCTTCCCACATCTAGTTCCTCTGTGTTGGTTCTTCCTCTTGCACCTCATTTGTATAAGAAAATTGCTCTTTTTAGCTGTTCCTAAATAGTTTTTTTTTAATTATATCATGCTCATATCTACCCCATTTTTTTACAAACTATTCAATTACTAATAACAATCTTAGATATGCATTTTATATTTTACATACATAAAAGGTAAATAGTCTATCCTTACTGAGTCCCTTGTAAGGGACTTATAGTCCTTGGTATGTACTTTGTATTTTCCTTAGCTCTTGTATGTCAAATCTTCTATTAAGTTCAGTTTTTTTTAACAAAATCCTGAAAATCTGACAATTCATCAAATATTCTTTTTTTTTCATTCAGAATTATCCTTAGCTTTACTGGATATGATATTTTTTAATAAGACCTCCAATTCTTTTGCTCTTTAACATATAGTGTTTCAAGGCCTGTGGTCTTTTAATGTTGCTGCTGCTAGGTCTTGTGTGATTCTAATTGTGGTACTGCCATATTTAAATTGTTTTTTTCTTGTTGCTTATATATAATATTTTATCTTTGAGCTGAGAGTTTTCGAATTTGACTATGATATTCCTGTAGGGTTTCCTTGTGGGATCTCTTTCAGCTGTTGATTGGTGGATTTTTTTTTCTATTTCTACTTTCTCCTCATGTTCTAGTTTTTCAGAACAATTTTCTTTAATTATTTCTTGTATTACTGTGTCAAGATTCTTTTTTTTTGATCATAGCTTTCAGGTAGTCCAATTATTATTATATTTTCTCTTCTTGATTCTCCAGATAAGTTGTTTTTCTTTTGGGATGTTTCACATTTTCTTCTATTTTTTCATTCTTTATATTTTGTTTTATTATTTCTTCATCTCTTATAACTTCACTAGCTTCCCCTAGTCCAATTCTGATTTTCAAGGAATCATTTTCTTCCATAAGATTCTGGATTTCCTTTTCTAATTGGCGGACTTTATTTTTGTAATCTTGTTTTTCTTAGATTGTTCTTTTTTTTCCTAATTTTTCTTCAATCTCTGTCATTTGATTTTTAAAGTCTTTTTAAAAGTTTTTCTATCAATTCTTTTTGGGCAGGTGACCATTTGATGTTACTCTTTGTGATAGAGAAGGGTTTCTTTGCTTCAGTATTCTCCTCTGAAGACTTGTCTTGTCTATTCCCATAGTAATTCTCTATGCTTGGATTCTTTTTCCTTTGCCTGTTCATTTCTTTTTTCAGTGTTTAATAGCTAAGTTTTTGTAATCACCTCTAGCCTTGGTGTATGGGATGTGGTACTTCTGGCTTTAAATCCTCCTTCAGTTCTCCCCTCTGGGCTAGACTTGAAACCAAGACCTCCAGCCTCCTATATGTGCCCACAGCCAGTGGTGTCTTTGCCACACTGCTTTTACACTCACCAGAAATATGCTGGTTCCTTCTTCACTCTGCTCTCTGCCCCCCCCCCCCCATGTCTCCACAGCAAAGTGGGTCTGGCATTCCTCATCAAAAGAGGTTCCCTTGATCTTCCCCAGCTCAGATGCCCAACTCCCCTCACTGTTAGGAGGTGGGGAAAAGTTCCTGTGGCTGGGGCCTAGGTAGCCTCTCAACCCAGCTAACCCCAGGGCTTGCTGATTGTTGTTTAAGCAGACCTAGCCTGGAGGTAGTTACTCTTCACAGGGACCAAATCTCACTCTGCGATTTTTCTTCATATCTTCTATTGTCCCAGGAGGACCACTGTTTTTTTCTTACTCTTATTTATTTTTTCCACTCTATGTTTGCCCTGAGGTGCTATTATTATCTTGTTTGTGGGGGAAACCTGAAGAGCTTGGAATTTTCTGACCTACTTCACCATCTTCCCAGAATCATCTCCCTTGTCCTTTGTTTTCAAAGCAGACCAATTAACTTACAACTTAATTGGATTTAAGGGAGGCAGAGGTGTGCAAAGTTGTCAGACACACTCTCTCTTCCAGAATCATTGAAGTCCATTGGCAAGATGCAGTGGGTTGACCAGTATCTTTGGCTTCTTTGATGTTTGACCAAGCTCTAAGCACTCCACAATGCCTACTTCAGCCACCTTCATGGCTGCTGGAATAAATTGTTCACAGCTGCCTAGGGGAAGTCTTCACATGCTTCACATTCCCCTTACAGATTTCAGGCTTGTCAATTATCTCAACCTGGTTTAACCCATATGGCAAGGTGGTTTTACCAGGTTGTGGCCATTGTGCATGCTATAACTTCGTGAAGCCACAGGGTGAAAGGTAGAAACCAGAGGTAGATGAGTAGCCCTGAAAAGGACTTCATATCAGAGGTACTAGTCCTCTTTGAACACCCCTAGGGTCACATAGCTAATTGTTGGAAGCAGGGTTTGAATTCTGGTCTTCTTGGCCATATAGGAGACTACATATATAGTGCATATGTGAAGTGTGCATATGTTCGTGTGTGTAACACTTATACATTTGATTTGGCCAGTTTTATCAATAAATTAGCTAGATGCTTTGGCATCATGACACCTCATTTATGCAACAATGGATTTACAGAATAAAGATGAGAATATTGGTCCAGAAATTATTTGTTAAAAATTTCCAGTAATCTTTTTTTGAGTAATAGCCAGTTTGGCTCCATCTTCTCTCCCCTGTCCTCCATTGCACCTCCCCATTTTTTGTAATAGGGCTATATAATACCTTCTGGCAGGTTCAGTTTACTCCAAGCTCTAGAACAAATCTAGCCATTACACAGAAGACAGGAAAAGAAAAGTATACTGTTCTCATTGTCAATAGCTTTTTTTGGAGGGGGGAAGGCAGGGCTGTTGGGGTTAAGTGATTTGCCCGAGGTTACACAGCTAGTAAGTGTCAAGTGCCTCATAATCATTAGCTTCCATTTGCCCAATTCTAAATTTTAAGGAATTATTTTCTTCACTTAGCTTTTGCACCTCCTTTTCCATTTGGCCAATTCTATTTTTTTTAAAAAATTGTTTTCTCCAGTCAATTTTTGTCCTTCCTCTTCCAAGCAGTTTACTCTCTCTTGCATATCTTTCATTTCTTTTCCCAATTTTTCTTGTACCTCTCTTCTTTGACTTTTAAAATCCTTTTTGAGCCCTTCTAAGAAATTTTTGGGGGGCTTGAGATCAATTCTGTTTCCCTTTGTGGTTTTGCATGTAGGCATTTTGACAATGTTGTCCTCTTTGGAGTTTGCCTTGTCGTCCCTGTTGCCATCTTTGCTTTCTATGGACAGAGCTCTTTTTTGTTTCTTGCTCATTTTTAGCCTATTTTGTGGCTTTTAATGTTGAGTTCCCCCTATACCTCAGTGGGATAGACCTTTCCTCAGGTCCTAAGTTATCTTAAGTTGGAAAATTGTTTCAGTCATTTTTTGTAGGTTCTGTCACTCTGGAATCCTTTTAGAAGTTTGATTTAATGTAGTTTCCAAGACAAACTAGAGAGAGCTTAGGCAACTCCCTGGTTTTTCTCTACCATCTTGGCTTGGCCACCCTAGTAATCAGTTCATGAATTATTTCTCTCCACTCCATCTCTTCTTAAGTCTCTCTTTGGCTCAGTCTTGAAGGAGATTCACCACCAGGGAATAGGCTGATGAATTCACAAGTGGGATGTCTGACGATAGACAGTGGCCAGAGAACCAAGCATTTGGTGTCAGGTCCATTAATGGTAAATAGATGCATGTCACAGAAGTAGACAGAATATAGCATTAAGATAGTAGCAGTGGCAGCAAAGTACATGATAAGCATTATCCTTGGTGACAGAAGCCCTGATATTGAACTCCAGTGCCAATCACCGAAGTCCTATTATACTCATCAGAAATCACAGGATCATAGATTTAGATTTATTTTATATATGAAGAAACTGGAGTTTAGAGAGTTTTAGTAACCTATCTCTTACTCAAGTTCACATAGGTAGTTAGAAATAATAATAGTGTCAACTGGACCATGGCCAGAGCCGAATAAAGCAGCCTAGAGACAGGAGAGTTAGGAATCAAGCAGAAGTTTAATTTCAAAGTGATTGAAATGGCCTGCAAGCAAAGATACATATGCCAGAGCCCTGCCTCTAGTGGGGCGGGGGTGCTGCTTTAGTGTGGCTGAACCTTAATTTACATACTTGTGACTGGACAAAGAGTTAAACAATGCGATGTAGCAGGAGAAGTGAGACACAACAGCAACAGTGAGGCATAACAGCGACAGAGAAACACAACAGCTGCAGTGAGGCCTGTCGGTGCTTGCCTGAGCTCAGGCACCATCAAATGATCCACAGGGTGAGAGCAAAGGATGGTTGTTATTCTAATCTCAAGGCACAGCTTGTTTGCTGAGCCTTAGCTTTGGAAAACACTAGCATTGCATAGGGCTTTAAGATCTGCAGTGCTCTTTATGAATATTATTTCATTGGATCCTCACAGCCACCCTGGGAGGTAGGGGCTATTAATATCCCCATTTTACAGATGAGGAAACTAAAGGAGTCAGAGGTTCAATGACTTGCTCAGAATCATCTAGCTAGGAAGTATTTGAGGTAAGACTGGAACTCGTCTTCCTAAATCCAAACCCAGTGTTCTCTCCACCTTACTATCTAGCTACCTCTGTAGTAGAATCCGGATTCAATCCCAGGTCTTCACCTTCCAATTACAGTGCTCTTTCTGCTGTACCATGTTACCATATCACTAGCTAATTAGCGCTGAAAGGATCTTAAAGACCATGCACTCTAACTCCCTTTGTTGGGCCCAGAGAAAGGCAGTGGATTATTCACGGTTACCTAAACAGACATTGTGAGAGCTAAGATTCAAACTGAGAGTGCAAAGTCCCATAAAGTGCACCTTCTTTTAATCTCTCTCCCTCTCCCTCTCCCTCTCCCTCTGTCTCTCCCTCTGTCTCTCCCTCTCACTCTCCCTCTCACTCTCCCTCTCCCTCTCTCTCTCTCTCTCCCTCCCTCCCTCTCTCTCTCTCTCTCTCTCTCTCTCTCTCTCCCTCTCTCTCTCTCTCTCTCTGTCTCTCTCTCTCTCTGTCTCTCTCTCTGTCTCTCTCTCTCCTCTTCTCTTCCTCCTCCCTTTCTTCTTCCTCTTCCTTCTCCTCCTCTTTATCCTCCCTTTCTTCTTCCTCTCCTCCCCCTCTTCCTCCCCTTTCCTTCTTCCTTTTCACCTTTTCCTCCTTCCATCTCCTCACCTCTTTTTCCCTCTACTATTCCTTCTTTTCTTCCTCTTCTCCATCTTTTCCTCCTTCCTCTCCTCCCTTTACTTCTCCTCCTCCTCTTTCTCTTTCCATTCTCCTCTCTCTCCTTCTCCTTCCTCTCATCTTCCCGCTCCTTCTCCTCCTCTTCACCTTCCCCCTCCTCCTTTCTCTTTTCACCTTTCTCCTCATCCTTTTCCCCATCTCCCTTCCCCCTCCTCCTCATATTTCCTTTCTTCTCTTACTCCCCATGCTCCTCTTTTTCCTACTGTTCCCCCTCTCCTAGCCCTCCTTTTTCCCTCCCTTTCCTTCTCCTCTCCCTATCCTCCCCTCTGGTTTCCTTGCCAGTCCTCCTCCTTTTTCCTCTCCTTCTCCTCCTCCTACTCCCCTACTCCTCTCCTTTTTCTTCCCTCCTCTTCTTTCATGTCTTCCTCCTTTCCTCTAACTTCTCCCTTTCCCCCTCTCCCTTCTCCTCCTCTTCTCTTTCTCTAGTTCCTTATATGCTTTCTCTTTGGAACAGGTCAGGTAGAACTCAGACATTCTCCCTCTAAGATTTTCCTCAAAGGAAAAATATAAATAAAAATTAACAGAGATGATAAGTTCTAATGAAATATTTTTTAAGGATGAAAGAAATTTGGGAGTATTTTTGGGTAACAGGAAACGAATTGGCAGAGAGGGAGAGATGAATTTTTTTCTTATTCAATTTTTTAAATTAATAGAAATCCATTTTCTCTCCTTCCAATTCCATTGGGGGGAATATAAACAATTCCCCTAAGAAGTATATGTAATAAATCAAAACAAATTTTCTCAATGGCTGAGTTAAAAAAGTCTTATGCTGCACCCCAAATTTATCAGTCTTCTGTTAGGAAGTTCTCTGAAATGTTGTTTTAATTGTAATATCATCAGTTTATGAAAAAATATTCAAAATTATTCATTTTTAAAATGTTGATGTCATATTATAATTTGTTCTCATTTCTCTCATGGTCAATTTGTATGATGTAATCAGTGATGAACTTCGAAACGTGAGATTGTACTGAGGTAAAATGCAGAAAATGGGGCCTTGTTTCTTACCAGGACCTAGAAACAGGCAAAACCTGGCTTTAGATGACACAAACAGGGTTAAGTGACTTGCTCAGAGTCTCTATAACAATAAGGCAGAATTCATGACTTCAAAGAAAATCATGAATGTGCCTGAATGGTCCAGAATCACAGGATATAAGGAATTCTCTAAGTAGAAAGCAGAGGAATTAAAGCATTTATTGAAGCTCCAAAATAGTAGACCCATGGACCAGTGTCCCCAATTTGATATCCTGGCAAGAACTTTCCAAAACCAATATACCCATCTCATAATAGTGACCAGGAGGTTACAGAAAAATATTATGGCAGCAAGCCAAGCCATACTGGTGCTTCCCCCCAATACTAGGACCCTCCACTAAGAAGATTACCCACTGGCCTCCAGCCCTCGTTCAGCACTCCTGGTCTGCATGAGGGTCAGACCTGCTTTTAGGAGCTCCTGCTGCCACTGCTGCCACTTCTGCTGCTGCTGCAGCTGCCGCTGCTGCTTCTCCTTCTCCTGCTTCCACTACATCTCAATCTCCAAGCTGTCTTCTCTCCTTTTATATAGTCACAAGATGTCATCCTGTCGACCAGAACATCATCTGAGTGACCAGAACGCAGGCGCCTACCATTGTCTCCTGCGTTAGCCACTCCCCCAGGATGCTGAGAGCCCCCTGCTGAAGCCCATTCAAATGGGTGGGAAAGATCTTCTCATTTACTAATTGCCTTTGCAGTCTCATAGCTAGTAAGTGTCTGAGACCAGATTTGAGTTCAAGAAGACTTGTCTTCCTGAATTCAGGCCTGGTGCTCTATCCATCACACCACCTAGCTTCTCTATTACAATATTTAACAGCTTTCATTAGTATTAATTGGAGATCTTATGTGTGTGTGTGTGTATGTGTGTACAAGGGTACAAGATAATTTAAGAGCCATATAACTAAACACACCCCTCGTTCTCTTGAAGTATATATACTAAATGAGATAAAAAGCCATACATATAGATGACACATTTCACTAAAGTCTCTGTCCTAAGTAATGCTAACAGAGAGTATACACTAACACTAGTGATGTGGCAACGCTACACTAACATAAAATATACACTGACTAAGTGTGCGCTAACACAATTTCATCAACTAGAGTTCTGCTCTGATGCCTCATCAGAGTAAATAATAGTCAATGAATATTCATTAAGCACCTACTATGTGCTAGGCACTGTGCTAAGTGCTGAATAGACAAATACAATAGAGAAAGAGAAAGAAAGGAAGAAAGGAATGAAGGAAGGAAGGAAGGAAGGAAGGAAGGAAGGAGGAAAGGAAGGAAGGAAGGAAGGAAGGAAGGAAGGAAGGAAGGAAGGAAGGAAGGAAGGAAGGAGGGAAGGAAGGAAGGAAGGAAGGGACAGTCTCGGTTCTGAAGGAACTTGCAATCTAATGACAGTAGAGAAAACACAAAAGGAAAATGAAAAGTTGGGGTAAGGAAAGGTATCTGATGTGAGAGTATAGTGGAAAAGTTAGTCAGAGAAGTCCCAAAGTTGTGCAGCCAGGTGAGAAATGAATTGATGCTTAATTTTATAAGGTTACACTAGTGGGCACAAGTTCTTACATATCCTGCTGAGAAAGAAAGGTTATTAGTGCAGGTCCAGCAATAATGTGTGTGTGTGTGTGTGTGCATGTGTGCGCATGTGTATGTGTGTATGTGTGTGTGTGTGTAGTTATCTGAGGACTAATCTAGCTAAGTTCACAAAGATTCATCACCAGACTGTTAGCCAATGATTAATGACTTTTCTGAGTCCACATGAAGATGAAATCTTGGATGCTTGGAGTTTTGAAATCATATTAACACTCAGGTGGAAACAGTGGCTATGAATGTACTTATATAAAAACTTTGTGAAATTATTATCTCCATTCACTTAAATTATAAAATGAAATATTCAATCTGTGTAGATCTATATGACACCAAATAACAGTCATGACCTCCTTATCCTCTGATTCAATTAACAAATACTCATTAAGAACCTCCTGATGAAACATGTGGTAGTGGATTCTAGGTAAATCCAAAGTTTAGTAAAGATATGGTCCCTCCTTTATTGGAGCTTATTGTGATTGAGATTTTTAATGAATGAAGCCTATGTATTTCTTATAAAAGACATCATGGCACAATGAAGAGAGGGACAACTGTAGAGTTAGCAACCCTGGGTAAGTGGTCTAATTTATTTCTTGAGGAATTCTGAGTTGCTGATGTGCATTGGTGGAGGTAGTTTCCATGCCAGGAATAGTTTTTATAAATGATGGAATCACAGGCCTATACCTTCCTCCCTGCTCCAGTTTGTTGAATACAGAAATAAACCAGCAACTGCAGTTTACACTGTGCTGCAGACAATTTAAACTTTCAGTTTCCAAATGAGCTATCATCTAGAAGGCCAGTTGGTCTGGTCAAATCACAGTCTTTCGTTCTGTGGCCATCAGGGCATGTCAAGGACAAATCTCCACAGATTCTCCCAGCTAGGACAGGTATCCTATCTATGACTGTATATATAAATCCTAGGGATTTGCTTGAAACAAATAGAAATTAAATGAGCTTGTCTAGGGATGCAAAACCAGTTAAATGTCAGAGATGGGATTTGAACTTAGGTTTTCCTGACTCTAAGCCCCAACACTATTTGCTGGAGCTTCCATTCATTGATCTTAGGTAGTTGAGTACTGCTCCATAATGCCATTTGAAGTGTAAAAAGCGTGTTAAATCAATGTACCAACACATTTCCTTTTCAATTAAAAAAACACACACTGGATAATAAGATGATATTGGAAAAGAAAGCCTATTGAACATACAGATAACTCTTCTTTTTCTGTTTGCTTCGGTACCCAAGATTAATTCCCTGTTTACTCCCTCACAGAAACTTACAGAGTTTCTTTTAGGTAAATGAGACTACACACTACAAGTCTCTTGTAAAAAACTATTCTATTGCCATGGACATCAATTAGGTAAATGTAACAGTGACGATTCAATGACATAGTAAAGATTAATGATCCCTTGATTTCAAAGACAAGACATTTTAAAGTCCTATTGACTAGATCACTGTGTGTCCCAGGAAACAGTGTAAACAGCATTCTTGCTAATGCATTATTCTGCCATGTTTAGGGACTGTGGCTATGCTATTACATTAATGGAAGCACAGTGCCAGCGTCCCCTAAGTAATTGGCTTTTGGAAAGCTTGACACTCCATTACAAAATTGGGATTTTTGGCTAGAGTGAGCTGGAAATTAAATACTTGTTTTCAGAAACCCAAATAACTCCTGTTGGCATTTGCTGGGTGTGAGGAAGTTAACAATTACCGAAAAACAGAAGAATGTTGGTTGGTGTGTTAGAAAAAGAGGAAGAATTTTTCTAAAAGTATTGAAGGAGGACTAAGAAAGATGAGAGGAGAGAGAACCATTTTTAGAAGAGAAACTAGTTCTATAAAGAATCATTAAAATGAAATAGATCTGTTTAATTATTCAATAAGTTTTACCTGAATGAAACAGTAAAAATCTGCCGTGGATAGTGTCACTGAGGAGGCACCCAGTGATATAAGAATAGCCATTTGAATATAAAAATGTTTTGCAAATACTTTATATTAGCATTTTCAAGGATTAAAAAGAATGATTAAGCTAACCAAACAACATTTTCTTAGAATAGAGAATTTATTGATGCTTTTTGTTTTTACATCACACAACACAGTTATTTCTGCATCATTTTCTGCACCCCATCCCTACCCAAATCAGGAAATAAATTATCCTTTGCAACAAAGAAAAAGAATTAAACAAAAATAAGTTCATAGGTTGACCACTTTGATAATGATTCAGTGAATGAATGAAAAAAACATTTATCAAGCAACTACTCCATGCCATATACTGTGCTATGCACTGGGATACAAGAATAAAAAAGGGAGATAGTTCCTGTCCTCAAGGAGTTTATAACCAATATAGGGGAGAGCACTACATGAGTGGTAGGCAGGAAACGGGATGTCTGGAGACTGAAAAGGTTGGGGAGTTGGTCTAGTCTCTGACAATGAAATAGTTCATTTCTTGCCAAGGCCAATCTCTCTATACATGCACTTGATACCTTCATTTCCTCCATTTTTTCAGTGCAACCTCAATTTCTCTCTCTCACCCCCCCCCCCCCCCCCCCTCTCTCTCTCTCTCTCTCTCTCTCTCTCCCTCCTTCAACATCTCCCTATATACTACTTCCTTCCCTGCTTTTCTTAGCCAAACTGTCTTAGCCCAAGGTTGTCTACTCTTGTCTACTCTCTACTTCATTTCCTTTCCTCTCACTCAATCCTGGCTTCTGGCTTCTGACATCATCAGTTAAATGAAATTTCCAAAATTCCAAATTTCAAAAATTACCAGTGATCTCTTAATTGACAAATTTGATAGTCTTTTCCCATGCAGCATATAGGCTCTGGACTTACTCTCCCAAAATCATGCTTAGACTAGTGGTCTGAGTTTCCATAACAAAGAGCTACTCTTAACTTTGGGGTTGTAAGGGTATCCCTGAAGGGACAGGGCTTTTTTCCTAATATCAACCCCTATCAAGGGTGCTCTTCCCAATATCAATTGCCAGTTAGTAAATCCACAACATTGTAAAACTAGTTTATATTAATTAGATTTTACAAAAGGATATTTCCTCAGAAGTTATAGCACATTCTCCTCTACCACTGTAGTATTTGGAGAAAGTGGAGTTGAACAAAATAATTACTAGAAAACATTCCTTCTACCAAGCTCATCTGTGGGTTTAGCATAGGTAATAGCTGAATCTCTCCATTTTTTGCAGGACATGATGTTTTGGCTGCTAGGTTGAGACAAGGTGGGGATAGGGACACGACAGAGGTTCCATCTCCTCTATGTGTTGATTTCTTCTCAGAGTCTTTCTTTTCTTTGAGGTGCTTTATATACATCATCTCATTTGACACTGTGATCTAGACACTGCAGGTATTTTTCTGTGCATTTTACCAATGAGAAAATAGAGGCTGGGAGAGGTTAAGAGACTTACTTGGAGCCACACAAAGAGTGTCAGAGACAGGGTTTGAACATATGTTATTCAATGCTCCACACTACTTTTCTTATGAGATCAAAATGAGATACTATGTATGAAAGTGCTTTGTAACTATTATGTACTATATTTAAATGACTAAATTTAAATTATTTTTATTATTCTCATCATAATAGATGTGTATTCTATAGTTGGAAACTCACTCTAGTGATTAGTCTGAGTCAATATTTAGTCTGAAACTACATGGTATCAAATTTGTTTAATTTGGCTTTTAAAATATTGAGATTCACTAACTCAATGGAAGCACAGATAAAACTAGCTGAAGTAGCTTAGTCTTGAATACTTTGTGGGTATCATTGATGAATATATTTCCTCCACTAATACAAGTATAACCCATCAATGTCCCCTCAGCTTGCAAAATTCTCGTCCACATTTGTCCACAAATTTGACAAAGCAGATCTCATCAATATGCTAAAGGTCTTTCTTTATACTTTATGACATCTTAAGCACTTCACTAGTTTTTAGATTCATTTAGAAAAAAATAATTGTTTCATTAATATTTTTCCCACATTGCTGCTATTTTTGATATTGTATAGCTATACCTATAGAGAGATCAGCCAGCTATGTGACACAGCAGATACAGAACCTGGTGTCCAGAAGACATCCTCTGGAGTTCAAATCATGTCTCAGAAAATTACTAGCTATGTGAACCTCAAGGGCAAGGGCAAGTCACTCAACCCTGTTCACCTCAGTTTCCTCATCTGTAAAATGAGCCAGAGAAGAAAATGATGAACCACTCCAGTATCTCTGCCAAGAAAACCACAAATAAGGTCATGAAGAGTTGGCCATGACCGAAAAATGACTGAACAACAAAAGCAAATAGAGAGTCAAGAGAGAAATGAATTTTAATTCTTTTTTGAGGAGTGGAATAGAATTTATCAACCTTTTCAGAGTTTTTCTGATTCTAGTCCTTGTGGTTTCCATAAAATATAGTAGCATGATTGGAGGAGTTTAAAAGTGGTTTCTCATCAAATTTTCATTTATTTCCTTTTCTATTTGTGGAATGAGAGCACGATTAGGGTGGTGAGTAAAATATGATTAAAAACTAAGGACAAAAATGTGTTTCTGACCAGAATTTAAATGAAAAGTGAGCTGAGAATGAGAAAGCACAGAAAAAGAGAAAGTAGTTTAAAGAAAGGATATGATTTCAAACTAGATATTTGCTGCCTTCTGTCGAAGCCTAGCTAAGACAAAGTGATTCCTATTTATTGGCTGAAAAATCTGTAGCACTCACCTGTGGAGGAAAAGCTAATTAAACCCATTACTTCTCCCCTCCCCCACCCTTAGCCACAATGTATAAGGGAATAGTAGGTGACTTGGAAAATACTAATCCTTACTAGGTTAGGAGGCTGAAAGAATTTGCTGAAATGAACTATGGCTGCCCCCTCCCTCCTCTCCCCACAGAGAGACTTACTAATCACAGCAACTTCAGACTATGGTAGCAGTGGCTGAAAGAAGGGGTTCTCCCTTTATGCTTACTACTTACATCGTCACTAGTCAATGGTAGGCAGAATATTAGGATGGCATTGAATATCAAATGATGTGGAGAAGCAACAAATGCCCTATGGTCCACTAAAGGCTTTTGGGTAGTCCAAGAAAAAAAATGTAGAGGATGTAGAAGAAAGTAAAGATGTAACAAGTGCTTTGTCTATGCCCCATTTAACCTGAAATTCACTAGTCACTACTGTGCCCATCACATAACTTGGTGGATGAGTTGCCAGTGCACATTCTCTCCTGTTTGTCATGTGATCCAAAGCAACCAACCATCATCAGTCTCTACTCTGAGAGGAGCAAGAGTCATATTTTTTTGCTGTTTTCAATTATTACTGGCATTGAATAGGGACAAAGTAAGTGCAGACATGTGCCAACACAGCTGATCCCCACTATGTGATGAACAGGAACAACTCAAGGGCTTCTTCCCCTCCCTTGCTGCTTGGCCACCATCCAAATTACATGAGTATCTGGTACTCTCTCCAAGGTTAGACGCTCAGTTCAATATTTCTTTGTTTGTGAGCATTGCTGTGGAGACTTTTTTGGTTCTAACATTAACATTTTTGGGGTGAATTTGTAAAATGGCTGATAAAAAGAAATGGAAGATTGAATCATAACATAGGGTGTTTAATCTTGGGTGGAAAAATAGATGTTTGTTTACTTACATGAGCAACAAAATATTGTGCCTTGTTTGCCAAGTAGTAATAACAATTCTGAAGGAATACAATCTTTGTTGTCATTTCAAATTGAAACATCCTGATTTAAGCAAATTGAACACCAATGACAAACAAATTAAAGCATACGAATTGTTAAAAAATATCTCAGTAAAGAACAATGGTTTTTCAAGAAAGTAAACTCAGAAAATGAGGCAGTTACTAGGGTTAGTTTTTAGATTTCTATAGAAATCGATTTCAAACATGATTCTGGAGTACAATAAACTCATTGCTGACAAGAAGTATAATATATTGGGGCAGCTAGGTGGCGTAGTGAGTAGAGCACTGGCCTTGAAGTCAGGAGGACCTGAATTCAAATCCGGCCTCTGACACTCGACACACTCACTAGCTGTGTGACCTTGGTCAAGTGACTTAACCCCAATTGCCCTGCCATCCCCCCTGCAAAACAAACAAACAAAAAGAAGTGTAATATGTCCCATTAACTAAATGTAAACAGTAAGAAAACCTGAAAAATGTATTAAAACTTTTGCAACTTAGGAAAGCAATTTTTAAACATTAATGTGATTTCATGATAAATAAAAATGCTAATAAGTGTAATTAATTGATATTAATTGAAATTTCCTTTTTTAAAATATGGTTTATGTGCAAAATAGTTTAATCATTAATTATACCTTTGCTTGGAAAGTGAGCTGCTAGAAACCTATCTGTGGCCTGAGGAAGTTTGGGCTGTTTCAATTTTGGCACCTACCTACTGCCAAATTGTGCAGGTCTGCCCTGTAATCAGGGAGCTGGCAACATAGTGGATAAAGTACTCTACTAGGAGTCAGGAAGCCCTGAGTTTCAATACTGACTTAAACATTTACTTGATGTGTGTCCACGGATAAGTCATTTACCCTCTCTTAGCCTCAATTTCCTTAACTGCAAAATGGGAGCGATAATATCACCTACTTTACAAGGTTGATTTAAAGGTCAAATGAGGCACATATTCAAAATGTTCTGCAAATTTTAAGGGATTGCATAAATATTAGCTCTTGCTATAGAAAAGCAACATGACACCAGAAGATCAGAAACATTGCAAGTAGGAGTCACCCTTTTACACCAATGCCTTGGCAACACATGATCCCTCATGTATATTCACCACATGTGACCCCATTCATGCTTTTTCTTCTCATAGAAACTATCTATTTTGGGGGATAATGAGCTCCAGGTGTATGGGGAGAATGTTCTGTTGTTACCTTTATTAATATGTTATTTTATGGAATTATTTTGCTTTGAATGAACTTGTGTCTACTGGAACAAACAAACAAACAAAAAAGGAAACATAAGTGGAGGCCTATGAACTACAATTTGAAAAGAATTTTGACTCACAGAGCACCCAGAACTTATTGTTAGATTTCTGCAGACACATAGATGAGAGGGGAGACTATTATTTCACAACTAATAGGGCTCCATCCTTTCTTCACATAGCAGTAAAATTACCAGAATCTTAACCTTGGAATAACACAACCTGAGTTCAAATTTGGCAGCCACTTTTTTCTTGGTGTTCTGCTATGAGGAATACCTGACGACAAGCAATGACTTACATTTACCTCAGTTTAAGCTGTGTCATTATATCCACATAGAGAAGGGAAAAATACCATTGTTCAAAATAAGAATATATTTCCTGGAAGATGAATAGATACATAAGAGTGCTAAGGTCTAGGTAAGGAAATAAAAGCCTTATATTTTGTTCTTACCCTTCGCATTTCCATGTCTGATATATTTTGGTGGCCCCCTTACATACAACTTTGTCCTTCAGTGTCCAATTTTGGGAAGTAGGAATGATGACATAGATGCACTTAGGGAAGAAAAGTGTTATCATATAAGTGAAATGCAAGGTATCCATTAGGCTTTATTTTCTTTACTGTTAGGGCTGATTGTATTTTGGACACTGGGCCCTAATGGAAAAAAAATAATTTTCATTTCATCTCATTTGGCCTGACTCTGTGATTTGGAGATGATAGTAATCATCCTCTCATTTTATTTTGATGGTGTTGTCAATCTCTGAGCTACAACATTATAACCATTGAGATTACAAAATTAGAGCTTGGGCAGCATAAAACATGAAGCTGAATATAGGTTACACTTGTTCCTTGAATTTAGCTAGCATGAAATCTAAGTGAAGCCCATAATTTGTGTCATATTTGTTTGCATGTATATATATTTTTCCTTTCAAACCAGTACCAACAGCACCACCATCCTAACTGCTGCACATGCTCATTTTTAGTGTCTTTATATGATGACATATCCTTCTTTACCATTACCTCAGGTTGTTGTGGGGAAAGTCTTTAGTATTATTATCATTATGGCCAAATGCACAAAATAAAGTATCAGACAAAATAATACTGTTTCATTTCCTTGCTTAATCCAATGGCTAATAAAATGGTAGTGTTGCCTTCAGGACTGGTGTGCACCAGTCTGCCAAGTTAGTGAAGTTAACAGGTTAAACTGACTAGGTTTTTATGGCATCTGCTCAGCTAAGGGTGACATGGTTTACACAGGAGAGGAGCTCCTGGAATGCTATAGGACTATGCAAAGTTAAAAATAATGCATTTACAGAATGAGAAGAAACAGAAGTCTGACTGTATCATTATTATTTAGGAAAACTATTAAAATTTATATCCCATTATTGAGAAGACACTCCACATACTTTTTTTAATTATAAATTTATTTTTTATTTTTAGTTTACAACACTCAGTTTCACAATTTTTGGGGTTCCAAATTTTCTTTCCCTCTCTCTCCTCCCCCACCCAAGACAGCACGTAATCCAGTGTGGGTTCTACATATACATTCATAATGAACTTATTTACATAATAATCCAGTTGTAAAGAAGAATTATAACCAGTGGAAAAAATCATGAGAAAGAAGAAATGAAACCAAAAAAAGAAGGAAAAAAAGAGAGCAAATAGTTTGCTTCAATCTGCATTCAGACTCCATAAATTTTCTCTGCATGTCCATAGTTTTTTTCTATCATGAGACTTTTAAAGCTATCTTTGAACCTTGCATTGATAAGAGGAGAGAATTCTATCAAAGGTAGTCCTTACAGATACCATGTGTCTGTAATCATGTATAATGATCTCCTGGTTTTGCTCCCCTCACTCAGCATCAGTTCATATAAGTATTTCGAGGTTATAATGAAGTCTGTCTACTCCTTATTTCTCATGGTATGATAATATTCCATTACATTCATATGACACAATATGTTTAGCCATTCCCCAATTGATGGGCATCACCTTGATTTTCAATGCTTTGCTACCACAAAAAGAGCTGCTATAAATATTTTTGTACATACTGGTCCATTTCCCACTTGTGTGATCTCTTTGGGATACAACCCTAGAAGTGGTATTGCTGGGTCAAAGGGTATGTACATTTTTATAGCCCTTTGGGCATAGTTCCAAATTGCTCTCCAGAATGGCTGAATCAGTTCACAGCTCCACCAACAATGTAACAATTTTCCAATTTTCTCACATCCTCTCCAATATTTATTATTTCCCTGTTTTTTCATGTTAGCTAATCTGACAGGAGAGATGTGGTACCTAAGAGTTGCTTTGATTTGCATTTCTCTAATCAATAGAGATTTAGAGCATTTTTTTCATATGCCTATAGATATCTTATAGATATCTTTAATTTCTTCCTCTGAAACCTGCCTGTTTATATCCTTTGACCATTTCTCAACTGGGGAATGACTTGTATTCCTATAGATTTGACTCAATCTCTGTGTATTTTAGATATGAGGCCTTTAGCAGAGACACTGGTTGTAAAGATTCTTTTTCAATTTTCTGCTTCCCTCTTAATCTTTTGTTGCATTGGCTTTGTTTCTTCAAAAACTTTTTGATTTAACATGATCAAAATTATCCATTTTGCATTTTGTAGTGATCTCTGTCTCTTATTGTGTCATGAATTCTTCTCAGGTAAACTATTCCTAGCTCTCTCAAATTGCTTATAATATCAGCTTTTATTCTTAAATCATGAGCCTGTTTTGTCTTTATTTTGGTATATGGTGTAAGATATTGGTCTATGCCCAGTTTCTGTCATACTATTTTCCGATGCTCCCAGCAGTTTTGTAAAATAGTGAGTTCTTAACCCAGAAGCTGGATTCTTTGGGTTTACCAAAGAGTAGATTACTATAGCCGTTGAATCCTGTGTCTTATGTACCTAACCTGTTCCACTGATCTACCACTCTGTTTCTTAGCCAGTACCAAGTAGTTTTGATAACTGCTGCTTTATAATACAGTTTAATATCTGGTATGGGTTGGCCACCTTCCCTAGCATTTCTTTTCGTTAATTCCCTTGATATTCTGGACCTCTTGTTCTTCCAGATGAATTTTGTTATTATTTTATCCAGCTCTGTAAAATAATTTTTTGATAGTTTGATTGGTATGGCACTGAATAAGTAAATTAACTTAGATAAAAGTGTCATTTTTAATATATTAGCTCAGCCTAACCAAGGGCAACTGATATTTTTCCATTTATTTAGATCTGACTTTTTTGTGTGAAAAGTGTTTTGTAATTGTGTTCATATATGTCTTGGATTTATCTTGACAGGTAGAATCCCCAATATTTTATAGTGTCTACAGTAACTTTAAACGGAATTTCTCTTTGTATCTCTTGTTGTTGGGCTTTGTTAGTAATATATAGGAATGCTGAGGATTTATGTGGGATTTTATATCCTGCAAATTTGCTAAAGTTATTTATTATTTTAAGTATTTTTTACTTGATTTTGTAACATTCTCTAGGTAAATTATCATGTCATCTGCAAAGAGTGATAAGTTAGTTTCTTCTTTGCCTATTCTAATTCCTTCAATTTCTTTTTCTTCTCTTATTGCTAAAGCTAACATTTCTAGTACCAAATTGAATAATAGAGGTGATAAGGGACATCCTTGTTTCACCCCCAATCTTATTGGGAATGCATCTAGCTTATCCCCATTCCATATAAAGCTTGCTACTGGTTTTAGGTAGATGCTACTTATAATTTTAAGGAAGACACCATTTATTACTATGCTTTCTAGTGTGTTTAATAAGAATGGTTGTATTTTTTCAAAAGCTTTTTCTGCATCTATCGAGATAATCATATGGTTTCTGCTAGTTTTGTTGTTGATGTGATAATTATGCTGATAGTCTTCCTAATATCAAACCAGCTTTGCATTCCTGGAATAAATCCTATCTGGTCATAGTGTATTGTTCTTGTGATAAGTTGCTACAATCTTTTTGCTAATATTTTATTTAAAATTTTGACATCAATATTCACTAGGGAAATTGATCTATAATTTTCTTTCTCTGTTTTGACTCCTCCTGGTTTAGATATTAATACCATATTTGTGTCATAAAAAGAATTTGGTAGGACTCCTTCTCTGCCTATTTTCCCAAATAATCTATAAAGTATGGGAATTAATTGTTCTTTAAATGTTTGATGGAATTCACATGTAAAACCATCTGGCCCTGGAGATTTTTTCCTATGGAGTTCATTGATGGCTTGCTCTATTTCTTTTTCTGAGATGGGGTTATTTAGGTATTTTACTTCCTCTTCTGTTAACCCGGGCAATTAATATTTTTGCAAATATTCATCCATATCCCTAAGTTTATCTAATTTATGGGCATACAATTGGGTAAAATAATTCATAATTATGGTTTTAATTTCCTGTTCATTGGTGGTGAATTTGCCCTATTCACTTTTTGATACTGGCAATTTGGTTTTCTTCTTTTTTTTTTTAAATCAAATTGAGCAAAGATTTATCAATTTTTTTTTCATAAAACCAGCTCTTATTTTTATTTATCAGTTTAATAGTTTTCTTGATTTCAGTTTTCTTCCCATACTTTTGATGTCAGTTGTGGCTTTTGTTCAGTAGTACATACTATGGAATTTTTACGTGCAGGGGTTACATGGCTATTCCAGAATTTCTGGTCTGTTTTAAAGTGCTAAAATTTGATTTCTTGCTTTTGTGACACTATTAGTATGACTTGGGCCATATTTGGAGGAGCCTTTAAAAAAAACTCTAGGCTTTACAAACAGGCTGCTTTCTTGGGATCTGAACCCCAGTATCCATCTACTGCTGGCTTAAGAGAAGAACGATATAAATATAAAAGTGTCAATAATTTATATTGTTTCCTTAAGCCATGCATTTGTACTGATGATCAGTGATATCCAGTATAACTTCATTTCATTTATTATATATTTTTTCTCCTTCTTCAGTACTTTAAATCTTCGTTCTCTTCCTCTACATCACTGTAGAGGAAATGCTGAGAAGAAAAAATGACCGAAAGAAAGTTACAGTTGGGATTAAGAGGGAAAAATAAATCAGGGGGTATGGGCAAAATGTTAAACTGGATAATCCCTTTATAAGTAACTGACTGATGACTGTTTTCCCCTCTTCCAAATATTCAGCTTCTGAGAAAATAGGAATCTATCTCATTAATTAACTTGGAGTTGAGGAGATCTCGGATTTGAACCTGGAGAAATGGATCATTTTATTTTGTGGAAAAGCTGATTTATGTTTTCAACTTCATTTTATAGCTTCTTGTTTAATGAAAACATCATAAGTTAGTAACCACTCATTTGCTATACTGCAGGAGTTAGTCTAATTCTCTCTCTACAGGCTGTCTATCCCTTTTGTCACAAATGACAGTGCTTTTTTAACATTAAATTTAATAATTTCTTAATATTTTAATAAGCTGAATGAAGAAAAGAACTAATTAATTTGAAACAGAGATGGTGTATTCTTTTCATCAAAATTAAATTGAAAATGCAAATAAGAAGCAAAATATGCATGAAAGAGACCTTGGACATAATCAGCAATGACCTCAGATGTTCTTTCTGGGATATGGGATCATGTCTTATTATTAGTTATGATTAGCTCTTTAAAATGAAAAATCCTAATGATTTTGTCCTTCATAACTATTCAGCAACATCAATTAAAATACTTGGCTATTGATAGGGCTTCAGCAATGAAATTTCTTCTCAATAATGGTGATCTCATACCTCGGCAAGCTACAGACCTACTAACTCTGCATGAAACAGAAATTAATGGGAAGAAAAAGAGTAAGAGGGATTGGGGCAAAGGAGAAGGGTGATTAATTTGGAAGATCAAGAAACAAGAGATAAAACAGAAATAGCAAATGATCCCACTCCTTTTATTACAGTCACCTTCCTGAAATTTGGCTCTGTTTTTATGTAACATTTCCAGGTGAAGGAGGATTAGAATGAAAATATTCAAGGATTATGTTTGTGAAAAAGAAAGCTTTGAGGGACTGGATTCAGAACTACATTTTTCTGATAACTTTTTCTTTCTCTCCATATTTTGTTAAAAAAAAAAAGATTTTGGGAGCCATGCTCATTTAGCTGTTTTAACTTGGAACACTGTTTCCTTATGTATGCAAACCACAAAATATGGCAATATAAATGCTCTTATGTTTAACAACTACAAATATTCTAGATCCAGTGTTTTCAACAGTGAGTTGGCAAATCAAGTTGTCTTGTTAGACAATAGTGTTTTTAGAAGGCACCAAAGTCTTAAACTGTGGCACGTGTTTTTTTTTTTTACCCCTCTCACACATGCCTCAATCAGATAACACTAAAAATATACCTAATCTGCTAAAGATTCTTGCTCAGCAGCAACATTGGCAAGTCTAATCAAACTTATAATGGATAAGCTCATGGAAGTCTGAATTCTTCCCTTCAGCTTTTAAACTTTAAGGAAGCAAAGTTATAAATGTGGGTCAGGGGACAAGAAAACACAGCTACTTAACTTCATATCTTCTGATAGAACTAAAAACTCAATTATTTTCAATTAAGCACTAATTTGTTAAGGTCCTTCTATAGACCAGTAAACCAGGCACTGGGAAAAGTTGATGGGCATCAAAAAATGGAACTACACACACACACGCGCGCGCACACACACACACACACATGTATCTCAAAATAATTTTGACCAGGGTGACAGAAATAGCACTCTGGAGGGATTGGGAAAGGTCTTTTGTAATACATAACATTTGTGTAGACTCTTATATGGAGCCAGAGAATCCAAGAAACAAAGGTGTGGAGCTAGAGCATTCCAGGCACAGGATACAACATATAACTTGTGGGAAGGTAGAGAGGCAAAAGTTGGCATTTTGTTCCAAGATTTGATTATTAAGATCAGTTTTCAGAGAGTAAATGTAAAATTAATCTACAAATGATGCCCTAAGAACCTTACTTGTTAAATTACTGCATTTCCTGAATTAATAATTCAATTAAATGCAATTCAGAAATGATTTTTAATAAATATAATCCAACAATTATTTAATGAGTACTTGCTTTGTGCAGGGCTGAGAATATCAGATTAAGGAGATCCTATTCCTTCTTGCAATGGGTTTACATTTAGGTGGAAAGTGAAGACTAGATCATAATTTTGCAAAATTTAAAGTCATATGTATTATGATTGCAATTTACATTTTTGCAAATTAGTTTTGAGTTGCTTTTTATGTCTACGACTTCTTTCAAAATACATGCATTTCTCTTTCCTATTGTGGAACATTTAACAAAGTAACCTCTGGAATGTCAGATACTTTGAATTACCCTGCTGATGTTTAGATATCTTGAAAAAAATTACAAAGGAAATTATAATTTTCCATTAAAATACCAAAGCAAAAACAAATGGTAGTTCACCTACAGTCATTTGTTCTTCATCCCAGCTAGCTCCCATCATCTTTTTGTGGTGTCCCCTTTTTCTTCTTTCTTCCCTCAGCCCCTCCCTTTCTCACTCTATTACTCTTCTCTTAAATGAACTTGCCTATCATCCTAAACCCCGACCCACCCCCACCTTGTTTTGGGAAAATTTTAAAATAGCATTTTTAATTTATTTTTTCTTCCTCAGCTGCCGTTGCCTCAGCTGCATGGGTGGTGTCGGTGATGTGCTTTCCATGTCCCTCCCTCTAACACCCCTCAGCCCTGCCCAAATGTCCTATGGCCCTGGCCACCCCAGGTATTTCTGCACAGCCCTCCTAAAAAATTCAGCTTAAAAAGAGAATATGCTTTACCCGACTCTTCGGGCCATTATCTCACAGCACACTTTCTGATTAGGTATACAACTATCCAGAGGGCCCCAGGCATGGAGAACCTGCAGCCTCAAGGACACATGTGGCCCTCTAGGTCCTCAAGTGAGGCCCTTTGACTGAATGCAAATTTCACAGAACATATCTCCTTAATAAAAGGATTTGTTTTGTGAAGGAACTTGACATCCACATAGTTGGTGTTAAGTTTCATGTTTCAAATTGTTGCAAAGAACCTCAAGTGTATATTCATGCTTGATCTAATGTTCCATGTGTGTTTGACATGGCAGAAGAATTTAGCTCTGAGGTGATCATATTGGACATTCGCAGAGGCTTCATAGGTAATGAATTTCACTTGCAAGAGGTTAATCATGTCATCAGTCCATTGTTGGATGCCTACTTTCCTGCACGATCTGGCATTAAGGTCATTTCAGAACCTGGAAGCTACTATTTATCTTTTGCATTAACTTTAGCAGTTAAGATCTTTGCAAGGAGAGTTTTTGAAAATGATGTTTCCTCTGGATTAGAAGAGACTGGGAATAAGGAACCAGCTTTTATGTATTACATGAATGGTGGTGTTTATGGTTCTTTTGCAAGCAAATTGTCTGAGAACTTGGATACCATCCCAGAGATTCACAAGAAATACAAGAAAGATATACCTCTATTTATAAGCAATCTTTGGGGTCCATTCTATGATGAGCTTGATCAGATTGTGGAAAACTGTCTTCTTCCTCAGTTGAATGTGGGAGATTTCCTGAGCTTTGATAATATGGGAACAGACACTCTCCATGAGCCATCTTCTTTTAATGATTTTCAGAGGCCAACTATTTATTACGTGGTATCATTCAGTGATTGGTATGAGATTCAAGATGCTAGAATTGCTTCAGACACAATGATGAACTTCTTCTTTGTGCCTTCTTGCATTAAGCTGAACCAAGAAGATAGTAGCCTTCACAGTGAAGCTTAAAACAGGCATTAACTCTTCCTTTTAGAACTGAAGTTGCAAGTTAAGTTTTTCTGGTCAATATTCCAGTATGGAAGAAAAATTGAACCATCTTAACTATTCACTCTCCAAAACTTAAAATAAATCAGTAATAATAGCTAATTGAGATACGACAGAACCAGCTTATAACTGTAGTTCTTTGGGGGTGAGGTGGGAATTAGATAACATGTCCAGATTTAAACTTACCAGTTGCCTAAAGCCTAAACATCTAAAATAAAATATGCAACAAAATGGATGACTTAGTGGAGATGGAAGACCATCACCTGGGTTCCCCATTATAAACAATTTACATACAAGTACACAGTTTTTTTTTTTTAATACTAAGGGTTCCTGTTAGAAAATCTTGTAAAGTTGTTATCTTTTGCCCTGATAAATCAAATATCATTGGAAGACCAGTGTGACTTCATTTAGATATGTTTATTGTATTTAGAAAGTGTAAATTGGTGCTTCAAACCATAAGTTAATAAATGTAAAATTGCATCATAGTATTTGTTGTATTTGACCTGATGTAATCTTTGTGTGGTAAAATAAATTTTTTTTAGTAGATTTTACAGTTTTTTTAGGCTAAAACTTTGGGAAAGGGGCTAGTTAGCAAATGTAGTTTTGAAACAGATGTGTATATGACTGTTTTAAAAGTTATTTTTCTTTAGCCCATTATTTCAAGCTTAGTTTGGCAGTACTTTAATTTTTTTCAATTACTTAAGTTTGCAAAAATTTAAGTAAAATAAGTTTGATAAATCATTATGAATTTCACATTCTTTACTGGACAATTGACGTGTAGTTTGCAAGGTTTATTAAACACAGTATGTTTCTTTAACAATCCTAACAGCAAAAATGTTAAACCTGCCAGCCCAACAGTAATAAACAGATATATAGTACCTTAGACATACAATTACAAGTATATTGGCTGAAATGTTAGTTTATGCTAAATAATGGAGTAGGTGGGGGGAATAAATTGCAAATAGTTTTGCATATCAGTAAAAGGAAGGGCCATATCCATATTCAAAAACCTCAATGATCCTTTGCACTGGATATTTAAATTTTTTAATTGAAGGAAAGCATTCTATTAAGTTTTTCAACTGCAGTAATAATTAGAAAAAATTAAGCTGTTTCCTTAACTCTTTGTTACTCTAAGTTCAATTAGTATTACTCTTTTAATTCTTATACTAATTTGGTTGAAGTTTTTATTTGTTTGTTTAACCTTAGCCTGACAGTGTTTAGTCAGGATTTGCAATGTTTACTGCTGATGTTATTAATAATTTTAGCTTTCAGAATTGAAATGATAATGAAACAAGAATCATTGGTCCTAACTTATCTTTCTTTTGTTTCTTAGCACCAGAGACTGACCAGAATGATTTATTGATTTTTAGATTCTTTTAAGGGTACACGTTTACCCATGGTGGATAGCACAGAAAGAGAGATAACTTAGATTTGAGATGTGTAGAAACTTTGTCCATGTTGTTTACTTCTGCAAACATTTGACTTGTGTAGTAGAAATATAATTTGAGGATTCAAAAGAAACTCAAAAGGTACATAAAAAATTGGGAAGGCCATCAATATAGTATAGTCCAAATTCCTTTGGTTTTTCCTCCCTTGTTGGTCAACTGATCCGGAGAGTTGAATGTGAATGTTCCTAAAGTTCATGGCTTAGTTTCCAGTCATTCTTCATAGAGATCATTTGTTCTTGAGAGTTCCATTTATATGAACATGATGTGTTTGACAAAGGCTTCACAATCGATGCAGCCATTGGAATCTTTTTGGCCTTTCAATAGGGCTTCCACCTACTCTTCCTTCATCTTTTCACCCAGGATAGCTAGCACATGGCAAAGTTCAGAGCCTATAACTGTGTCGTTGCTCTTCTCATCAAAGACATGCAGCCCCTTGATGAAGTCTTCATAGCTTCCCTGATCCTTGTTGTTGGAAATGGCTTGCATCATGGGCATTAACTGCTCCACCTCAATTTTTTGGTATTCAGCTCTTCATCGCTGGGGTTCCCCAGGACTTTCTTGACCTCTGCTTTGGTTGGATTGGTACCCAGAGCACTCGGGACATCACCAACTTGGCTTAATGTAATCTTGCTTTCACCAGTCCTGTCAAAAAGGAGGAAAGCCTCCTTGAAGTCAGCAATCTGGTCAGCACTAAATGACATGATGGAGTTGTTGAGAAGTTGACAAAGTAAACTGAGGGCTGCTGCTGTCCCTCCCTAACTTACCTTTTGCTCAGCTGTGGAATTTCTGCCTTCCAAGTGGAAATATAACTTCACATTGGTACCAACTGACAGAAAATCCTAATCTGTACTTATGAGTTAGGAATACAACACAAAGCTGGTTTTTACACATTTGCTTCAAAACAGAAAGAAATTGATCATGATTCTCTCAAAAGTTCAACCTTTGAAACCAACAGGGTGCACTCATTGCTTGATACTTTCTGATATAATGAATGTCTATTTGAACTTAATATTGGGGTTGCTTAAATTTAGGATACTGGCAATGCTAGTGTGTCATCTTAATTGTATTTGTGGGGGTGACTAAAGTTAAATGTAGGGATTTGTGCAAAATTCAAAATTCTAGAATTACCTTAAAACTCAGAAAGATGGAGGAATTGCTTCCCTACCTCCTTTACATGTCATGCTTCTTTGTGGTAAGGAATGCCAAACTTTTGCAGCTTTGAGCTTATTGATCATTTATGATAGCTTCTAGGTTTCACTGCAAATCAATTTTGCTGTGAAGTCTGTAAAAGACTTCTTTTATGCGAAAATGAAAACAGCTAGAGGTTTAAGTATCACCTTAGTAAATGATATGGTAGTAACTTCAGGAGATGTCTGTATTGTATTTGAAGTCTTTGCCATAAAAATTGAAGTTTTGAACCTATGTATTTCAATTTGATATACTAAAAAGTGCTGAATTAATGTTACTATCTTTGTTTATAATATTGTAATCTCAATCCAGAATTTAACTGAACATGATTTCTGTACTGAATTGTAAAGGTAACCTGTGTGTGATTTGAAATACCCACTCTGAAGTTTTTTTCAGTGATCTTTTAATCCTAATGGCTTTTAATGTGAAGCTGAAATTTTAAATGTCAGCCTTGGTCTGTCAACTTCTAAGCATTCTTCCAGAATGTTTTAAAGTCAACTATTGGAAATTTAAATACTTTCCTATAGAAATGTTATATGAATATTAATTAGGTTCCCAAGACAACACACAAAAGTCACAAAATTCATAATGTACCTAGAAAATCTATTATTTTAATAAAGTAATGTGTATATCATACTATAACATAATATTATATTTATAAGGCAGATAGAAATATAGCCTCTATTCTGAGAGGTGAGGTCTCCTGCCCCCACTTTATCTTGCTTCTGGTCCAGTTTTGTTATGTGTACTGGGAAAGTTTTAACCAAGTACTTTGTCTCATTGGGCAGACCGAAGTATATTCCTATGACAGTGTCATTCCTGCTTCATTTATTCCCTCTCATCTAATATGTCCATGTCTTTCAATTTCTCTCTTCCTTCAACTAGAGAATCCACCCAATTCTTTAGGTTTCCTTGTTGTTCGTTCAAATTTCATGGATATCAGTGCAGTTCTCAAGCCTTTGAATTTTCTGTTGTTGTGCCTGCTTTAACTCCATGACCAACCCACATCCTATTTCCATAGCACATATTCTTGAGTGTATCCTTGGGCTGGCAATATGTTTATTCTAATTCTTCTCTCTATGCATCTTTACAATGCCCTAAGGTCATGAGTTACAGGTTATGGTTTTCTAAATGAGGTCATTACTTTCATTTGTCAAATATACAATGTTCTTCTGTATTTTTCTTGTTAATTTCTTTACTGTTTGTGCCATTTTGCTTCCTTCTACATAGGCTCTGTTATCTTCTTCTTACCATCACCCCCCACCCCATATCAAAATCTGCTTTAACTATGCCCAAGGTGAACTTAAATGTCCTAATATTCCATTTATTTCCTTCTCTTTCTTTTTTCCAAGATGATATATCCTGCTGTTTATCAAATGGATATACCTACTTCCTGGTGTTGTTTTAAAGGCAAAATTAATTAGCATATCATTAGAAATCATACACTATAATTTAGAACAGCCTTAAAAATAAATACAACTTGTTGCTCTCCCAAAAAGAAATCATTAATCTGCTTTCCCCATGGGCTGTACTACCAACAGAACATAGATTAGGAAATTAATTAAAGCATTTACTGTTCTTGACCAACCTAAACTGATTCTAGGCAAAAGGCTGTTGAGCACATCACTTTAATTGGTGCTATAAGTCACCTCATGAATTTCCCTTCTTTTTTCAACCTCTCAGAAATATTTCTCTTGAGATGTCAAAAACAAGTCATTGGGTCAGATATCTATTTGCTTACTTATCATGGGAAAGTGACATTGAAAATATATGCCTAGTAGAGTAGCAATGTGGGGAACTGAGACCTCATTCTGACCTCTGATGGTTGCTTCCCCAACTATTCCTACTTAATCACATGCTCCTCTTTCTCATCCCGAGTCAAGAATTGATATTACTGTTGGGACTGGTAATTGAGAACCCAACAACTAGAACATAGGTTATTCATGGTCTCTTCTATAGCGCTAACTCTGGGAAGCCTGTATGTGCCAATTGGCTTATAACTGCATAGGTTCAATGCTCTGTTGTCTCCATATTGACAACTTTTCCATCAACAGGATTTTCTGAGTCTCAGTCTAACCCCTCTTCCAATTTTTCAGTACATTTTAAATATGGATAAACCTGTTCACCAGACAGGTTGTCTTCAATAGGGTGCCTTGTCAAATAGTAATGGATTCCCTAACTGATAAATGGTCAAAGGCAAGTTTTTTTTTCCTTTTTTATTAAAGTCAATTTATTTATTTTTAATTTTCAACATTTGCTTCCAGAAGTTTTAAATTTTTCCCTCTCCCTTCCGAAGATGGCCTGCAATGTGATATGGGCTCTACATATACATTCCTATTAAATATATTTTCACATTAGTGATCTTGTATAGAAGAATTATAATAAAATGGGATAAACCATGAAAAGAAAAACAAAACAAAACAAAACAAAAAAAAATAGTCTGCTTTGCTCTGCATTCATACTCCATAATTCTTTTTCTGGATGTGGATGGCATTTTCCATCATGAGTCCTTTGGAATTGTTTTAGGTCCTTCCATTGATGAGAAGGGCTAAGTCAACCAAAATTGTTCATCACAGATTATGACTGTAATGGTATACAATATTCTCCTGGTTCTTCTCGCTTCACATAGCATCAGGTCATATCAATCTTTCCAGGTTTTTCTGAAGTCTGTCTCTTCATCATTTCTCATAGCATGATAGTATTTCATTACATTCACATACCACAACTTGTCCAGCCATTCCCCATTGATGGGCATCCCTTCAATTTCCAGTTCTTGGCCACCACAAAGAGAGCTGCTATAAACATTTTTGTACATGTGGGTGCCAAAGGCAATCTTCAAGGATGAAATCCAAGCCATCAAAAGTGATATAAAAATGTTCCAAATCACTAAATATGAGAGGAACACAAATTAAAACAACTTCAATATTCTATCTCCCTCTCATCAGATTGTTGAAGATGACAAAAAAGAAAATGACACATGCTAGAGAGGCTGTAAAAAATGAAGGCACATTAATGTACTGTTGATGGAACTTTGAATTGGTACAGCTTATTCACAAATTGGAAAGCAATTTGAGTTTATGCCCTCAAAGCCACTAAACTATGCATTCTCTTTGACCCAGTAGCACCACTGTCAGACCTTTACTACCAAGAGATCTAATCATATTTACAAAAATATTTATAGCAGCTCTTTTTATAGTGGCAAAATTCAAAGCCAATGGGGTGCCCATCAATTGGGGAGTGTTTGAACACATATAAATGTAATGCAATACTATTGTGTCATAAGAATGACAAAAGAGATGGTTTCAGAGAAAATGAGGATGATTTGTATGAGCTTAAGAAGATGGAAAGAGATCAGATTATAAAATAATGACATTATAATGACAAACAACTCTGAAAAACATAAGAAGATTGATCAATGCAATATCCAAACATGTTACCAGAGGACTGATAACAACCCATGATACCCACCTCCTGACAGAGAGAGGTGATGGATTCAAGATGTAGAATGAGACATACCTTTTTTGTACCTGGCCAATTCAAAAATTTGTTTCACTGTACTGTTATGACATATACAATTTTGAGTGACATAATTTCTGTAATTAGTCATTTTACTAGTCATTGCTCGTGGATAACTGCACTCTCAAAAGACAAAGACCTGTCATGGAACCCATTCAATGCTCTTATGCCCTTAGGAGAATAGGTGTTTCTGAGGGTGGCAAACAACTCTGATTAGTTAACAAGCAATAAGAGAATGAATATTATGATGAGAGGTGGACCTAGTCTAATGAGGGACTGGGGACATGACTAATTACATCACTCATGGACAAAGAGAGACTATCTCACACCAGACACCCCCCCGCACTCCCAATCCACCCTGGCCTAGGCAATCAAGTCTGCCTGAGTGGAACACAATCGGCCAGAATTCACCTTAGATTAAATTCTTTGTAGTGTCTTCTAGTTGGATGGGGTAACTGTTCCAAGATTTCATCTCATATCCTCCCTGCCCTTCAGAGAATCTAATCTCCAAATAGGGAAGATAAAAATCCTGGATTTTCCCTATTTTGACAATTGGTTATTTAATAATCATTTATCTCACTAATTATATTTGTTAATTTTTATTCCAATGGAGAAGAGTGAGGAGAGAAAATAAAAACTTGTAATGGAAAAAAACCCCATAATATTAGAGTTGTTTACCTTCTGAAGAAGGTATTCTCTGATAGTGCCTTTGTTAACCAAAAGTCATGACTTCACAAGACATGGAGAGTAACTTGATTTATTATAAGAGAAAGTCACAGGTGTGTGAGAGCTCTGTAACCAAAGAGCCTGCTGTACAGACAATGCCTTGGTTATTTATAGGGTCCAACAACAAGGGAAGGTCTCATGGGAGGAATGGAGGACAACTCCTTCTCAAATGGGAGTGGCATGAGAGAAGGAGGGATTGTGAATGTCTTAACCATGGAGGTAGGATGTTCTGCTTATCTGAAAGGGTCCCAGTTACAGAAGCACTTTATTAGTCTGGGCAGACTGGCCAGAGCCAGCCTTGAAGTTGCTGGCTCAGCTACAAGGGCTCTGAAAGGTTAATAGTTGCCAAAGACCACTTTTTTGTTAATTTGGGGGGGTCATCTCTGGAAATTAGGGTAACTCAAGAAAGTAAGTTCAGAGGGCCCCATCACACCTTTTCAGTAATAAAATAACGATAATAATTTCTCCATGTCCATGAGCAGTGGTCTTTCATTCCTGCTAGCTATAGAGCCTAATATACTCTTCCTCCTCAACTCTGCCTCCTACTTTCTTTGGGTAAAAATGTTAGTTGATTGGCTGGATTTGTACTCAAACTTAGGCTCAAATCTTGGCTTGGCCATTTAATATTATAGTATTGTTTAGTATCATATTATAGTGTCATAGAGCTGAGAGGGAACTTAGAGATCACTAATCAAATGTCTTTATTTTACAAGTGAGGAATTAAATGACGTGTCTATGGTCCCAAATAATAAGTGTCCCACCTGGGATTCAAAAGAAGATCCTCAGGTACTTACCACTCTTATTTATCTTCAATTTCTTCCTATCTACTGGCTTCTTCTCTACTGTCATTTTCCCACCATTTTGTTAGCTTTTCTCCTACACACTTGCTGCTGAATGAAAGTGGAGAAAATCATACAATCATTCTGACTGGGTTTCTACAAATTTATGTTACATAATCTCAACTGGCCCCTCAATGCTGCTAGGAAATCCTACTATACATCCCTTATCAGTTGACTATCCCACTTTCCACAGCAGCTCTTCCAAACATTTTTACCCTTTAAAAAACTTTCTCCCCTAACCCCACACTCTTAGATGAGAATCTTGACTCATATTTTACGGAAAAAAAATGAAGCTATTATCCATGAGTCCCTTCTTCTCCCTCTTCCTCATCACCTATCACTCGGATGCCTTGTGTTACTAGCGTTATGTGATGAAGTGGTCCAAGGCTCACTTGATCCTTCCATCCTCACTATTATACTAGTTTTCCTCTGCCCCCCATAGTACAACTTCTTGAAAAAGCCATCTACAATAAGTACCTCTACTTTATCTCTGCTTACTCTCTTTTTAACCCCTTACAATTTGGCTTCTGCCCTTGTCATTCCACCAAAACCACTCTCTCCAAAATTACTAATAATCTCTTAGTTGCTAAACTCAGTGGCCTTTTCTCAGTCCTCAATCCTTGACCTCTCTGCAGCCTTTGACATTGCTGATAACTCTTTTTTCCTTGATACTCTTGTATCTCTAGGTTGTCAAGACATCACTCCTCTTTTTCCTTTTCTGTTCTCTTCTTCTTCTATACTACTTCACATGGTGATCTCTTCACTTCCCACAGATTTAATTACCATTTCTATGCTGATGATTGTAAAATCTACTTACCCTGCCACAATTTCTCTGCTGACTTTTCAGGTATCTCAAAATGAATGTCCAGAAGGCATTTTAAACTAAATATATCCAAAAAATAAATCAGTATATTTCTTCCTAACCTCCTTCCTACCTCTTATTACTATAGAGGAAAATACCATCCTCCCAATCCTTCAGATTTTCAATTTAGGAGTCATCCTGTATTTCTCACTATCTCTCACTTCCCATATCCAATCTGTTGTGAAGGTCTGTCAATTTCACCTTTGCATTATTTCTTAATCTGTCCCCATCTCTCCTTTGAACATAGCTACCACTTTAGTTTGGACACTTCTCATTTCATGTTTGGATTATTGCAACAGCCTACTGGTGGTTCTGCCTATCTCAAATCTCTCCCCACTCCAATCCATCCTCCATTCAGACACTAAAATTATTTTCCTAAAGCACGAATCCAATTATGTCACCTCCCTACTCAATGAACTTTGATGGCTTCCTGCTTCTTCTAGGACCAAATACAAAATGCTTTGTTTGGCCTTCAAAGCCTTTTATAGACTAGTTCCCTCCTCCCTTTCCAGTCTTCTTACATTTTTCTTCCCAACACACATTTTTGGATCCAGTGACACTGGCATTCTGGCTATTCTACAAACAAGACACTTTATTTCTTGCCTCTGGGTATTTTCTCTGTCTGTCCCCCATGCTTGGAACACTCTTTTTTCTCTGCTCTTGATTACTGTTTGCCACATGAACAAAATCCTTCACTTGATACATCCATACTTGCTAGCTGTCATCCCATATCTCTCCTCTCTTTTATGGCTAAACTCCTTGAGAAGGCCTTCTATAATAGCTATCTCCACTTTCTTTCTTCTCACTCTCTTCTTAATTGCCTATGTTCTGGCTTCCAATGCCAGAACTAAAACCATCCTCTTCAATGTTAGCAATGATTTGTTATTTAGGATGTGTAAATAGACTCTTTAAAACCCTGTGAAACTTGTTTGCATTTTAGAGCATGCTCTGTGTACAAGTGTTAATTCCACACTAAATTATATATCTAAGTAAAATTGGATGTCTCTTTGAGGTAGACAAGGTAGACCACAAGTCATTCTCCTTTAAGATAACTAATTGCACTGAAACTTCAACAAATAAGGCATTATGCTTTGGTCCTGCAAAATGCTGTAACATTCTGTAATTATTCCCACAGCACTGAGATATTTCAAGGACCTTATCTTACACACACATACACACACATTTAGTAACAGGCAGATGATAAGCCCATGTATTCATCTTCTTAGTTGCATTGGATATAGAAGGATTATTATTTCAGGATGAATAGCTAAGACTTATATCACCAATGTGATACCCACAGCAGCCGCTATGAATATGCCCATATTCCCAGGTTTGAATCACAAGATATAACAGACTCTCTTCATGGAAGATGAAACCAAAACATTTATTCAAACACCAGAAAGCCAAATCCATCATAGCAACAGTATTATCTTTCCCATATGCTTTAATTTCCTCAGCCTTTGGAACATCATCTGGCTTTTGTTTTATCCATACTTTAGCTCCCAATTTTATTCCATCAGTAGAACCACACCCTTCAGTTCCTCTGATAGTTATTTCAGAAGAAGGGTCAGTTTCACAAGGGATATTGTTTCACAAGGAATAATAATAACTTGAACTATTCTATCATTTTTACAAAAGTGTAAAATTCCAAAAATTCTGGAATGTCACAATATTAGAATCTATTACTCCAGCCAATACATGTATTCCTTGAGCTGCTAATCCTGCTTTAGTTAATATCCATCCAAAATGATTTTTAGGGATTCTCATACATATTCCAGTAGAGATTTTTCTTATTTCTTTTCTATCCAACCAAAAGTCTTCCAAACAATGTAAATTATATCCTGCTGAATCAGGTGTCCCTGGATATGGTGCTAAGACATCATGCCTCAAAGTCAAGTACTCAATATTTGAGATCTTATTTGTTTGCTGTTTTCTAATTTGCAGATTTGGGGTCATCATTCTGGCTAGAGGTGTACTTTCTCCCAAAGGTCTATTATTCAAATTACATAAAGCAGTGAACAAATTATCTTTTCAACATTGATAAGAATTATTAGAACTTAACTTCCTTAACTTTTCTTTCAATAATCCATTCATTCTTTCAATTAACCCAGATGCTTGTGGATAACATGGAATGATATATCCATTCTATATTGTTTAATATGCAATATCTCTTCATTTCATTAGCTTTGAAATATAACCTATTGCCATTTTGAATCTGCATTGGGATTCCATGATATAGACCTATGATATCTAGAGTTTTACATGTGTTTTTAGGGGTTGCATTCTTATAGGGACAAGTACACCTGAATAGGTATCAACACAAGTACATATAAATGTACATCCTTTATCTTGAGGTAGGGGTCCAATATTATCTATTTGCCAAATTTGGGTTGGGACTTTTTCCCTTGCTCTGTCTCCAGTTACTACCCTGGGAACAGTTCATTCCTTTCCCAATTGACATACGACATTCTCTGTTATGTATTTTAACAATGAATAAGAGATACTAATACCTCAATCTTGTGCCCACTGCTGTATGGCCTGGACCCCTAAACGGCTGACTGTTTGATGGACCCATTTTGCTAGTACTGGATCATCAGTTGGTTTCAGAGTAGGGACACTATATTCAGTAGCAATCTTTGCTAGTTTATCAGCATGTGCATTGTACTCACATTTTGGCTTGGTGAGGGCCACATGAGCATCTATGTGAAAAACTGACAAATTAGTAACCAAAAACATGTCTCATGTATCTTCCCATAATTCTTTGCCCCAGACTTGTTTGCCATGAATTTCCCAATTTTGATTTTTTCACGTGGGAGTTCCTTGTAGCTACCCCATTAGCTACCGCCCACAAATCAGTGAATATATGAAATCATCCTCCTTATTCTGTTTTGATAGCTTGATGTACTGGCATAAGGTAAGCATATTGACTACTTCCACCTATCCCAGTATTTTCCAAAGTTCACTTAGTGCATGGGTTATAGGCTACTGCTTTCCAATGACTTTTATGGCCCAAATATTTTGCTGTCCCATCAGTAAACCACGCATAATTCTTTTGTTCTTCAGTTAATCCATCATATCGCTCATTCCATTTTACCAAGGACTGTACTAATTGTTGCTTTGGTTCAGGGGGTGTATCAATTCCCTCAGAATCTATGTTTTCTGTAGATTCATGTAAAGCAGAAACTCCACTTTTGCCTGTTTTAAATCTATTTTGAATATACCATTTCCATTTAATTATGCTAGCCTCTCGTGTATGTCCAATTCTGTGGGAAGCTGGGGTATTCATTACCCAGGTTGTAATTGAGATTCCAGGCCTTAATATTACCTCATGGCCCAGAGTCAATTGTTCAGTCTCTACTAAAGCCTAATATGCAGCTAACAACTGATTTTCAAAAGGGGAATATTGAACTCCAGATGAAGGAAGTTTCCTAGACCAAAAATCCTAATGGTACATTTCAGCTTTGTTGTTTTTGTCATAAATTCCAGTTTGGGGGCAGCTAGGTGACACAGTGAGTAGAGCAGTGGCCCTGGAGTCAGGAGGACCTGAATTCAAATCCAACCTCAGACACTTGACATACTTACTATCTGTGTGATCTTGGGCAAGCCACTTAACCCCAGTTGCCCTGCCTTCCTCCCTCCAAAAAAGGGAAAGAAAGAAAAAAAACTTAACCAAATAAAAATATTTGGGCAGCTAGGTGGCACAGAGAGTAGAGCACCGGCCCTGGAGTAAAGAGGACCTGAGTTCAAATCTGGCCTCAGACACTTGACACACTTATTAGCTGTGTGACCTTGGGTAAGTCACTTAACCCCAAATGCCTTCCCTTCTCTCCTCCAAAAAACAATTAAGGCTACAAAAGTTTATGGGGGCAGCTAGGTGGCACAGTGAGTAGAGTACTGGCCCTGGAGTCAGGAGGACCTGAGTTCAAATCCGGCCTCAAACACTTGACACGTGTACTAGCTGCGTGACCTTGGGCAAGTCACTTAACTCCAATTGCCCTGCAAAACAAACAAACAAACAAAAAAACCCCATAAACTCCACTATGCATATTCATCCTGTACAGTGACTTGTAATTCCACTAGGCCATTTTGCATAGGCCATAAATCCAGAGCCAACTGTATAGCAGCATTGGTTTCTTCAAGAGATTTACTCTGCTCAAGTCCTCAATCAAGTATGTATTACTTCCTAATAACTTTATATAAGGGTTTCAAAAGCTGTCCTAGATGTGGAATGTGATGCCTCCAATATCCAAACAATCCTATAAATTCTGGGGCCTCTTTCTTATTGGTAGGGATAGGAAAATCATGAATCTTTTGTCAGGCTTGTGGAAGAATCTCGCAGCCCCTTATTCCATTATATATCTAAAAAATTTTACTGTTTGAACTGATCTTTGAATCCTTGCAGGCTTAATTTCCCACGCTTTGCTTTTCATATGCTCAATTGAAAGCATCAAACTCTTCTCCACTTCTTTTACATTTTTTCCCTATATCATAATATCATCTATGTAGTGGGTAAGCTGTATGTCAGGTGATTCCAATTCATCCAAAATCCTATGACAAACAGTATGGGTATGCAGGTATCCTTGTGGCAATTGGGTAAAAGCATATTGTCTGCCCTGCCAAGTGAAAGCACACTGGTCCCATTATTTAGAATCTATTGTAATAGTGAAGAAAGCGTTGGCTAAATCAATAACTGCGTACCAAGTCCTTCATATTTCTGGATCCTTTCTATTAACAGTATCTGGAACAGCAGCATACAAGGGGGGAGTCATCTTATTCAATTGTCTGTAATCCACTGTCATTCTTCACATCCCATCTGACTTTCATACTGGCCAGACAAAATTATTCCATCTGGTGGTTGTAGTGAATAACACTCCTGCCTCAACATATTCCTGTGTAGTATTGATAATTTCATCTTGCTCATGTGGCATACGGTACTGCTTTAAAGTAATTACTTCAGAAGGTTCAGGTAAAGTGATTGGGCCCATTTTTATTTTACCCACTAAAACTGTATTAATTCCTATCTTCCTTACTACAAATTGGTATCTCTCCTCAGGCAAATTTAAAGTCACACCTCTCAATATATCTATTCCAATGATGTATTCAAGAATGAGTACAATTAGCTTGGTATATTCTTTCTTAGGTAAGTGTACAATTTTCATCATTAGCTTAACTTGTCTGGCTGATATTTCAGCTCCTCCAAGTCCTGTGATGATAATGAGAGTTCCATGTTTAAATTTATCAGGGTTTTCATATACAAGGGAGGCCTCTGCCCCAGTATCTATTAATGCCCTAGTTATAGTATTTGATCCATTTTTCCGATATAATGGTCAAATTGATATGGGGTCTGTAATCCAGTCTGTATATATCTTTAATCTGAGCTGGGGCTTGGCCAATTTCCTATTCTCCTTGAGGATGTGACAAACTTGGATACAATGATCCAGGAGGATTTATAGGGGCAGTTCTTACTTCCCTATTCTATCTAATATTAAGTTCCTTTTCTTGGTACATCTTATAAAGTTCATTAGTTGGGATACCATCTAGTCTTCTAAAATCTATCCCTGATATTAATAGAGCAGTAAACAATTCTTTTTCTTGATAATCTATTCTGACTTTGAATCCACTGGCTATTGGCTCTTCTCTCTTGAGGAAATTTATCTTTTCCCCATTCCCTTAAGTCACTTAACTATGAAATCTTATCCAGCACCTCTGAAAGAGGGTATCCTATTTCCCCAATTAGTAGAGTCAGAATTAGGTGCTTATAAGCAGGAAGAGCCATCTTCACTATTATATTTCTATGAGGAATTGTTAAGAGAGTGCTTTAATAAGCATTGGCATCTCCACCTACTATTGCCATTTTCATTAGCTCTTCCTTTAACTTTCTGTAATGGTAATGTAAATGGGAAGATCCTTCCCATCCATTAATAGGCCTATTTGACCTGCCTGAGTAACATGGAAGTCTGAGTCACATAAGTCTGTGGTGGGAGGAGCTTGTTGAATGGGTGGAGCAGGAATTTGAAAGTTGTTGTAACTTGAGAAGAGAGAGAGGAGGCAGAGAGTGCAGCAGCTAGCGTGGGTGAGAGAGGGGCATTTTGCCTAAGGCAGCTTGGTTTTTGGGAAGGCCCTACAGAGGGAAGGGTTGGAGATGTCAGTGCCCCCTGGATTACTAATGTGTATAGATTTCTTTGTTTCTATGATGGATTTGGCTTTCTGGTGTTTGAATAAATGCTTTGGTTCTGCCTTCAATGGAGAGAGTCTGTTATCTTTTGTGATTCAGAACTATTCCAGCATATTCATAGACACCACAAGCACTGTGAATATTGCATTGGTGCTACACTTTCTCATACAGTCTCAAAGTGAATACCAGGGTCTATCTCCACTAGGCCACATAGAGTCAGTGGGATACTGCTTACTGCATCCTCTTGCAGTCAAAGCTAACAGATTAGTTCCATTGTTACCTCCTTGCGTATGGAAAACCTTAAAAGCTTACTGTACAAAAGGATTCTGACTAGTACCTATGAATTTCAAACAATCTATGTTATCTATCCTTACTCCTCCAACCCCTTCATCACTGATTCTCACCATCCAAGATACTAACAATTCTCCCATCTTTGGGGTGAATGGACTCAAAATATCTGTTAGCTCCTGCTGAGTAAACTGTGTGGCCCCACTGGTTCTCCTGCTTCCTTCTTAGTATTGGATGAATGGATGCATTCCTAGAAGCCTCCTCATCTAACTTTGTTTCATTTTCCTCCCATGCATCTTCCTGCCGGGTGTCTGGGTCCAAAATGATCCCAGCCTGTGCAAGGGCTGCATGCACATTCCTCTTGTTGACTTTTCACTTCTTTTTCTGAGCTTAATTCACAGCTGTTTTCTCTTCTATCACCTGAAACTTTCTAACTTGCTCTTCTAAAGGTAAGTTCAAATTCTGTAGTATAGAAAGTTTCCCATGCAAATCAGCTAACTCCTTTTTCATCTGAACCTTTTCCTCCAGCAATTTGTCTCTGTTTTTACGTATAATATGATAACTTATTAGAAAGGCCTAGCCTCTCCCCCACACCCATTCTATTTCTTTCGTTGGTTCTATTGGTATTTCTTGCAAACATCTTTCTAAATCTCTGGGTCCTCCCTTGTGTAGTCACAGAGTCCTCTGCTCCAGAGAAGAATAAGGTAAATACTCCCATCTTGGGATACCCATTTCCTTCCTTAAAGCTTTTCTGTCTCCAAGTAGAGGCTTTATATGTTGAGATCCTGTTTGTGATGCCAAATATATCACCAACATGATACCCACAGTGGCTGCTATGAATATGCCAGTATATTCCCAGGTTTGAATCACAAGACATAACAGGCTGTCTTCATGGCAGATGAAACCAAAATGTTTATTCAAACACCAAATCCTTCATAGCAACAAAGAAACCTATACACATTATCAATGTAGAGAGCACCAACATTCCCAAGCCTTCCCTCTGTCAGGCTTCCCCACAAACAAACTCCCTAAGCAAAATTACTCTCCCTCTCACTCACGCTAGCTGCTCTGCTTTCTCTGCCTTCTCTCTCTCTCCAAGCTCCAACTCACCCCAACTTCCTGCTCCACCCATTTGGCAAACTCGTCCCACCACAGGTTCATATGACTCAGGCTTCCATGTGACTCAAGCAGGTCAAATAGGCCTATTAATGGACGAGAAAGATCTTCACATTACATTAACATAACAAGACCTTACATACTTGCAATTTATTATAGAATCTTAGATGTATGCCAGCTTTAGTGTATTAGATAAAGATTTAAATTTGTATCCATATCTTTTAGTGATCACCTGCCATGATTATAAAAGTTTTCCTTAAAAGGAAAAGAAGGATATAGCTATAGTAGGGCAAAAATCTTCCATTAATTTCATGTTGATTCTGGGCAAGAGTCGTATAGGTAGCTAACTGCATTGAGAGAATGTCATAGTCAGGGTTAGAGTCAACCAAGTGGGAAAATTTTGCATTGAAGAGAAAATGCCATACTGGTGAAATCAAGTCAAGAGTCTGGCTTCAGCCCATGCCAAAATCCCCTTCTCCCAGCTTTCTCATGACAGAACTTCAGTCGCAGTTCTCAGATGTCGTCCCCATAGGGCTACTGATACTATGGATCACTGGACCATTTCTTGATGATCATACCTGGATTCTGATTGAGAATATTATCAATTGTAGTCCCATAAGATTTTATTTCAGATAGCAAGTTAAACTAATCATTCTTAGGGTGGGATATAAATTGCTCTCATGATGTTATAATAAGTTAGTTTGCAAGTGAAAAAGACTTCCAAAAATTGCACGGCATCTTTCTCTGCAGCCTATTCTACTTCTCTAGTTTAAACTCTTACTGGTATAAAAACAATTAATGGAATGATTATAGTTGGTAATTTCACATAGTCAATGAATATGAGAGAGTTTACTCAAACAGAATCTCTCAGAAGAAGCTGACAGTTATTTGCAGACTAACAGATAATCATCTAATCGTTCATCCTATCTTGTGGCCTTCATATAGCTGAACAAATTTAAGTGGCACTTCCTTAATATGAGCTGATTTGTAAACTTTTTAATTCTAGCTAGGTATAAAGATTAAGCGCTTCAACCTCAGATTTAGGCACCAGATCACCAGCAGAGCTAAAAGAGATTTATAACCACATCAACCATCTTATCAGGTAAAACAACAAAGATTTTTTTTATTATTATTATAATCCCAATGAAATAAAATGCTCCTAACAAAAATGCTTAGCATCTTTTAGACAACTTTTTAACAGATGAGTTTATAAACTAACAGTATCTAAATTCAAGAGTATTCCTTTTCCTAACTATGTTGGTGTCACAAAGTTTCATAATATAGACAGGTATTTAATTTTACATTAACAGTACTAGGAAATACATATGTAGTTTTACTAGTTTGAATTCACACATGTTGTTATTAGGTTAGGTTAAAGGATGCTGGGCTAAGTATTATAAATCATTGCCTTTAAAGTTTCTTACACTAAGATTTTTGGGTGGAAGGCCGCTTTTTATCCAAAGAAGAAAAGTTCTAAGGAATTAGGTTAGGTGCTGACAGAGTGTAGTCCCTTTTCCCCAGACAGAAATCCTTGGGAGTTTTCACCTAGAGAGTTAAATAAATCTCAATTTGGATGATATAAGGAAACATTTAAGATATTATATAACAGTCACAGATCATACTAGCCAGTGTGTATATAGTGCTAGATGTATAATATGGGCAAAGCCCAATGCTAAGCACTTCATAAACATGAGTTTCTTACAACCCATCCTGAAAAGGTGAGTGAGCACAGCTACCAGATGCTTATCTAACTTCTGTTATATTTTGCTAAGGATTTAGGCAGTGGGGTATAAGGGGAAATAATTGAATCTTTTCCTTTTGTAACTTCTAGTTCAGGTGTCAGGTTAATGTTTCACCAATTCCTGCCCCTCTTTTCCTCTCTCCTGCCTTTCCTTTTCTTCATATAAAATGTATAAAGTGATGTATTTGATGTGCTCAATAGGCATATTTTACCAACTAGGGTGTTGATTATAAAAATGTTCTTGTATTTTTGGCAGAAACTGATTGACAAAGAGAGTGCAAATAATAGGATGGTGTAATTGAGGGGTGTAGCCTCCCATATAGTTAAACATTTTTGCATAGCCTATTGTAACAATGATTAGGATTCTCATACTCTTCTTGCACTGTCTTCTGAAACTTATTCCAGTTAGCTGGGCATGATGCACAAACAGTCATACTTTCAAGAAAAGATTGTTTGGCCTGATGAAATCATCAGACTTATTGGGGTCCCATTGTAGGTCCTATAGAGGCCAACTGGGAAGACCTCTGAAGTCAAGGATTCCCCGTTCTATTGGAGCTAACTAACCCTATGTGTTGGCAACCAAAAATGGGCTCCTTAGCACTTAGTCAACAAGTGCCCTTGACTAGTTTGGCTTTTTCCCCTGAACTGAATGCTGTTTGTATGTTGGACTGGAGTAAGCTTGTCGGCCCCTTCACCTTGCTTCCCTTGCTTAAGCTGATGGAAAGAACCTGTGCTTTCCCGGTCAACCCCTTCACCTTGCTTAAGCTGATGGAAAGAACCTGTGCTTTCCTGGTCAAGCCCTTCACCTTGCTTAAGCAGATTGAAAGAACCTGTGCTTTCCCCGGCGTACCTTACCGCCCCCCCCTCCCGCAGAAGCCGGATGGTTAAAAGCAGCTCCCGTTGGAGCCAGAGGCTGCTATAGCTACAGTCACAGCCACAGCCACAGCCACAGCCACAGCCACAGCCACAGCCACAGCCACAGCCACAGCCGAAGCAGGAGCTGCCAGTGGCAGAGCTGACCTACGGGAGGAAGCTGAACAAGGACTTCAGGCCAGTGGGTAATCTTTTTACCATAGAGGAGGAAGCATGATTTTGCTTTACGCAATCATGCTTCTCTGTAGCCTCCTGGTTACTCTTTCAAGGCGTACTTATTGGGCCTGGAAGCTTTTGATCAATATATCAAAATGGGGTTGCTGGTTCATGGGTTGGTTACTGTGGAGCCTAAATATATGTTTTGATTCTTCTGCCTTCTACTTTGAGAGTTTCTTATATCCGGCGGTTCTGAACCTTTCAGACATGTTTATGATCCTCTTTGAGATTATAAACTCTGCCCTCCTAATACACCCTATTAGCTAGCTCTATGACTGTTTGTCTTTATTCAGGGAGAACAAAGTTACCAGTAAATCAGTTACATCTTTCTAAGTAGGATTTTAATCTTTAAATGTAGCATTAAAATGATCTATTTATGCTCCTGAGTCCTTGTCAAACCTAGGGATTTTTCTTCTCGAGGTGGAGAGATCAGAGGGAGACGAAGGTTTCTGTAAATCACACATCCTGATTACACAAAAGGGAAAAGTTTTTAAATGACCTAACGACCTTTCATTTTCTACTTTCCCTGAACCATTTAAGGGAATCCCTTTTGCTATGCTGTTTTTGCTATTCTTAGTTCCATTGTATGTAAAAAATTAGAAACTGACCTAGCTTAAATCTTTCCCTTTAATTTTTAAGTTTTTTGAGTAGCCAGACATCCCTCCCTAGGGAACCGTGGGGTTTAAGTGGGTGGAAGACTATCAATTAATTCCATTGGAGACTATTGGACAGTCTGCCCTTGAACAATTAAAGGTACAGGACAAGTAAGCCTTAAAGGGGAACAGAGAATTTCCCTCATCAGACCTTGCTTTCTAGGTCTGGGTTCACTGCTCCATGCTCACCTAATGGAGGTGGACTACGAATGAGTTCCATTCTCTGTTGGGGTTCCTCAGTTCATAAGTTAATAGGAGGCAAAAATAGGGACTAAACCAGGAGACTATTTCTTCTTTCCTAGACAAATTAAAGGGTGTGTTATGCCCTAGCGTCACCACAGCTAGAACCAAAGACCAGCCTGCTATTACCACACCCTACACTACACTGTACACCACCATCCCCCCCCACCCCCCCACCCTACATCCCAAGCTGCTGATTGGACCTGGTGGGGGGGGGGAAGGAATTTTTTTTTTTTCACTCAGGAACACACGCACACAAATACAGGAGTTAGAAAGACCTGAGTCCCAATCTGTCTTCAGACACTTTCTAGCTATGTCTATCAGATGGTATCTAGGCAAGTCACTTAACCTCTGACTTTGTCTGTTTCCTCAACCATAAAATGGGGATAATAACAGCACCTCTTTTCCAGGATTGTTGAAGATCAAATGAGATATTATTTGTAAAGTTCACAGTAAAGTGCCTGGCACATAGTAAGCATATAACACATGCTTGTTTTCTTCCTTTTCATATCTATCTATTTTAGTCCTTCCATCTATAAAATGGGGATAATAAGAGGGTTTACCTCACAGGATCGTTGTGAAAATCAAATGGCAGAGACCTGGGGTACCAAAGTAGAGACCTTGCTCAAGCCTGATGTCAATCTAGAGGAATCTCTCTCTCTCTCTCTCTCTCTCTCTCTCTCTCTCTCTCTCTCTTCTCTCTCTCTCTCTCTTTTAAAGCTAGGCTATAATTTTTCTGCAAGATAAAGGGATCAGATTAAATTACTCATTAAGGCAAATTAAAGCAAATTCTCCTTCTATGATTTTATATATACCCCATGGAGAGAAAATATTATTTTGGTAGCATGTAACATCTGTCCATGGCAATCACTAGAATTGATCAAAGAACATGATTACAACAAAGGCAACAGCTGGAAAACTGTTGGTGTGCACTATTTAAGAATAGCATAATCTTTTATTCACTTGTTTATAGGAAAGATGATGCATCTTCTCAGTTTTCTAAGGATGAATGGCATCTTTTGAACAGCTGAATCAAGTCACAAGCCACAAAAAGAAGGTGCAGCTTATACAAGACATAAAATTATATATTATATATATACACAGAAATACACATACATACACATGTATGTATAAGCATATGTGCATATACATAAATATTACATGTATTCATTCTTTATATGAAACCATTTACTCTCTTATTAGATGAAGATGGAAGTTCTTGCTATGTAACACTGAAAAGGTAGCTTTAAATATTTTAATCCATTTTTTTATCAATAATTTTTATCAATCTTTTAGTCTTTTAAAATTCTTTCTCATTACAAATAGATATAGACCAGCAAAACAAATTTCAGTATTAGCTATGTCCAAGAAACACCTTATAAAATTCTTGACTTCATGTGGAATATCAGGCAATATCTGACATCTGCAGCAAGAACTATCCAGTGTGAAGGATAAGAGGCTAAGCTAAAGTTGGGAGGGAACTGATTCCAGATTCCTTTCAATACTTCCAGAATGCTGTTTTATTGGGGAAGACACTCCCTCTATTAGCACAGATAATAAGCCCTCTGCAATTTAGTAGATTGCCTATAAGAGTGGATGTGGCCATTGTATTTATTACCTAGTGACCAAACTTGAAGTGATGGTCAGCTTTGATCTTAGCTAATAGGATCCCTTGACAAGGGTTGTGTCGTCAATTCTTTGCAAGTCTTTCCAGCTTGGTGGGGTCTGTGAGAGCCTGTACCTCTTTGGAATAAACTTCAAGGACATCCAGAATGTGCCATGCCACAATGTGGGGACTTTACTGGAAGTAAAGGTTATGTTTAAAAAGTAGGTTGTTGTTCATTCATTTTTGAAGATGAGCAATGACATCACGGGGTGATATCTTGATTTGTGTGTGAATTGGACTTAAGTGAGGCAGAGTTGCTTAAAGTCATCAGCATCACTTTGTCTTCTAAAGCCATCAAAGTCTAGTGGCAGGACAAAAGTCAAGAATACTGGCAATGGTCGAGGATGCAGTGCATGACCTTGGCATCTTTGATGAGTGATCAAGCTTTCTAAGTGCTCCACAACATTTGCTTTAGCTGCCTTGATGGCCTTTGGAACAAATTGTTCTCATCTGCCCATTCCACTGGGGACACCTTTACATGCTTGAAGTAGACACCCCTCCCCCCAACTCATTGATGAGTTTGAGGCCTGTCAATTACCCTCAACCTCGTTTAGCCTCTCTGTCAAGAGAGTTTTACGAGGGTGTGACCACTGTGCATGTTACAGCTTCTTGGAACCACAGGTGAAAATTGGGTGACAGGTAGACGCCAAAGACAAATGAGCTGCCCTGAAAAGCCCTCGCGCTAGAGGTGTGTCAGGGAGGACTTGTGATAGAATGTTGCAGTGCTATAAGAAATGACGAGCAAGTTGATTTTAGAAAAAAAAACATGGAAAGAGTTGCATGAAATAACGAAGAGTGAAGCAGAACTAAGAGAACATTGTATACAGTAACAGCAATATTGTTAGAAGAACAACAACTAAGCTATTCTGAGCAATATTCAGCTGTCAACTCAGTTCAGGAAATCTCAGCCCAGGTTGTCCAATGTCTGTTACTCAATGTCTCAAGGCCCCTGACACAGGCAGTGTGTCAGGCAAGCTCATGCAGTAATGCATAAAGGGGGAGGGGTAAGGGCTGAAGATTCTGAAGACAGTCTTTTTTCGTTTTTTGTAGACTCCAAGATCCTAGCCCCTACTTCTCTCCAGGTGCTCCCTTTACTCCCTGTATCTTCACCAATTTTAGAAGCTGAAAGCTACCTTTTCTATTGATAAGGAACTTAATAAATACTAATTGACTAACTGAAGCTGGGTACAAAAAGAAATTTTGTTCTAACTCAAAGAAGCAGCAACTAGAGTGTAAGTTTTCTTCCTACTTTTAAGAATAAAACTTTAATTGGAAAATAATCTTGACTACTGGAAATTTATAAATCCAAGTTTAATTGAACCCCAAAACTAAAGTCTATAGATCATATTCAATTCACATCTTGGGAACTGTCTGGCTTCTTGGCCACCAAACAGAATTTTTCATATATTAACCCTTTCCTGGTTCATGAACAAGGAAAGCTTATTTAAGGAAGCCACTTGGAGATGTGTGATATATTGGTTTTGGAGATAGATTCTTTTGTTGTTGTTCTCCTAGAACCTGAGGTCCTAACCTCAGTTATCTGCATAATCCCATGTTAGCCTTAATGTTAGAGACATGTTCACTAGATGCCAAAGTCTCTAAATTTTAAATTTCATTGGTGGTGGGGTAGGGGAGTGTTCAGGGTAACCTCAGTCTCTTCCTAAATGATTCTCTACCCTAAACATGGCTTTCATGAGTATCTTTTTATTTTTTGGACTCCTTTTTCCTTATGCTTAAATCCCTTTGCCAATTATGGGGACAAGATCTCCTTTGCAAACCTGTGGGTATCTCTACAGTGGCCCACCTAATATCTGGCATCAAGGCAATGTGTTTGAAACTGAAAAAGTTTTTGTCCTTTAAGGTATAGTTTGATCACGGTTTCTCCATTATTATTTCTTTATTATTCTCAAGGTTTCAGCCTTAAATGCCATCAATCCAGAATGTCAGCAATCAATGTTTAGGATGTATGTTACTATCCTGAGAACTTTTTATATAAGAAAAGTTAAAAATTTTTAAAGTGTTACTCTTTTGACTTGAAAATCACAGAATATTAAACAGTAAAGAAAAGAGGGTAGGCACATTTTAATTTGGAAAAATCCTTGTGAATTATAGAGCAGACCTTAATTATTAATTGAGCAAGTTGCTAACTAGGAGTGAAAGAACTCTGAACTCTTACTCCTGTGCGTCAACAGAAGTATAAGCCAAAAGTTTTTGTAATTACTAAGAATATTTTAATGAATTTTGAAGGTTTGTCCAGCAGACTTCCTCTTATTATGGGAATAGGAACAGGCAATGTAGGTTTCTATTCCCTTTTGGGAGAATGTAGAAGATTTGATGTGCTTTAGTCTCTGAGAAAACACCTGAATTGTAATTAATCAATCAATAATTCAACAGAAGGTAGGTGTTAAAGGTAAAACAGTAAAAAAAAAACTGGGTTGAAATTAATTATACAGCTTAAGGAAGTAAAAAAAAATAGAAAGTCATTGGTTTTGTTTAACAACAATATGTGCTAAAATTATAAGAGGAAAATTCAGTGGAGTGAAGATAATCTGGGAAATGTGGAATATAGAGAATGACGTGGAAAGCTCTATATATCTATTCTTTGTGATATGCAGCTGGAGTGTCTTGGTCTCCAAAGTAGTGGACAGGAACATGAGGCTGCCAAATAAGAGGGTGGGGACCAGGTTGTGGTCAGGCTCTTCAGGTAGTCTTTAAGAATGAGCTAAGCGATAACAATGAGTTTTAATCTTGAAAATTTTACATGTTAACGTTAGTAGTTACAAAACCTAGATTTGATTTAGTCAAAATATGTCCTGAAACTGAATCATAAATGTGGTATTAATGATGCTCCCCTCTTTGGATAATCATTACAGCCTAAAATGAGAGATTGCCAGATTAACTTTTTGATAGGACAGGCTGAAAAAAAATGTAGACCTCATAACATGAAGTGCTTGAAATAAAGGGGCCTTATATAAACAATGCTAAATAATTTGAATTATTACTTAATTATTCTATGATACAATTTGGGAATATAGATGCAGGTGTAGTTGAATTGATTCTGGTTTTAAGTGAGACAATTATGATAAGTCAGATTATACTTTACTGCTTGGCATTAAGACAAAATTGGGAAAATTGGGTCGGAAAATTTGATAGCTGTGTGATCTTGGAAAAGGTTCCAGGGTTGTTGGTGACCTAAAGGGTATAATGATTGTAAAGTGCCTAATTGAACTGTGATAATCACTCTATTAGAAGTTCTATTAGAAAACTGAACTCTTTGATTCACTCAGGATATTGATTTATTAAAAGACTGATGCAAATATGTTTGAAAACCCTTCAGAAATATAGAATTATATATTTTTGAAGATTTTGACTAGATCATTTTTTACTGTAAACCTTGTAAATGAATTCCATTAACTTAATAACCTACTTATCCAGTTAATACCTTTATATATCTCATAGATGTTTGTATATAAATCTTCTAGTAGATTTACTTATGGGTGGCTCTTAGTTCATTATATACAGAATTTTAAACTGGTAGTCACATCCACCAACCTTTCAGGATGGTTTGTAAGAAATTCTTCTGCGTAGGGGCTTAGCATGAGGCCTTAATCTTACTATATAAAAGTTGGCTAGTGTGATCTTCAATGCTCCATTCTATTTTAGATGTGACTATTTCATAATATGCTGTTTTCTTTTATCATACAAATTGGGAATCATTGTATTAACTCACTTCCTGTCCAGTGAAAACTCTTAAGTGCTGATATAGGCCACACCCTGCTAAGAGCAGATTAAAGTCTACAGAGCTTTTTTCCTGGGCCACAAACCAATCCTCCATCTTAGAGTAAGAAAATTTAAAAGTAAAGCATAAAATAGCCTAGCATAGTTCAAGCTAACCTAATGATAACAGATGTAACTTTAAATTGCTAGAGCTTTATATCCACAAACACAGTTAACTACAAACAGACTGAAGCTGACTTTATCTCTGTTGCTAGGCTAATGAATTGCCTGGGGCTGAACAGAAATTGTTACTGGTTATTATGTAACCCTCCCAAACTGCTCTCCTCCTAAGATTCCCAAACTTTCTCTAAGGACATTAGCTTGTTATACAAAACAACTTACCTTGTGAAACTGAGAAAAGCCCCTAACCTCTCTCACTTGCACCTTGGTTATTCCCTTTGTACTAGGACCCTATGTAAACCCTGTTCTCCTCCCCTCCCTAGGGTTCCCCAACACTTGCTGTATGACACTCAGAGCTGCAACTCACTTGCCCCAATTAAAGACTTCAGTTTTTCTATATTGGTTGTATTCTCTTGAATTCAGGGTGACAACAAGTATTTCCTAGTATTGTTAATGTAAAATTAATTGCATGCTTATATTATGAAACTTGCTAACACCAACATAATTAGATGAATTACTTCTCTTATAATTTAGATATCTGTAGGTTATAAACTCAGTTTTATGGGGTACAGGATCTGGGAGCCCCTTTGAACTCTCCTTGAATCTTCCCTCTTGATGAGGCATTTGCCTGAGACCATAAGCCTTTCATTGTTGCTAAACCCAAATCTCTAGACTAGGTTACTCTTTTTTATCATAATAATAATAATAATGATAATTATTGTTATTATTAAATATTTTTAGTTTTCAGCACAAGATTTTGAATTACAAATCTTCTCCTCATTTCTACCCTCCTGCCCACTCCAAGATGGCATATATTCTGATTGCCCTGTTCCCAGTCAGCCCTCCCTTCTGTTATCCCACACCCCCTCATCCCCTTTTCCCTTACTTTCTTGTAGGGCAGGATAGATTTCTATGCCCCATTGCCTGCATATGTTATTTCCCAGTTGCATGCAAAAACAACTTTTTTTGAACATCTGCTTTTAAAACTTTGAGTTACAAATTCTCTCCCTTCTTCCTTCCCCACCCACCTTCCCTAAGAAGGTAAGCAATTCAACATAGGTCACATGTGAATCATTACGCAAAACCCTTCCACAATACTCATGTTGTGAAAGACTAACTATATTTTGCTCCTTCCTATCCTATCCCCCTTTATTCATTTTGCTTCCTTGACCCTGTCCCTTTTCAAAAGTGTTTGCTTTTGATTACCTCCTCCCCCTATCTGCCCTCCCTTCAGTAATCCCCTCTTTTTATCACCTTCATCCTTCTTTCCTGTGGGGTAAGATACCCAATTGAGTGTGTATATTATTCCCTCCTCAGGTCAAATCCAAGGAGAGCAAGATTCACTCATTCCCCTTCACCTGCCCCCTCTTCCCTTCCAATGAAATGCTTTTTCTTGCCACTTTTATGTGAGATAATTAACCCCATTCTGTCTCTCCCTTTCTCCCATTCTCAATACAATCCTCTCTCATCCCTTAATTTGATTTTATTTTTTTAGGTATCATCCCTTCATATTCAGTTCACCCTGTGCCCTCTGTCTATATATATGTATATTCCCTTCAGCTACACTAATGCTGAGGTTTCATGAATTATACACATCATCTTTCCATGTAGGAATGTAAACAAAACAGCTCAAATTTAGTGAGTCTCTTATGATTTCTCTTTCTTGATTACCTTTTCATGCTTCTTTTGATTCTTGTCTTTGAAAGTCAAATTTTCTATTCAGCTCTGGTCTTTTCACTGAGAAATCTGGAAAGTCCTCTATTTTGTTGAAAATCTGTATTTTGCCTTGGAGCATGATACTGAGTTTTGCTGGGTAGGTGATCATTGGTTTTAATCCTAGCTCCATTGACCTCTAGAATATCATATTCCAAACCCTTTGATGACTTAATGTGGAAGTGCCAGATCTTGTATTATCCTGATTGTGTTTCCACAGTACTCAAATTGTTTCTTTCTGGCTGCTTACAGTATTTTCTCCTTGATCTGGGAGCTCTAGAATTTGGTGACAATATTCTTAGGAGTTTTCTTTTTAGGATCTTTTTTAGGAGGTGATCTGTGGATTCTTTCAATTTCCATTTTACCCTCTGGCTCTAGAATATCAGGGCAGTTCACCTTGATAATTACTTGAAAGATGATATCTAGGCTCTTATTTTGATCATGGGTTTCAGGTAGTCCAATAATTTTTAAATTATCTCTCCTGGATCTATTCTCCAGGTCAATGGTTTTTGCAATGAGATATTTCACATTGTCTTCCACTTTTTCATTCCTTTGGTTCTGTTTGATAATATCTTGATTTCTCATCAAGTCACTAGCTTCCACTTGCTCCAATGTAATTTTTAAGGTAGTGTATTCTTCAGTGGTCTTTTGGACCTCCTTTTCCATTTGGCTAATTCTGCCTTTCAAGGCATTCTTCTCCTCATTGGCTTTTTCAAGCTCTTTTGACATTTGAGTTAGTCATTTTTTAAGGTGCTATTTTCTTCAATATTTTTTTGGGTCTCCTTTAGCAAGTCATCAACTTGTTTTTCATGGTTTTCTCACATCAGTCTCATTTCTCTTCTCAATTTTTCCTCTACTTCTTTAACTTGCTTTTCCAAATCCTTTTTGAGCTCTTCCATGGCCTGAGACTAGTTCATACTTTTCTTGGAGGCTTTTGATGTTGGCTCTTTGACTTTGTTGACTTCTTCTGCCTGTATGTTTTGGTCTTCTTTGTCACCAAAGAAAAATTCCAAAGTCTGAGCCTGAATCTAAGTCCATTTTTGCTGACTGGCCATGTTCCCAGCCAACTACTTGACCCTTGAGTTTTTCATCGGGGTATGACTGCTTGTAGAGTAGAGAGTACTTTGTCCCTAGCTCGAGGGCCTGCGCTGTTGTTTTCAGAGCTATTTCTGCACAGAAAGCTCTGCCACACCAATGCTTCTCCTCCCCCAAAAACCTCCAACCAGCATTGCCACTCAGATCTGAGCAAGCTATGCATTCCTGCTCTGATCCAACACTTAATTCCTCTCACCAGGTGGGCCTGGGGCCAGAAGCAACTGTAGCTGTAGTTCTGTAGCTGCACCTCCTCCGTCACCCCTGGGCTGGGTGGCCCAACTGCAAACTCTTTTCACTTTGTCCCCCACAGGTTTTCCCATCAACCTTCTCTATTGTCTTTGGTGTTTGTGGGTTGAAAAGTCTGGTAACTGCCACAGCTCACTGATTCAGGGCACAAGGGCCTGTTCCATCTGGCTCCTGGTCTGGTTCGTCCAGGCCAGGCCCGTGCTGGGCTCTACTCCACTCTGGGCTCTGCTCCACTCTATTCCCAGCTCCATGTGATACACTTACCCAGTGACCATGCAGGCTGTCCTGGGCTGGAGTCCTGCTTCCCTCCACTATCCCATGGGTTCTGCAGTTCTAGAATTTATTCAGTCATTTTTCATGGGTGTTTGGAGTGTCCTGGGGGAGAGCCCTAGGCAAGTCCCTGCTTTCCAGCTGCCATCTTGGCTCTACCCCCTCCTATATTCGATGTTATATTTTCCTTAGTGTTTTAATAAGAAGTGAAGGCACATCCCTTTTTATGGTCATTGAGACAAGTCAAATATTGTTATTTGTAGGGGAAACCTTTGGCAGAGGCATGAACCAAAGACTAAGAATTATAGAATGATGTCATGAAAATTGGAAATTGGTCAGAACTTTGGTTAAAGCTTTGGAAGTAGGGCCATGGGGATTACATTTTGTGGGAAACATCTCTAGGATATTTGATTTTCTTGGTCTAGGATTCCAGTAACAGCAAAGCATAGGAGGAAGGGCTTGATTCCAATTCTAAGAATGAGTGGTCCTAAATAATTTTGACAATAATGCCAAATGAAAGTTCCCTCTGGGTGTGGTACATGAGATTCTTGCTATAGTTCAGGTAGATAGTTTAGACTTCTTTTCTGAGTTTTCCTCAGTCTCCTATCTAGCTGGCTCCAATGGAATTATTTCCAACTCTCTGACTTCTCAGTTTTTCACTTTTTACCCTTTCCAATTTTTCTCTAATCCTATCTCTGCAGATTTATTTCATGTTACTCCATTTCTTGTAGGCCATATTCCAGTCAAAACAGGCTATTTCCCATTTCGAAACTCCATGCCTTTCTACTGGCCTCTTGAAATACTTTTCTTCATTCAAATATCAGCTTTGGCACTACCTTCTACAGAAAACATTTTCTTCTTTTCCAATTACTAGTTCTCTTTCTGTCTTCAAATTATTTTGTGCTGACTCATCCACTTTACATGCTGTATCTTCCAGTACAAATACTCCTTGGAAGATTATTGAAGTAATGGACTATTTTAACCTTTGCCTTTGTGTCCCCAGAGCCTAGCACAGTACCTCATTAATCACAAGTGCCCAATAAATATTTGTTAGGTGAATTAAATTATTTATTTTTATTCTCATGAACTCATTCCTATTGTTTCTCTACCAGGACACCTGACTTCCTTTCCCTTTCTCCATCCAGTTTCTCATTAGTCTCCAAACTCCCTCATAGCTACAAATTGGCTCATACAAGTACAATCATTTGTGAAGAATAAGCAAATTGTGGACTTCTTGCTACATTAGAAGGATATTCGAGATTACTTGTTTAGAGATTTTTTCCTAAGTATTGACTTGTATTGTGTAAATCTGCAAGCACAGATACTGATCAGATGTGAACTCTCAAAGGCATTGAGGAATAGGGCAAAGACTATGAGTGTGGGTTACCAAGTATCCTTCTTTCCCTGTGTGCCTGGGACCATGAAGGGGAGATTACGCAGAGTGTGAATACAAAGGAAACTAATTTTGAGAAAGGACACATTTTAATCTCCAGTAATTTATTTTTTGTATTCAATGCATGCAAATTTCATGTGCTGAATTTTTAAAAAAGTATTATCTAAGTTGTGTTACTATATTTATATTTAATTACAGATATAAAACACCATAACCTATTTTCTATGTTAAAAAAATCAAAGGTTTCCATTCTGACTTGATTAATTTTTAAAGATCCTGAATGTAGGGAATTAAAAAGATAAATTGAATGGAGTTCACACAATTCAATTGGGATAAATAGTTCCTCCAACCTTACCAGCTCTTTCTCAGATATTTTTAATTAAATGTAAGAAATATAACTAGACATTTTATGTGGCATTTGGTTTATTATAATGAATGTCTTACTAGAGATTTAATGGCTGAAGGGACCACCTCTGGGATACAAAGTCTTTGATTCCTAAGTATCCCAGGGATGACCAGAGTGGGTAAAATAATAGAGTGAAATAATTCCCACACAACTTTCACTGAGTAATGTTATGTGAGTCAATGGCTTCAGTGATGTCTCCAGTTTGGATTATATAACAAAAGCATCACTGTAACTTCAGGCATAACAGAAATAATTTGAGACAAGGCTATGGCAGCTAAATTAAGTGCAACCCAGAAATGGTTAGGGGTGACAATGTGGAAATGAGTTAAAGCTCATTCTCTTACTGCTTATGCCACAGTGAATTAGGGAGGACAGATGGGGTAGCCACAAGCATAAGGTGTAAAGATGAGTTGGGGGTGAGTGTGAGGGCATGATTAATAAGGTGGGGTTTAAAGAAACTCAAGATAGGAGGCTGAGAGCCAAAGATAAATGAATAAAGGAACGAAAAGGAGTGAATGAATTTTATTTGTTAACTGATATTTTATTCTGAGGTAATTGCCATGAAAAAGAACATTTCCATGTACAAAGTACAACAGAAAAAGATGAATATTATGTGTAAAACTAAAAATCTTTATTATTAAATACGAGTTTGCTTTGCAAAAAAAAGTGTCATAATTTCAATATGTTCCATTGTCTGTTTCCTTCTTAATTTTCTTCTCTCCTCTCTGCAGTTGTAAAAGTTCATCACTTCAGTGATACTCTTCTTTCTCTTTCTTTCCTTCCTTCCTTCCTTCTTACCACATTCTCTGTGTGGTGATGACATATCCTATAGATCTGGCTTTTCACCTGTCTGATTATTTCGATTCAGTAAATATTTATAAGCCTTTGCTATGTGCCAGGCATTGTGTTAAGAGCTGGTGATATAAATAAGAAAAATAAGGGCAGTCCCTGCCCGGAAGGAGCTTACAGTCTAATGGAGGTACCCTACATGGGCCATGGTATTTCTTGGAGTTAAATCAAGCAGAGCTGCTGATACAAAATAGACAGTAACTTGGAAAGTTCTGAAACATCTGAACACTTTTTATTTTATGTTTAAGAAAATATTTATTTTTAGTTTTCAACATTTCAACATTTATTTCCACAAGATTTTGAGTTCCAATTTTTCTCCATATCTCTACCCTTCACCCACCCCAAGATGGCATGCATTTTGATTATCCCTTCCCCCAGTCTGCCTTCCCTTCTATCACCCCACTTCACCTCTCTTGTCCATTTCCCCCATACTTTCTTGTAGGGCAAGATAGATTTCTATAACCCATTGCCTGTATATCTCATTTACCAGTTGCATGAAAAACAATTTTTAATATTTGTTTTTCACCCTTCGAGTTCCAAATTCTCTCCCTTCTTCCCTCCCTACCCACCCTCACTGAGAAGGCAAGTAATTCAACATAGGTTATACATGTTATGCAAAACACTTTCATAATAGTCATGTTGTGAAAGACTAACTATATTTCCTGCCATACTATCCTGCTCCCCATTGATTCTATTCTCTCCTTTGATTCTGTCCTTTTCAAAATTGTTTGTTTCTGAATACCCCCTCCCCCAATCTGCCCTCCCTTCTATTATCCCCACCCCCTTATCCCCTTCCCCCCTACTTTTCTGTAAGGTAAGATGCCCAATTGAGTGTGTATGTTATTCCCTCCTTAAGCCAAATCCAACGAGAGTAAGGCTCACTCATTCCCTCTCATCTCCCCCCTCTTCCCCTCCATTTTAAAAATTTTTTCTTCACTCTTTTATGTGAGATAATTTACCCCATTCTATCTCTGTCTTTCTCCTTCTCCCAATATATTCCTCTTTCTCCTCATAATTTTATTTTTAGATATCATCCCCTCATATTCAACTCACCCTGTGCCCTTTGTGTGTATATGTACATTATATGTGTGTGTATGTGTGTGTGTGTGTGTGTGTGTGTGTGTGTGTGTGTGTGTGTATTCCCTCCAACTAGCCTAATACTGAGAAAGGTCTCATGAATTACACACACCATCTTTCCATGTAGTAATTTAAGCAGTTCAACTTTAATAAGTCCCTTATGATTTCTCTTTCCTGTGTACCTTTTCATGCTTCTCTTGAGTCTTGCATTGGAAAATCAAATTTTGTTTTCAGCACTGGTCTTTTCATCAAGGATAATTGAAAGTCCTTCATTTCATTGAATATCTATTTTTCCCCTGAAGTTTTATTTTCAGTTTTGCTGGGTAGGTGATTCTTGGTTTTAATCCTAGGTCCTTTGACTTCTGGAGTATCATATTCTAAGCCCTCTGATCCCTTAGTGTAGAAGCTGCTAGATCTTGTATTATCCTAATTGTGTTTCCACAATACTAGAATTGTTTCTTTCTGGCTGCTTGCAATATTTTCTCCTTGACCTGGGAACTCTGGCATTTGGAGTTTTCCTTTTGGGATCTTTTTCAAGAGGTGATCAGGGGACTTAGTCAATTTCTATTTTCCTCTCTGTTTCTAGAATATCAGGGCAGTTTTTCTTGATAATTTCTTGACAGCTGATGTCTAAGCACTTTTTTATATCATGACTTTCAAGCAGTCCAGTAAGTTTTAAATTATCACTCCTGGATCTATTCTCCAGGTCAGTGGTTTTTCCAATGAGATATTTTATACTGTCTTCTATTTTTTCATCCTTTTGGCTCTGTTTTATAACTTTCTGATGTCTCATAAAGTCATTAGCTTCCATTTTCTCCATTCTAATTTTTAAGGAATTATTTTTTAAGTGAGATTTTGGACCACCTTTTCCATTTGGCTGATACTGCTTTTCAAGGCATTCTCCTCCTCATTGGCTTTTTGGACCTCTTTTGCCATTTGGGTTAGTCTATTTTTAAGGTGTTATTATTTTCAGTGTTTTTTTTTTTTTTGGGTCTCCTTTAGCAAGCTGTTATAACAACAATTTGTCTAGCAGCTGTTGTGGGGCTGAAAGACCAACAACAAGAGCTGCCAGCACAGATACTTTGAACTGCTTTACTAAGGAAAGCAATGTTAAGGTGTTAACAATCTTACTTTAATCTAACATACAAATATCATTCATTTAGTTCGGGAGAAAAGCCAGCAACCTGAACTTCAGAGCAAACACGAATTACAAACATACATTAGAAACAGACCAAATCACAATTCATAGTTACCAGGAAAGCATCCACATCTGGGTTGATGAGCCAGGGAGCTCTGAGTAACAGCTGGCCCAGAGTCATGTGCCACTCCTCCAGTGGCTCAGAGCCCCAAAGGAGAACACCAACCTCTGGGTTTATATATCTTGTTCAGGGTCAAAGTTGAGTCACACATGTGAGTTGCCCACATGACCTAAAAATGTCACAAACATGTATCTTAAACCCGTGTGGTCTAGGCTTTCCCTTGAGGCGAGGAGGTGATCAAAGACTCCTGATTTAATTAAAGAAACAAAGGCTGGACTCATCAAGGGCACTTGATTAAATAAGTGCTAAAAGAGAAAATAGTAAAAAGGTCCCACCTTAATTAATATTACAGCTGTTGACTCATTTTTCATGATTTTCTTGCATCATTCTCATTTCTCTTCCCAATTTTTCCTCTACTTCTCTTACTTCATTTTCAAAATCCTTTTTGAGCTCTTTCTTCCATGACCAAGACCAATTCTTATTTTTCTTGGAGGCTTTTGATATAGGAGCTTTGACGTTGTTGTCTTCTTCTAGTTGTATGTTTCAATCTTTGTTTTCAAAGTAAGATTTTATAGTCTGAGGTTTTTTTTTCACACTGTTTGCTCATTTTACCAACCAAATACTTGACTTTCTATCTCCTTGTTAAGGTAAGACTCTTCTTCCAGTGTGTAGGGTGTCCTGTCCCAAACTTCAGGGGTTTTGTGCAGCTGTTTTCAGAGATACTTCTAGAGACTTGTAAATTTTCAGTTCTTCCAAGGTGTTATGATCAAAGGGAAGGTCTTTTCTCCTTTCCTGGCCTTTGCTCTGGTCTGTGAGTGACTACAAATACTTTTTGCTGCTTTGGCACTGTGAGAAGGATCCCCTCTCCACAGCTGCCACAAGCTTTGCCACACCAGTGCTCCTCCTCACCCCAGGACTGCCAAACAGTCCTGTGACCCAAATCCAAGCAGGGCAAAGCAAGAGAATCATGCCTCAGTGCCAGCAAAGAGATCCCTGCAATTCCCCTCTGATCAGCTAATCAATGCCCTCACCATCTGTGGCCTGGGAGCTCCAGAAGCAGCACTGCTGCTGCTGTTGCCACCACCATTGCCTCCATGTCCACCACCCTGGGGCTGAGGCTGGGACTGGACCTTGCTCCTCTCTCACCCAGCTCTGACAGACCCTTCCCACTTGCCTTCTATATTGTCTTTGGCATTTGTGGGTTGAAAAATCTGGAAAACACCACAGCTGCTAGTGATTCAGTCTCCTGAGGCCAGCTCCAGCCTTGTCTGTGCCAGTGCAGTGCATGATGGGCTGAGCTCCTTTCCCAGCCTGGGGCAATATACCTTTCCAGTTGACCTTCCAGGTTATCTTGGGCTGGAAATTTGTTTCACTCTGTCATTTTGTGGGTTCTGCAGCTCTAGAATTTGTTTAGAGTCATTTTTATAGGTATTTGGTGGGGTTTAGGGAAGAGCTTAAGCAAGTCCCTGGTTTTACTCCTGCATCTTGGCTCCACCCTCTTTTGCACCCTTTTTAAAGGAAGACTTTGGGAGGAGTTTATTTCTCCAACCTCCAGACATCCATTAAGAGGAGAGAGACAATTTGGAGAATTAAGATGGTGTTAAATATCAAACATTGAGTCAATCAGCACAGTTAGGAGAGATAATCAGCTTATCCTGACAGGGGCATGATCTGTCAAGTTGAAATCCACTGCTGATAGAAAATGGAGGTGATCCTTCATGACTGAACCTACTGGCTAACCTAATTAATAAATCAAATACTAATTAACCAGAAACTCTGTCTCTTGGGATTTTTCATTCATAAAAGGAGGATTATTATTTTATAAACACATTCTAATATTATTTTAAAACTAAAATAACATAATATCAAATATAAATTCTATTTTGCCTTCACTGTTTCCCATGTCTTTTTCTTTAATATCAACATCTTTCTCCCCATGTTGACTCAAGCAGTTTGTTTTTTGTCCCTAAATATTCTGGTGGACACTCATTCCTTTTGTCATAGTATCATAGAATTTTAGAATTGGAAGAGAATTTAAAGGTCATCTAGAGCAACCTCTTGGCCTTGTTTCATACTATTTTGATAGCACTTTTTGTACTTCTCTGGTGACTTTCCAGTCTATTTCTATTTTAATGGTCACAGAAACACCAACAAATAAATATAACCATTTTTTCATGTTAAAGATAAGCTACTGTATGCGACTGCATCAGACTGGGCCTCCTAGAAGTTGTAATAGAAATACTATAAGCCTAGAAACAGCTTTTATATAATTGACAGACTTTCCCAGTTTGTGATCTAATTAATAATCCAGGAGCAGATAGGTGGCACAGTGTAGAGTAGAGTGCTGGCCCTGGAGTCAGGAGGACCTGAGTTCAAATCCAACCTCAGACACTTGACATACTAGCCGTGTGACCCTGGGCAAGTAACTTAACCCCAATTGCCCTGCCTTCCCCCCTCAAAAACAAAACAAAATAAAAACACACAAAAAAATCCAAGTAATTGATAAAATGTTTATGGAACATATTTTTGCTTCACTTTCTCCACAATTGGTGTTTCTGGATATGTGTTGTGAGGAGACAAACATTTGCTTTCTGTCATGACATTTTAAAGGTTATTTTGGGGGTAATTGCACCCCAGTCAAATACGATGTCTCTGGCAGAAACCCATGAGTTGGCCCCAGTGAGGAAAACTATCCCTTCCTGCTACAGGAATAAGCTGACCCTGTAGAACTTCCTTGTACAGACAGACCTATCCTGTACTACACCACAGTTACTGTATATAATCCAGAGGTCCATCTATAGACATTAACTCCAAAGGCTGTCTTGTATAAACAGGACATTGACTATCAGCAAACAATATGACCATGACTACTAGTTGATTTACTGATGCAGCAGACCTTAAAACACAACCCTTAGAAGTCCCTCTCCTCCCATGGGCTTCCTGTAGTGAACTCTGGGAAGGATGCTAGGTACTAGGTACTAGGTACAGAAATTTCATGTTCCTTTAAGAACTGACCACTCCTTGATTCCACCCCACACCACCCAATTAGCATAATTAGCACAACATAGTCTGAGCTTTTTCCATAGAAGCTTTTGTTTAACCTCCATTAAGTTTTGAGCTCTCTAAGGACCTCAGCCTGATTTATAACATCATAATAAAATTTTGCCACTTGACTTGAAGATGGGTTGAGTCCTAGAATTCTTTCCAGATGACACTACCCACAGCCAGTATTTTTGGGGTCCCTGCACCCCAACAGTTAAAGAGCTTCAGGTTCAAAGAGTGGCTTATTTTCAACCCCAAATTAACTGTGTATATGAATCAACTTTTTGTATCAGGAGTATTGGGTAAAAATGTTTTACCTTTAGGTTTCATAAAATTTTCTTTAAAACTTTGTGGTCTTTTGGGTCCTGGTTTAATTTTTAACATGGAACTAATAAAAATGTCCATAATTTTTCATTGGTATTTGAGCCTAAAATTTTATATAGCATTATTTTGTGATGCACACCTTCAGTAGCACTTTTAGGAGTTATTTATGCCATTTCTAAAAGGTAACAGAAAAGATTTTTGTGATTAGAAAACGAATGAGGGAATTTAAGGGTTAAAGGATGGATATTATTATTATTTTAATTATATTATATTACATAACATTATATTACATTACATTGTATTGCATTGTATTATATTGTATTGTGTTATATTATATTATATTACATTATATTATATTACATTACATAACATTATATTACATTACATTACATTGTATTGTATTGCATTGTATTATATTGTATTGTGTTATATTATATTATATTATATTTAGAGAAATTAAATCCATATGAGCTGATGATATCATCAAGTGAAGTAATAAAGAGGGAGAAAAAAAGAAGGCCCAGGACATTGCTCTATGGAATACAGGTTAGAGGGTGTGACTTGGTTGGAAATCCATCAAAGAAGAGTGAGAATGAGTGGTCAGATGGGGAAAATGTGAAGGACGAAAGAATTCTCTCCCAAAAACCTAGAGAGAATATGATGTCAAGGAGAAGAGAATAATAATGAGTGTCAAAGGCTGCAGAGAGGTCAAGAAAGATGAGGATTCAGAAAGGGCCATTGTTTTGACAATTAATCAACCATTGGTAACTTTGGCGAGAGTAGTTTCACTTAAATGATGGGATTAGAAGCCAGACCATAGGCAGTTATGAAGAGACTGAGAGGAAAGAGGCTTAGTGTAGAAGACCTTTTTGAGGAGTTTAGTTATAAAGGGCAGAATATTTCCTTATAGGGAAATATTTAGTGGGGATGGGGATATAAAAATTATGAACCAGGTACTGAGCATCTTGAGGAATGGAATGATTTGGAGGTCTGTAGACAACTGCTTCTAGAATTCATGCGAGAGATATATACTGTATGAGTTTCAAGGGAGGAGAGGTTACTGAGTAATAGGGGTAGGAAGAGGACCTGGAATTAGCAATGGTACCAGTGAACCAGAGGGAAAGAGTGAAAATGCAGCCAGTACTGGAAAGAGTGGCATCAGGGGGAACCCAAGGTTCATTGATTGCTAACAGATGAAAGGAGTGGTAGAGGAAAAGATTTAGGATGAAGGAAAGTTAGTTGGCATTCCAGATGGCACTGTGGAAGGAATGAATAATATTTGGTTGGAGTTTTGGGGTGGGAGGGTTGGGGGGGGGGGATGAGGATAAGGAATCAAGTGGTGAAGGATAGTGAGTGGAGTTTAGATGATGAACTATAGAGATTCAAAGTCACTGAATTGTATAAGGTATGGCCAGGTGTGAGTATGTTCATCATTGAATTGAAGGTGCCTCTCCTTCTCCCAGAGGAGGATGGGAATCAGCCAGGAGACAAGTATAGCATGAAATGAAAGGCATATAGTCATATGGAGGTTCTGGTTTCACTTTACCTTTTCCTTCCAAAGACTGGAGATTAGGCAGCAGGTAGCGAATCAGGAGATAGAAGACCTGTTCTCCACTGATTTTCTCTTTCCTCTTCACTCAGAGCCAGTCAAAGCAGATGAAAAAACTGTGGTAAGAGAGAAGCTTGCTTTTCTTCATAACAGAGGCTCTCCACCTATAGGGGATCAGGTTGGTAGGCATAGCAGGAGGCAGAAGTTGCCTTGGGCTGATGCAGATGAAATTCTTGCTATGTTTTAAGGCAATCAGACTTTCCCCTGTTCTTCTCTTTTGGGATGCTAAGACTATCAAGTCTCCCTTTTGTTTGAATGGGTGGGAAACCTTTTTGCTGTCTTTGTCTTGGAATTTCTCAGCATTAGGACAATCAGGAGTCATTGACTTATATATAATGTGATATTGGTGTTGGGGAACTTTCACACACCCAGCCTTGGTGAGATCAGAGCCCTCAGGGCTCTGAACAGGATATAATTGAAGGGAACTTGGTGTTTGACTTTTGGGACACACTCATGGAAGGAGTGTTGAGACTCTGTGCAGGCCGTAACCACCCCCCCCAGCTTTGTAACTCAGACCCATTGGTTCTTCTCCCATAACTATTTATTGTGTTTTGATCACACAAGGTCTGTCTGTTGATGTTTGTAATTTCTGTTTGTATTTGCCTTGAAGTTCAGGGGACTGATCTTTTCCCCCTGGACTAAGTGATTGATATATGTATGTTTAATTAAACTGGGATTGTTAACCCCTTAAAGTTACTTTCCTCAGTAAAGCAGATCAGAGAACCTATGTTGGCAGCTTTCTGTATGCTGATTGTTGTTGGTCTTAAACAGCTGCATTAGCTGCTAGCAAGGTTGTTGCTACACCATGTTAGCTCCTAATAGCCAGAGACTAGAGATCAGTCTGGGTACAGCAGAAGGAAGAAGTCTCCTACAATTAACAATAAATCAATAGGTATTTATTTCACTCACAATTTTCCTCTCCTCCCCACCTCCTGTCCTTATATTAGGGGTTTTTGATATACATATTAATTCTTTCTCAAACAATGTAACCACTCAGTTCTTGTCATGAATTATTCCTACCACCACATCAGCCATACTCAATGTTGGTCATTCCCTTGATCTTGCCATCATCCACAAATATACCACCTCTATGTTCAAGAATTATGGAAATCCCTAGCTGACAATAGTTAATTGGCTTTTCCCCTCTCCCTCTGTCTTTGCTTACAAAAAACCTTACTCTTCTCCATCCTTTAACCTTTAAATTCCCTCAGGCCATCTCTCTTGTACTAACCTCTCTCTCCTCTTCTCCCTGTCTTGATACCTTGGTGAACCAACTCAACTGTACATTTTCTTCCTCTCTTGAATCCCTAGTCCCCTAATCATATCACTGATTATATTCAGCTAAACCTCAGCCCTGAATCATTCCCATTATTTGTTGCCTTTGCTTCTACACATATGCTTCTGAAAAAAAGGAGGAGAAAATTGCAAAACTGTTCTGGCTGGGTTCACTATGAATTTATGTTACATAACCTAAACTGGACCCTCACTGCTGCTAGGCAATCCTACTTTACACCTCTCTTTTCAACCCACTATCCCACTTTCCACAGTGGGTCTTCAAAACTTTTTCATCTCTCCTCAAACCTTCCACAGCTCCCCCTTTCCCCACCTTCTCAGCTGAGAACCTTGCTTCATATTTTACAGAATAAATTGAGGCATTCATTGTGCACCCTCTTCTCCCCTACTTCTCATTTACTGTCACTCAGATGCCTTCTACCACTTTTTACTTCACTACTATCTCACATGATGCATTGGCCTTCCTCCTTACCAAGACTAAACCCTCTACTTGTTCAAGTGATCACCTTCTATCTCGTCTCCTTCAGCAGTTTTCCACCTTAGTCATCTCCACTCTTTAACTTATTTTCAATCTCTCCCTGTCCGTTGGCACTTTTCTTCAGTCTATGCACGTTCCCATATCTCCCCTATTCTGAAAAAAAAAAAACAACAAATCTTCATTTAACCTTTCCTATTTTCCTATACCTCTTCTGTCCTTTGTAGCTAAACTTTTTGAAAAAGCCACTTATAATAGGTAAATTTCACTCTCTTACTCTTTTCTTAACTTTTTACAATCTTGTGTCTGCCCCTATCCTTCCACTTCTCCAAAGTTACTAATGATCTCTCAGTTGTCAAATCCACTGACATTTTCTCAGTCCTCTTTTGATCACTCTCTCCTCTTTGACACTTTCTTCTGTCTAGGTTTTCAGGATACTAATCTCTCCTGATTCCCCTCCTATCTATCTGATCATTCTTTTTGGTCTGCTTTGCTAGATGATCTTCCAAATCCATCCTCTAGTCATAGGTTTCCAAAAGGTTCTGGCCTGAGCTCCTTCTCCCTCTTATACTACTCCACTTGGTAATTTCATCAGCTCTGCCTCTACAATAATGATTCTCAAATCTACTTGTCCTTCCCCAATCTCTCTGTTGATTTCCAATCTCACATCTTCAACTGTCTTTCATATATCATGAACTGAATTTCCAGTGGACATCAAACTCAATATTCCTAAAATGACCTCTTTTCCCTTAAACTCTCCCCACTTTCTACTTTCCCTATGACTGTAGTGGGCAACACCATCCTCCTAGTCCCTCAGGCTCACAATCTAAGCATCATCTTGCATTGCTCACTATATATACCTTATATCCCATATCCAATCTGTTACTAAGGCCTGTTGATTTCTACTTTGTAACATCTCTTATATAGGCCTCTTTATCTCCTCTGACACTGCTGCCACTCTGGTGCAGGCACTTATAATCTTATACCTGGAATATTACAATAGTCTGCTGGTGGTTCTGACTACTTCAAGTCTCTTCCCAATCTAATTCTTCCTCCATTCAGCCACCAAAGGAATTTTCCTAGAGCATAAGTCTAATCACGTCACCCTTTTACTCAATGAACTCCAGTGGCTTCCTATTGCTTCATCATTTGGAACGACCAAAGAGAAAGTGTGGGAGAAAAGTTATAAGCTGTATATGAAACTGAAGGTCTACAGAGATGTGCTGGCTTCATTGTTGTGTACCTGTGAAACCTGGACAGTCTACCAGGTCTGTCTAGAAAGTTGAATTTCTTCCATTTATTTGAATTGTCTCAGGAAGATTCTGAAGTGTAGCTGGCAATATAAGATCCTAGACAATGAAATCCTCTCTTGATCTAAACTGCCAAGTATTAAAACTCTACTGTGGAGAGCACAACTTCAATGGGCTGGCCAAGTAGCCTGAATGCCAAATGTATGCTTACCTGAGACTATTTTACAGAGAACTCACACAAGGCAAGCACTCATATGGAGGTCAGAAGAAGCCATAGAAGAAGCACACTCTCCAGGTCTCTCTAAAGAACTTTAGTATTGATTTTGAGACATGGCAGATACTGGCACAAGACTATCCAGTATGACTTGCTTGAATTAAAGGTGCTGGGCTCTATGAACAAAGCAGAAATCACAATTCAAGAAAGCAAATATGAGATATGCAAATCTAGAGACATCTCCATCCTAAGCTTTCAAGCAAACTATTTGTGTCTCTCTTCTCTGCTCTGACTACTGACATCTGTGGTTTTCTTTAAATACCAACTAAAACTCCACCTTCTATAAGAATCCTTCCCTAACCTCTTATAATTCCAGGGCCTTTCCAGTGTTAATTGTTCCTTATTTGTCCTATATAGATTGCTGTGGATATATTTGTTTGCAAATTGTTTCCCTCGTTAGATTGTAAGCTCTTGAGGACAAGAACTGTTTTTACTTTCCTTTGCATCCCAACATTAATTGACTAATTTGACAGTATAAGATGATGGTTATTATTAACTAACAATAATTACAAAAGCGGAGATTTATAGGGTATAATTTTCACCACTGTTTTTGCCTCTCTCTTTCCTTGGACTTTCTTGGTATATTGATCTCATTGTGAGGGAACTTAGGCTAAGTTCACTTCTTTTTAATGTTCTATAGCAACACTTTTTTGAGGTAGTAGGGCAGGAGAAAGGAAATTGCCTCCTTATCTTAATACCTCCCTATTTTAAAGGAATTTTCCACTGAAGCTTTAACTGCTTATTGGATCCACTAGCCTCAATATCTTACAGAGCAGCCCTTAAACACTTGCCAATTAATTCAAGCTATTTCTTGGAACATTTATAGCTTCCTTTGATGGAAGATTTCTCCCTTTCTCACCTCTGTGAAAGTTTTCTCTGTTTTGCCATTTATGCCTCAAGGGATCTGTGACCCCAGGACATATTTTTCTAGATAAATTTTGTATTATCCAAAATTTCAATTTCTAAAGTTGCCCATCTTTTTTCTGGTATGGGAAAGAAGGCAGGAAGGACATCTTATACTTTGAAGGGAATGATATGTAAAATATAATCTCATTTTTCAAATGTTCAAACTCCCTATGACATTTTTTCAAAGAACTATATCTCCAAAATAAAATTATCAAGGAGAACTATAGTCTGGAGGTTCAATTAACATAGTGTGTACTTACTTAACTGCTCCTGATCCCCTTCCTTTCCAGGAACCAGGAAGTGATGTAAAATTAGCATCTAGAATCTATGCATGTTGAAGAAATGTCAGGAAATAGTAATGATAATGATAAAGTCCTATCAAACTAAAAGATTTTAGGAAATATTGTGGAAATAACAAATTATTATGGAAGTAGTGACTCTAAGAGTAGGGAAAATCTAAGATATAAGAGATAGCTGAGGATATCTTGGTGAAGAACGTATGGGTTCCATTGGTGTATGTCAAGACCTAAAGCATTCTATGAAAAAAATCAGTAAGGATAGGGGTCATATTTATGATCATAGGATCATTGATATATATGAAGAAACTCTAGTGGTCAGCTAGTCCTCACCTTCATTTTATACATAGTGAAACTGAGTCCCAGGAACATTAAATGACTTACCCAAGGTTTCACAAATAATAAGTGATAAAGAAAGGAACTGAACTTGGAGGAATAATGAATAATATCACCTTTGTATCTTAAAGAACTCCTTAAATAACACCTTCAAACTATTTTATATGTTATCCTCTCATAAGAGAGTCAGTGAAATTAGTAAGAAATCCTTAACATTCTTCCTCTGGTGAAGAAGGAAGGGTAAATAAAAAGCAAGATCAAAACCATCATTGAAGTGCACTTTTTAGAGAGGCCCAAGAGTATCAAATTCCATACAATTCTACACCAAATTGATTTCGGAGTTGTAGATAAAAAATAGTAAACACTCAGAAAAGTTAAATTTGTATTTTTTAAATAAACATATTATTTATTTAATATTTTTAGTTTTCAGCATTGATTTCCACAAGATTTTGAATTACAAATTTTCTCCCCATTTCTACCCTCCTCCCCATTCAAAGATGGTATATATTCTGTTTGCCCAGTTCCCAGTCAACCCTCCCTTCTGTCACCACACTCCCCCCATCCCCTTTTCCCTTACTTTCTTGTAGGGCAAGATAGATGTCTATGCCCCATTGCCTGCATATCTTATTTCCCAGTTGCATGCAAAAACAACTTTTTTTTTTGAACATTTGCTTTTAAAACTTTGGGTTACAAATTCTCTCCCTTCTTCCTTCCCCACCCACCTTCCCTAAGAAGGTAAGCAATTCAACATAGGTCACATGTGAATCATTATGCAAAACCCTTCCACAATACTCATGTTGTGAAAGACTAACTATATTTGGCTCCTTCCTATTCTATCCCCCTTTATTCAATTTTCTCCCTTGACCCTGTCTCTTTTCAAAAGTGTTTGCTTTTGATTACCTCCTCCCCCCTAATCTGCCCTCCCTTCTGTCATCCCCTCTTTTTTATTGCCTTCATCCTTCTTTCCTGTGGGGTAAGATACTCAATTGAGTGTGTATATTATTCCCTCCTCAGGTCAAATCCTATGAGAGCAAGATTCACTCATTCCCCTTCACCTGCCCTGTCTTCCCTTCTAATGAAATGCTTTTTCTTGCCACTTTTATGTGAGATAATTTACCCCATTCTATCTCTCCCTTTCTTCCTCTCTCATCCCTTAATTTGATTTTATTTTTTTAGATATCATCCCTTCACATTCAACTCACCCTGTGCCCTCTATCTATGTATATATATATATATATATATATATATACATACATATATGTATATATGTGTATATATGTGTGTATACATATATACACATTATATATGTATATATAATATATACATTATATGTGTATATATAATATATACATTATATGTGTATATATAATATATACATTATATATGCATATATAATATATATATTATATGCATATATATTTACATGTATATGTATATTCCCTTCAGCTTCCCTAATATTGAGGTCTTGTGAATTACACACATCATCTTTCAATGTAGGAATGTAAACAAAACAGTTCCACTTTAGTAAGTCCTTTCTGATTTTTCTTTCTGGTTTACCTTTTCATGCTTCTCATGATTCTTGTGTTTGAAAGTCAAATTTTCCCTTCAGCTCCGGTTTTCTCACTGAGAAAGTTTGAAAGTCCCCTATTTTATTGCAAGTCCATATTTTGCCTTGGAGCATTATACTTAGTTTTGGTGAGTAGGTGATTCTTGGTTTTAATCCTAGCTCCATTGACCTCCAGAATGTCATATTCCAAGCCCTTTGATCCCTTAATGTAGAAGCTGCTAGATCTTGTGGTATCCTGATTTTGTTTCCACAGTACTCAAATTGTTTCCTTCTGGCTGCTTGCAGTATTTTCTCCTTGATCTGGGAGCTCTGGAATTTGGCAACAACATTCCTAGAAGTTTTCTTTTTGGGATCTTTTTCAGGAGGTGATCTGTGGATTCTTTCAATTTCTATTTTACCCTCTGGCTCTAGAATATCAGGGAAGGTATCCTTGGTAATTTCTTTAAAGATGATATCTAGGGTCCTTTTTTGGTCATGGTTTTCAAGTAATCCAATAATTCTTAAATTATCTGTCCTGGATCTCTTTTCCAGGTCAGTGGTTTCTGCAATGAGATATTTCACATTTTCTTCCACTTTTTCATTCCTTTGCTTCTGTTTCATAATATCTTGTTTTCTCATAAAGTCACCATCTTCCACTTGCTCCAATCTAATTTTTAAAGTAGTATTTTCTTCAGTGGTCTTTTGGACCTCCTTTTCCATTTGGCTAATTCTGCCTTTCAAGGCATTCTTCTCCTCATTGGCTTTTTGGAGCTCTTTTTCCATTTGAGTTACTCTATTTTTTAAGGTGTTATTTTCTTTAGTATTTTTTTTGCGTCTCCTTTAGCAAATCATTGTCTTTTTTTCATGGTTTTCCTGCATCACTGTCATTTCTCTTCCTAAGTTTTTCCTCTACTTCTCTTACTTGCTTTTCCAAATGCTTTTGGTGATCTTGGCCAACTACTTGACTCTTGAGCTTTTTGTTGGGGTATGACTGCTTGTGGAGTAGAAAGTACTTTGTCCCAAGTTTGAGAGTCTGTGCTGCTGTTTTCAGAGCTACTTCTACACAGCAAGCTCTGACACAGTAGCACTCCTTCTCCCCCAAGAACCACCAACCAGGATTGTGGCCCGGATCCAGGAATGGCTTTGCACTCCTGCTCTAATCTGCTGCTTAATTCCTCCCACCAAGTGGGCCTGGGGCCCAGAAGCAACTGTAGCTGTAGCTGTGGAAGCAGCCTCAGAGCTGCACCACCTCCCCCAGCCCCAGGGAGGTGGCTGACCACAAACTCCTTTCACTCTGTCCCAGCAGCTTTTCCCACTAACTTTTTATGTTGTCTTTGATGTTTGTGGGTTGAAAAGGCCCTATGGCCTGTTCTGCCTCGCTACCAGTCTGGTTGGTCCTGGTGTGGCCCATGCTGGGCTCTGCTCCACTCTGCTCCCAGCACCCTGTGATAGACCCTTCCCAGCAACCATCCAGGCTGTCCTGGGCTGGAGTCCTGCTTCCCTTTGCAATTCTGTGGGTTCTGCAGCTCTAGAGTTTGTTCATAGACATTTTTATCAGTGTTTGGAAGTACCTGGGGGTGGAGCTAAGCAAGTCCCTACCTTCCAACCACCATCTTGGCTCCATCCCTGTAAATTTGCGTTTCTGAGAAGCTTTCCTCCCATTATTAAATTGGCCTTAGTCCAGTGGCTCTCCCTCAAGGATAATAATTCCAGTGTTTTGAGTCCATTTAGGTATCCATGGATTCCTAGATCATACCTAAACATAGAGGAAATTATATCCCATTGCTGAAGTGGTAAAGAAGGATCTAGGCCTAGAAATCTTCTGGGGAATGCAAAAAGATTCATGAACAGAGCAAGAGGGAAAAATATAGTACTTAACACAACACAACCAAGTATTTTATTATTTTTTTTTAGTTTTATCATCATCATCACCACTGTCACAATCAAAATTCAATGTTGTTGATGTTTCTGAATGCTTATGCTCTTTCTTTAGATACAATCTGAATTTGTCCACCATAATTTTCTGAACTTGTGTTTTGAAGAACCTTGTGTATCACTTTATGTGATAGATTTCCATGAGAAAATTCCAGTGCTAATAATGTTTTTTCTTCTAAGATATTAACAAAAATTTTATATTGTGGGAGCCAGATATATCCTGGTTAGTATTTAGGCCTCTTAGACCTCTGCATGGCAGGTTCAATTGAGGATAGGTCTGTGCAAGGCAGACACTATGCAAGTACAAGAACATGTGGCAGAGAAAACCCACCTTCATAGCTGTTATCCACATGGGAAAGAACAGAAATATTTCTATTTAGTTAGTCAGCAGGAGACTAATGTCTCATTCCCAGGAACAAGGAGACAAAAAATGTGTTAATCATTACTTCATTGTACTCTTCTGAGAAGTCAGAATGACTCAGCAATTAACCTGTGTAAAAGATTGTCAGTAATCCCTTTAAAATCAGTCTATAGCCTGACTATACAACTTGCCTAGCCCCATGTTTATGTCTTTTTGTGTCAATTACTTCATCATATACTCACGCCTCTGCTGGCACAGTCACCTCTTTATATTCTGTAAATTTAAGTGGCTTAAACATAGGATTCATTATCCTAAGGACACAAGGTAGACAAAAATTTACTATGACCAAATAAAGAATATAAGGTAGTGTACGGAAAACAGTCAAAAGTACATTACTTAATGGGTTAAATTTTTGGCAAGTATTGATAATTGTTTTTGGTACCCCCTCTGTATCAATACTAGGAAGAGGGACATTTCACTATTTCAGCATTCCAATCAATCCTTCCTTTTTCTTCTGTAGACCTCTGACTATTATAGCTACATCTGATTTTTTCCCTTTAACCATTCCCACTTTAAGTAAATATGGGAAGGATTGATAGGCACACTGAGAAATCAATGGGGGTAGTCCCCTTTATGAATATAGATACAGAAACTCAAAAAGAAATAAAAATGCAATTATCTCTTTAAGATTCAAAAAGTCTTGGGGGGGGCAGAACGAAGATGGTGGCTGGAGAGCAGGGACTTGCTTAAGCTCTTCCCAAAATCCCTCCAAACACGTGTAAAAAATGGCTCTGAACAAATTCTAGAGCTGAGGAATCCACAAAATACCAGAGTGAAAGAGGTCTCCAGCCCAGGAGAGCCTGGATGGTGCCAGGAAGGGTCTATCACACGGTAATGGGAGCAGAGCACCAGGACAGACCAGACCGGGAGTCAGCCAGGTAAAACAGGCCTTAGGGCAATGAACCATTGAGCTGTAGCAGTTACCAGCAGGTTAGTGGGAAACTGCAGAACTGTGTTCAGAGCTGTCTGATCCCCAGCTCTGGAGATGGTGGAGGTGGTACTGCGGTGGCACTAGCAGCAGCAGGAAACTCCTGAGGCTGCTTCCAGAGCACCAATGCCAGCTGCTTACTGAGTCCCTGGCTCACACAACGGGGAGAATCTAGTGGCAGATCAGAGTGGGACTGCAAGCTGTGCCTTGTGGGCACAGAGGCAGGTCCTCTTGCTGTGCCCTGCTTGGATCTGCATTGTGGTCCTGGTTGGTGGTTCTTGGGGGTGGAGGAGCACTGCTGTGACAGAGCATGGGCTGACAATAGAGTAGAAGTAGCTCTGAAAAAAGCAGTGCTTGGACCCTAAAGCTTGGGACAAAGTACTCTCTACTCTACAAGAAGTTATACACTGACAAAAAGCTTGAGGGTCAAATAGTTGGCTGGGAACATGAACAGGCAGAGAAAACAAACTCAGACCCAAACTCAAACTCAAGATTCCTTTTTTTGGTGACAAAGAAGATCAAAACATACAGCCAGAAGAAGTCAACAAAGTCAAAGAGCCTACATCAAAAGCCTCCAAGAAAAATATGAATTGGTCTCAGGCCATGGAAGAGCTTAAATAGGATTTGGAAAAGCAAGTAAAAGAAATAGAGAAAAAATTGGGACAAGAAATGAGAATGATGCAAGAAAACCATGAAAAACAAGTCAATGACTTGCTAAAGGAGACCCAAAAAATACTGAAGAAAACAACACCTTAAAAAATAGACTAACTCAAATGGCAAAAGAGCTCCAAAAAACCAATGAGGAGAAGAATGTCTTGAAAGGCAGAATTAGCCAAATAGAGAAGGAGGTCCAAAAGACCACTGAAGCAAATACCATCTTACAAATTAGATTGGAGCAAGTGGAAGCTAGCAACTTTATGAGAAATCATGATACCATAAAACAGAACCAAAGGAATGAAAAGACACTGACCTGGAGAATAAATCCAGCAAAGATAATTTAAAAGGCATGATCAAAACAAGAGCCTAGACATCAGCTTTCAAGAAATTATCAAGGAAAAATCCCCTGATATTCTAGAACCAGATGGTAAAATAGAAATTGAAAGAATCCACTGATCACCTCTTGAAAAAGATCCCGAAAAGAAACCCCCTAGGAATATTGTTGCCAAATTGCAGAGATCCCAGGTCAAGAAGAAAATATTACAAGCATCCAGAAAGCAACAATTTGAATATTGTGAAAACACAATCAGAATAACACAAAATCTAGCAACTTCTTCATTAAAGGATCGAAGGGCTTGGAATCTTACATTCTGGAGGTCAATGGAGCTAGGATTAAAACCTAGAATCACCTACCCAGCAAAACTGAGTATCATGCTCCAAGGCATAATATAGATTTTCAATAAAATAGAGGACTTTCAAGCTTTCTCAATGAAAAGAGCTGAGCTGAATATAAAATTTAACTTTCAAATACAAGAATCAAGAGAAGCATGAAAAGGTAAACAAGAAAGAGAATTCATATGGGAATTACTAAAGTTGAACTCATGTTTATATTCCTCCATAAAAAGATGATGTGTGTAATACAGGAGACCTTTCTCAGTATTAAGGGAGTTGAAGGGAATATAGACAGAGGGCACAAGATGAGTTGAATATGAAGGGATGATATTTTAAAAAAATGAAATAAATTTAAGGCATGAGAGAGGAATATATTGAGAGAGGGAGAAAGGGAGAGATAGAATGGTGTAAATTATGTCACATAAAAGTGGCAAGAAAAATCAGTTCTGTTGGAAGGGAAGAGGGGGCAGGTGAGGGAAAATGAGTGAATCTTACTCTCATTGGATTCACCCTGAGGAGGGAATAACATACACACTCAAATGGATATTTACTCCGCAGGAAAGTAAGAGGAAGGGGATATAAAAAAGGAGGGATGATAGAAGGGAGGGCAGATAGAGGGAGGAGGTAATCAAAAGAAAATACTTTTGAAATGGGACAGGGTCAATGGAGAAAATTGAATAAAGTGGGGCGGGATTGGATGGAAGGAAATATAGTTAGCATTTCACAACATGAGCATTTTGGAAGTGTTTTACATAATGATACAGGTGTGATCTATGTTGAATTGCTTGCCTTCCTAGGGAGGGTGTATTGGCTAAAATTGTAGTAGATGAAAGTGACAAATGATAGAGAGCATGTAGAAAAATTGAGACAATAATTCATCATTTGTGGAATTGTGAACTGATCCAATCATTTTGGAGAGCAATCTGGAATTATGCCCCAAAAGATATTAAACTATATTAAACTGCCTATATGCTTTGACCCAGCAATACCGCTATGTGTTCTATTTCTGAGGATGACTAGAGGAAAAGGAAAAGAACCTATATATTCTAAAATGTTTATAGTAACTATCTTTGTGGTAGCAAAGAACTGGAAATTGAGAGGATGTCCATCAATTGGGGAATGGCTGAACAACTTTTGGTATATGATTGTGATAGAATACTACTGCACTATAAGAAATGATGAGCTCAATGATTTTAGAAAAAAATATGGAAAGACTTGCATGAAATAATAGAGAGCAAAATGAGCAGAACCAAGAAAACACTTCATACAGTAACAGCAATATTGTTTTAAGAATGACTTTGAATGAATAAATTATTTAGACTATTACAAATACCCAGAATTAACTATAAAGGACATAAGAAGAAAGACACTATCTGTACCCAGAGAAAGAATTAATAAGTAGAAGTATGTATAGAATAATTTTAATATACATGCATATATACACATCACATGCATATTTATACACACATTGTGTGTGTGTGTATACACATACATACCTATTTATGTCTAATGGTAGTTATCTCTCAGGTAGTGGTGGGGGGAGGTAAGAAAATAAGAAATTTAAATGATAATTTTGTTGTGTATTTGAAACGAATAGCAAGTTGTGCATAAGAGATTTGCAGTTTCATGTGCAATCATCTTTTTATTGTGTTGTTATGAAAATGCCTGTTTTATTCCATAAATTAAAAATAAAAAAGAAGGTGCCTGTAGATTCTATTTTTCCTCTTATGGGAAGGAGGTAGGGCATCAGCTAAGAATTCCAGTTGAATCCAGAAGCAGGAAGAAGAGGTATTCTCCACAACCTCATGCCCAGTAAAACTGTGCTTGACAGTAGCAAGATGTACCCACAGGACCAGTGGTGATTAATACCCAGCAGATGTTATATGTAATACCCATACATCTGACAGGGACTACATGCAATGGAAAACGTTGAAGAAAACTCTTGCCAGGAAAGACCATTGTGAGTAACACAACATCACCAGAAGATATTGGCATCCTTGTAGCCTCAGAGCATGAGTTACCCCTCCACATTTCCTTTTGCCATTTTGGTTTCACTCATGTGCCCTATGTGTGTCCACACTTCTCATTGGTGTATATGTGTATGAATGCAAGAATACGCCCCTAATTTATGGGAAAATTGTCTATTGTTATTTTTACTTGCATAATTTGAGCAAATTGCATATCCTGGCTTACTTAAAATGTAATTATAGTGGCATATCATAAGTTAGAGGTTTGAGTGAATATGAACCCAAAGATTTCTTAGAACTGGGAATAACTTTGTCTGGGAGATTCTTATATGAGTTGGGAGTTCTCTAGATTCTGCCCATCTGTAAAACTATATATAGTTTTAAGTGCAAAAATTGGCTTAACTTTGTTGATCATGCCCTATAATTTACCTAACTCACTGTTTATTCTGAAACTATTCCATATTAGCCAGTCCCAAATGAACATCCATGCATTGTATCAAAGTATTTCATTGTAAATATAAAATTGCAAAACATAAAAATATAAAAAATGTAAAGTATTTGCATGGTGACTTTTTTGTGCCTAGAACTATAATTACATCAGTGTAGAAAAGCCTGATGAGGAAACTCTCTACCAATGCATATTAGCACCTATTCTTCAATTTATAGTTTTAGCGAGTTGTGTTGGACTCTGAGAGAATAAATAACTTGCATATGATGACACAGCTAATATGGGTCAGGGGCAAGACTTGAAGCTAGGTTTTTGTGACTCCAAGACTGCCTCTTTATGCAATATTCCACATTGCCTCCCCCATGGAAAAATAGTTTGAAAAAATTTCTTTTTGTCATCTTTGAGTCTTCACTAATTTATGTTATAGCTCTAAGTATGTTCTGTCCTGGAATCATGATATTCCTCTCCTCCCCTGACATGGCCAAAGCACATCTGAATTTTTGGACTTGGTTTATGAGGTGATTATTCCTGAAGAAATAATACTCTTCCCTGATGACTAGATGCAGTTCCATATGAAATCAAGAAAGGACTGTCTATTGGAGCTAAGTATCTTTTCTATACTAAAGATAAGAAAGCAGTCTATTGAAATTCCTGAATGACTGGTGAGTATCTCATTTCATTTTATTGTTGGACACAAACTACCCGGGGCCAACCTGAGTGAAGCCTCACTGATGACACATCAATTGTCATTTGCAACATTAGAGAGATTTCTTAAATCAATGCAATGACAGATCCAAAGAGTATAAGATATATATAGTCTTTGATCTCTATGTTGTTTGCTCCATGATGTTATATGATGTGTGGAGGATACTATCAACTAGGCCAAAAAGTGAGCCTAAGAGAAATATTACTGCACAGAACCTCAGCACATGATTATTACCACACAGAGAAGGAAGGTCAAAACATAGACCATGTACTACAGAGTCATCATTCCTCTGTGCTGTCCTGCACTCATTTTTTTCTCTAACTACAATGGGCACTCTTAACAACCACTGCCTTTTCTCTCACTTCCAAACAATTTCAGCACCATGGCCATCTTCCAGCTATCCTTCCACACTTACACTAATACTTTCCATCCTTACCGAAACATTTATTTCATAGGATCTCTGGTATCATTCATGAAATTACCCCCTCCAATCTCTCTGCAACTTCTCTTCCTTTGCTACTCCTGTCTATGCTGTCCTGCAAATCCTCTGTGGGGGATATGCCTTTTGTGCTTAATTTCTTCATTATTATGCTATGCTCTCACTTCATGAATATTCCACTTCATTTTCCAATCATAAGTCTCCCTGATCTTTCCTAGTGCCTCCTTCTCTATAAATCCTTTTGTGAGTACTATGCTTTAGTCTGTTCACATGCATCATATCCCTTTCTGTTTTCCGTTGAATGACCCCAAACTTTAATGTTCCAGAGACAACAGTATTCTACCACTCAAGGCCATGTAGTGTCATGGAAAGAATACTATGATAAAAATATGTGCCTTTGTCTCAGAGAATACAAGTTTATTGTTTCACTACAAAAAAGCATGTGATTCAAGAAATCAAAATGTCTCCTTCAAGACTCCTTAAATAATATGTCTTCCATATACACAGTTGTTTCAACAATCTGGCTAGCAGCTGCTGTGGAGGGGGTGTGTGTGTAAAACCAACAACAACCAGCTCACAGAATGCTGTAAGCCCAGGTTCTTTTGATCTGCTTTACTAAGAAAGCAATGTTAAGGGGTTAACAATCTCAATTTAATCCAGCATACAAATGTCATTCACTTAGTTCAGGGGCAAAAAGCAGCACCCTGAATTTCAGAGCAAATACAAACACATTACAAACAGATCAAATACAGGTCATAGTTACCAAGAAAACCATCAACATCTGAATTCAGCCAGCAGGCCCTTACAGCAGCTGCCCAGAGTCCTGAACCTCCAGGAGTGAGAGCCTTAAGCAAATAGCTCTGTTCTCCCTTTTTATACAGTTTCAGATGTCATCAAACATCATCTGAGCAACCAGAACTTAGGCTCCTATTATTGGCTGTGGTGTTAGCACATCCCTTCATTGACCCCACCTGGAGCCCCACCTTAGTTACCAATTCACACCCACATAGGCTTACCACCTAGATAGGGGTTTGTGCATGGGGCTCAATCAAAGACACTGAATTAATCAAAGGAAGCAAAGGCCAAACTCTTCAAGGATCCCCAATACAACAGTACGTTGAAATCACCAACAATTCCTTCTAAGACACAATAGAAATAAGTTTGTCCAACAACAGTGGGATTATTAGAATGAAGAAAGACATAAAACGAAGAGCCATATATTTGACAAAGGTGTTTGATACTGTCGCAATAGAGGTCTAGTACAGTGAACAAGTGAATGAAATATTCCTTATGGACAGGGAAATCTTGCAAATGATATTTTATGTAGGGGTGTTTGGTTAGGGCCTCTCTTTCATTGTTATTCTTAATTTCTCAGAAGAATTTGGCATAAAGGAAAAACTGCATGGGTGAAAAATTTGTGATGTGCTGGTAATAATAATCAGCTGAATGGGCATAGAGCTGGCGTAACAGTATGCAAACCTTGGGTTAACTCTGAAGACCTGGTCTGTGCTGTCTTCCTTACCCAGGTAGGGTCCCTGCTCCCTTGTGACTGAAAGTGCTTTCATTTGGCCTAGGACTGTGACCTGGAATTGGGTAATGGGTGGTGGAGTTGACAAATGGCACCTGGATCTATATGTGGTGCTAACACAGGGGTCTCTTGCAATATCTTTATAGCCAAGTATCCAATTACCTTATGTTATTTGGGGGCTGAGTACTCTCAGTACTATCGCTATTGCTACTATTGGTGCTATGTCCAAAACCCACAGCTGATGCTGTTTCTATGATGATACACTCCTAGCCTGCCTCCCACCTCAACATCTGCAGATCCACGTCTGTATTCTTCCTAAGCAATTCTGGTGTTCAAAAACAATGACTCACTGTGATTTTTCATTAGGTATCCCATTCAAAATTCAGCTTCATGTGCTTTTTAAAGTTGTTTAGAGGAATATGTTGGGAGAGCTTTGCAAAAATGCTCACTTCAGATGGAGCCAAGATGGTGACTGGAAAGCAGGGACTCACTTAAGCTCTCCCCCAAATCCCTCCAAACACCTGTAAAAATGGCAAAAATTTGTTTACAAATTCTACAGCTGTGGAACCCATGAAATAGCAGAGGGAAGCAGGTCTCCAGCCCAGGATGGCCTGGATGCTTGCTGGGAAGTATCTACTGCACTTTTCTGGGAGCAGAGCACAGCCCATCATGGGCCATGCCAGGACCAACCAATCCGGGAGTAGAGCAGAACAGTCCTTGGGGCCATGAATCACTGAGCTGTAGCAGTTACCAGACTTCTCAAACCACAAACGCCAAAGACAACAGAGCAGGTTATTGGGAAAACGGTTGGATCTGGAAGAGAGAGGTTCATGATCTGGCCCCAACCCTGGGGGTGGTGGATGTGGTGTGGCAGAGGTGGCTTGGCTGCAGCAGCAGCAGGAAGGCCCTGCAGCTGCTTCCCACCCCAGACTCACATGGTGGGAGGAATTAGGTAGTGGATCAGAGTAGGAGTGCAGGGAGCATGTTGCTGGCACAGAGGCAGGGTTCTCTTGCTTTGCCCTGCCTCTGTGTCTGGGCCATGGTCCTGGTTGGTGGTCCTTAGGGGAGGAGGAGCACTGCTGTGGCAGAGCTTGTAGTGACTGTGGAGTAGAAGTAGCTCTGAAAACAGCAGCACAGACCCTAAAGCTTGGGACAAAGTACTCTCTACTCTACAAGCAGTCATACCCTGAAAAAAAGCTCAAGGGTCAAGTAGTTGTCTGGGAACATGACCAGGAATCAGACTCAGACTCAGACTTTGGAATCATTTTTTGGTGACAAAGAAGACCAAAATAGACAGCCAGAAGAAGTCAACAAAGTCAAAAGCCTCCAAGAAAAATACGAATTGGTCTCAAGCTATTGAAGAGCTCAAAAAGGAGTTGGAAAAGCAAGTTAGAGAAGTATAGAAAAAATTGGGAAGAGAAATGAGAGTGATGAAAGAAAATCATGAAAAACAAGTCAATGACTTGCTAAAGGATATCCAAAAAAGTACTGAAGAAAATAACACCTTAAAAATTAGATTGGAGCAAGTGGAAGCTAGTGACTTTATGAGAAATCAAGAAATTATAAAACAGAAAAAAGGAATGAAAAAATGGAAGACGATCTTAAATATCTCATTGGAAAAACCACTGACCTGGAGAATAGATCCAGGAGAGATAATTTAAAAGTTATTGGACTACCTGAAAGCCATGACCAAAAAAAGAGCCTAGACATCAGCTTTCAAGAAATTATCAAGGAAAACTGGCTTCATATTCTAGAACCATAGAGTAAAATAGAAATTTAAAGAATCCACTGATCGCCTCTTGAGAAAGGTCCCCAAAAGAAAACTCCTAGGAATATTGTCACCAAATTCCAGAGTTCCCAGATCAAGGAGAAAATACTGCAACAACCAGAAAGAAACAATTTGAGTATTGTGGAACCACATTCAGGATAACACATGATCTAGCAGCTTCTACATTAAGGGATTGAAGGGCTTGGAATATGATATTCTGGAGGTCAATGGAGCTAGGATTAAAACCAAGAATCACCTACCCAGCAAAACTGAGTATCATGCTCCAAGGCAAAATTGACTTTCAATAAAATAGAGGACTTTCAAGCTTTCTCAATGAAAAGAGCAGAGCTGAATAGAAAATTTGACTTTCAAACACAAGAATCAAGAGATGCATGAAAAGATAAACAAGAAAGAGAAATCATAAGGGACTTACTAGAGTTGAGCGGTTTTGTTTACTTTCCTATATGGAAAGGAGATGTTCGTAATTCATGAGACCTTTTTCAGTATTAGAGTAGTTGAAGAGTCTCTCTCTCTCTCTCTCTCTCTCTCTCTCTCTCTCTCTTTCTCACATATATATCATATATATATTATATATATATATATATTATATATATGTGTGTGTATGTGTGTGTATACATACACACATGTATATATACATATATATGTATATGTGTGTATGTATGTGTATATATATATATTATATATATTATATATATATAAATACACAGAAGGCACAGGGTAAGTTGAATATGAAGGGATTATATCTAAAAATGCTGACTTCATTTTGCCCGCTTGGTTCCACCCCATCCCCTTAATTTTTGATAGATACTACTTATAGTTTTAAGAAAAGCTCATCATGGAGCCAAGATGGTGGCTGGTAAGCAGGGACTAGCGTGAGCTCCATACCGAGTCCCTCCAAAAACCTATAAAAAATGGCTCTGAACCAATTCTAGAACGGCAGAACCCACGAAACAGCAGAGGGAAGCAAGGCTCCAGCCCAGGATAGCCTGGATGGTCTCTGGGTGAAGTCTATCCCACACGGAGCTGGGAGCTGGGAACAGAGCAGAGCAGAGCCCAGCCTGAGCGGCATGGACCAACAAGACCAGCAACCAGGCAGAGCATGCCCTAGTGCCCTGAATCAGTGAGCTGCGGCAGTTACCAGACCTCTCAACCCACAAAGGGTTGAGGAGAAGGTTAGTGGGAAAAGCTGCGGGAGTAGAAGGAGTTCGTGGTTCAGCTTCCAGCCCCGGGGGCTGGAACAACCTCATGCCCAGTAAAACTGTGCTTGACAGTAGCAAGATGTACCCACAGGACCAGTGGTGATTAATACCCAGCAGATGTTATATGTAATACCCATACATCTGACAGGGACTACATGCAATGGAAAACATTGAAGAAAGGCAGAATTAGCCAAATGGAAAAGGAGGTCCAAAAGACCACTGAAGAAAATGCTACTTTAAAAATTAGATTGGTGCAAGTGGAAGCTAGTGACTTTATGAGAAATCAAGATATTATGAAACAGAAGCAAAGGAATGAAAAAGTGGAAGAAAATGTGAAATATCTCATTGCAGAAACCACTGACCTGGAAAAGAGATCCAGGACAGATAATTTAAGAATTATGGGACTACCTGAAAACCATGACCAAAAAAGGACCCTAGATATCATCTTTAAAGAAATTACCAAGGATACCTTCCCTGATATTCTAGAGCCAGAGGGTAAAATAGAAATTGAAAGAATCCACAGATCACCTCCTGAAAAAGATCCCAAAAAGAAAACTTCTAGGAATGTTGTTGCCAAATTCCAGAGCTCCCAGATCAAGGAGAAAATACTGCAAGCAGCCAGAAGGAAACAATTTGAGTACTGTGGAAACAAAATCAGGATACCACAAGATCTAGCAGCTTCTACATTAAGGGATCAAAGGGCTTGGAATATGACATTCTGGAGGTCAATGGAGCTAGGATTAAAACCAAGAATCACCTACTCACCAAAACTAAGTATAATGCTCCAAGGCAAAAAATGGACTTGCAATAAAATAGGGGACTTTCAAACTTTCTCAGTGAGAAGACCAGAGCTGAAGGGAAAATTTGACTTTCAAACACAAGAATCAAGAGAAGCATGAAAAGGTAAACCAGAAAGAAAAATCAGAAAGGACTTACTAAAGTGGAACTGTTTTGTTTACATTCCTACATTGAAAGATGATATGCATGATTCATGAGACCTCAGTATTAGGGTAGCTGAAGGGAATATGCATACATATATGTTTATGTATATATATATGGGTGAATGTGTATGTATGTATATATCTATGTGTGTATATATATATATATACATATATATATGTATATTTATATAGAGAGAGAGGGAGAGAGGGGGAGAGAGAGAGAGAGAGAGAGCGCGGACACAGGGTGAGTTGACGATGAAGGGAAGAGATCTAAAAGAAATAAAATCAAATTAAGGGATGAGAGAGGAACATACTGAGAGAGGGAGATAAGGAAAGATAGAATGGGGTGGATTATCTCATATAAAGGTGGCAAGAGGAAGCAGGTCTGTGAGAGGAGGGGAGAGGGCGGGTGAGGGGGGAATGAGTGAACCTTGCTCTCATTAGATTTGGCCTAAGGAGGGAATACCATACATACCCAATTGGGAATCTTACCCCACAGGAAAAAAAAAGGAAGAAGATAAAAAAGGGGGGGGGTGATGGAGGGGAGAGCTGATGGGGGTGGAAGTAGTCAAAAACAAATACTTTCAAAAGGGGACAGGGTCAAGGGAGAAAATTCAATAAAAGGGGATGGGTTGGGAAGGAGCAAAATATAGTTAGTCTTTCACAACAGTATTGTGGAAGGATTATACATAATGATACACATGTGGCCTATGTTGAATTGCTTGACTTCTTAGGGAGGGTGGGTGGAAAGGAAAGAGGGGAGAGAATTTGGAACTCAAAGTTTTAAAAACACATGTTCAAAAACAACAAAAAAAGGTTTTTGCATGCAACTAGAAAATAAGATACACAGGCAATGGGGTGCAGAAATTTATCTTGCCCTATAAGAAAGGAAGGGAAAAGGGGATGGGAAGGGAGTGGGGTGATAGAGGGGAGGGCTGACTGGGGAACAGGGCAACCAGAATATACACCATCTTGGAGTGGGGGGGAGGGTAGAAATGGGGAGAAAATTTGTAATTCAAACTCTTGTGAAAATCAATGCTGAAAACTAAATATGTTAAATAAATAAATTAATTAAAAAAAATAAAAGAAAAGAAAAGCTCATCATTCCTATGTCTTCTAGTGTTCCTTTTAAAAACAGGAATGAGTCTTGTATTTTGTCAAAATGCCACATCTATTGAAATAACAATGATCTTTTTGTTATTGATATGGTCGATTATGGTTATAGTTTCCCTAATATTGAACCAGCTCTTCATTCCTGTTATAAATCCAACCTAGTCATCCTGTATGATCTATGTGATGTATTACTGTAATCTCCTTACTAACATTTTATTTAAAATTATTGCATCAATATTTGTTAGAGAAGTTGTTCTAAAGTTTTATTTCTGTTTTGGCTTTCCCTGGTTTAGATATTAAGACCATATTTTGTCACAGCAGGAATTTTGTAGTCCTTCTTTACTATTTTTGTTTTCAAATGGTCTATGTAGTGTTAGAATTAATTGTTCTTTAAATGTTTGCTAGAGTTCACTTGCAAATCCATCTGGCCCTGTTTTTTTTTCTTAAGGACCTCATTTATGGTATGTTCAATGTCTTATTCTAAGATATAAGTATTCTACTTCCTCTGTTATTAACATGGAAAATTCACAAGTTTCTACATATTCATTGATTTCATTTAGATTGTCCATTTTATTTGGATATAGTTGAGCAAAATATTTCCTAATTATTGCTTTTATTTCATTTTCATTGCTTAGGAATTTACCCTTTTCATTTTTGACACTGGAAATTTGTTTTTTTTCTTTTAAAAAATGCAAACTGCTTAATTGTTTTTCTATTTTGTTGCTTAAAAAACTGGCTCCTAATTTTATTTATTGCCTCAATTTTTTAAACTTTCAATTTTATTAATCTCTCGTTTGATTTTTAGATTTTTTATTTTGATATTTAATGACTATTAACATCTAATTGATTTATGGTTATTAGTATTATCTAGCTTTTTAACCAATCATGGCGGTTCCTTCTCCATTTCCTATATCCTTTTGACAGTAATGCTTAAGCAAGTTATTGCCATGTCATTCAGTTTTCTGTTTGCTACAAAAGTTGTCATCTGTTTTATCTTTTCTTTTAAACATCCTACATATTAAAAAAAACAAAATTAAAAAATACAGTTATGAAGTGATTTCCTTATGATAACTTTATTTGCTTTGCTTTTCCTGACCAGTCTCCAAAAAGTGCAGGGCAAGGAGCATCCACATCACATTGAGAAGTTTAACATTTGGCTTACAAATCTGTCTTTGGATAGTTTGCTTAGCATGTCTCAATTGACCAGGGCCTGATGTCCCTGTATAAATTGATGAAATTGAGTTTTTGAATTTGTACTGCTGGAAACCTGACCATGGACCAGAGGAAAAATCTACAGTGACAGGTGAAACCTGGCCTTCTTATGGCATTCCTGATGAAAACTTAAGGTTTTACATATTTTTAAAATTTTATTAATCTATTTTTAGTTTTCAACATTCAGTTCCACAAGATTTTGAGTTTCAAATTTTCTCCCCATCTCTCCCCTACCCCCACCCCAAGAAGCATGCATTCTGATTTCCCCTTCACCTAATCTGCCCTCCCTTCTATCACCTCCCCACCCCTTCTCTTATTACCTTCTGTTTTCCTGTAGGGCAAGATAGATTTCTATACCCCATTGCCTCTATATCTTATTTCCAAGTTGCATGAAAAAATAATTTTGAACATTCATTTTTAAAACTTTGTGTCCAAATTCTCTCCCTTCCTCCTTCCCCAGCTATCCTCATTGAGAAGGCAAGCAATTTGATATAGGTTATACATGTGTAGTCATGCAAAGCACTTCCATAATATTCATATTTGAAAGACTAACTATATTTCCCTCCATCTATCCTGTCCCCCCATTTATTCCATTCTTTCCTTTGATCCTGTCCCTTCTCAAAAGTGTTTTCATCTGATCACCCCCTCCCCTAATCTGCCTTCCCTTTTATCATCCCCCCATCTTTTATCCCCTCCCCTCTACCTTCTTGTAGGGTAAGATAGATTTCCATATCCATTTGAGTGTATATGTTATCCCTTCCTCAAGTCAAATCCAATGAGAGTAAGGTTCATTCATTCCCTTTCACCTCCTCCCTTTTCCACTCCACTGTAAAAGCTTTTTCTTCAGTCTTTTATGTGAGATAATTTACCCCATTCTACTTCTCCCTTTCTCCTTCTCCCAGTACATTCCTCTCTCACCTCTTAATTTAATTTTTTGATATAATCCCTTCATATTCAACTCACCCTGTTCCTTCTGTGTGTATGTATGTGTGCATGTGTGTGTGTATATATATATGCATATATGTATGTATGTATATTCAGTCCAACTACCCTAATACTGAGAAAGGTCTCATGAGTTACAAATATCATCTTTCCATGTAGGAATGTAAATAGTTCAACTTTAATAAGTCCCTTATGGTTTCTCTTTCCTGTTTCCCTTTTCGTGCTTCTCTTGAGTCTTATATTTGAAAGTAAAACTTTCTATTCAGCTCTGGCCTTTTCATCAAGAATGCTTGAATGTCCTCTATTTTGTTGAATATCCATTTTTCCCCTGAAGTGGGAAAACACAATTTTGCTGGGTTCTTGGTTTTAATCCTACCTCCTTTGACCTCTGGAATATCACATTCTAAGCCCCCATTCCCTTAATGTAGAAGATGATAAATCTTGTGTTATCCTGATTGTCTTTTGCACAATACTTGAATTGTTTCTTTCTGACTCCTTGTGATATTTTCTCCTTGATTTGGGAACTCTAGAATTTGGCTACAATATTCCTAGGAGTTTTCCTTTTGGGATCTCTTTCAGGAGATGATCTGTGGATTCTTTCCATTTCTATCTTACGCTCTGATTCTAGAATATCAGGGCAGTTTTCCTCGATAATTTCTCGAAAGATGATGTCTAGGTTCTTTTTTTTGGATCATAGCTTTCAGGTAGTCCAATAACTTTTAAACTATCTCTCCTGGATCTATTTTCCAGGTCAGTTGTTTTTCCAATGAAATATTTCACATTGTCTTCTATTTTTTCATTCTTTTGATTTTGTTTAATAATTTCTTGATTTCTCATAGAGTCATTAACTTCCATTTGCTCCGTTATCATTTTTAAGGAATTATTTTCTTCAGTGAGCTTTTTTGGACCTCCTTTTGCATTTGGCCAATTCTTCTTTTTAAGACATTTTTCTCATTGGACTTTTGGACTTCTTTTGCCATTTTTGTTAGTCTACTTTTTAAGGTATTATTTTCCTCAGTATTTGTTGGGGGGTGCTCCTTTAGCAAGCTGTTGACTAATTTTTCATGATTTTCTTGCATCACTCTCATTGCTCTTCCCAATTTTTCCTCTTCTTCTTGTATTTAATTTTTAAAATTCTTTTTGAGCTCTTCCATGGCCTGTGACCAATTGATATTTTTCTGAGAGGCTACGAATGTAGGAGCTTTGACTTTGTTGTATTCTTCTGGTTGTATGTTTTGATCTTTGTCACCAAAGTAAGATTCTATATAGTCTGATTTTTTCCTGCTGTTTGCTCATTTTCCCAGGCAATTACTTGACTTTTTAACTCTGTTAAAGTTGGATTCTGCTTCCAGTGTGGAGGGTTTACTGTCCCAAGCTTTTTTGTGTAGCTGTTTTCAGAGATACTTCTAGGGACCTGTAAATTTTAAGTTCTTCCAAATTTTCATGATAAAAGGAGAGCCATTTACTCTTCTCAAGGTTTTACATTTTTAATTGTTTTTTTTATATTTCTAGGGATAATAGTTTCACAGCCTGATTCTAATTATATTACCTTTGTAATTCAATTTAAAAATAACTACTAGTCTTGGGTCACCATGAATGGCAATTCAAAGTCAGGTATGATTTTTCTAATTATGCTCATTTTAGACTTCTCTAGCATAGTTACTAATTAATTTATTTATTTTTGAATTATTTTTCAATCACATTTTCCTGTTACTTGAAAAATGACCCTTGTACTGTAAATCTCATTCTCACTATTGGATAGACTGTTTATAATGTCTTTTGTTGGTCAAACTGACTTTTTTTCCGATAAGATCTGTCACAAACTAGAGCATAGTCAAGCCATTTCTCTATTATAAATACTTGGATTAGATGATATGAATCACAACATTAATTTTGTCATTTACCTTAATAAATCTATTCCCTAGAAATGAACCATTGGGACAGTATGTAGAAAAAAGGCAAATAAACTTTTCAAGTCACCAGTGATTCAATTTAACAAAAGCATCTTTGGTATTTGCATATACAGATTGCATTATTTATAATTAACTTCCCAAAGCATGTACTCCAGCAGACTTTCAATTCCCTTGGATTTCTGCCTCATTGAAAAGTTCAGTCACATTTGACAACTGGAGTCTGGCATTCTAAATGTGACAAACAGGCACTACATTCATTCTTCAAATGACTTAGGCAAAGTGACACACACTAAAACCTTTCACCCTGTGTCAGCAGTCACTTTTGGCAGTAATAGATCAGACTTGCTGAAGCTTAATATTCCACTTTTTAATACTACTAGCATCTGCCTTGTCCTGATGAATTGTTATCTACTGAAAAAGATAAGCAGCTCTAACTAGCTGTGTTCTTTAAATGTTTTGTTTCCAGTAAGCATAACAGACTGTGCAGTTTGTCTTGATTCTACCTAATTTCTCTTTATATGACACTCTAAATGCTATTTTGCAGCAGCAGCAACAACAACAACGACAGTGAAGTTCAGTGGTTTGTCTTTCTGCTCATACAACAGTGAGGATGTCGCACAGTCCATTATGCATCTTTTTAGCAAGCTTTCTTGATGGCATGCTTTATGCAAGACTACATGTGTAACTTAAAATATCTACAAATTCTCCTCCATTCATATATAGGCCAACACTCATGCTGCATTTAACTTGAAACATCCATTTTCCTTTTGTTACTTGGTAATTTGCTCCTTACCTGCTTCTCCTGTGTTTGCTTTAGGGTTGATGGGTGGCACAATTTCCCTGCTATTACATTGTTCTTTCCATTGCAGTTAACTTGGATGGATATTTTTTTTCAAAAACAAGACTCTTTTTATTCTGTTTCCCAGGTAATGGGAATTGCCCTAGACTTGGATTCAGAGATTTGGGGTTCAAATCCCAATTTTGCTTTATGTTAACTGAATTTTTCCGTTAGTTTCCTGATTGTAACGTGAGGGGATTAGATAAAATTATCTCCAATGTCCCTTCTAGCTTGGTTCCATTTGTATATCCCAAATATGTACTTGTGTATACATATGTGTATACCATGTATTCTATACATACACATATGTATACACACCTGTCTAAATATACTACACATGTCTGCACATGCATATGCACATGCAGATATGTGCATATGCATGTGTTCTCCACCACTGGTAAGACACAGAGATTGCTTGAGGCATGTTTTCCCCTTAGGCAGTATTTTAAAATGGTTTTCTCTATGGCCATGGAAGGCTTTAAGCATTGACTATAATACATATAATGTAATAATACTCACAGACAGATTCTGCACCATAAAGAGTGATATTTCCTAGAATTAAAAACATTGGCATTTATTTTGAAAAGTAATATTCAAAAATATCAAAATCAGGATTAAAATATAAGTTCCCTTTACTTTAATCACCTCTGCTCCCTCAAACCCCTCTCCCCGCCCCCATATACTTTGTTCCCCTTTACTCCCCAGGCTCAATTGTTAAGGATTAACATTCCAATCAACCAATAACCAACCAATATACATTTATTAAGCACCTAGGAGGTTCCAGACACTGCATAAAGTAGAATATTTTAAGACAAAAAAGTTAATAAACTCTCTACTATTGCAACAAATATTTGAGCTCATTGCATTTGAGGTTTAAAGCACTGCTTGTCATTAGCTTGTGAAATTTCACTTTGACAAATGATTACTCATTTATCTCACTACCACATAGACATTCTCCTAGTTATAACAAGCATGTGATTGTGGAATTCTGCATGTACAAGGGGCCTGTTCTATCTACTTAGTAGGGTGACAATGAGGTCCAAATGAGATGCTGTCTCTAAGGTGCTTTGTAAACCCAAAATTAATATTGCTAAACTATTTCCAGTGGAGACTATTCTTTTTTTAATTTTTTCTCCTCCACCCTTTCATTTTGTTATGGAGTGGGCTGCATCTTTGTGAAGTTCTCTTTATCTCTGATATGATGGGAAGCAGTCCCACGTAATTTGAATGTCTCCTCCATTTTTCCAGAGGGGAAAATCTTGTTAAGAGACAATTGGAGCAAAAATTAGGGTGCTTTGGTAGGCTTCTGTGCTCCAGGGAGTGGTCACTAAGGTAACAGATGAACCACCCAGATGCTTGGGGGAAAAAGGACAACATGCTTTATGGGCATCGAATCTCAACCTGATATCAGTAATTAAGACCTGCTTGGAGACCAGAAATGATAGAGCATGTGCCTTCATGTCATACTTCTGTGAGGGCAGAGGTGGTGGGAAATATAACATGGGGCAAAGCTGCCAGAAGAGAAGTCCTGTTGCTTGTCCCTGCTTAATATAGCAGAAGTGTAAAGAACTAAATAGAGAATCTCCCTTTAAGACAGGGCAACTTAGAAGTTCCAGGATGATCACTGTGTGAGTGACTGGAAGAATCTCAAGGGTTGAAGTAGCCACATGTCATCTGTTAAAGGCTGTGAAGAGGGTAAAGGAAGCACATGTTTAGTGACTAGAGAGACAATTTTTTTTCTGGGAAGCCTATTGAATCTATGATAATCAATGACTGAGGCTATGTAGGACTAAAATGTCTATGCTATTCATGTTTAAAACTGAACTAAGACTTTTGGGATCCCCTGTCTTTGGGAAAAGAGTTGTTTAATTCTAGATGTTACTTTTTTATGAGCACAGTTGTGAGTACTCTTTGTTTTCATTAACCTATGAATAAAACTTTTCTTTGGATCTTGTGAACTTTGTACTTTCAAGAAGAGGTGGAGATGGGATGGGGTTAATAACAACACCTGCAGTAGCAACGACAAAATTGGATAGTCTTATAGAGAAAGTTTCCCAGATTTAAGGTTGGGGGCAGTGAACCAGAGCTGAGATACAAAAGTTCCTGTATCCCCGAACACCCCCAGCCCTTTGTGTCCCTTGAGATCCTTTGATAAAAGGGTAACAATATTTTGCATTTGACAGTTAATAAGATCATTTAATAACTAATAGAACCATACTTGAGTTTCATGTAACAGGATTTGGTTTAATAAGCAAATAAAGATGAACTTGGATGGTACTTAAGTGTTCATCTGTCCTGCTCCCAGATTCAAACATAAATGGTAATCAGTGCTTTTTAAAAATGATCCCCAGTGGGGCAGCTAAGTGGCACAGTGAGTAGAGCACCAGGCCTGTAGTCAGGACAACTTGAATTCAAATCCAGCCTCAGAAACTTGACACATGCACTAGCCATGTGACCTTGAGCAAGTCACTTAACCCCAATTGCCCTGCCTTCCCCCTCCAAAAAAAACAATAAAAATGATCCCTAGGGATGGATATTTTAAGATATTATTTTAGGATATTTAAGATAATATTTAATTAATTAAATTAAGATAATTTAAAGATATTTAAGATAATATTTTAAGATATTGTCCTATCATATTCAACTCCCACCTGAGCCCTCTGTCTATATAAATTCCTTCTTACAGTCCTAATAAAGATACCATTCTTATGAGTTACAAGTATCATATTCCCATGTAAGACTGTAAATAGTTTAACCTTATTAAGTCCCTTCCCTGTTTATTTGTTTTTATGCTTCTCTTGAGTCTGGTATTTGAAAGTCAAATTTTCTATTCAGCTCTGGTCTTTTTATCAGTAATGCTTGGAAGTCCTCTGTTACATTGAGTATACATTTTTTTTCCCACTGAAGGATTATTATACTCAGTTATGTTGGGTAGGTGATTCTTGGTTTTACTACTAGCTCCTTTGCCTTCTGGAATTAAAAGAAAAAAAATGAGGCAGAATGAAGTAAGAGGAGAAAATGCTCTGATATGCATTCAGAAGCCATCAATTCTTTATGTGGATATAGATAGCATTTTCCTTCATGAGGCCTTTGTAAATGTCTTGGATCATTCATTAGGTTGCTGAGAAGAGCTGAGTCATTCATAACTGATCATCACACAATGTTGCTGATACTGTGTACAATGATTTCTTGGTTCTGTTAATTTTTCTTTGCATCAGTTTGTACAAGTCTTTCCAGGTTTTTCTGAATTTGGTCTGTTCATCATTTCTTATTGCATAATACTAATCCATTATATTTATATACCACAACTTGCTCAGTCCTTCCTTAATTAATGGGCATGCCCTCAATTTCCAATATTTTGCCACCATGAAAAGGGCGGTTATGAATATTTTTGCACATGTAGGTCCTTTTCCCCTTTTATGATCTCTTTGGGATACAGACCTAGTAGAGGTATTGCTAGATGAAAGATATGTACATTTTTACAGCCTTTTGGGCATAGTTCCAAATTGCTCTCTAGAATGGTTAGATTAGTTAACACTCCACGAACAATATATTAATGTTCTAATTTCCCCACATCCTCTCCAACATTTATCATTTACCATTTTTTCCTATTAGCCAATCGGATAGCTGTGATTTGGTACCTCAGAATTATTTTAATTTGCATTTTTCTATTCGAAAGTGAATTAGAGAACTTCTTGACATGTATATGGATAGCATTGATTTCTTTGTAAACTGTCTGTATCCTTTGATAATTTGTCAATTGGAGAATTCTTATATTCTTGAAAATTTGAATCAATTCTCTATATATTTGAAAAATGAGGCCATTATCTGAGACACTGGCAATAAAGGTTATTTCCCAGCTTTTGGCTTTCCTTTTAATCTTGGTTACATTGGTTTTGTTTGTGCAAAAGTCTTTTAATTTAATATAATCAAAATGATCTATTTTACATTTTATAATGCTCTCTATTTCTTGTTTGGTCATGAATTCTTCCTCTCCCTATTGCTCTTGTAATATCCATATGGTGTCACTCTTTATATCTAAATCATGCCAAATGTCTGTCACATGTAATTTTACAATATTTTATTCACATCCTTAATTTTCTCTCTTGTTTATCTTTTGATTGGATTTGTTGAGTTCTGAGAGGGGACAGTTGAGGTCCCTGTTTGTTTCTTCCTGTGACTCATATAACTTCTCCTTTAAGAATTTGGATACTATACCACTTGTTTTGCATTGATATTGCTTCATTATCTGTGGTACATTTTAGAAAGATATAGATCCCTTCCTTATCTCTTTCAATTAGGTCTACTTTTGCTTCTGGTTGGTCTAAAACAGACTCGCACAACTTGGCAGCAGGTAGGGACCAAAATTAAAACAGGCTAAACTTGTTCAGGTTGCAGATAGGGTTTTATTGCCTTATTTATCTAGTAAAGGTATAATTAATGATTAAACAATTTTGAAAATAATAAAAATAATGAAAAAGAGAAATTTCAATTAATATCAATTAATTACACTTGTTACTTAAGATTTTGATCCTGAAATCATAATAATGTTTAAAAAATTACATTGTTAGGGGGTACAAGTTTTAATATATTTTTAGATTTTCTTTCTTTCTTTAACATTTTTAGTTTTCAGCATTGATTTCCACAAGAGTTTAAATTACAAATTTTCTCCCCATTTCTACCCTCCAACCCCACTCCAAGATGGCACATATTCTGTTTGCCTTGTTCCCCAGTCAGCCCTCCCTTCTGTCACCCCACTCCCCTGCCCATCTCCTTTTCCCTTACTCTCTTGCAGGGCAAGATAGATTTCTATGCCCCATTGCCTGTATATCTTATTTACTAGTTGCATGTAAAAACGTTTTTTTGAACATTTGCTTTTGAAACTTTGAATTCCAAACTTTCTCCCCTCTTCCCTCCCCACCCACCCTCCCTAAGAAAGCAAGCAATTCAACATAGGCCACATGTGTATCATTATGCAAAACCCTACCACAATACTCATGTTGTGAAAGAGTAACTATATTTTCCTCCTTCCTATCCTATCCCCCTTTATTCAGTTTTCTCCCTTGACCCTGTCTCTTTTTGAAAGTATTTGCTTTTGATTACGTCCTCCCCCATCTGCCCACCCTTCTATCATCCAACCATTTTTATCCCCTTCCTCCTTTCCTGTGGGGTAAGATATTCAATTGAGTGTGTATGTTATTCCCTCCTCGAGTCAAATCCGATGAAAGCAAGATTCATTCATTCCCCCTCACTTTTCCCCTCTTCTCTCTCCACAGAACTGCTTTTTCTTGCCACTTTTATGCAAGATAATTTACACCATTCTATGTCTCCCTTTTTCCTTCTCTCAATATAGTCTTCTTTCATCCCTTAATTTGATTTTATTTTTTTAGGTGTCATCCCTTCACATTCAATTCACCCTGTAACATGTGTATGTATGTATGTCTATATGTATATGTATATATGTGTATACGTGTACATATATATATATATATGTATACATGTATATATGTATGTATATTCCCTTCAGCTACCCTAATACTGAGGTCTCATGAATTATACACATCATCTTTCCATGTTGGAATGTAAGCAAAACTGTTCAACTTTATTAAGTCCCTTATGATTTCTCTTTCTTGTTTACCTTTTCATGCTTCTCTTGATTCTTGTGTTTGTAAGTCAAATTTTCTATTCAGCTCTGGTCTTTTCACTGAGAAAGCTTGAAAGTCCTCTATTTTATTGAAAATCCATATTGTGCCTTGGAACAAGATACTCAGTTTTGCTGGGTAGGTGATTCTAGGTTTTAATCCTAGCTCCATTGACCTCCAGAATATCATATTTCAAGCACTTTGATCCCTTAATGGAGAAGCCTCTAGATCTTGTGTTCTCCTGATTGTGTTTGCACAATACTCAAATTGTTTCTTTCTGGCTCCTTGCAGTATTTTCTCTTTGATCTGGGAGCTCTGGAATTTGGTGACAATATTCCTAGGAGTTTTCTTTTTGGGATCTTTTTCAGGAGGCAATCGGTGGAGTCTTTCAATTTCTATTTTATCCTCTAGCTCTAGAATATCGAGGCAGTTTTCCTTGATAAATTCTTGAAAGATGATATCTAGGCTCTCTTTTTGATTGTGGTTTTCAGGTAGTCCAATAATTTTTAAATTGTCTCTCCTGGATCTATTCTCCAGGTCAGTGGTTTTTCCAACGAGATATTTCACATTGTCTTCCATTTTTTCATTCTGTTTTGTAATATCTTGATTTCTCATAAAGTCACTATCTTCCACTTGCTCCAATCTAATTTTTAAGGTTGTGTTTTCTTCAGTGGTCTTTTGGCCCCCCTTTTCCATTTGGCTAATTCTGCCTTTCAAGGCAGTCTTCTCCTCATTGGCTTTTTGGAGCTCAGTTGTTATGACAATTAAAAGGGATACACATAGACTGTGGGTGTCAGTATAAAAAAATTGACATATTGATAAAAAACATGATTAAGAGATGTACAGGGAGGGTTCTTGGAGAAGAGGTAAGGAGGTAGTAGAAAAGGGTAAATCACATCACAGGAAGAGGCAGAAAAACATTATAGTAGAGAGAAAGAAGGGAGGGAGAAGAGTGGTATATGAGCTGTACTTTCATCAGATTTGGTTCAAGAAAAGAATAACATACTCTGATAAGTATATAAATCCAACTTGTCCTACAGGCAGTAGGAGGGGAAAGGGAAAGATAAGGGTGTTGGTAAGAAGGGAGGGAAGAAGTAGCAAGGGGAAAAAGGCTAAGATAAGAAGAGGAATCAAGAGGGTGGGTAAATTGAGGAAGGTTGTAGTCAAAAGCAAAACTCTTTTAAGGAGTGGAAAGGAGAAGGGAGAAATAAAAGCATAAAAGGGGGGGCGAGATAGGATGGAGAAAAAGACACAGCTTGTAATCATGACTATGAATGTGAATGGGATGAACTCTCCCATAAACAGAAGGCAGATAACAGAATGGATTAAAAATCATAATCCTACAATATGTTGTTTACAAGAAACACATTTGAAACAGGGGGATACACATAGGGTAAAAGTAAAAGGCTGGAGTAGATGATATTGTGCTTCAGGTAAAGGAAAAGAAAAAAAAAAACAAGAGTAACAATCCTAATCACAGAGAAAGCAGAAGCAAACATAGATCTAATTAAAAGGAGGGACACTATATCATGCTAAAGGATAAGGAAGGACACTATATCATGCTAAAAGGCACTATAACAATGAAGCAATACCATTATTTAACATATATGCACCAAATGGTATAGCACACAAATTCTTAGAGGAGAAATGAAGGGAGTTACAGGGAGAAATAGACAGCAAAAGTATACTAGTGGGGCACCTCAACCTCCCGCTCTCTGAACCTGATAAATCTAACCTCAAAATAAACAAGAAAGAAGTTCAGGAGGTGAATAGAATTTTATAAAAGGCATATATGATAGATCTCTGGAGAAAACTGAATAGAGATAAAAAGGAATATACCCTTTTCTCGGTGGTACATAGCACATACTCAAAAATTGACCATGTACCAGGGCATAAAAACCTCACAGTCCAGTGCAGAAAGGCAGAAATAGTCAATACATCCTTCTCAGATCATGATGCAATAAAAATTATTTGTGATAAAGGACTGTGGAAAGATAAACTAAAAATTAATTGGAAACTAAATAATCTAGTCCTGAAGAATGAGTGCTCCAAAGAACAAATCATAGAAACAATTAATAACTTCATTCAAGAGAATGACAATAATGAGACAACATACCAAAACTTATGGGATGCAACAAAAGCAGTTCTTAGGGAAAGTTTTATATCTCTAAATGCTTACATGAATAAAATAGATAAAAAGATTGATGAAATGGGCATGCAACTGCAAAAACTAGAAAAAGAACTAATTGAAAATTCCCAATTAGATACCAAATTAGAAATACTGAAAATCAAAGGATAGATTAATAAAATCGAAATCAAGAAAACTTTTGAACTAATAAATAAAACTAAGAGCTGGTTTTTTGAAAAAAAAATAAAATTGATAAACTCTTGGTCACTTTGATTAAAAAAAAATAAAGAAGAAAACCAAATTACCAGTATCAAAAATGAAATAGATGAATTCACCTCCAATGAAGAAGAAACTAAAAAAAAAAATTAGGAATTATTTTGCCCAATTATATGCCCATACATTTGATAGCCTTAGGGACATGGATGAATATTTACAAAAATACAAATTGCCCAGGTTAACAGAAGAGAAAGTAAATTACCTAAATAACCTCAATTCAGAAAAAGAAATTGAGCAAGCCATGAATGAACTCCCTAGGAAAAAATCTGTGGGGCCAGATGGTTTTACATGTGCATTCTATCAAACACGCAAAGAACAATTAATTCCCATACTTTATATACTATTTGGGAAAATAGGCAAAGAAGGAGTCCTACCAAATTCTTTTTATGACTCAAATATGGTACTAATACCTAAACCAGGCAGAATCAAAACAGAGAAAGAAAATTATGAACTAATTTCCCTAATGAGTATTGATGCCAAAATTTTAAATAAAATATTAGCAAAAAGACAGTAGCAACTTATCAGGAGAATAATACACTACCACCAGATAGGATTTATTCCAGGAATGCAAGGCTGGTTCAATACTAGGAAAACTATCAGCATAATTGATCATATCAGCAACAAAACTAACAGAAACTGTATGATTATCTGAATAAATGCAGAAAAAGCTTTTGACAAAATACAACACCCACTCATTCCTATTAAAAACACTAGAAAGCATAGGAATAAATGGAGTCTTCCCTAAAATTATAAATTGCATCTACCTAAAACCATCAGCAAGCATTATATGTAATGAAGATAAGGTAGATGCATTCCCAGTAAGATCCAGCATGAAACAAGGATGTCCATTATAACCCCTATCATTCAATTTGGTACTAGAAATGTTGGCTTTAGCGTTAAGAGAAGAAAAAGAAATTGAAGGAAGTAGAATAGGCAAAGAAGAAGCTAAATTATCACTTTTTGCTGATGATATGCTGATTTACTTAGAGAATCAAGTAAAAAACTACTCGAAGTAATAAAAAACTTTAGTAAGGTTACAGGATGTAAAATAAACCCACACAAATCCTTGGCATTCCAATACATTACTAACAAAGCCCAAAAATAAGAGATAGAGAAATTCTATTTAAAGTTCCTGTAGAAACTATAAAATATTTGGGAGTCTACTGCCAAGACAAACCCAGGGCCCATATGAATACAACTACGAAACACTTCTCACACAAACAAAGTCAGATCAAAATAAATGGAATAACATCAGTTGCTGTGGTTAGGCTAAGCTAATACAATAAAAATGACAATTTTACCTAAATCACTTTACATATTCAATGCCATGCCAATGAAACTATACCAAAAATAATTTTACAGAGCTGGATAAAATAATAACAAAATTCATTTGGAAGAACAAGAGGTCCAGAATGTCAAGGGAGTTAATGAAAAGAAATGCTAGGGAAGGTGGCCTAGCCATACCAGATATCAAATTCTACTATAAAGCAGCAGTTCTCCCAACTACCTGGTATTGGTTGAGAAACAGAGTGGGATCAGTGGAATAGATTATGTACTCAAGATGCAGAAGTCAACAACTATAGTAATCTCTCTTTGATAAACCCAAAGAATTCAGCTTGTGGCCTAAGAATTCACTATTCCACAAAAACTGGTGGGAAAAATTGGAAAATGGTATGGCAGAAACTGGACATAGACCAATATCTTACAATGTATACCAAAATAAAGTCAAAATGCATTCATGGTTTAGAAATAAAGGCAGACACTATGAGGAATTTGGGAGAGCAAGGAATAGTTTACCTGTCAGATTTATGGGAAAGGGAAAAATTCATGACCTAACAAGAGATAGAGAACATTACAAAATGCAAAAGGGATAATTTTGATTATGCTAAATTGAAAAGTTTTTGTATAAACAAAGCCAATGCAACCAAAATTAGGAGGGAAGCAGAAATTTGGGAGAAAATCTTTCCAACCAGTGTCTGTGATAAAGGTCTCGTAACCAAAATATACAGGGAACTGAGCCAAATTTATAGAAATAAAAGCCATTCCCCAATTGAGAAATAGGTAAAGGATATGAACAGGCAGTTTTCAGAGGAAGAAATTATAAAGATCTATAGGCATATGGAAATTGCTGTAAATCACATCATCAGCTTCCTCTTGCCCAATTATCTCTTTTAATGCTTTTATTTTCCTCAATTAGCTTTTGTACTTTCTTTTCCACTTGGCCAATTGTACTCGTTAAGGAGTTATTTTCTTCCATAGAATTTTTTACCTCCTTTTTCATTTGGCCACTTCTACTTTTTAAGCAGTTTTCCAAGCTGCTGACTCTTTTTTCATAATTCTCTTGCATCACTCTCATTTCTTTTTCTACTTTTTCTTCTACATCTCTTACAGGATTTTTAAGCTCCTTTTTGAGCTCTTCATCAGTTCTTACTGGGTTTGAGATCAGTTCCCATTTTTCCTTGGGGTTTTGCCCATAGGTATTTTGATGCTTGTGTTCTCTTCTGAGTTTGTGTCTTTGTCTTCCCTGTTACCATAATAACTTTCTATGGTCAAATTCTTTTTTGTTGCTTTTTTGCTCATCTTTTCTTTTCTTTTTTTCTTTTTAGCCTTTTTTCTTTCTTTTAAATTTGAGCTCTACACTCAGGGTGGAAGGAGCTTTGTCTCAGGCTTATTGTGCCAGTGGCTGCAGTACCTATCTGTTTACCTGGTGCTGCATTGATATTGCCCTAGGTACCTGGGGGATCCTCCTGTCTGGTGCTGTGCTGAGGGAGTGGGGTAGGTGGTAGCTTGTGCTGCTGGAGGCCATAGGTATCTGGTAGCTTAACTGGTGCTAAGCTGGGGTCCTAGCTGTGGTGTCTGGTATGAGCTACTGCCTGGTGGGGTGTTTCTCCATTTCCTTGAGGCTACATTGAACCACGTGGAGGTCTGGCCACTGGGGGGATGCCTGTCTGCCCAAGTCTGTGCTTAAGCACGTGGTGGTTCTCAGAGCTGGAGTCTACCCATTCTTCTGGCACATGTGGGTGGGGAATGGTCCTGATGTTGGTGTTTGTCTGCTCCCTTCCTTGTCCTCTCCCCCTCACTGTCTCCTTAGTCTTTTATTTCTTCCTGAATTTAGAAGATTTTATACTCTTCCCAATACATGTGTATTGTTCCCTCTCTAACCCATTCCTGATGAGAGTAGGGTTCCAAAACTACCATCCCTCCTCTCCCATCTAATTGTTCTGCACCTCATTTGTAAGAGATACTTACTATTTTACATTTTCCTAGAGAATACTACTTTTTAGAATCACATCACATACAACTGTAGCCCAATCTTTCTTTCAAACTACCCAATTACTAATTAGAATCTTAGACATATAGTTTATATTTCCTCATACAAAAAGTAAATAGTCTTTTCTTATTGACTTGCTTGTAATTAGTCTTTGATGCTTACCTCCTCATGGATCTTGTATGTTAAATTTCTTTTAAATTCAGTTCATTTGGCAATAAAATCCTGAAAGGCTGGCAATTCATTGAATGTCCATTTCTATCGTTGGTGTTCAGGATTATGCTTACCTTTGCTGGATATAATATTTCTGGCCACAACCCCAGTTCTTTTGCTCTTCATTACATGGGGGAGTTTATTTTAGGGGAAGAAACAGTTATGAGTTTGAACAAAATTACTCTGAGCTCCCAGTTAGGAATATATGTAAAATTTATATACATATTAACCTGTCTGTCTTAATTTACATTTATCACTATTTCTAATTAACTCCTGACCTCTTTGTGGGTCAGTAAAAATTTGGGTTGCTAAGAATATTTTGGTAATGTAGCAATAGATTATATTATAGTATCTGTGAATAGACTGGAAGCAGGAGGCAAAGTCTGAGAAAGAACAGAAGCTTTCATGAAAGTCCTTTTGTTTCTTGGGTCATTAGGTACACTGGTGTCATCAGCTGAAATCTTCAACTCCTACATGCCTATAGAATTAATGGCCTCTCTCTCTCTCTCTCTCTCTCTCTCTCTCTCTCTCTCTCTCTCTCTCTCTCTCTCTCTCTCCATTTCAGTCTTATTTTATTTTTCTGCTGCTTGTCCCTGCACCATCAGTTCTTTTGTGGCCCTCCTTGGTATGACCCTATTCCTTCTTTTCAGCTTCCATACACTTGGAGTCTCTGTATGGTTCTGAGATAATGTCTCTTTTTATTTGAATTCTTTAGGTCATAACCAATTCTCTTGCAGTAGCTTTGGTTGTTTCTACGAAGCTCATTGACACTGTTTACATTCCATTCTGATAGGTTTGATCAAGAATATTTTTACCTAACAGAGGTAATTACTTTTTAGTAATGTAGGGTAATCAATGGAGCCCCAAATCATATTCACCAGTTTGTAGATGGACCAACCCATTCAAAAATAGGCTTTTCTCTACTTTTGAGTATTACCATAAACAGATCAAATGGTGATCATGGAGAAGCATTTTAGTATAGTGGTTAGAGTGCCAGACTTGGTGTAGAGAGATCCATGTTCACATCCTGGTTCTTGCAAGAGTAAGAGAATGTGAGTGGACCACTAACTTCTCTTGGTCAATTTCTTTTTCTACGAAACAGTTGTAACAGTATTCATGCTTCTTGCCATGTAGGGTTTTATAAGGAAAGTGGTAAATGATGAAGTGCTTTCTATATAAAACACAAACCACTCTTAGTAGGTGGAGAGACATCTGTAGAGGTATTCAGGAAAATCTTGGCTCAAGTCCCACCCCTACTGCCTGTGGAGGCCAGACAAGTCATTCAACCTCTCCATAATCTAAGCAACTCTCTAAAATTTCATGTTACAAGGAATTTTCAACTTTTCTTGGGTAGTGAAAGTCACCACAAAGAGATCACTACAGAAATGACATCAAGGATGGGTCAAAAGAAAAGATAACATTTTTTTAGCTAGATTTGTTATGATATCTATTTACTTAAGGAAACAGAATTTAGAGATTAAATGAGGGACCTTAAAGATTTCAGCCCGAGAGTCTGTTTTAACCTGAAAATAGTAAAATTAATGTATTTAAAATTTTATAATTTTGACTTTGATAAATTCAAACTCTCCTTTCAGTCAGTTGGCTGAATTAATTGAATTGTTTATTCTTTTCTGTATCCATGGTTTTCTGTAATGAAGAAACTATCTTTACTAATGCAGATAAGCATTTGTTCTAAAATTCAAAGTAAAGAATCTAAGAGAATATCTTGGCACTCCAAGAGGTTAAATGTTTTGACTGAGTTCCCATATTTAGCATATGTGAGGGGCAACATGGAGATTAAAGTCCTCTTGTTTCAAAGACCATTCTCCTGTCCACTATACCATACTGTTTGTCAAAGTTTTATTGTACCTTCAAAATTATAGGAATACATGCATAGGCAAACACAGATGGGTAAAGAGGGAATCCAACAATTTGCAGAGGGGCAAGCTAATAAAGTATTATGAACATATTGGATTTACAAATCAATTTTGAGTAAGTGTATGTATTTACTTTTTAAAAAATAAAGAATAGTGAATTATTTCAAATTTTAAAAGAAAATATTCTTAACTAAGGATTTTTTTCTACTTTAGTGATTCTACTTTAGAGTATGGGGCATGAGATTTCAATAATATAGGGAAACTCGTGGGCAAAGAAACTTATTCTGTCAATGCAGGTCGACACTTTCTGTGCAGTTTATGGTATTGAAGAATTGCCTTGAGACATGAGACATTGAATGATTTGTCCAGGGCTTTATAGGTAATATGTATAAGGTTAAGGCTGGAATGGAACTCCTCCTGTCTTCAAGATCACTTCTCTCACCACTACACCAGACTGCCTCTTTTTTTTTTATTTTGCACAGTAACAACGATACAATCTTTTATTTAAGTGGGCCCAATGGATGTGTTCCTATCTCTAGGTACTCCTCATTTTTGACATACATGCACAAATACTAATGAGTAAATACATAAACTGAGATGAAAAGTTCCTAAAATTCTGATTTTGTTATAGGGATTTACAGTGATGGTAATTAAAAAAATTGGTGACCATATGTAACGACAAGCAAAGTGGGACTTTTTGCTATTTTTTCTTTTGGAGTGCTTCTCAGCATTAAAGCAATCAAATGCCTTCAGTTGAGTCTTTGATTGAATCAAGAGTCTTTGATCACCTGCTTAAGTCACAAGAAAGCCTAAATCACAGGAGTTTGAATCACATGGTTGGGTGGCCCTCTGTGGGCTGACCCTGAAGAAGAGTATATATACTCTGAGGTTAGCAGTTTCCTTTGGGGTCTCACTCATTGGAAAAGTGTTCATGTGATTTGGCCAGACTAAACTCTGGGCAGCCATTAGGGAGCCCACCAGCTTTGAAAACCCAGCTATAGGTGTTTCTCTGGTAACTATGTATGTATTGCTATGGTCAGACAGTTAGAACCCTGTCTGTTGATTTGTGTTATTTTCTCTGTTTATAATTTGCTCTGTTTATATAATTTCTGCTTGAAATTTCTGTTTGTGTTTTCTCTGAAGTTCAGGGTGCTGAATTTTTCCCCTGAACTAAATATATATATACACACACACATAATATTTACATATATACATAATATTTACATATATACATATATATACATAAACATATATATGTACGTATATATATATATATATGTTTAATTAAAGTGAGATCATAAACTCCTTAAATTTGCTTTCCTTAGAAAAGCAAATCAAAGAGCCTGTGCTAGCAGCCCTCCTCTGTACTGGTGTTATTGACCTTACATCTCCACAGCAGCTGCAAGAAGCATTGATATCATACCATACTGGCTTACAGATGACTGTCAAATCAAATGCCTTGCTCAAGATGTTAAAAGAATAATTCATTTATCTGTATATCCCAAGTCTTTGGGGATGATGTACCAATCTCATGAGACTTAAGTCTAATATGTGACAGTTTTTATTCAGATATTTATTATGCAAAAAACTCATCTTGACAGAAACTTTATGAGTTCTATCATTTTTATATAGGATGCTGCTCCAAGGAAGTGCATTTATTGACTGTTGGGTGAAATTATGATCTTTATGCAAAATGGTTTTGTAAAACAATATCTGCTGTTTGCTTTTAGGGATACATTTACACAACAGTGTTGGCAGAGTTATAAGAAGAGGTTAATTTAAGATTCTAAACATTTCATTAAGACAGTATAAGGCAATTTGGCTTTGCATGTACTAAGAGGGAAATTCTCCCAAGGCTACAATAATTTGAGAAATATCTGGTATTATTTTAACTATCAATCAGACAAATTTTGGAGAAAAGCAAATTAGTTTTTGCAGAATGATAACAAATTGAATAATTTGTAGAACTCTGAAATAAAACATCATCTGAGTTGTGAGGAGAAATAATTTTCCATGGCTTTGCAGCTAACTCTTACATCTGGATGTCTAAAATCAGTGCCAGAGGAAGTGGGACCAATTATGATAAGGCAAAAGGTCACCTATCAGAGACAGAGAACCCAGGGTCAGAATCCAATATTATAATGGGAAAAAAGTGCTAGAGGAGAACCACAAATATTTCTGAAGAAATTTAAAAGGGAAAAATATGGTTCATATAAAAGGGCTTAAAGAGAGTCATACAAAGTTGTGAGGACAGAATGCATTTCAGTGGTAAAGCAATGGATGAATGTAAATAATGCTGCTATACATTGCTTTCCAAAAGCTAATGTATATTCAATTCATGCAAAAGTCAAGAGATGATGACATGATGTCACTGGCCTCCTTCAAAAATGAAGAACAAAACAACTATGTACAACTGTTACTATATATATTTTGAAGAGTTGGAAGTTCATTTCCAGAAATTCTCAACAAGATAACTTTTTTGGATTAGGGGACTATTATATTATAACTGTGTCATACCTATCAGAAATGTGTATTCCAGAGTCCTCAGTTTGTTGTAGATTGGCTACTATGCATGGAGAGGCACTGATTTGGTTCTTTAAAAGCCACATAAAAAACCACTCTAGAAACCAGCTTCAGGAGAGTCAGAGAAATCAATGAAAGGAGCAATTTACAGAAGCTGAAAGAGGTGAGGAACTAACAGAAGTTCCCACCAGATAACAAGAAATGGACTATTATATGTTAGGGCTGTGACCTATTTGAATGGGTAGGAAAATAAGGTGTATGGTTGGATTGTTATAATCCCATTATCGATATTTTTGCTTTCTCTTTAGTAAATGTTATTGATATGTGTGGATTAAAACTGTCCAACCTACAATAAAAGAAACTGAGGCAGAACTCTAAGCCAATGGCACTTTATTAAAGGGTCCATGGTCCCTCTAATGAAGTAGACCTTAGATCTTCCTCATGATATGAGATGTCCCCTTATTCCAGGAGCTTATTTTTATAAGGCTTGATACCAGATTTAATACCGGAACACTCTAGAGGGTCTTCACAAAATGCAGAATTCCAATTGGTTGATGAACCTTCCTTCAAGGGCCAAAAATGGTAAATCAGCTGGAAATGGTATGCCATTAGGGGGGTCTCTGGTTGGGTGAAGCATGGTGTATCTCCTCTGACTAAGTGGTCATAAGATGATCACCTGATCATGTGAGATGAGAGAGTCATCTGGAGGTACAAAAATAAGTTTGGAAGACATTCCATGATAACATGGAATTGAATCAAGTCTGCCACACTGATCACCATACCAAGTTAAAAAAAGAGTAGAGGGTCTCTAGTTGGCTTCTTATGATTAATCAAGTGACTCTGCAGGTCACAACTCTGGGGCTTAATATACAGAACTTAAAATCACTACCCCATGGAATCATAGCAAACTGATTAATACTAATTGGAAGGGAGTAGTTGCCAAATGAATTATTTCTCATGTATGATGGTTTGATTTTTTTATCTCCTCATTTATTAAATATTTCATGTTTAAGAATGGTGTCATTATGGCTATTTTTTATACTGATGAGGGTTCCTGAACTATAGTTGACACTATAGTGTCAAGATATTAAGTATACCCTGTTTTCCAGAGTCAAGGCCCAGCAAGCAAGCTGTGCCCTGAACTTTGTATATCAACAATCCTTTGCTTCACCCTCTGGATGATCTCACCTTCTGGCAAAATACTGTAATTGTTCTATTTCTTTGATCAGCACCAGTTGTTCTCTGACCTCAGACAAGCACTGGACAAGTTCAGACAAGTTGTGGCCATGAAGCCCTGCTATGAATCAAACTTTGTGACATTGTTGCTGTTAGCTCTCATTGTCAGGGCTACAATACACTATTTAGCTACCAGAATACGTATTGAGATTTACCCACATTAAAGTGGGTCCCCCAGCCAGAAGCAGGACCAGGGAACATGTATCTAATCTGCTTCCTTGCTTGAAAGTCATTTCTTTCACTTTGAAATTAAACTTTTACTTTATTACTGACTTTCCCGTCTCTTGCCTGCTCTGCTGTCCTCCAGCCTTCCACAGGTTAGAAGCCAGTTTTGTCCAGTTGACAGGAATGATTGTATTCCCATCAACAAAAAGGTTTGTATACCACAATTTGTTCAGACTCCCCAGTTTTTTGCATTTCTTTGCTTCCACAAATAGTTCTGAGTACATTTTCTCCAGTATGTGCTTGAGTGTGTGTACTTGTGATGAGAGAGTATAACACAAGAGTAACGTAAGCCTGTTTACTTCAACTTATCTCATAAAACAAAACAGGGATACTCATATCCTATGTTTGCATGAGGAATCACAATGACCATTCAATTATGGTTAGTAGGAGTCAACTTAATTACTCCATGTGTAGCATATTTTCTACTGTAAAGACGTATGAGCAGTATTCTGGAAGGGTCATTTCCAGTTTGAGGGGCAGGGAAGAAGGTTAATCAATGATGAGCTATGGACACAGAACTGAAAATGAGTGGCATCTCCAAGATGAGAATCCGGGCTTTAAACGATCCTGGAGAGTGCATGCTTTGAAAAAGAAGGGGAAGTTATTTTTCAGTTGTCACTTGTAGAAAGACACAGTAGAGGAAAAGATGATGCTTGTTATGATCACATGACCACATAGTTTTTAAAGGAACGAAACCCAGACTATAATAAGAGACAAAGGACCTTCATCTAAAGAAGAGAATCAGCTTTAACAAATAGAAAAATGTGTTTACTTTAAACCAATTTTGAAAGAGAAGAGTATATAAAAAGAACCAGAAGCATGGATACCTCTGATAAAATCAAAATTAGGTGCTGCAAAGTCAATGAATGAAGTCCTGAAGTCCTGAAGTTCCATGGGGAGAACTCTTGGGTCCCTAAAAATGTATGTTTCCATCCCAAGGAACCAAGTGAAAATAGATATAGATATTGAACATCTAGAAATGATAGAGGTGAACATTAGGAGCCAGCATAGATCCATTGAGAATTGCTCAAGCTAAACTAAATTTACTCTCTTTTTCAAATCTTGGCTCTGACATATGCTGCCTGTGTGACCTTTTGCTGTCCCTTAACCTCCAAGTGCTCAGTGCTCTAAGTTGCAGAGATAGAGGGGATTTCCTTAGCCAGAATTTCCTTACGCCATCTTAGGTCCAATCACTAGCTTATTTCAACTGGCTTACTAGGCTGGTAGCTCTGGACATACTATTTACATTGTTGCCTCGACTTTATTAAAGGATTTTATATATATGTTTATGTATGTATATATAAGTGCATGTGTATGTATGTATATATCTATGTGTATGTATGTGTATATGTATATATATGGATTTTATAAAATTTTAAATAATTTTTCTGTGAAAAATTTGGGTAGGCATGGCCTAGAAATGATATAATTAGATGGATTTGGAATGAGTTGAATGAGCAGACAAAGAACATTTGATGGTGGTTCTGTTTCTGTAGAGAGAAATTTCCCTTTCTGGCCTCTAAGAAATGAAGAGCTGCCTCAGGAAGTGGTAGCTGGCTCTTCTTTTTGACTGCTAGAGTTGTTTCTCTTCCAGTTGGATGAATTGCTTTTTGAAAAATGTAGTCCCTAGAGGTATGGTTGATTCTGTCAGCTAGTTCCTGGACATTTTCTATGTGGCGATTGTTATCTTCATCCTTTGTCAAAGGTCTTATAATCAATTTACTTCCTTATACTACCTTTCATTGGCCAAGGCCCAGAATCCCCTAAGGTTAAGGAACTTTTTCACACCTTCTAAACATCTACTTGATGCTAATGACTAATTCAGTCAGGCCAGGTCACATATGTCACACACAAGCAGCATAGATCAGAGAGCAATAATTTGTGAGAGGTAGGTCTCCAAAGATGTCTTTGAGTCTAATAAATAAATACAAAAATCCTCTGACAAGTGATCAAAGAATTTGAGTCTGAAAACCTTAATACTTTTTTGAGTTACCTACTGTATGTTTGGCCAGCTCTATGGTAAGGAAATAAATTCTGACTTTTTATAGTTCTTACTCTTTGCTCATACTTCTGCTCACTGGTTACAGAAAAATAAAACTAAAATGTCCACAAAATGTTTTCTTTTCTCTAGGCTAAGCATCTCTGTTTCTTTCGAATAATCCTCACATCATGTTTTCTAGTCCTCTCAAGCTTTTAATTCAATCTTCTCTTCAGACATTTTGATATTTCATTATTCTTCCTCATACATGGTACCCAGGAATGGCATGGGCTCAGAATTGTGGATACGGTTTGAAAAGAGCAAAGAACAACTATCCTACCTTAGACAGTCACTAGATGTGTGTCCTTTAGGAGGCAAGTAACCTCTCTGGGTCTTATTCTCCTCAGATGTTAAAATGAGGCATTTAGACTCTTAGATTCTTTTTAGATTTAAATCTATACTCTTATGGCCTCAGAACTGCCACTTCTCTCACACTAAGTTAGATTTGTTCTTAATATTTGTCAGGCTTGAGCTTTGAATATATAATTTTCCCACTTACCTACTGTATGTGCAGGAATTCCTTTTAGCATTTTCTGCATGATGTTCCTTGTTTTCCAACATCACACTCTGCCCACAACAAAACACAGAAGAATAGTCAAGGGACTGAGGTGATAGGGAAGGCCTGGTGATTCACTGATACAAGCAGTATAGATCCCATTCCTTTAATGTTAGAACACTGGGTAAATTGATGTGCTCAGAAAGGGAGAAGGCAAAACTCCTCCCAACTCTTCCTGCACTGTGGTCCTGTCCATTCAGCATAACCATGCCACATCTACTAGTAAGAAAGGTGAGCAAACCACTAGAATCTGGCACAAATTTTGAGCAAATGGCAGGATATGCCTCTCTTCCCCTTTCCCTTAGCTTCTCTTCTTCACCTTTCCTTTCCCCCATTACCTTACCATCCTTTTCCACCTTTTCTTCCAAATCTTCATTTGCCCCTTTCCTCCATCCCTTCCCATCTTCTTTCATCTTCCACTCCTCCACTAGCCTGAGATTCTTAAGCCAAGTAAAATATTAAGAAACCTGTACACTCATTATACCACTAGGTAAAAAGTAAATACCAAAGGCTTTAGTAGCAACAGGAAAGGGTGAGAAGAGAGGGGCTGGTGATAGGTTCAGGAAGGTGTGGTCTTACTTTGTGTTTTATCTTTCACATACTGAGTGTGGAACACTTCTCTGACTATTTCTCCTCCATACCCCATGGGAAGAAAATAGCTAAAGGTGTGAACACTGACTCATGTAGATCAAAAGCTTAATCCTAGGCTTTACAGAAGGAAGGGTCTGAATTGGCCTTGAATAAAAAAAAATGTAGAGTTGGTGGTGGGTTGACATCCTTGCAACAGTAGGGTAGGTTAGAGGCTACAGTCCTCCATATCACCAACACCAAGATCAGGGTCTAGTGACTGGTTAAAAAGACAATGTTGAGTGGGCAGAACCAAGATGGCAGTTGGAAAGCAGGGACTTGCTTAAGCTCTCTCCCAGGTCCCTCCAAACACCTGTAAAAATGACTCCAAATAAATTTTACAGCTGCAGAACCCACAAAATAGCAGAGGGAAGCAGGGCTCCAGCCCAGGAAAGCCTGGATGGTTGCTGTGAAGGGTCTATCACAAGGAGCTCGGAGCAGAGCAGAGCCCAATCCAGCATGGGCCATGCCAGGACCAACCAGACCGGGAGCTAGGCAGAACAGGGGGTAGGGGACTGAATCATTGAGCTGTGGCAGTTACCAGACTTCTCAACCCACAAATGCCAAAGACAACAGAGAGGGTTAGTGGAAAATTTTCTAGAACAGAGGGAAAGGAGTGTGTGGTCAGCCCTAGGCCCAGAGGTGCAGAAGTGGTGCAGTTCTGGGGCTGCTTCCAGAACTCCATTGGTGGTTGTTTCCCAGCCTCAGGTTCATGCTGTGGGAGGAATTAAGTGGCAGATCAGAGCAGGAGTGCAAAGCCTGCTTGGATCTGGGTCTCGGTCTGGGTGATGGTTCTTGGGGGAGGAGGAGCATTGGTGTGGCAGAGTTTGCTGTATAGAAGTAGCTCTGAAAACAGCAGCACAGCCCCTAAAGCTTAGGACAAAATACTATCTACTCTACAAGTAGTCATGCTCTGACAAAAAGCTCAAGAGTCAAGTAGTTGGCTGGAAACATAAACAGGCAGTGAAAAGAGACTCAGATTCAGACTCAGACTCTGGAATCTCTTTTTAGTGACAAAGAAGATCAAAACATAGAACCAGAATTCAACAAAGTCAAAGAGCCTACATCAAAAGCCTCCAAGAAAATTATGAATTGGTTTCAGGCCATGGAAGAGCTTGAAAAGGATTTGGAAAAGCAAGTAAGAGAAGTACAGAAAAAATTGGGAAGAGAAATGAGAGTGATGCAAGAAAATCGCTAAAAACAAGTCAATGACTTACTAAAGGAGACCCAAAAAATATTGAAGAAAATTACACTTTAAAAAGTAGACTAATTCAAATGGCAAAAGAGTTCCAAAAAAGACAATGAGGAGAAGAATGCCTTGAAAGGCAGAATTAGCCAAATAGAAAAGGAGGTTCAAAAGACTACTGAAGAAAATACTACCTTAAAAATTAGATTGGAGCAAGTGGAAGCTAGTGACTTTATGGGAAATCAAGATATTGTAAAACAGAACCAAAGGAATGAAAAAATGGAAGACAATGTGAAATATCTCATTGCAAAAACCACTGACCTGGAAAATAGATCCAGGAGAGATAATTTAAAAGGTATTGGACTACTCGGAAGCCCATGATCAAAAAAAGAGCCTGGCATCATCTTTCAAGAAATTATCAAAGAAAATTACCCTGATATTCTAGAGTCAGAGGGTAAAATAAAAATTGAAAGAATCCACTAATCGCCTCCTCCAAAAGATCCCCAAAAGAAATCTCCTAGGAATATTGTCACCAAATTCCAGAATTCCCAGGTCAAGGAGAAAATTTTGCAAGCAGCCAGAAAGAAACAATTGGAGTATTGTGGAAACAAAATCAGGATAACACAAGATCTAGCAGCTTCTACATTAAGGGATCAAAGGGCTTGGAATATGATATTCCAGAGGTCAAAGGAACTAGGATTAAAACCAAGAATCACCTACCCAGCAATACTGAGTATAATGCTCCAAGGCATTATGGACTTTTCATAAAATAGAGGACTTTCAAGCTTTCTCAGTGAAAAGATCAGAGCTGAATAGAAAAATTTGACTTTCAAACACAAGAATCAAGAGAAGCATGAAAAGGTAAACAATAAAAAGAAATCATAAGGGACTTAGTAAAGTGGAACTGTTTTGCTTACATTCCTACAAGGAAAGGTGATGGGTCTAATTCATAAGACCTTTCTCAGTATTAGGGTAGTTGAAGGGAACATATATACATACATACATACATACAAACATATACATACATATACATATATATATATATATATGTGTGTGTGTGTGTGTGTGTGTGTGTGTGTGTGTATGTATGTATATGTATATATGGAGTGTTGGTAATCAAAATGGGCTCCTTAGCACTTAGTTCAACAAGTACCCATGAAGAGTTTGGCCTTTGTTTCCTTTGATTAATTCAGTGTCTTTGACTTAGTCTTACTAGGTGCTAAGCCCCAGGCCCAAACCCCTATTAGGTATAAAACCTTAGTGGGTGTGGATTGGCAACTAAGGTGAGGCCCAAGGTTGGGCTAACTCCAGGGAGGGCCTAGTTTACGTGTCTGGGGGAGCAAAGGCTTTTAAACCACATGGGTTTAAGTCTGCCTCTTTGTGATGATTCTAGGTCACGTGGGTGAGTCTCATGTGTGACTCACCCCTGACACTGAAAAAGATATAAAAACCAGGAGTTGGCTGTCTGTTTTTTGGAGCTCTACCTGTAGCAGTGGTGGTGAGTGTGCCTCTGGGCCAGCCCTTGTTCTGAGCTCCTGGGCTGAACCTAGATGTTGGTAACTATGAATTGTATTGGGTCTGTCTGTTGATATTTGTAATTTGTTTGTATTTTGTTCTGAAGTTCAGGGTGCTGGATTTTTCCCCTGAACTAAGTGAATGCTGTCTGTATGCTGCATTAAAGTAAACTTGTCAACCCCTTCACCTTGCTTTCCTTATTAAGGCAGATCAAAAGAACCTGTGCTTTCCCAGCGTGCCAGCAGCTTTGTGGGTGCTGGCTGTGGGTGGATCTTACACTCCCACAGAAGCTGCTATCTGGATTGTTGAAACATATGTATTATATATATATATATATATATATATATATATATATATATATATATAGACAGAGGGTACAGGGTGAGTTGAATATGAATGGATGATATCTCAAAAAATAAAATCAATTTAAGGGATGAGAGAGGAATATATTGGGAGAAGGAGAAAGGGAGAGATAGAATGGGGTAAGTTATCTCACATAAAAGTGGCAAGAAAAAGCAGTTCATTGGAAGGGAAGAGGGGGCAGATGAGGGGGAATGAGTGAGTCTTGCTCTCATTGGATTTGACTTGAGGAGGGAATAACATACCTAGTCAACTGGGTATCTTACCCCACATGAAAGTAGGGGGAAGGCAATAACAAAGGGGAATGATAGAAGGGAGGGCAGATAGGGGGAGGAGTTAATCAAAAGCAAACCTTTTTGAAAAGGGACAGGGTCAAGGAAGAAAACTGAATAAAGGGGGACAGGACAAGATGGAGGGAAATATAGTTAGTCTTTCACAACATGACTATTTATGGGTGTGTTTTGCATAATGATACATGTGTGGCCTATGTTGAATTGCTTGCCTTCTCAGGGAGAGTGAGTGGGGAGGGAAGAGAGGAGAGAATTTGTAACTCAAAGTTTTAAAAGCAGATGCTTGAAAATGAAATAAAGGTTGTTTTTGCATGCAACTGGAAAATAAGATATACAGGCAATGGGGCATAGAAATCTATCTTGCCTACAAGAAAGTAAGGGGAAAAGGGATGGGGGGGAGGGGGAGTGGGGTGACAGAAAGGAAGGCTGACTGGGTAACAGGGCAATCAGAATATATATCATCTTGGAGTGGGGAGGGGAAGGTAGAAATGGGGAGAAAATTTGTAACTCAAAATCTTGTGGAAATCAATGCCGGAAACTAAAAAAATATTAAATAATAAAGTATGGAATTTTTAAAAAATGACATTGTTGAGGGTAGCCTGAACTCCTGATCATTGCATCCCAAGCACTTTTTTATCCCTTTTTCTTTACACTTTCCAGAGTTTGCTGCATTGTAGCCCAAGAACCAGTAGCTTGTTAATAAACACACAAAAGAATAAATACATAAATGCATGGATAGAAAAACGAAAAAATGAGAGAATGAACAAACAAAATAAACAAAGGAATATAGATAGATAGGCAAATAAAGAATCCAGAAATCCATGATTCAGCAGTTAGAACACTAGCTTTCATGGTCCCCAGGGGAAAAACTGGCCCTATAAAAGAAGATATAGCTCTTTATCCTCTTCAATATAACTACAGATGAGACTCCCTATAAGATAAGCTTCATGCCGAACCTACCTTAGTACAGGATCTCTGAGTTCCAGGACCCTTAGGTTACCTTTATTTTTTATTTTAAGGCCTCAATGGATCTGCTTAGGATGTGTAGTGGATATGGGATCACCTCTTTTGCAGGCACTGTATTGCCTCTGAATTCCTAGAATGCAACCTTGTACAGAAATTCAGAGATGCCTTGGATGACAGAGGAATGCCCTGGTTAAAATTTTCACTGACTCTTTTCCCCCAAGGTGTAGGAAAATGGATGCCAAAGGCTTTATAGAAAACCTCAAGGCAGATCTCACTTGCTCCATCTGCCTGGGTTACTTAAGTGACACAGTGACTGTCAACTTTTGCACAGAGTGTCTTCTCCAGTGCAGGGAGGTTGCTGATGCTATAGTAACTTGCCCAGAGTGCAGGCAAGTCATCCAAATCAACAACTTGGTCCCCAAAAAGAACCAGCAGGATATGTTGGCAAGCTGGCACTGGCAAAATAATCAGACCTAATTTACTTCAGATCATGGTGGGCCTAACTACCTGTGATCAACATGGGGGAAAAGGGAAGCTCTTCTATGAAGAAGACAAGAGATCCATCTGTAATTCCCATTTTTAGCCCCAGAGCACAAAGATCATGAAGTTCATCTGATGAGGGTATGGTCTCTGGGAACTCCCTTGAACTCTCCTTAATCTTCCCACTAGATCTGGCCTTTGCCTGAGGCCATAAGCCTTTAATTATCTAGGCCCAAATCTCCACCTAGCCTAGTCCTGTATTGTCCAGCTGCTTCCCACCCTTAATCCCATCAAAATCCCGTTCTCTTGTTTCCTTGAGTCTTGACCTCTAGTCACCCCAGTCCCATCAAGATCCTCCTTAGACTCCTCCTCAAGACTCTCCCTAAACCCCTCCTCTAGTTACCCTAGAATACTTGACCACCCCTAGATCCCTCCCACAATCTTTCTGTATATAAGTTTCACCTTGCCTCCATGAAGGTGCTCAGATTCAATCTAGCTCAGTAGATTGAATCTGGCCTGTTTGTGAAAACAATTGTCACAAATAAGACCACCCGATATGGTGAATCTTTAATAAATTTTGTTTTCCTTTGCTGAGAAGGCTTGAGTCAAATTCGTCCAGTAGGACCCCATGTGTTGGTCTTTTGGAGTCTCGCGTACCCCTCAAAACATTAGGTTTCCTACCCTCTTCATTTTTCTTTAACTTCATCACATCCCTTGGACAGGGATGCTGAAAATTACAAGGTAAAATCAATCAATCCCAGGGTAGGAGTGCTGTCTGTTCATTCAACTCTCTTTGTGGGCCTTTGGGACCACTGCCATATTGGACATACAGCTCAACCTACAGGGTACAAGGACAATCTAGGGGCCTCACATCTGTGACTTCAGTGACAATATATAGTACACTTATTGTTATTGGCCTTCCAGATACTTCTTGGCCTTGGTGCTCTCATCTTTAAAATGGGGGTAATAATAATAGCCACTAACTTTTATAATCATTGTGAGGTTCCAATGGAAAAGACATATATACCTTTCATGGTCTTGAAGGGGTATACAACTCCTACCTCTTACTAGCCATCAATTCTAAAACATGTGGGACTGGTTGGTCTAAAATTAATTTGGCTAATCTAGGGCTCTGTTTTTCTTGCAGGAGAAGGTCCAGGAGACATAGAATATCTTACAGAGAAAAGAGGAGGAATTTAAAATTTCACTGGACAGTATGAGAAGGAGAGAGGCACAGTGTAAGGTCAATGCCTGTTTTCTTGATTAGGAAAGCAAGAGGTGTAGGACCTGAAGGCCCTTCTCCTTTCTCATAAGGAAGAATTAATGATGAAAATGGTAAGAAAAGAGTGCTTTTTTCCTTGCAAAGGAAGAGATTTATATCAATAATCAAAGGATAAAGTGAATTGTTAGTCTTTTGGGGAATAATTTGACACTTAATGATAGTAGAGAAACTTTGTTTTCATGTAAACTGGTAAATTATAGGTATGAAGAAACAGTTTCCAGACGGGATTCATTTTTAGGGATAAAATTATGTCTGATGTATTTTTGAGGACTTTTCCATCACACAGTATCTCTCTTTCTAATCTTTTCATCATTCACCACACCTTAAAAAAGCTCCTTTAAATGACATTTTGTCTCAGAAATCCTGAAATGGAAGATGTGGACCAAACAGCCAGAAAAGCTGGGTCTGGTAATAGAGTCCATGGCTCTTTTTTGATGAACAATAGTATTTAATAAAGAACACTAATGTTATTCATTAACCCCTTCCATCATGGACTTTTTACTTCTTTCTTTAATCCTAATTTCTTTTGGGACAGGAAGATACTTTTGCCCATTACATCTGAATATGAGAAAATACTCCAGTTCTTATTGGATAAAGAGTATGTATACCTGCAAAGATTGGGCCAGGAATCCAGAGACAACTTGGCAGAAATTGAAGAGAAGAAGGCCAAACTATCACAACAAATCCAGAATCTGCAGTGAAGGATATTAGAAGTAGAGGGGGACTTGGAAGAGGCTCCCTTGGAAATGCTTCAGGTGAGCATGTGAAAGAGATATACTCTATTGTTTTAGAAATGAGGAGTGGGGGCAGATTTAAGATGGTGGAGTAAAAGCAGAGACTTGCTAGAGCTCTCCCCCAAGCCCCTCAAAATACCTGTAAAATGACTCTAAACAAATTCTAGAGCAGTAGAACCCACAAAATGACAGATAGAGACAAATTTCCAGCCCAAGACAATGTGAAAGATTGACAGTAAAGGCTTTTTGCACTGGGCTGGGAAAGGAGAGCAGATCAACACTGGCTGAACCAGCACAGGCCAGCCTGGCAAACCTGGAGCAGGCCTAAGGGGACTGAATCACTGTCAGCCCTGGCAGTTTCCAGATTTCTCAACCCACAAACAACAAAGACAACTTAGAAGGTCAATAGGAAAGGTCTGCCAGGCCTGAGTGAGAGAAATGCATGTTCTGGCCCCAGTCCTGGGGCATCAGCGGTAGCAGCTGCTTCCAGAGTTCTCAGTCCACAGATGGTGGGGGGATCAAGCAGCTGATCAGAGGAGGATTGCTGGGATCTCTTTGCTGTCACTGGGGCAGGACTCTCTTGCTTTGCCCATGCTTCAATCTGGGTCACAGTTCTGGTGGTGCTCCTAGGGTGAGAAGGAGCATTGGTGTGGTGGAGATTGTGGAGCTAGTGGAGGAGGAATCCTCCTCAGAGTTCCAAGGCAGAAAAGAGTGCTTGAGATCACTCACAGACCAGAGCACAAGCCAGGAGAGAAGTGAAGACCTCTCCTTTGATCATACCACCTTAGAAGCACTAAAAACATACAGGTCCACAAAACCCCTGAAACTTGGGACAATACACCCTCCACACTAGAAGCAGAGTCCTATCTTAGCAAAGAGTTAAAAAGTCAAGTAATTGGCTGGGAGATGAACAAACAGGAGGGAAAATACCTCAGAATATAGAATTTTACTTTGAGGACAAAGAAGATCAAAACATCCAACCAGAAGAAGACCACAAAGTGCCTAAGAAAAATACAAATTGGTCAAAGGTCATAGGAGAACTCAAAACAGGATTTTTTTTTTTAAAAAAAATTCTGGAAAGGGACCTTTATGTATTTATTCATAAGTTCTTCTTTTAAATTTGTCCCTTGACCCCTTATTACTTATACTTCTTTATGTTTTCCACTTGCAGAAAAATTTCTCAGTGACTCATACCATTAGAAAATGTCAAGATCAAAGACATCATTATATGACCTATTGGACAACAAATAGAAAAGATATGCTGGGGACATTACCACACTGGGCTTCATAAAGGCAAGTTTTAAAGAGTTGCCTCTTTACTTACAAAGAAGCACTGCTTATCACAGTACTGAAAATAAGCTGAGATACAGCTTTTGCAACAGAAATTATTAAAACTGTACAATAATCAGGCATGGCAAGTTTAAAAGTTTTGCAGAAGTGTTTTTTTTTTTTTTTGACCTGGCAAGACTGAATGGATATTAGCTTAATTGTACAGAGCACTAGTCAAGTTTTATTTTGACCCTTATGGATAAGTGTCATCTAAGAACAAAATAAATGATAATTTCGTCTGAGCTAAGATTTGTTTGGCCCTTAATAATAAATTCTAGAGAATTTAGATTTGGATCGTCTTAGCTATGTTTTTTTTTTAAATGCAGTATAACTTTTCTTTTAAACAAACTGTTCCCCAAGGTAAAACTCAGTATTATTATATATTTAATTCTTGTCCTTGAGGCATTTTGCTCAAAATAAATGAGGAAGATACCTACTAACACAGTCAAACATATTATGCGATGAATATAATAGATATTCTTTTCTATATGAGGCACAGATTCCACGATGTGCATTATTTAATATCAAGCACCAATGCAGTTATGGCTTCTCCACAAGTTCCTTGGTGCTAGTGCCATGATACAGGTGAGAAAGATCCTCTCTCAATTCTGCTTCAGCAGCTGGTACATCTGCCCTGAAACAGGAAATGGAGCACCCATCCAGAGTGTACATCATCATCAGATATAGATGTCCTTAAAGGTCCAGGGACAGGCAGTAGCTGAGGAGTCACAGGGTTCTTAACAGTGTAAAAGGTGAATGGACAGATGGTTTATGTGGGAAGATCCTAAGGAAGACTAGGCAGGAGCCTCCAAGCCCCTCCTACCATTGGATACTGCTATGGACAGAGCCTGTCAGCCTCTTGGCTCTACCTGTCAAGGCTGGTGAGCAGACATCTCAGTGAACCCTACCATTTGTAGATATAGACAATATTTCATCTGAAATGGGCCCTATCACATTCCTAGATGCTAGAGTGGCAGTACCCAAGACCAGCACCACCTCTTTTTGACATCGAGCTTTCCAGTACTGAATAAATGTATCAATTATTACAATGCAGAAAGGGCAGTTCGGCATATCGGATCAGATAACAGGAAAAACCCCTCATTTAAACTTGGCTTCTCTGAATATAGCTGAGACTTGGATGTATACTGTCAGGATCAGGGAGGTCCATCCCATTTCAGTCTTCCTTTGGAAGAAGCTGAAAGGTCCAAGTGGAGGTGAGTCCAAAGGTACATGTACCTTCAGGCAGATTTTATTATTATTTTAAAGGTTTATTATTCAACAACACACCAAAATTCTCAAACATGATACATACCAAAATGTTCAGGAAGTACAAATGGGTCACAGTGGATGAAATAGTGTTGCTTCTTCCTTGAGGGGAAGGAGGAACACCAACGAATCCCCCTTTCATATGTCATAGACAAGAGAAGTGACATCATTATGCTTCATCACATGGTGGCTTGAAAAATCTGAGAGTTTAGGGCCTGTGTTATCCAAGTTAATTCCTTGTTCTCCAGGCAGTGGTTGTTGGTCAGACTCCTCAAGGCCAGTTGGGAGTGTATCTGGGGTATTAGGTTCTCCTTGATGATTACTTTTCTTCTTCCTTGGTGGTTTCTTCTTCTTGAGTTTATTTGCGTTTGCATCATTTTGTTTATTGTTCATCCCAAAGTGGCTTGCAGATATGTCACTTTGTAGCAAATTCACTAATGAAGAACTTTGTTAGAGTGATGTCTTTATTGACAGGGAAACCAGGATTCTGACCACAGGAGATCTGATTTCCAACAGCACCACTGAAGGGTGCATTAAAAGGCATCTCATGCCCTGAAAAGTGGTTCCCTGAGGTGCTGTTTCCCTGCATTGCCTGCATGTGGGGTGGGAACCCAGGAAGTTCCCCCACGAAGGCTCATTATTTGAGGAGCAGTAAATTGACCTGGGTTGCTCATTGGAGGAAAGTTTGTGTGGGACTATGAGACTTGCTGGCTTCCAAAGGGATATGGAGGTGGAGGGTGGGAAGGAGTCTGTACTGTGGCTAGAGATGGCCTTCCCTGAAGCTGCTGCTGCATAGGACCAGGAAGGGGGCCTTTTTCCCCCTTGATTTGCTGTCAATGTACCCAGAGCACCCTGGGTTGGTGGAGGCTAAAGAGTTCCAGAAGGCAAGTGGTTCCAGCCAGGAGGCACAGGCACCTAAGTGGGGGCTGTAAAAGGAGGCTGAATTCCCTGTGGCTGCTGCTGCTGCTGATGTTGCTGTGGGGAGTCTAGCAGCATCTGCTGCAGCTGCTACTGCAGCTCATGAAAATTAGGTGGATTTATTTGTCTGTTAACAGATCCAGGCTGCATTTGGTGTAGCTGAGGAGCCAAGGACCTTGAGGTATGACTCTGTCACTGAAGAGGAAGCCCAGAGAGGAGTGGATCCATTGAATCTGACTGTGAAGCAGACCATGGTGCTCTGGTCTGCAGCTCTGGGTTAGCACCAGCTGCTATCATTGAAGAAGATACATTTCCACCCTGGGACATCATAACAGCTGCAGGATTGTTCATCCTTATTAATCCTGGACCACTTGCCATGGAAAATCCTGTCTCCATTCTAACAGAGTTCACAGCTCCCATTGGGCCATTCATTCAAACATCTTGGCTTCAATTCTGAGCCAGAGCCAGCTTGATTGCACCTTCACCTTCAATCTGAATGGAGCAAATTCCTAAGTCCCCGGAGTTGCTGATTATTGTTCTAAGCCAGAATTCATAACTGCTCTGCAGCATCCCAGGGGATGCTAAATGTAACATGGACACTGTTCCAAGGTTCCACCTTCTGTACTTTTAGCTTATTGGCATATGTAAAAGACTGGGAACATTCTCCAATGTGGCGTCCAATTTTCATTTTAAGTATCATCTATATTTCCTTTGAAAACCAAAAAATAGTAGAATCCCCCAAAATGCTGTCATGTTTTGAGTCATCGTCTTCCAGTCCAAAGTTGTCTTTCATTGTTGGTGAGCACAAGGAAGTACAAAGATCGTCTAAGTTTGGAAGGTCATCCAAAACCATGGTGATGATTATTCAGTACAAACACACCAAGCAGACAATGAGGCAACCAAAATGATGTCTTGTCTTATCATTTAGCCAGACCACTGCCTTTAACTCCAAACAAAAAAATATTTGGGGATCTGTACTGGCACTTTTCTACCTCCATAATCTCCAATTTTCTGGTAGGGCCACCCTCCTTCAACCCTATGTGTCACAAGTTGGCCAGAGAAGATATTCTAAACCCTGAAGATCTTTGCAGCAGGCCAGGAGGGTGGGGGATGAGGAAGTCCTAAAGCCCAGCCAGGGGCCTCTGATGTCAACCCACTCTGGCCTGTGGCCTGCCAGAGCTGCTCTGTCCATCCCTTCAGCCTCCTGGACTCAGCAGCTGGTTCAGACCTAGTGGGGAGGGGGAGAGGAGGAGCCTGGGGAGGGGCCCAGGGCCTGGGAGGGCTCAAAAAAGGATTTTGAAAATCAAGTAAGAGAAGTAGAAGAAACACTGGGAAGAGAAATGAGAGTGATGCAAGAAAATCATGAAAAATGAGTCAACAGCTGGCTAAAGGAGACCACCAAAAATGCTGAAGAAAATGACACCTTAAAAAGTAGAACTGAAATGGCAAAAGAGGTCCAAAAAGCCAACAAGGAGAAGAATGCCTTAAAAAATGGAATTGGACAAATGGAAAAGGAGGTTCAAAAGCTCACTGAAGAAGATAATTCCTTTAAATTAGAATAGAGAAAATGGAAGCTAATGAGTCTATGAGAAATCAAAAACTTATAAAGCAAAACTGAAAGAATGAAAAATAAAAGACAATTTGAAATATCTCATTGGAAAAACCACTAACTTAGAAGATAGATCCAGGAGAGATAATTTAAAAATTATTGGACTACCTGAAAGCCATGATGAAAAAAGAGCCTAGACATCATCTTTCAAGAAATTATCAGAGAAAGCTGCCCTGATATTCTAGAACCAGATAGGAAAATAGAAATTGAGGGAGTCCCCTGATCACCTCTTGAAAGAGATCCCAAATTGAAGATTCTCAGGAATATTATAGCCAAAGTCCAGAGTTCACAGGTCAAGGTAAAAATATTGTAAGCAGCCAGAAAGAAACAATTTGAGTATTGTGGAAACACAATTAGGATAAACCAAGATTTAGCAGCTTCTACATTAAGGGATTAGAGCTTGGAAGATGATATTCTGGAGGTCAAAGAAGGTAGGATTAAAATCAAAAATCACCTAGGCAGCCAAAAAACCAAAATCCTTCAGGGGAAAAAAATGGACATTCAATGAAATATAGGACTTTTAAACATTCCTTAAAGGATTAGAGCTGAAGAGAAAATTTGACTTTCAAGTACAAGACTCAAGAGAAGCATAAAAGGGTAAACAGGAAAGAAAAATAATAAGGGACTTACTAAAGTTGAACTGCTTACATTCCTCCATGGAAAGATGATATTCGTATCTCATGAGATCTTTCTCATTATTAGGGTAGTTGAAAGGAATATCTATCTACCTATCTATCTATATCTATCTATCTATCTATCTATCTATATATATATATTTACACACATATATACATACATACATACATATACAGATATCTATCTGTATCTATATCTATCTATCTATAGACAAGAGGTGAGTTGAATATGAAAGGATGTTATCTAAAAAATAAAATTGAGGGGTGAGAGAAGAATGTACTGGGAGAAGGAGAAAGGGAAAAGTAGAATGGGGTAAATTATCTCACATAAAAGAGGCAAGAAAAAGCTTCTACAGTGGGGGGGAAGAGAAGGGAGGGAAAAGGAAATGAGTGAACCTTACTCTGATCAGATTTGGCTTAAGGAGGGAATAACATACACACTCAACTGGGTATGGAACTCAATCTTACTCTACAGGAAAGTAGGGGGGAAGTGGATAAGAGAGGGGGAGATAATAGAAGGGAGGGCAGATTGGGGGAGGGGTAATCAGAAGCAAACACTTTTGAGGAAGGACAGGGTCAAAGGAGAGAATAGAATAAACAGGGGCAATGTGGGATAGGATGGAAAAAAAGTGTAGTTAGTCTTTTACAACATGACTGTTATGGAAGTGTTTTCATGAGTACACATAAATAAGCTATATTGAATTGCTTGCCTTCTCAATAAGGGTGGGTGGGGAGGGAGGAAGGGAGAGAATTTGGAACTCAAAGTTTTAAAAATGAATGTTCAAAATTATTTTTACATGCAACTGGGAAATAAGATATACAGGCAATGTGGTATAGAAATCTATCTTGCCCTACAGGAAAATAGAAGAGAAGGGGATAAGAGAAGGGGGGGTGATAGAAGGGAGGGAAGATTGGTGGAAGGGGTAATCAGAATGCATGCCATCTTGGGGTGGTTGGAAGGGAGAGATGGGGAGAAAATTTGGAACTCAAAATCTTGTGGAAGTGAATGTTGAAAACTAAAAATAAATAAATGAATAATAAAAAATAAAAAGAAATGAGGAACAGAAGATACATACCCTGTCTCCTATGGAACAGTAAGAGAAGGGTCTGTGGACCATTTGGTAGAGTCTAAGCTTTTCAGTGGATTCTGCAAATGCTTTTGTTTTCTGATGAGCTGGGGTGGGTGTAAACCTCCTATAGCCAGAGAATTGTAGCACAGAGATTCTTAAAGGCTAGGCCACTTCAGCAAAAGAGTGTGCTGTAAGTTTCAATAGCTGTCACATGTTGGGTTGAATACAAATTTGTAATCACATGCTTGAATATCCTGATTTTCCCAGAACAACTACATACTTCATTCCTTAATTGAAAGAGGTGAATTTAATTTTTTCTTGAAAGCCCTTTTCAGAAGTAATAGTTACTGATTCTATAATTCCTTATAGCAAAGATTAATATGAAGTCATGAGCAAAAATGTAAAATAAAAATAAGGCAATCAATTAAGCACTTATAAAGTACTTATTTTGTGCCAGGTACTATACTAGGTTCAGCAAATAACAATAAAGAGAATGATACAATTCTGACTGATGGTTAGCAGGCAATTGACTTGAAAAGACATCAAGGACATAAGTAAAAAAATGTTAAATGAACAGAAAGAATACTGTTATTTTATGTTAGTTTGAAAGGGAAAAGGAGAGAAGTTGGGGAAGGAGGGAATAATGAAAAAAAAAACTGAAGTAGAATGGCAAAGTTAAGCTATTTCTTCAAGGAATAGAGGAATTCCTGGCTCTATGTGGCAGAAGTAAGTACAGAGTTAATTCCTGGCTTTGGAGATTTCCAGTGATCTCCCTCGAAAAAAATTCAGAATCATTAACCTAGAGGATTGGTTTTTGTTCATGATGCAATATTTGTTGGCGCACATTAAGGATGTAGAATGGGCCAAGAAGAAAATGTCCTAGGCGGGAGAAAAGATTGAATTCAATGTTCCAGTGCATCAGTTAAAAAATAGAAATGTTTAGAACTGGAGAAGTGATTCCAGGGAAATGATATGTCTATTCAAGTACTTGATTGTCTATGACCAGGGATTAGACTTGTTCTTCCAGGTGCTAGAGGGCAGAACCAGGACAAATGGATTGCATAAAAAACAATCATAATTACTCAAAGTAGTTTTGGAAGTATGAGATTCCAATTATTAATATTATTAAATAAATAAATATTTATTTACATATTAAATAAATATATAAATAAATATTATAAATATTAAATTAGGTATGAGTCACAGTCATCTTTTTAGTTTAGTCAGAGAGATTTTGTTATCTTCATTCTATAGAGGAGGACAGTGAGCTTCAGAGCAACTGAAAGGCCTCTTGGGAATCATGTACATAGAATCAGGAGTAATATTTAAGCGCATGTCTCAATGACTTCAAGTCCCATATCAAGCCATACTATCTCTCTGAAGAGATATAGTCTCAAATGATTTTGTCTGCCTATAGATGTGATTTCCCTGCCATGGTGAATATTTTAAATGAGGCTGATTGACCACTTTTGTGAAGTTCTATAGATACCATTCATATGTCAGGGATCAATTAGTCTAAATAATATCTGAGATCCTTTTTAACTCTAAGATTCTATTTCTACCCCCAAAACAACCAACACATCACCTTCCCAATGGGGGATATATGTGGGCTAATAATTTCTTTGCTTCTTTGGGCTCTGTCACAGCAGTGCTTGGACAGTTAGAGCTTTCTGGAAGGTGACCTTAGTTCAAGCTTCTAAGTTCTAATTCAATTACATATCTGTAAGATGAAACCATGCCTCTACAGTCTCAGAACCCATATTTCTCAGCTACACCAACCAACAAAAAAGCTGGCTACCAGTCTCCCAGACTTTTTGTGGCTTTTTATGGCTTTTTCATTAGTTTTTCTATCATTCAGGGTAAACAAAAGTTTGACTCTTTCAAATGAAATTTCTGCATAAAGGAGGGAGACAGAAGGGCAGAGAAGAATGGCACTCCTCTCACAATGAAGTCATTTTTTCATCTTTGGGGGTGGGGTAGCATGAGGCCAATCAGAAAACAGCCAGAGGCTGGTTCTAAACAATTCTACATGGACTTAAACTGTGCAAACATGGTAATGTCCCTGGAAAAGAGTTCTAAGGGAGTTACAGAACTTTGGGGAGGTGTGCCTGGGCTCTCAGAGAAAGACAATATTATAAGAAATAGACTAAGGAGTAGAACACTAAATCTCTCTCTTTATTTTCCCTTTTGAGGATATGAAAGACACCTTGGCAAGGTAAGCTTCCATTTTGTGTTCAACTAATTCAGAATTACAAAATCTGTGAGGGAATCTGATTGTTTGAAGGGGCTAATTGGGGTCTACTCTGCTGAAACATACTAGAGTACCTGATTCTGATCAGAATCTGGAGCTCTGCAGAACTCTGTAGAAATGTAACCAAGTGGGGCCTGTTTGTAGGAATGAGGAAATGCTACTTCAAGAACCAGAGGTTGCTTTACCTGCTTGGAGCACCTGCCCTATTACTGGCTTGAGAGAATTGCTCTCACTCTATCAGTCTCAACTGATGTTGGAAATTCCAAGGAGTTCCCATAAGATTTACAATGGATTTCTTCAGTGTGTGCCAGCATGCACAAATGACCATTTTCCTCTGTCTTTGCTACCCCATATAGATAATTTCTATCCTCATGTCTACTGAGCTGCTTTCCAAATTTCCACCCAACAGGCCTGAATTATCCTCCTTATTTCACTCATTAGCCCAGCTATTTTCCTAGATAGCTGGACCATTTCACAGCTGTACCAGCAGTGAATTAATGTGCCTAATATTTGCACCTTCACCACCTTCATTGCCTTCACCACTAGCATTGAATTGTTTTGTTTTATCGTCTTTGACCATTTGAGAGCTATGAGGTTATACTTCAGAGTTTCAAGAATCATTTGTCTACTTATAAGTGATTGTTTATTCTTTTTAATATTCCCGCTGATTTTATATTTTGCTTTTCTGATCAGTTTATTCATACAATGTAGCCAATTCATCAATTATAGAATGACTTTTAAGATTTATCCTAATTCTGTATGTATTTTGTATGTTAAACTACTCTTTGGGATGATTTGTATGAAGAATGAAGTTTGGGTATTTCCTATAGTATGTGTATTTCTTCTTTATAAAGTACATTTTTGTGGTTGACCTAATGTCCTTTCATTCTGGTATTTTTTTTTGAAGTGTATATTGAGAATTCTTTAGTACTCAGTCCCATTTCTATTGTATTAGTTTTTCTGTTAGGCAGTTTGTGAATGTTTCAGGGAAAGAAAACAACTTTTGCTTCTCGAGTTTTCTCTGATGCTATATTTCTATTAGTGAGGCTGTACAGGGAAACTAGGAGTCATTAAAATACTCACTCCTGGGTTTTTCTCTAAAGACTAGGAAAGACAAAAAGAAGTTTATAGGCTGAAGAGCCAATATAGATGGTGAAACTGAATATCCCCAATGAAGATCATGATTTAGTCTGAGAGTCTTACTCAACAGTATGTTTGATAGAGAGAATAGTAGGAGCTACAACTCCAGGCAAGAGAGAGGATTCCATCTGCCTGTGAGGGAATAGAAGAGATGACTGGGGAGGAAAGGGAGATGTTTCAATAAATATTGGTACGGAGTGACAGGATGACATTTCAGCTCTAGAATGGTCAAGTAACATGTTGCCTCTGGTATTTCAGTAAGAAATATCCTATTGCTTTCCTATTGGTCAGGCAGACTGAGTCTTGGTATCCCTTCACCCACATGTAACATCCCATCACTCAACTTGGCATAGCATTGGAAATGCTAAAAATGTGTTTTAAACATCCTTTGTATCTCTAATATGTCCCTACTCCAATCCATCTGTAATGATAATGGGTCAATGATTTTTGCTGTTCTTCTCTTTTGGAATGCTGAGGTGATTAAGTACCTTTGATGAGTCTTGCCTTTCAAATGTAATGGCCAGCAAAATGGTGTTTTTCACTGTTCTTTGTTTGAGTGCTTCTCAGTACTGAGGTAATCAAGTGCCCCAGGACCCTGAGATGAATATGTAAGATCCAAGGTTGGCATTTGACTTTTGGGGCACACTCATGGAAGGAGTGTTGAGGTGCTGGGCAAGCTGTAACTGCCCCCCTGGCTTTGCTGACCCAGACCCATTGGTCCTTCTCTGGTAACTATGTATTGTGACGTGATCAGACAAGGCCTATCTGTTGATGTTTGTAATTTCTGTTTGTATTTGCCTTGAAGTTCGGGGGGTGATCTTTTCCCCTTGAACTAAGTGATTGATACATGTATATTTAATTAAACTGAGATTGTTAACCCCTTAAAGTTACTTTCATCAGTAAAGCAGATCAAAGAATGCGCTGGCAGCCTTCTGTGTGCTGGTTGTTGTTGGTCTTACACAGCTACAGTAGCTGCTAGCAGATTGTCGTTATACCATCTCTTCCTGGCAGTTGTTGATGAACCTTTGATCTCATTTGTATTTCATCAAGTCATTCTACCATCCAAAACCTCTTCTGCATTTGCCATCTGCTCCACAATAATGTCTAAAGCAGACATGCATAACTTGGCAATAGGTAGGGGCCAAAATTGAAATAGGCTAAACTTCTTCAGTCAGACTACAGATAGACTGACAATGATTGGTTGCCTTGGATCATGTGACAAACAGGAGCGTACGCAGTGGCAGCCCTACATTTTCCATCAGCTGCCTGAAATCTTTAGGCTGGCTGGAAGTTGGCCACAGGCAGCATGTTTTGCAGGCTTGGTCTAAACACTTTAACAAAGTCCTGCATTGCAAGATGTCTTCTTTCCTTGTCAGCATTCTCCAACTATTTGCTTCTAACTCAGCTCCAGGGGTTTTCAAGCAGTTATCTGTTCTTAACATATGTAAGTGTTCCTGACCTACTGCCTCTTTTTTATTCTTTCTTCCCTTTCTCTATTTCATCCTCTTTCTCTCACACACACCTTCTTTCCTTCCTTTTTCCAACCTTTTATCTCTACCTCCTTTCCTGGGCATATTCTTCCCTTCCTTTCTCCTAAAAAGCATCTGAATGTGTAACTGTTTTATACACTTAGTGTGATGCATTTTACACCATCTTGACTATATAGCCATGTAGGTCTCAAGTCTCTTCTGATACATTATAAGATCCATGAGAACAGGATCACTAAAAACAATTGAAAAGAGTGAATACTTCCTTTGGCCGGTCTTCGTAAAAAGTGGCTTGTACAAAAATGCTGTTTCTACAAAGGACCAAATATTTACACTCCCACCTGTGTTAGTATATACTGTAGATTATTATGCCACTATAATACCTCCTTCATCTACATACCATCTATCTTCCAAGAGCTGACATTCTACTTGAACATAATAAGTGCTTAATAGTATATTCTTAAATATTCAATGAATACCTTAAAACATAGGGTATTGCATTTAAAACTGAAAGCATCCTAAAGTTTATCTTTTTGAATCTCACCTTCATTTTACATACAAAGAAATTGAGACACTGGAAAACTTAGGTGCTTATCCAAGTAAGTGTCAGTAGCAAGACAGTCCCCTTGAGAGTTCTTATATAATCCCAAATGGATTGTGACATGTCCCACATTGTGATGTTGTCTAGGATTAGGGAATTTTTCTTTGATTTTAACCTCCCCAGGTCTGCAACCTAAGGCTAATTATATTTTTTCCTTTTTTTGTAAGGGATATAACTCTAAATCCTGAAACAGCCCATCCTCAAATCATCCTATCTGAAGATCAGAAGAACGTCAAGTGTACAAGAGTCCCTCAGGATGTTCCTGACAACAACAGCAAAAAAAAAAAAAAAAAACCAATTTGACTGTGTTCTTACTGTATTGCAGACTTGGCCTTTCACCTCAGGCAAACACTATTGGGAAATGAAGGTAGAAGATAAGACAGAATGGTCAGTGGGTGTCTGCACAGATGCAGTGAGCAGAAAGGGGAGACTTCTTTCTCTGTAATTCGCAAAATGGCTTTCATGAAAGCCCATCTATCCACCAGGGTGGGCATTTTTCTTGATTATGAAAGGGGACATAAAGCATTTTATGATGTCTCAGACCTTATCTACAGTCCCCCGGACACAGCCTTTCAAGGACCTCTTCACCCTTACTTATCCCATTGCTGTCCTAATAAAGAAAATATTTCTGAGTGCCCCTGGAGTAATCAGGAGATGCCTACCAATGATGCTAATTACCATGGGAGACTGTCACTTATAAGTGACTGAAAAAATAATACTACAAATGACTTTGTACTTCTTTGTATTCATTTATACTTCTATTGAAATGTTCAATAACATTATGTATGATTATCAAAACTAATGAGAGTACAATCCATGTTGTGTGTACTTGGTATCAACCATTGTTTCAACAATCCAGCTAGCAGCTTCTGTGGGGGTGTAAGATCCACCCACAGCCAGCACCCAGAAAGCTGCCAACAGCACAGGTTCTTTTGATCTGCTTAACTAAGGAAAGCAAGGTGAAGGGGTTGACAAGCTTACTTTAATTCAGCATACAAATATCATTCCCTTAGTTCAGGGGAAGAGACCAGCACACTCAACTTCAGAGCAAATACAAACAAATTACAAACATTAACAGGCAGACCAAATACAGATTCATAGTTACCAACATCTAGGTTCAGCCTGGGAGCTCAGAACAAGGGCTGGCCCAGAGTGACATGCGCCACCACTGCTGTGAGTAAGAGAGCTCCAAGGAACAGAGAGCCAACCCCTGGTTTTTATATCTTTTTCAGTGTCAGGGGTGAGTCACACATGCAACTCACCCACGTGACCTAGAATCTCACAAAGAGGCTGACTTAAACCCACCTGGTCTAAAAGCCTCTGCTCTCCCAGATGTAAACTAGGCCCTCCCTGGAGTTAACCCCACCTTGGGCCTCACCTTAGTTGCCAATCCACACCCACTAAGGTTTTACACGTAATAGGGGTTTGGGCCTGGGGCTTAGCACCTAGTAAGGCTCAATGAATTACTCAAAGGGAACATAAGGCAAACTATTCAAGGGCACTTGTTGAACTAAGTGCTAAGGAGCCCATTTTGCTTAGCAACACAACCATTGTGTTCCTTACTTTGTTTCAATACCCATAAGAGCTTCAGCAATATCCTAGAAAGTCAATCCAAACATGGGAAGTTACTATTTTCCTATAGCAAATGGAATTGGATATCATATACACTCTGTTTCTAAGATAGAAACATAACATATGCATTTATGTATATATACAGATATATATGTATATATGTGTCTATATATGCATGCATATTTTTCTCTGTATATGAATCCACATGTGTGGGTGGGGTATGAATTATTATCATTCTTCGTTCACCAAAGTATTTTCCGTGTGGATGGTATGCTCATCTCCTCTGAGTCATTATTGATTTATCTAAAAAATTGCATTATTCCAAGGCTTGAAACATCCAGAACAATGCCCTTCACATACCTAATTCTCTGAGAGATATCTAGCAGATGACCCTTCTAATATTCAAGAGAAAAAAATATGTGAATACAAAGAGCCCTTGTATGACTCACCCTTTTCCTTATGTTTCTTTCTCCCAGAGAGTGATCCTGCATAACTGGGCCAAGAAACAGAAAAGATAACTGGGGTACACCGCAGCTCCAGCCCCTTCATATTATCACAGAGCTCAAGAGAACATGAACCCTGTGTTAAGTTTAATACAATGCATGCAATTAGGTGAAAGAAATTAATGCCAGTGTAATCAAATCTCTCCAAAAGTTAATTAAAGGTGTGAGGAAGAACAAGCACAAGTTTACCTTTCCTTCCCAAACAGATAGCTTCGAATTATGGAATGTTAGCATTTCTTCCCTGATAGACTCCTTATGAATCTTATCAGTTATTGAGAACAAGGATAATTCAGATTGTTCTCATTAGAAACAACACTCCATGTCATGGAAATGCCTTATAGACTTTAAGTGTGTCTGTAGGATCCTGCAATTGGAAAGGGAGACTTTGGGCCATGCCTTCTGTTCCAGCCAAAAGAAAGAACATTTGAAAATTTAAGAGAGCTCAAGCTTATCCTACCCAGGCAAAAGAGGGGAACATTATTCCCTTTCCCTATGCGAAACGTGCTTTAGAGGTGGTATTGCAGGTTACTATATTTAAGTAGGCATAATGCTTTCCATTATTTTAAATAACCAACATTAAGAGAAAGTCTTTACTTTGAGTTAATTGTTTCCTCTGACTTACTAGTATAGGTAAGATCATGGGTATAGGTAAGCTTTTGAGCTCTGGTTTTGAGTGGATATGAACATTATGTACATTAAATTTAGGATAACCTGTTGTGAGAGGACACATGTGTGAGTTGAGGGCGGCCCGAGGTGCTACAAAAGCACAGACAGCATTGTAAACCTTTGACATACTGAGGTATGTGTAATATTATTATTTATATACTAGATATCATGCCTAGGAGGCTGTATCAACAATCACCTAGGAGCTACTGTAGGGGTGTAAGACCCACCAACAACCAGCACACAGAAAGCTGCCAACACAGGTTCTTTGATCTGCTTTTCTAAGGAAAGCAACTTAAAGGGGTTAACAATCTCAGTTTAATCAAACATACAAATATCATTCACTTAGTTTAGGTGAAAAAAGCCAGCACCCTGAATTTCAGAGCAAATACAAACAGAAATCACAAACATCAACAGACAGACCTTGTGTGATTCAAATCACAATGCATAGTGACCACAGAAGAACCAATGGGTTTGGGTTACAAAGCTGGGGGGCAGTTACAACTTGCTCAGAGTCTCAACACTCCTTTCATGAATGTGCCCCAAAAGCCAAACACCAAGCTGTCCTCAATTATATCCTGTTCAGAGCCGTGAGGGCCCTGACCTCACCCAGATGGGTGTGGGAAAGTTCCCCAACCCCAGTATCACATCATATGCAAATCAATGACTCCTAATTATCTCAGTGCTGAGAAATACTCCAAGACAAAAAGATCCCACTTTATCTGCCCCATTCAAGCAAAGTCCAGAATCATTAACGGCACTTAAGAGAAGAACAGCAAAAAAGTCCCACCTTAATTACTATTACAGAGGCATACAGCACCAGTCTCTGTAAAGACACTCAATGGAGTCTTTCTTAGGAAGAATTGTCATGCATTTATTTTACATTCCCTTTGCTGGATAGGACCAGTTTTCTCTTCACTAATATTCGTTGTCCCCTGTCTGAGCTATACTGTAACTTGTCAAGTAGAATTAGATAAGATGAAAGGATGTAGTGCAATAGATACCCTGCATGAGATTAGCTCTTGCAGTTACTTTATTAAGATTACTTGGTGACAATTTTTCCCTCCTTAGAGAAGATGAAAGTGTGGCAGCCTTCTGTAAATCGTAAAGTAGAGATCAATGTAAAATTTCACTGAAGGGCTCAGCTGGCAAGTGTCACACATGAAAAACTATTAGAAGTCTAGATGTTGTGAAGAGATGAAGATAAAGAAATCTTTTGAAAACTTGCTCCCTTTCATGTGGAATTTTGAACAGAATTCTTAAATGATGGGCAGAGGCAGAAGAGCACGGTCAGCACCAAGATATTGTCTCTGGAAATAATGAAAGTGATATGTCCCCTTTCATCAAGTTTGAGATCTGCTTAGCAGGAGATCCATGCAGAGATCTTAGAGGTTAGTGGAAGGCAACCAGAGAGGGTGAGTTAGGTTGGCATAAACAGAAACTCACACTTGACTTTTTGTCACTTTTTTTGGTTTGAATGATGGTTGAGAGTGCCCTTGAAAACAATGGATTTTTATGACAAAGAAATGATAGCTATGAGAATGCAGAATTCTTCTGTTGTTTGAGACCTTATCGTTTTACAAATTTAAGACATCTCCTTTCTGCCAACTTGCCTTATACATATTAGCCTCTTTATGATTTTTATTGAATTGAAACAAATCTCAGAAAAGTCATTCATCTTCCTTTTTGACTCTCAGGACGACTTCTGAACATAATCTGAAGTTGTGTCTAGGGGCACTTCTAAACAAACTGGCAACGTTTTGAAGTGGGGGAAGGTTTTGTTTTAGATGCCCTGTCTTCTCCCATTAAAATTCACACCAACCTTCCTAGGGCCATGCTCTATACCCTTGTTCATTTCCATACTCTTATTTCCTCCTTTCATCCCAGTACATAAACATGAATCAGTTTTTGCATTTTCTCACATCTGGTCATGCTGCCCTTTTCCAAAATCTCCTCCAGGAAACTAAAAGAACCAATTTGCTTGTCATGGGAGGCAAATCTCCTTTCTAGGTAACATACCCTTTTAAACACTGACCTCCAGTAAACAATGCTTCATCCCAAAGGATGAGCTCTAAATGATAAGGAAGGTATTTAAATGGTAGGGAAAGTGGGGAGACAGCATCACAGACTGGTGAAGTGCATAGGGTGCTGGACCTTGAGTCAGGAAGTCCTGACTTCAAATGTGGTCTTAGACACATATGAACTATGTGATCCTGGGCAAGTCACTTAACCTTTCTAGGTCTCAGTTTCCTCCACTGTAAAATGAGGATAATATTAGCAACTACCTCATACCTACCTCAAATGTTTCTCAAATGAGATAAAGTTTGTAAAAACACTTAACACGTTGCCTAGAACACAGTAGATGCTATATAAATGTTTTTTTCCTTCCCCATCTTACCTTTCCCCTCAACCCAAGGAATGGATTCTAAATGATAGGAGTTCCAACAACAATGGAATAATAAGATAGAGATGCACATATTCTCCCAGGTGATTATTCCTTATCCTACTCTTCTATCAAATGGAGACAGCAATACTTTCATTTCCTACCTGCCTCGTAGGACTATTTCAAGGAAGGCACTTCAAGGTTTACAAAGTGCTACATAAATCTGAGTTATTCTTAGGACTATATCTCTGAGAGGTAGAATATTAGTGAATTTTCTGTTCCACTACTGTACCCTCCACTAAAGTCTTACTTTCTATTTTCATTATGGATTAGAGGTCATCCTGGATACTTGAAGGTCAGTGCTTTCTAAGAGTCTTCCAAGATGGAAAGACTTTCAAGTACTGCATCTACAGCAGACTCTATGACAATCAAATGTATTCTAGTCTAATTAAGCCAAGAAACTTTTCACTAGGTTAACCACAAGGTGTTAGATTTTTCGATCACAGAAATTCTCAAAAAGTATCTAACACCTTGCAATTTTGTAACTGTTTTGCAATTTATAGTCTTAGAAAGTTGCCTAAAATTCTAATAAATGAAATGATTCCCACAGGGCTACATAGATATTAAGTATCAGAAGTGTCTTCTCGACTCATAACAAAATCTCTAGGCAACTTGGTGCTGCTTTGGAAAGAGCACTGGATAATAACCTGTGATTTGGCAGATCCAGAGTTCCTCCTTTTTCTGTAATCCTAATTTCAAAGTTCAGTCTCTTGAAGGACATTACTGATAACGACATTGAATTAACTTTCTTAACAATCTTTTCAGATCCCACAAAGATGCGAAAGCCCATTGCATTCTACTCAGGTTTGGGTGGGAATAAATTATTTGGATAAATTGCCCAGGGTTGGGGATAATGTAGAAGTAAATTACATAGGTCCAGCCCCTCATTGTAATATTTATTCTCTCTTTGCTTGTTAACTAGTCAGAGTTGATTGCCACCCACTGGAACACCCACTTTTCCAAGGTCCTATAAACCTTGAGCCAGCTGCCATGAGGGTCTTTGACATTTGAGAGTGCCACTGACCTTTTTTATTAAAATGCTAACATTATTAATAAAATGACCAATTGCCTAGAAATTATGTTTCTTGAACTTTTTAAACATCACATCAGGAAGTCCTGAGTTCTAATCTTGTGTCATAATAGCTAAAGGTAACATTTATATAGTGCTTACTATGTTCCTGGCACTGTGCAATTAAGTGACTTGCCCAGGGTCACAGAGCTAGTAAGTATCTGAGGCTGGATTTATTAGATCTGTGACCCTGGGAGAGTCACTTTTTTCAGCCTCAGTTTTCTTGTCTATAAATGAGGATAATAATATCTACCTCATATTTAGATGTTGTAAGGGTCAAGTGAGTTAGCATATGTAAAGCACTTTACAAATATTGAAGAGCTATATATATGCCAGCTACAAAAGTTAGCTTTTATGCCATACTGATATACTTGTAAATACACATATATATGTATATATACATGTGTATATATATATAGAACTTATATATGTATGCATGCATATATATGCATATAAATATATGTGTATATTACACATACACATGCATATATATATTTATAAGTGTGTGTGTGTGTGTGTGTGTGTGTGTGTGTGTGTGTGTGTCTGGTTTAGCATATGGATTAAAGACGTAAAATCCTGAGGAACACAGGATAAGTTGATTCATATTGGCGGGACTTTCCCCAATGTCCTGCTACCTATATTATTTCTATTTTATACATAGTTCATGTTCTAAAGTGTCATAATTATAGTCTCTTCCTTACAAGGTTATTATGAGGATACAATGAGGTCAGATTTGTACAGTTATTAGCACAGTGCCTAACATACAGTAAATGCATGTTTAATAAATGCATGTTTCCCCTTTCGGCAAAAAATATCCCCTCTCTGGTTTACATTTTTTGTGTTGAGTTCTAATTTCTGGAACACTGGTAGCACATATTTTCTTCATTTCCTTTTCTTTCTATTGAGGTGCAGTAACATGGAAGAAAAAAACAGTAAAGTTTTACACATTGATTTAAAAGGATTTCATGTCTGGCAAACAAAAGATACATGACATATGACTGTTCGTTCCTGAGATTAACCTACTTTTTTGAAGTAAAGACAAGGAACATAAAACACAGGTCAATGTGATAAAGAGCGGAGAGCACTGGAGTCTTCTAGAGAAAGATGAGGTTGAGTCATAGAGAGAACCAAGGAGCCCATAATGTAGCTTGAAAAATATGAGGGAGAAACAAAAATCCTCCTTACTTGATTCACAGCCTCCCTCAATTTTCCCACATAACCCTCCCCATTTTCCATGGTGTAGTGGCAATCATCTTAAAGTTAAATAGATAAATTATCAAGTTCTATGCAATTTTAATTCCTATAATTAGCAGCAAATATCTTTCTAAATAAATGATTTTGTGATAAGTCAACTTCATGTTAGGGAGAATAAGGAGACTCCATACACAAAACTTGGGTAATCAAATGTAATTTATTGAATTATTCTTTTCTATTACCAGAGAAGTTAAGAGAACTGGAGATGAGGAATGCCACTTCTCAAGAAAGATGTCCTATTAGCTATCTAAATAAGCTAGCTAAAGAATCATCTCATAGGGGAGTGAGGTTGGGAAGCAGAATAAAAAAGTTCCAATCAATTATATGCTTCATTCAATGTTTCTTGCTTTCCCAGGGTTCTAGAGCAGACATAGGTGGGAAAGGGAAGAAAGGTATCATTTTCATTCTAGTCCCTGAGCTTAATTTTGGGATTTGAACATTGTAATTGGATAAGGATACGGGGAGTGAGAAAAGGGAGGGGGTTCAGAGAGAGTTGACACCATATGGATGATTCATTAGGTCTATTTTTTAACAATGGCTGGACTCTGAGAAACTTTTCCAGTGACCAGGGATTCATTTTTCCAATGTGTAGCTATTAGCTCATATCAAACCTCATGACAAAACAAAGAACAAAGGTGCCATTAGGATTGCTTATGGCCTGAATTTCTGACTTAGATTTTAAAACATACTATAGTGCAATGAATAGGCTGATGTTTACTTAGGGCTTTTATTCAGGGCTGTGTTCCATTTATGACAGTGAAGTAGATAATTACTTCACATTCCTTAAAAGTGCTATAGGAATGTTACTTATGATCACAAATAGATTTTGTTGCAATTCCAAACACTGTTTCAACCTGCATAATTCTTCTACTGTGATTTAAAAAATGCAGACATGAGAACTCCTCCTGCATTATGTGCACAGCATGCACAATTGACAGTGTGAATGAGCTGCAGTTGTCCACAGCCCTTCTCAACATAGCTGCAGCTCCTTCTCTTCATGGGCATGTTGCAGGTGAAGAACTTAATAGCCTATGTACATTTCCCTAAAATGTCCTCACAGGGAGTCTTGCTGTGAAAAATCTAATAGGGAAAAAACAAATGACAGGAAAAATAATACATTTTTGAAGGTTTCAGGGAAAATACAAATAAAAAAATCTGTTCAAGAAAATCAAAGCATGAAGCTGTATTCAAGTATTTGAAAGGCTGTCACATGAAAGAGGGAGTAGACATTTTTGTTCAGTGCTTCTTTAGAGGGAAGAGCCAGGAACAATAATGAGAAGTTATACATCAATTTGGCTTTACTATAACTAAATAATACAGAAATACTACTAAATACACTGCACTATGTCTAAGAAGATCAAATTGAATAAACACACATGTATGTATATGTACACATGTGTACGTAGTATGTATATTTATAACAACAGTGTTGCTTGCAATTACTGTGGCTGTGTAAGGCCAATAACACCAGCACACAGGAGGACTGCTAGCATAGGTTCTTTGATCTGCCTTTCTAAGGAAAGCAACTTTAAGAGGTTAACAATCTTACTTTAATTAAGCATACATATTTCACTTAGTTCAGGGAAAAAAACAGCACCCTGAACTTCAGAGAAAACACTAATAGAAATTACAAGCCTAAATTGTATAAACAGCTCAAAATAAATCAAAACAAATCAACAGATAGGCTTCTAGCTGTCTCACCAAGACAATTCATACATAGTTACCAGAGACAGAAGCACCAAAATAAGGGTTTTCAAAGCCCGCAGGCTCCATAATGGCTACCCAGAGTCTCCACATAAACCCTTCCAATAAGTGAGGCCCAAAAGCAAAATGCTAACCTCAGAGCATATACACCCTGTTTAGGGCCCTAGGACTTAGCACCTACTTAGCAAAAGGGTGGAGGCCTGAAGCTTAGCATCTACTTAGAAAAAGTGTGTGGGAAAGATATTTAATCATGACTAATGCCACATTGTATATATGTTGTATATATATATACATACACACACACATATATATGTATACATAGATAGATATAGATACAGATAGATAGATATGGATATAGATATAGATATTGTTTCCAATCAATGACTCTTGATTCAAACAAAGGCAAGGCTCATCAAAGGTATGTGATAGCCTTAGTACTGAGAAGCACTCCAGAACAAAAGGCAAGAAAAAGTCCTACTTAGCTTGCCATTACAATATTGTATATGTACATGTATATATGTATGTTGTATATGTATGTGTTAGCATTCTACACCCTTATACCAGTGAAATCAGGAATCTAGTCCCTATGCATTGGTGTGTGTGTGTGTGTGTGTGTGTGTGTGTGTGTGTGTGTGTGTGTGTATTATACATACAAAGGCTGGATTTGTGATTTTGTTAATGATGGATGATAATGATAACTAGCATTTTAAGGTTGGTAAAGACTTTTTTCTATAAATACATCATTTGAGCTTTGCATGAATAAGTATTATTATTTTCCCTTCTTTATAGATGAGGAAACTGAGGCAAGCAGAAGTTAAATGACCTGTTCAGGTTGTATATTTATAAGTATCTGAGGGCAGATTCAAATTTATGACTTCTGGACTCCCAGTCCAGTACTCTGTCACATTCCTTGGAAAAAGATACTATCTCTACCAGTGGACATCAGCACTTCTGCCCAGAACATTGAGAAATTTAGTGACTATTCCAAATTCACAGAGCTATTATACACCAGAGGCAGCATGTGTACCAGATCTTCCTTATTCAGAGGCCAATTCTCTACTGTGATCCACATAGTCTACCTGCCTTCCTTCCCCTGCCCCACCTCTGTCTCCATCTCTGTCTCTCTCTCTATATCTGTCTCTCTCCCCATCTGTATTTGTCTCTGTCTTTTTCTGTCTGTCTTTCTCTTTCCCTTCTCTGTCTGTATTTGTTTCTGTCTTTCTGTCTCTCCTTTCTCTGCATTTGCCTCTTTGTGCTCTATGTCTCTCTCCAAATATATGTTTATATATGTATGTGTATATATATGTATGTATATGCACATACATATGTGCACTCACATACACACATAGACATGTGTGTATGTATGGTGATGTATCAACAATCCAGCTAGCAGCTGCTGTGGGGGGTGTAAAGCCAACAACAACCAGCTCACAGAATGCTGCAAGCCCAGGTCCTTTTCATCTGCTTTACAAATACGATTTGTAGTTGTCAACATCTGAGTGTTCAGTCAGGGAGCTCACAATGGTTGGTCCAGAGGCATGTGCCACTCCTGCTGTGGCTCAGAGCTCTGAGAGAGAATGCTAACCTCTGCAATTACATATCCTGTTCAGGGCCCCAAGGGCCCAGATCTCACCCAGGCTGGGTGCAGAAAAGTTCCCCACCCCCAATATCACAAATACAAATACAAATCAATGACTCCCAATTGTCTCAGTGCTGAGAAATGCAAAAACATTCCACTTTAGCTGCCCCATTCAAACAAAGGCGAGAATCATTAAAGGGCAACAGCAAAAAGTCCCACCTTAATTACTATTACAAGTGAAAAATGATTTTTTTTTAGTAATCATTTTCTGGGAGACTCAGAAATCCCCCCATCCCCTTTTATTTTATCTAATGACTCATCCTGCTCATTGTGTTGCCCAGACAGGTCTGGGAAAATGCTGATTCCTTCTTATTGTCAAGATGGATGGTATGAAAATTGATGTCTCTTTGACCAAGATTAAGGGACCCAAGTCACATACTCTAAGACCCTCATTTTAATATAGTTTACCTATCTGTGGGTGGACAAATCAGAGTTGATTGGCACTCCTTGGGAATACTTACTCTTCAAAGGGCATATAACTCTGTATTCTTAACCCCTGAATTGAGCCAGTTCTGCACTGTCCCTATTAGGGGGCCCCAGTTCTGGACTGTAATTCCCATGCAATGCTTGTCACCAGCTTATGAGAGAAATTAAAAAAAACCTGGACACGATCTTTCCTTAGAACAAATTCCGTGAATGGTTGACAGTATATAATGTATATTGGTAATATAGCGTGCATAGTTCAACAGTATATATTGGAAAAGGAGACTCAAAAGCAAAATGAAGAGAGCAATTCAAAATTAGAATTGAGCAAGTGGAAGCTAATGACTCCATGAGGCATCAAGAAGTAGTCAAACAAAATGTAAAGAATGAAAAAAATAGAAAGAAATGTGAAATATCTGATTGGAAAAACAACTGACCTGGAAAATAGATCCAGGAGAGACAATTTAAGAAATATTGCTCTACCAGAAAGCAACAATGAAAGAAAAAAAGAGCCTGGACAGTGTTTTCCAAGAAATTATTAAAGATAACTGCCCAGAGGTCCTAGAGGGTAAAATAGTCATTGAAAGAATCCACCAATCACCCCCTGAAAAAGACCCCAAATTGAAAACTCCAAAAAATATTATAGCCAAATTTCAGAATTATCAGGTCAAGGAGAAAATACTACAAACAGCCAAAAACAAACAATTCAAATATTGTAGCACTACAGTCAGGATCATGCAGGATGTTTCATCTTCTACATTAAATGACAGGAGAAATTGGAATATGATACTCTGAAGGGCAAAGGAGCTTGGACTACAACCAAGGATCAACTACCCAGGAAAATTAAGCATAATTTTTCAGGCAAGGAGATGGACATTCAATGAAATAAGGGAATTCCAGACCTTCCTGATAGAAAGGCTAGAATTCAATGGAAAATTTGATTTTCAAATACAAAACTCAAGACAGACATTAAAAAGGTAAATGGGGGAAACCCCCCACAAACTTTGTTAATACATAAGGACAAATTGTTTACATTCTTATATAGGATTATATTGCTTTACATATGTTTATATATATATATATATATATATATATATATATGTATATATACATATGTGTGTGTGTGTATGTGAATCTTGAGAATAGTACTGTTATTATGACAATTGAAAGGGATGCATGTAGACTATGGGTGTCAGAATAAAATAACTGATATAATGATAAAAAACATAATTAAGAGATGCAAAGGGATGGTTCTGGGAGAAGATGTAACAAAGTAGTAGAAAAGGGTAAATTTTGTCATATGAAGAGGCACAAAATCATATTATAGTAGAGGGAAAGAAGGGCAGGAGAAAATTAGTATATGAGCTTGACTCTCATTTGGATGTGGTTCAAGAAGAGAATAACGTACTCTGATAAGTATAGAAATCAAACTTGTCCTACAGGCAGTAGGAGGTAAAAGGAGAAACAAAAACAGGGGTGGTCAGAGGGGAGTGAAGAAGTACCAAGGGGAAAAGGATAAGATAAGGGAGGGAAATCAAGAGGGAGGGTAAATTGAGGAAGGCTGGGGTCAAAAGAAAAACTCTTTTGAGGAGTGGAAGGAAAGAGGGAGAAATAAAAGCATAAACGGCGGGGGCGGGGGGGGGGAACTGAAACAGGATGGAGAAAAAGACACAGCTTGTAAACATAACTGTGAATATGAATGGGATAAACACTCCCATAAAATGGAGGCAGATAGCAGAATGGATTCATAACCATAATCCTACAATATGTTGTTTACAAAAAATACATTTGAAACGGGGGGGGGGGGTGGTAAACACAGGGTAAAAGTGAAAGGATGAAGTAGAATATATTGTGCTTCAGCTAATGTAAAAAAAGCTGGAGTAGCCATCCTAATCTCAGACAAAGCAAAAGCAAAGATAGACCAAATTAAAAGAGATAGGGAGGACACTATATGCTGCTAAAAGACACCATAAACAATGAAGCAGTATCATTAACATATATCAACAAGTGCATGGAAACTCTTAGAGGAGAAGTTAAGGGAGTTACAGGAAGAAACAGACAGCAAAACCGTACTAGTGGGGCATCACAACCTCCCCCTCTCTGAACCTGATAAATCTAACCTCAAAATAAACAAGAAAGAAGTTAAGGAGGTGAATAGAATTTTAGAAAAGGCAGATATGACAGACCTCTGGAGAAAACTGAATGGAGATAAAAAGGAATATACTTTTTTCTCAGTGGCACATGGCACGTACTCAAAAATTGACCATGTACTAGGGCATAAAACATAAAAATCCAGTGCAGAAAGGCAGAAATAGTCAATGCATCCTTCTCAGATCATGACAAAATAAAAATTATTTGTAATAAAGAACCATGGAAAGATAAATTAAAAACTAATTAGAAACTAAATAATCTAATCTTAAAGAGTGAGTGGGCCAAAGAACAAATCATAGAAATAATTGATAACTTCATTCAAGAAAATGACCACGATGAGAAACATACCAAAACTTATGGAATGCAGCAAAAGCAGTTTTAAGGAAAGTTTTATATCTCTAAATGCTTACACGAATAAAATAGACAGAAAGGAGATCAATGAGATGGACATGCAACTGAAAAAGCTAGGAAAAGAACACATTGAAAATCCCCAATCATATAACAAATTAGAAATACTGAAAGTCAAAGGAGATATTAATATAATTGAAATCAAGAAAACTATCAAACAAATACATAAAACTAAGAGCTGGTTTTATGAAAAAAACCCAATAAAATTGATAAACCTTTGGTCAATTTGATTTTTTTTTTTTTTTACTGTAACAAATGTTTTCGTTTCGCTTTTTATTTGCACTCTAATTTCATTATTTACTCCCGTGCCATAAGCTTTTGTTTCTTCAGTTTCTTCTGGGATATCTTTTTCTTTTGAGCAACCTCCTCTTCTGGTTTAGGAACAATTTGTTCCTTTTCAGTGAGTATCATCTCAATATGGCAAGGAGAACTCATGTATGGGTTGATTCGACCATGAGCCCTGTAAGTACGCCGTCGCATTTTGGGAGCCTTGTTAACCTGGATATGCTCAATGACAAGAGAATCCACATCCAAACCCTTCAGTTCTGCATTACTCTCTGCATTTTTAAGCATATGCAGCAAGAATTCAGCACTCTTTTTGGGCCAGCGACCTTGTGTCCAACCCCACTGCTTAGCCTGGGCACACCTGCCAACTCCCTACCGACGGAAGGGAACACATTGTTTCTTCAATGTGACATCTTTCAAATACTTGGTAGCTTTTTAGATATGCATGCCCTTGATAGCTTGGGCTGTTTCACGGGTGTTCTTGAAGTGGACCCGGAGATTTGAACCCCTTGACTTGCATGATTTTGTGGGGTTCTCTGGATCAAGAGAGTACCTCACCATTTTAAATGATTACCTAGGACGGCTCAACGGAAGAGCTGGTCAATTTGATTTAAAAAAAGAAAGAAGAAAACCAAATTACCAGTATCCAACATGAAAGGGTGCATTCACCTCCAATGAAGAGGAAATTGAAACAATAATTACAAATTATTTTGCCCAATTGTTTGTCCATAAATTTGATAACCTTAGGGAAATGGATGAATATTTGCAAAAATACAAATTGCCCATGTTAACAGAAGAGGAAGTAAATTACCTAAATCACCCCAACTCAGAAAAAGAAATTGAGGAAGCCATCAATGAACTCCTTAGGAAAAAATCTCCAGGGCCAGATGGTTTTACATGTGAAATCTATCAAACATTTAAAGAACAACTAATTCCCATACTTTATAGACTATTTGGGAAAATAAGCAAAGAAGTAATCCTACCAAATTTTTTTATGACACAAATATGGTACTAATACCTAAACCAGGAAGAGCCAAAACAGTGAAAGAAAGTTATAGACCAATTTCCCTAATGGATGTTGATGCGAAATTTTAAATAAAATATTAATAAAAAGATTGCAGCAAGTTATCAGGTGAATAATACACTACAACCAGGTAGGATTTATTCCAAGAATGCAAGGCTGGTTCAATATTAGGAAAACTATCAACATAATTGATCATATCAATAACAAAACTAGCAGAAACCATACAATTATATCAATAGGTGCAGAAAAAGCTTTTTAAAAATTTTTCATTTATTTATTTATTTATTTTTAATTTTTTTAGATTATTTTTTATTTTTTAGCTAAAGAAATACAACAGTTTATTGAAGACTACAAATATTTGTTACATGTTGAAACTACATGCCTTCCAGAAATCAAAAGTGACAGCAGGTGTGTGCATTGCAGCTTCGGAGGCACTGCACCACTTGTATTCGAAATGGTTAAGATGGGGTCAGACACACTGGGGGAGGGGAAGGGAAAGGAGCAGGTTCAAAAGCCCAGAAGGTGTCCACCAACTCGTTCCCCCAAGCCACGAAGGCCTTGGCCTCAGCTCGGCAGGCTCTCCTCAATGGTCTGGTTTCTGAAACAAGACTTCAGTGCAAATTCACACACACACACACAAAACACAGCCCCCAGCCATGGGCCAAATTAGCTCTCAGCCATCCAGAAATGCTTGTAAGGGGGTGGATATTTTCTTCCAGTGTTGTATCCATGAGATCTATACCCACCTGGTTGTTGAAAAGGGGTGGCCGATGTGTTCACACTGACATTCACACCATGCTGCTTGGAAGAGGTAGGAGCAACAGGGAATACAGCAGGCCCATACTGGAAGGTGCTGGGGAGGCCCAGGACCCCTGTGTAGTATGGCAGGCTGGTGTAACTGTAGCCAGGAGGCAGCACTGGGTTCAGGAATGTCTTCTGTGTGGTGTGGTGAGTCTATGTCTGATTCTGCTGGGGCTGTGCCAGGGTTGTGGCTGGGGCTGGGGACGAGGCATCTCCACAGCTGAACTTTGAGAGGTCTCCAGAGTAAGGGTTGCTGGCCAGGCTACCATCCCTCCCAGTCAACGGAGTGGTAGGTGTAGGGAATGGGATGCTGTAGTAATCCAAGGGGAAACTTGTCTGAAGCATCTGCAAGTCGTAGTAACCACACACTTGTGGCGGATAAGCATTAACAGCCCTGGAGCCATGATACATGGATTAGGCAACAACGGTGGGATCCCAGGAGGAAGATTGGAGGGAGCTTTTCCTGAAGTTGTGGAGACTGAGCTTCTGGTTGAGACGGTGATGGTGGAGTTACTGCCCAGGCTGAGGCCTAGACTACTCCCACTGTTTAGGCTGGATGAGACGTTGACCACAGAGGGAGGCGCCGAGACTGTGCTGGATGCAGTAGAGAAAGTGCTGGAGGAAGAATGGAGATTCGCCTCACTTTCAATGCTTGTGTGCAAAAGAGTTGATGCTGAAGTGCGCCCAGAAGATGATGATGATGAAAGTGTATTCTGTTGGGTAGATAATGTGCTGCTGTGTTGAGTGGTGGTAGTATTTGGAAGCTCCTCACTGTGGCTCAAGCCAACCAATGCGGATGACTGCTGATTGGTTGCGGCCAGCAAGGAAGCTGCAGATACTGTGTCATTGAGAGGGGGGATGCTGGGAGCAGAGGGTGAGTCAGATTTCACCGCAGGGCCAGTAGCACCTTCAACAGATTGTGTGGTCTGTAACTGCATGGCCTGCACAGAGCTGAAGCCATTCTTTGCCTGAGTCAGGTCCTTCTGGGGAGACGAGGAGATGGAGTTGGGGTACCGCCGAGTCTGTGTGGATCTCTGTTCATAGAGTGGGCCCTGAACACTGTTTTGGGAGGTATAGGTTGTCGACTGAATTGGGCTGCTCTGGTAGCCAGATTCCTGACTCTGGTTGGATGAAATTGTGGATAAAGACTCACTTGCAGTGCTTGTATAAAGACAGCTTGGAGTCTGACTTGAGGAGGCGCTTGTGGTAGGAGTGGGCTCATACTCTGAGAGGACAAGCTCTGACCCAAACTGTAATGCCCCAAACTGCAGGTTCAGCTCTGAGATATCCGCTGAGCCAGGCATCTCTACCACCAGAGCAGGAATCTTCGAAGTCAAGGAGGCCTTTTTCTTTTGCTGCTTCAGTTTCTGTTGAGCTGGCTGGGGGCTGGAGGACTGGTTGTCTGAAGACCCCTGGGACATCTGTGGAGCCGAAGTGGCCTTGCTCGGCAATGGAGAGGAAGGGGCCGGAGGTGCAGCTGTAGAAGTCACTGCAGGTGGCTTTTCCTGCAGGAATACCTCCATCATGGCTGAAGATGGGATGAAGGCCTGGCGCTTTGTGAATGGGCTGTGGACTGCTGAATCTGTTGGGTTCTTCAAATCATACTGCACCAGCGATGGGAATTGTGTTGTAGAGCCCATGTCCCAAGAGGAAGTGGTGGTGCTCCCACCTGACTGAGAGTGCTGAGCTGCCAACTGGGCCAAAGCCTGGGCTATCTTGAACTGCTCCAAGAATTGGGAGCCTGTGGTGCTACCACCTTTAGCTTCGCCGACATCACCAAACCCCTTTCCTAGCATGCTCACCATGCTGTGATGGGAGAAGGTGCTTCCTGATGCAGGCTGTGATATGGTGCTCTGCTTTGAGTTACTGAATACCAGAGGCTGGGCCAGTGAAGGAGCCTGAGATGGATCCAGATTGGTTGATTCATTCTCCATTGAAGAAGTTGCCTTCCCTAGTCACATAGCAAGGTCGATCCTCTGACCAGTGGTGATTGTCACATTTTCGGCAGGCAGAGGCATTGAAGACACATTAGAGGCAGTGAAGATCTTGGTCTCAGAAAGATCTTCATTCCAATCTTCTGTACCCCATTCCTCTGTCGCAGTCCTCCATGGACCAGGAGCAGTCTCAAATTTTCAAGGATAGTTTGACCCCTCAACCCCCATGAAATCAAGTCTCGTCCCATCATCTGGCTCAAAACTGCCAGTATTGTTCCATGTATTGCCACTACTGTTGCCACAGTTTTCCTTGGTGTTGGTTGGTTCTGCATAATAGCTGGCTTAAAGGTTCCCATGCCTTGGGCAGAAAACCATCCTCCCCTCCTACCAGAGCCACCTCTGCCCCGTCCACGGCCCCTTTGGCCTCTTTCTGCACCTCTTCCAGATGGGCCTCCAGTCTTAGCACCATCCAGTCCATTTTCCTGACCTCGAAACTCTCGTCCATGACTGGTGCCTTTTCCCCGCCTTGGTGGTCCACCACGTCGCCTGCTATAATCCCTATCTCGGTCTCAATTCTCTTTGCCTTCCTCATTGGATTCCATATGTCTGCCATCCTTCTGTCCCGAGACTCCCTTCTTTTTCCCAACCATTTCCCAGGAATGCCTATCCGGGTTCCCCTCCAGCAGCACATTGATAGCTCTATTGACATCTCCATTGCAGTCATGCAAAGCAATCACACATTCATCCTGGTTCTTGCCTGTGATATCAATCGGTTGCTTCACCTTCTCCTCAAAGTCAGCATCATTGTGGTCTGATATCATCTGTGCAAGTCTAATCTGTTCTACAGTACCCTGTGGCCTCTGTTTGTGCTGTGTCTGGTTCTGTGTCTGTGTCTGCTCCCAGTTTCCCTGGGGCTTGGTTAGTGCCCACTGATGTCATCATTTACAATGTATACAAATTACAGTATTTACAAGGTAAAATGCTGGTGCTGCTGCGCTGCCGCTACTGCTGCCACTGCTGCTGCTCTCCCCCAGAAAAAGTTTTTGACAAAATATAACACCCATTCCTATTAAAAAACACTAGAAAGCATAGGAATAAATGGAGCCTTCCTTAAAATTACAAATAGTATCTGCCTAAAACCATCAGCAAAGAATATACATAATGGGGGTAAGCTAGATGCATTTCCATTAAGATCAGGGGTGAAACAAGGTTGTCCATCATCACCTCTATTATTCAATTTGGTACTAGAAATGTTAGCTTTAGCAGAAAGAGAAGAAAAAGAAATTGAAGGAATTAGAACAGGCAAAGAAAGAAGAAACTAAATTATCACTCTTTGCAGAATATGTGACGATTTACTTAGAGAATCCTAGAGATTCAAGTAAAAAACTACTCAAAATAATAAACAACTTTAGCAAAGTTGCAGGATATAAAAAAAACCCACATGAAGATGGCAACAGGAAACCAGAGACTAGCATGAGCTCCGCGCAGAGTCCCTCCAAAAACCCATAAAAATGGCTCTGAACCAATTCTAGAACTGCAGAACCCACAAAAACAGCAGAGGGAAGCAGGGCTCCAGACCAGGACAGCGTGGGTGGTCTCTTGGTGAGGTCTATCCCACATGGAGCTGGGATCTGGGAGCTGGGAGCAGAGTGGAGCAGAGCCCAGCATGAGCGGCGGACCAACCAGACCAGGAGCTGGGTGGAGCATGCCCTAGCGCCCTGAATCAGTGAGCTGTGGCAGTTACCAGACCTCTCAACCCACAAATACCAAAGACAACAGAGAAGGTTAGTGGGAAAAGCTGCGGGAGTGGAAGGAGTTTGCGGTTCGGCTACTGGCCCCGGGGGCAGCAGAGGTGGGGCAGCTACAGCTGCAGTTGCTTCTGGCCCCAGGCCCACCTGGTGGGAGGACTTAAGTGGCAGATCAGAGCAGGAGTGCACAGCCTGCTGAAGATTTAAGCCCAGTCCGGGTTGGGGGTTCTTGGGGAAGGAGGAGTGCTGGTGTGGCAGAGCTGGCACCTCCCCCCCCAAAATGGAACATAGAACTCTCTAGTATACAAGTAGTCATACCCTGCTGAAAAACTCAAGTGTCAAGTTAGCTGGTTGGGAATATGGGCAGGCAGCGAAAACGCACCCAGATTCAGTCTCAGAATCTGGAATCTTTCTTTGGTGACAAAGAAGACCAAAACATACAATGAGAAGAAGTTAACAAAGTGCAAGAGCCTACAACAGAAGCCTCCAAGAAAAACATGAACTGGTCCAAGGCCATGGAAGAGCTCAAAAAGGATTTGGAAAAGCAAGTTAGAGAAGTAGAGGAAAAATTTGGAAGAGAAATGAGCAGGATGCAAGAAAACCATGAAAAACAAGTCAATGACTTGCTGAAGAAGATCCAAAAAAATATTGAAAAATATACTGAAGAAAACAACACCTTAAAAAATAGACTAACTCAAATGGCAAAAGAACTCCAAAAAGCCAATGAGGAGAAGAATGCCTTGAAAGGCAGAATTAGCCAAATGGAAAAGGAGGTCCAAAGGACCACTGAAGAAAATACTACCTTAAAAATTAGATTAGAGCAAGTGGAAGCTAGTGACTTTATGAGAAATCAAGATATTATAAAACAGAAACAAAAGAATGAAAAAATGGAAGACAATGTGAAATATCTCATTGGAAAAACCACTGACCTGGAAAATAGATCCAGGAGAGATAATTTAAAAATTATTGGACTACCTGAAAGCCATGATCAAAAAAAGAGCCTAGATATCATCTTTCAAGAAATAATCAAGGAGAACTGCCCTGACATTTTAGAGCCACAGGGCAAAATAGAAATTGAAAGAATCCATCGATCGCCTCCTGAAATAGAGCCCCAAAAGAAATCTCCTAGGAATATTGTCGCCAAATTCCAGAGCTCCCAGATCAAGGAGAAAATATTGCAAGCATCCAGAAAGAAACAATTTGAGTATGGTGGAAACACAATCAGAATAACCTGAGATCTTGCAGCCTCTACATTAAGAGATCGAAGGGCTTGGAATACGATATTCTGGAGGTCAATGGAGCTAGGATTAAAACCTAGAATCACCTACCCAGCAAAACTGAGTATCATGCTCCAAGGCAAAATATGTATTTTCAATAAAATAGAGGACTTTCAAGCTTTCCCAGTGAAAAGACCAGAGCTGAATAGAAAATTTGACTTTCAAGCACAAGAATCAAGAGAAGCATGAAAAGGTAATCAAGAAAAAGAAGAAGAAAAAGAAATTGCAAGGGACTTACTAAAGTTGAACTGTTTCATTTACATTCTTACATGGAAAGATGATGTGTATGATTCATGAGACCTGAGTATTAGGGTAGCTGAAGAGAATATGCATATATATATATATTATATATATATATATGTATATATATATATATATATATAAGTGAATGTGTATGTATGTGTATATGTATGTATATATATACATACATACATATATATATATATGTATATATATGTATATACAGAGAGAGAGAGAGAGAGAGAGAGAGAGAGAGAGAGAGAGAGAGAGCAGACACAGGGTGAGTTGAAGATGAAGGGAAGATACCTAAAAGAAATAAAATCAAATTAAGGGATGAGAGAGGAATATATTGAGAGAGGGAGATAGGGAGAGATAGAATGGGGTGGATTATCTCACATAAAGGTGGCAAGAGGAAGAAGTTCTGGGGGAGGAGGGGAGAGGGCAGGTGAGGGGGGATTGAGTGAATCTTGCTCTCATCAGATTTGGCCTGAGGAGGGAATACCATACATACTCAGTTGGGTATCTTGCCACATAGAAAAGAAGAGGGAAGAAGATAAAAAAAGGGGGGGAATGATAGAAGGGAGGGCAGATGGGGGTAGAAGTAATAAAAAAACAAACACTTTCAAAAGGGGACAGGGCAAAGGGAGAAAATTCAAAAAAGGTGGATAGGTTAGGAAGGAGCAAATTATAGTTAGTCTTTCACAACATGAGTATTGTGGAAGGGTTATACATAATGATACCCATGTGGCCTGTGTTGAATTGCTTGACTTCTTAGGGAGGGTGGGTGGGAAGGGAACAGGGGAGAGAATTTGGAACTCAAAGCTTTAAAAACAGACGTTCAGAAAAAAAAGTTTTTGCATGCAACTAGAAAATAAGATACACAGGCAATGGGGCGTAGAAATTTATCTTGCCCTACAAGAAAGGAAGGGAAAAGGGGATGGGAGGGGAGTGGGGTGACAGAAGGGAGGGCTGCCTGGGGAACAGGGCAACAAGAATATACGCCATCTTGGAGTGGGGAGGAGGGTAGAAATGGGGAGAAAATTTGTAATTGAAACTCTTGTGAAAACCAATGCTGAAAACTGAATATGTTAAATAAATTAAAAAAAACCCACACAAATCCTTGACATTCCTATATATTATTAACAAAGTTCAACAACAAGAGATAGAAAGAGCAATTCCATTCAGAGTTACTGTAGACACTATAAAATATTTAGGAGTCTATCTGTTAAGACAAAGTCAGGGCCTATATGAACACAAGCACAAAACATGTGTCACACAAATAAAATCAGATCTAAATAAACAGAATAACATCAATTGCTCATGATTAGGCTGAGCTAATATAATAAAAATGACAATTTTACCTAAATTAATTTACTCATTCAGTGCCATACCAATTGAACTACCAAAAAGTATTTTCAGATCTGGATAAAATAGTAACAAAATTCATCTGGAAGAACAAAAATTCCAGAATATCAAGGGAATTAATGAAAAGAAATGCTAGAGAAAGTGGCCTAGCCACACCAGATGTCAAACTGTACTATAAAGCAGCAGTCATCAAAACCATAATAAACAGAGTTGTAGATCAGTGGAACAGGTTAGGTACACAAGACACAGAAGTCAATGACTACAGCAGTCTACTGTTTGATAAAGCCAAAGAATCCAGCTTCTGGGCTAAGACTTTACTCTACCACAAAAACTGCTGGGAAAATTGGAAAATGGTATGGCAGAAAATGGACATAGACCAATATCTTAAACTGCATTATAAAATAAAGTCAAAATGGGTTCATGATTTAGGAATAAAGGCTGATACTATAATCAATTTGGTAGAGTAGGGAATTGTTTACTTATCAGATCTGTGGGAAAGGGAAGAATTCATGACCCAAATGGATAATTTTGATTATGTTAAACTGAAAATTTTTTGTATAAACAAAGTCAATGCAACAAAGATTAGGAGGGAAGCAGAAAACTGGAAGAAAATCTCTACAACCAATGTCTGTGACAAAGGCCTCATATCTAAAACATACAAGGAACTGATCCAAATTTATAGGAATAAATGCCATTCCCCAGAACAGGCAGTTTTCAGAGGAAGAAATTAAAGATATCTGTAGGCATATGAAAGAATTCTCTAAATCACTATTGATGAGAGAAATGCAAATTGAAAAAACAACTCTTATGTACCACATCTCTCCTGTCAGATGGGCTAACATGACAAAACAAGAAAATGATAAATGCTGGAGAGGATGTGGGAAAATTGGAATATTAATACATTGTTAGGTGAGTTGTGAACAGATCTAGCCATTTTGGAGAGCAATTTGGAGCTATGCCCAAAGGGCTATAAAAATGTGCATACCCTTTGACCCAGCATTTTGACCTAGGATTATATCCCAAAGAGATCGCACAAGTGGGAAAGGGAATTGTATGTACAAAAGTATTTATAGCAGCTCTTTTTGTGATGGCAAAGAATTGGAAATCAAGGGGATTCCCATCATTTGGGAAATGACTGAAAAAGTTGTGGTATACGAATGTAATGGAATTCTATTGTGCTATAAGAAATGGGGAAGATATGGACTTCATAATAACCTGGAAAGACCTACATGATGTGATGCTGAGTGAGAGAAACAGAACCAGGAGAACATTGTACACAGCCAGAGACATATTGATTCTGTGATGACCAACTTTGATAGGCTTGGCTCTCCTCAGCAATACAAGGCTCAAAGACTGCTCCAAAGGACTGATGATGGAAAAAGCTATCTACATCCAGAGAAAGAACTGTGGAATCTGAATGCAGATTTGCATTTTTTTTTGCTCTTCTTTTTTGGTTTTGTTTCATCTCTCTCACGATTCATTCCATTGGTCATAATTCTTCTTTACAACTTGACTATTGTGTAAATCAGTTTAATGAGAAGGTTTATGTAGAATCTATATCAGACTGCATGCTGTTTTGGGGGGAGGGGGGAGGGAAGAGAAGGGAAGAAAATTTGAAACTCGAACATGTAGAACTAAGTGTTGTAAACTAAAAATAAAAAAAAATCTAATTAAAAAATAATGTATATAGGAGACAGTATATAATGTATAACCACATAGTGATAGAGAGTCAGAAAGGTCTTGGAGTTAGAAAGACCTGTATTCAAATATTACCTCAACTCTCTAAAATCAAAAGTTGTAAAGCACCTGTCTTGGTATAGAGAGCTCCTCACCAGGAGTTCCCTATATAAATGAAAGGAAAAGTCACTTAAATATAGATTTATATAAAGTGGGATGAGATCTGCTCTCTCCCCTAAAGAAGTCTGTTATATAAGGAAGAACTCTCACTTAATTGAGTAGGCTTTTTTGTTAACTAGTGAGTGATGTGCCCTCTTTGGAAAAGCTCAAGCTGAGTCTGGATGATAGGGATTTCTTGGTAGGAGGCTAGTTTAGGTGACCTTTAAGGACTCTTATCAATTCACAGATCCTAGAATTCTTAATATCACAGGAATAAAGAAGTGAATTGGGGACAGCTGAATGCCTTTTCACAAGCTGAAAATGTTCTCAGTCTTTTCAGCTTCTGATTTTAGAACTGTTTTGAGATTTGAGTTCAGTGACATCTAGCAAAACATGACTTTTTGTTTCTAACTAAAAGTTCTTAACACAATTTTTAAAAAAGTTGTTCAGAAAGCTTTTTGGCCATGTATTAGCTTTTTAAAGAAACGACTTTTCACTGACTTAAATGACCATAAATCAGAAGCATAGTTCTGTTTGCCTTGGAATTCTCATGAGTTTAAAGTCTAATGGGAAAGGTGATTGGGAAGATACATTTTAGACTTTAAGGGAAAGAATTTGACTAATATTTAACTTGCTAAGGAAACCCCAAACATGCCAAGAATTGGAAATTGTTTCACAGGAGGCACTGGAGGTTTTGGACTCCAGCTTTTAACAGGTAACACCGACTATGCCAGTTGTTGGGCAGGAGAACACATGGGAGGGCTGCTAGCAGCACAGGTTCATTCTCGATCTGGGCAAACATGAAGACAAGAACAGAGTCATAATAAAGAGTTAAATAAGCTAGCTCATGTTATTTTAGTCTATTCTTCTAAAAGGCAGTTTGCTGATGATGGAGAGCACCAACTTTTCCTGCTTTCCCTAATCACTCTTCCCTTGGGTGCTGGTGAGAAGGGGGTGGGGCAGCTACCCCTACATCTCAAGGGGGTCAGTCAAGATAGTACAGCATTCCAGCTTGGGCACTCCCCTGAATCCCTTCAAGCCTCAATGGTGGCTGGTTGAGGCAGTTACATGCTTTCCTCTATGCTCTACTCAAATCACTAATCCTAAATCCCCACTTACTGACAAATGCTCACTTGCTTTATAGGGCAACAGACAAAGAAGGCATATTGCTAACAATAGCCTCACAGGTAAACTTGATCAATATTGTCATTCAGTGCAAGTGGGGTACATATTATTTATGTCACATATCTCACTTCACAGTTGCAGTGGGAATTGTTTATCACTAATATTTCTAGGAATTACTATCTAGCACCTGGGAACTAGAGATTGTTTTGGCCATGGATCCTTGAAATTACAATCTAAAAAGAACAACAAAATCCTCTTTACTTACATGCCCACCAATTGGGAAATGGCTGAACAAGTTGTGGTATATGAATGTAATGGAATATCATTGTGCTATAAGAAATGATGAGCAGGCAGACTTCAGAAAAACCTGGAAAGACTTACATGAACTGATGCTGAGGGAAGCAAGCAGAGCCAGAAGAACATTGTACACAGTAACAGCCACATGGTGGAATGACTAATTTCAATAGACTTAGCTCTTTTCAGCAATGCAAGGATCTAAGACAACTCCAAAAGACTCATGATGAAATTAAAAAAACTATGCACATCCACAGGAAGAACTATGGAGTCTAAATGCAGATCAAAGCATACTATTTGCTCTCTTTCTCTCTTTTTTGTTTCATCTTTCTTGTGGTTCCTCCCATTGGTCCTAATTCTTCTTTTATATGATTAATGTGAAAATATATTTAATATGAATGTATATCTAGAGCCTATATCAAATTGCATGCTGTCTTGAGAAGGAGGGAGGGGAGAGAGGGGGAGAAAATTTGGAACTCAAAATCTTATGGAAGTGAATGTTGAAAACTAAAAAATAATTTCTTTTAAAGAAACTCCAAGTATAGCACCTTAGTCTAATGTTACCACATCATGTGATTCTTCAGTTTATGCGTTCTAAATGTGAATACACTTTTTGCTCACATGTTAATGGCATTGACTAGCATGTCAGAATTGGAAAGAAGGAAGAGAGGAAAGAAGCAAGGAACAAGGAAGGAAGAAAGGAGGAAGGCTAAAGGAAAGAAGAGAAAGGAAGAAGGGAAGGAATGAAGGAAAAAGGAAGGTAGGGAGGGAAGAAGGGAAAGAACAAGGATGGAAGGGAAGAAGGAAAGAGGAAAAGAAGGAAGAAAAAAACTACTTAATAAATGCATAAGATGTGACAGACACTTTGCTATGTGTTTGAGACAAAAGGCAGTTGGGGAGGGGAGTGGTTCAGGTAAAGTTTCCTGTGGAAAGTGGAAACTGAGTTGAATCTTAAAATCCAATGAAAGGCTGATTTCAGCCTTTCCTTTAACTATGATGGACACAATACCAATACACAATACACCAATACACAATATGTTTTTCCTTTTGTTGGTGTAGACCATTGTCATAAATCATTCTCAATATTATGATTTTGATGTTAATTCCAATTTTAATCTACTTTACTAATCTATTTCTTTTTGTTTTAACTTTCTCAAAAATAGAATGTATCTTGCAAGAAACATAAGGGGAATTAAAAAAATACACAGGTAAATTTTTACACATAAACAAAGGTTAAAAATTTTATTTCATAAGGAGGAAAACATAATGGCAGTAAGTAGTAAAGGATGTAGGATGTGTTCAGATTAATTAATGAATTTCTGATCACTAGTACCCCATCATTCTTCTTCATGAAATATGAATGTATCTATATAAGTGCCAATTGACATGCCAACACCTTCCACAGGGAGATGTAATAGAAATCCCAAACAAAACTTCATCTCTTAGGAGCTTATCCTGTTACTCAGAGAACTCTTGTGATTGTTCCCCTACAGAATAAAATAGCTTTGTGAAGAATAAGTGCTAGATAGTTTATTCTTCTCTTATAGAAAGAAGGTTTAATTGATAAGAGAGAAAAATAGATGAAATATGTCTTGTCTTCAAAAGGGATTTTGATTTTTCTTAAAAAAACAATCGTATTGTGACTTTATTTATTTATTTTAGTTTTAAACATGCACTTTTATAAGATTTTGAATATTAAATTTTCTCTCCCTTCCCAAGATGGCATGCAATATGATAGAAGCCATACATGAACAACCATATTAAACATACTTCCACATTCAGGTTGTAAAGAAGAATTAGCACCAAAGGGGGAAAAAAAAACTTCAAGAAAGAAAAAAAAAGGAAAAATAGTATGCTTTGATCTGCATTCAGATTCCACACTTCTTTCTGTGGATGTGGATAGCATTTTCTGTCATGAGACTTTTGAATTGTCTCTGGTCATTGCATTGCTAAAAAGAGCTAAGTCTCTCAAAGCTGGTCATCACATGATGTTGTCGTTACTGTGTACAATGTTTTCATGGTTCTGTTCATTTCACTCAGCATCAATTCAAGCAAATCTTTCCAGGTTTTCCTAAAGTCCACCTATTCATCATGTCTTATGAAAAAAAGTATTCCATTACATTCATATACTACAACTTATTCAACCATTCCCCAAATGATGGGCATACCCTCAATTTCCAATTCATTGCCATCAAAAAAAGAGCTGCTATAAATATTTTTGTATATGTAGGTCCTTTTCCCATTTGCATGATCTCCTTGAAATACAGACCTAGAAATTGTATTGCTGGATTAAAGGGTATGTACAATTTTATAGCCCTTTGGACATAGTTCCAAATTGTTCTCCAGAATTGTTGGATCAGTTAACAACTCCATTGTACAACTCCATGCATTACTGTTCCAATTTTCCCTCATCTTCTCCAACATTTATCATTTTCCTGTTTTGTCATGTTAGATGTGATGTGGTACCTCAGAGATGTTTTGATTTGCATTTCTCTAATCAATAGTGATTTAGATTATCTTTTTATATGACTACAGATAGCTTTTATTTCTTCCTCTGAAAACTGCCTGTTCATATCCTTTGACCATTTGTCAGCTGTGGAATGACTTGTAGTCTTATAATTTGACTAATTTCTCTATATATTTTGGAATGAGGCCTTTATCAGAACACTGACTGTAAACATTTTTTTCCAAGTTTCTGCTTCTCTTCCAATTGTGGTTTCATTGGCTTTGTCTGTGCAAAACCTTTTTAATTTAATGTAATAAAAATTATCCATTTTGAATTTCACCATGTTATCTACCTGTCATTTAGTCATAAATTATTCTGTTCTCCATAAATCTGATAAGTAAACTATCCTTGTTCTCCTAATTTTTATAGTATCACCCTTTATGCCTAAATTTTTGTTTCAACAATTTGGCTAGCAGCTGGTTTGGGGGTAAAAAACCAACAACAACCAACTACCAGAACACTGCAAGCCCAGGTTCCTTTGATCTGCTTTACTAAGGAAAGTAACATTAAGGGGGTGACAAGTTTACTTTAATCCAGCATACAAATATCATTCACTTAGTTCAGGGGAAAAAGTCAGCACCCTGAACTTCAGAGCAAATATAAACAAATTACAAACATCAACAGACAGACCAAATACAATTCATAGTTACCAACACCTGAGTTCAGCTGGGGAGCTCATAACAACAGCTGGCCCAGAGTCACGTGCTCCACCACTGTTGTGGGTCAGAGCTCGAAAAAAGAGAGCCAATCCCTGGTTTTATATCTTTTTCAGGGTCAAGGGTGAGTCACACATACAACTCATCCACATGACCTAAAATCATCACAAAAATGTGACTTAGACCATGTGGTCTAACAGCCTCTGATGTCACTCAAACCCATGTAAACTAGACTTTCCCTTGAGGCAAGGAGGTTGTCAAGGACTCCTAATTTAATCAAGGAAATAAAGGCCAAACTTTTCAAGGGCACTTGGTTGAATTAAGTGCTAAGAGCCCATTTTGATTGCCAATACAATTGTGTACTCATTTTGACTTTATTTTGGTATACTGTGTAAGATGTTGGTCTATGCCTAGTTTCTGCCATGCTTTTTTTCCAGTTTTCCCAGTAGTGTGTGTCACATAGTGAGTTCTTATCCCAGAACCTGGAGTCTTTGGGTTTAACAAACAGTAGATTACTATAGTCATTAACTACTGTATATTGTGTACCTAAACTATTCCATTGATCCACCACTTTATTTCTTAGCTATTCCCAAGTGGCCTAGATGACTCGTGCTTTAATAACACAATTTTGGATCTGCTTTGGCTCCCTTGCATTTCTGTTCATAATTGCATTGATATTCTGGAACTTTTGATTTTCCAGATGAATTTTGTTATTATTTTTATCTCTATAAAATACTTTTTGGTACTTTATTTTTCCCCCAAATTAATAATTTATTTATTTTTAGTTTTCAGCATTCATTTCCATAAGTTGTAAATTTTCTCCCCCTCCCTCCCTCCTCCTTACCCAAGATGGCATGCACTCTGATATGGGCTCCACACATACATTCCTATTAAACACAGTTTCAAATTAGTCATGTTTCTTAGAAGAATGATAATGAATGGGAGAAACCATGAGGAAGGAAAAAAAATAAAACAAAACAAAAAAGAAAATAGTCTGCTTTGTTCTGCATTCCAACTCCATAGCTCTTTCTCTGGATGTGGATGACATTCTCCATCATGAGGCCTTTGGAAATGTTTTAGATCCTTGCATTGCTGAGATGGACTAAGTCTGTCAAAATCAGTCCTCACACACTGTGGCTGTTACTTTGTACAATGTTCTCCTGTTTCTTCCCACTCCACTTGGCATCAGTTCATATAAGTCTTTCCAGGTTTTTCTGAAGTTCATCATTTCATATAGCACAATAGGATTCCTTTACATTCATATACCACAGCTTGTTCAGACATTCCCCAGTTGATGGCCAACCTGAAAATTTCCAATTCTTGGCCACCATAAAGAAAGCTGCCACAAACATCTTTGTAAATGTGGGTCCTTTTTCCCAATTTTATGATCTCTTTGGGATACAGCCCTAGAAGTGGTATCATTGGGTCAAAGGGTATGCACATTTTTATAGCTCTTTGGGCATAGCTCCAACTTGCTTTCCAGAATGGTTGGATCAGCTTGCAGCTCCACCAACAATGCATTAGTGTTCCAAATTTCCCACAGCTTCCCCAGCATTTATAATTTTACTGTTTTGTCATGTTAGCCACTCTGATGGGTATGATGTGATATCTCAGAGTTGTTTTGATTTACATCTCTCTAATCGAAAGTGATTTAGAACATTTTTATGACTATAGATACCTTTAATTTCTTTCTGTGAAAACCACCTGTTATATCCTTTGACCATTTATTAATTGGGAAATGATTTGTATTCTTGTGAATTTGACACAGTTCTCTATATATCTTAGAAATGACTTTATCAGAGATACTAGTTGTAAAAATTCTTTCCCAGTTTTCTGCTTCCTTCCTAATGTTGGTTGTATTGGCTTAGTCTATGTAAAAACATTTCAATTTAATGTAATCAAAATTATCCATTTTGAATTTCCTCATGTTCTCTATCTCTTGTTTGGACATAAATTCCCATAAACCTGACAGATGAACTATTCCTTGCTTACTTAATTTGTTTATAGTATCAGTCTTTATACCTATATCATGTACCTACTTGGACTTTATTCTAGTATATGGTATGTGATGTCTATGCTCAGTTTCTGCCATACTATTTTCCACTTTTCCCAGCAGATTTTGTCAGACAGTAAGTTGTTATCCCAGAAGCTGGGGTGGCTTTAATTTCTTCCTGTAAAAACTGTCTGCTCATGTCCTTTGACCATTTATCAATTAGGGAATGACTCATATTCCTATAAATTTGACTCAGTTTTCTACATATATTTAGAAATGAAGTCTTTGTCAGAGGTACTAGCTGTAAAAATTGTTTCCTAGGTTTCTTCTTCCCTTCTAATCTTGGTCGCATTCACTTTGTTTGTGCAAGACATTTTTAATTTAATGTAATGAAAATCATCCATTTTGCATTTCATAATATTCTTTGTCTCTTGTTTGTTTATAAACTCTTCTGTTCTTCATAGATCTGACAGGTAAACTATTCGTTACTCTCCCAGTTTGCTCTTACAAAATAATTTTTTGGTTGTTTGATTCGTATGGCAATGAGTAAATTAATTTAGGTAAAATTGTCATTTTATTATCTTAGCTCAGGTTAACCATGAACAACTGATGTTTTTCCAATTATTTAGATGTGACTTTATTTGTTTGGAAAGTATTTTGTGATTACGTGCATATAGTTATTGGATTTGTTTTGGCACGTAGACTCTCAAATATTTTATAATGCGTACAGTAATTGTAAATGGAATTTATCTTCCTATCTATTGCTGTTGGGCTTTGTTTGTAACATATAAAAATGCTGATGTTTTATGGGGGTTTCTTTCATATCCTGCAACTTTGCTAAAGTTGTTTATTATTTCAAGCAGTTTTTAACTTGATTCTCTAGGATTCTCTAAGTAAATCATCATATCATCTGCAAAGATTGATAGCTTTTTTTCTTCATTGCCTATTCTAATTCTTTCAATTTCTTTTTCTTCTCTTTTTTAAATCCATTTTTCTTTTTTTCTTTTTTTTGGAGGGGGAAGGGCAGGGCAATTGGGGTTTAGTGACTTGCCCAAGTTCACACAGCTAGTAAGTGTGTCAAGTGTCTGAGTTCGGATTTGAACTCGGGTCCTCCTGACTCCAGGGCTGGTGCTCTACTCGCTGCACCACCTAGCTGCCCCCTCTTTTTCTTCTCTTATTGCTAAAATTAACATTTCTAGTACAATTGAATAACACTGGTGATAATGGACATCCTTTGTTTCACCCTTGACCTTGCTGATAATGCTTCTAGCTCATCCCCAATACATATAGTCTTTGTTGATAGTTTTAGTTAGATGCTACCTATCATTTTAAGGAAAACTCTCTCATGCTCTCTAGTGTTTTTCATTTAACAGGAATGGGTGTTGTATTTTGTCAAAAGCTTTTTCTGTATCTATTGAGATGATCATATTATTTCTCTTACTTTGAATATTGATATGGTCAACTATGATGATAGTTTTCCTATCATTGTCCCAAGCCCTGCATTCCTGGTCTAAATTCCATGTGGTTATAATGTATTAGCGTTATGAAAAGTTGCTGTAATCTCTTTGTTAATATTTTATTTAAAATTTTATTTCTTCTGGCAGCCAAGATGGAAGAGTAAACTATAAGTCTCTCTCACTCTCACTTATTCACTTCTGAAAAACCCAGAAAATAGCACCCAAGGAAAAATCCTGGAACAACGGAAGCAGCAGAAAGACATGGAGAAGCAACCTTTAACCCCGAGAAACTTAGGGTCAGCAAGAAATGTCTCTCTCACTCTGGCAAAAGGTGAGTGCAGTCCAGGATGTGATGCATCCTGGCAAAGCCAGCAACAAGCCCCACCTCAGCAAACAAGTGGGAGATTTTGAGCCCCAGGCTGGTTGAGCATGCAAGTACCAACACCAAGACCCCCATGTGCCTTAGTACACCCGGGGGAACTGGCCACTGAAAGATGCCTGGCTGCCCTGGGCTGAGCTAAAACATGTAGAGGTTCAGTTGCTGGAGGACACCTGCATGCCTGGAGCTGCACTGAGGCATGAGAAGGTTCAGCTTCTGGAGGATACCTGCCTGCCTATGACTGTGCTGAAACATAGGGAAGTTTGCCTCTGGAGGACAGCTGCTTTCCCAGCACCTGCAGTGGTGGTTCTCTGAGCTGGGGTCAGCCAGTTCCCCTGGCTATACTAAAGCATAGAGGTGGTCCTTGTGTTAGTACTTGCTTGCTCCACCACCCTGAGGCTCCGGATCTTTTACTGGTTTGCTGAGATGGGGCTTGTTGCTAATTTGCTGTGATACTTCCTCTCTTAGGCTGCACTCCCCCTTTACTGCAGTGAGATGGAGCTAAGGCTAAGAGACTGCTTCTCCCCATCTTTCTGCTATCTCTATTGCTCCAGGATTTTTCCTGGGTGCAATTTTCTGGGTTTTTCGGAGGTGAATAAGGAAAAAATGACAGTGATTTGTTGCCTACTCCACAATCTTGGTTCCTGGAACTCCCATGTCTGACTCTTCATGACCCCTTTTAGGTTTTCTCAGCAAATATACTGGTGTGGTTTCCTATTTCCTTCTCCAACTCATTTTACAGATGAACTGTGGCAAACAGGGTTAAGTTGCCCTTGGTCATATAGCCAGTAAGTGTCTGAGGCTGGATTTAAACTCCTGTTAATAATTCTCCCTGATTTCAAGCTCTGTGCTCTATCCACTGCACCAGCCAGCTGCCCCTTGGCAAGACACTGCAGTGCTTCTGCCATTTCCTCCCACAGCTCATTCTACAGATGAGGAAACTGTGGCAAGCAGGGATAAGTGATTTTTTCCAGAGTCACACATCTAGTAAGTGTTTGAGGCTGTGTTTGAACTCAGATCTTCCTGACGCTAGAAGCAGTGCTCTATTCACTTTGCCACCTAGTTCTTCAGATAGTGGTGAATACAGAAAGTAAATAGAAGTGGTGATGTAGAAACAGGCCTGAAACATCATGTACTGGGTGGGAGGGAGGGGGTTAACAAAGCCAACATGGCAGAGTCATGTAAATATTTTTGCATCGCTCTCTTAACATACATTAAATGACTTCTTTAAAAAAGAGAATCAACCCTAATTGTGAGTTAGATAACCAACAAAAGGTCACAGTGAGTCATTTTTTTTCCAGACCAGGACAGCTAGAAAGACAGGATGAGATGTCTAAAGACACTAGGGTATTTCCAGAGTATAGGTGGGGGCAGGGCAAGATCATGAGGTAGCAAAAGGAGCATAAATTGTGGACCTTGGAAGCAGTAGTGACAAAGTAGCAATGTTGGTGGTAGCAGGAATATACCATGGATAGGGCCAATAATGGGATTAAAACCTGCTCAGAAAGAGATTCCACGGAAAACCTCTGTTAGCACTGTGCACAGGGCTGAGAACTATTTGGCATCCCTGGGTCCACTACCAAGTTCCTTTCACACTTTAAGGGTAGAGAGGAGCTGTTGTTGTCATAAGCAAACAAAGGACCTAAAGACCAGAGCACAAATCAGCAGGGTAGTGAGTAGGTCTTTCCTCAGGTCACACCAGCTTGGAAGCATCAAAAACCTATAGGCACCCACAGACATTTCTTAGAAAGCATTAGGACACAAAAGTCAAAAGATCAATTGAGACTTTCTACTTACACTCCCCAAAGTGAGCAGAGTCCCACTCTAACATAAAGTTGTACGTCAAGAAATAAATGGGAGAATGAACAGAAACAACAACAAAATGAACCTGACAGACAATATAAGATACTCTGGTGATTGGGAAGATCAAGACACAAACCCTGAACAAGACAATAAATTGAAACATCTACAAATAAAACCTCGAAGAAAAATGGAGATTTGATACAAGCTGAACAAGTATTCCCAGAAGAGCTAATAAAAGAGATAAAACAAGAGTAAAAAGATGTAAAAATCAAATAAGAATGATAGGAAAATTTGGGAAAAGAAATGAGAACAACGCAAAAAAATTATGAAAAGAAAATTAACACACAGAAGAGTCACCAAAAATACAGAAGAAAATAACTCCTTGAGAATCACAATTGGTCAAATGGAAAGGGTATAAAATCTCATTGAAGAAAATAAGTTCTTTAAAATTAGAATTGGATATGTGAAAGGTAATGACTCCATGAGACATTAATGGATAATAAAACAAAGTCGAAAGACTGAAAAATATAAAAAAATATGAAATATCTCATAAGAAAAACAACTGACCTACGAAATAGGTTGTGTAGAGAAAATTTAAAAATTGTTTGACTACCTGCACACCATGTTGAAAAAAAGAACCTAGACTGCCCAGTTATCATAGAACCATAGGGAAAAGTAGAAATTGAAAGAATTTACTGATCATCTCCTGAGAATCTAAAATGAAAACTCCCAGAAATATTATAGTCAAATTGCAGGCCAAGGCTAAAATACTGCAATTAGCCAGAAAGAATAATTAAGCCACAAGAAACCACAGTCCAGATCACACAAGATGTAGTATCTTCCACTCAAAAGAAGCAAGCAGTTTGAATATGATTTCAAAAGGGAAAGGAACTAGGATTACAACCAAGAATAACCTACCCAGCAAAGCTAAATATAATCTTACGAGATTATATCTGCTTAGACACAAAAATCGAGTAGCATAAAAACATTACTCAAACCATGGAGGTCAAGAGTGCACCTTAGTTCAGTCAAGGTCGAGCCTAGCAGGGAGTCTGGTTACCATGGTAACAGAGCGACTCTAGACAGGAAGATACAATGTCAGAACTGCTGGCATGAGGTGATACTTTTTGCACGCTACTTCTGAGTGTTACAGTATCACACCAGACTTCTCAAAGAGAAATGTGCCCAATGGAGTAAAGGAGACAGGAAACACAAGATCATACTACTCAGTTTAGGCTGGTTTTGGAAGATTTTACACAGCAGAAAATCGCAGATATCTTGAATAGGTTCACCCAGAGAATGGGAGAACTGTTAATATCTTGGATGGTGAGAATCAGTGATGAAGGGGCCGCAGGAGTGTCTGTAGACTGCATGAGATTCATAAATATTAGTCAGAATTCTTTTGCAGAGCAAGCTGTTAGGGATTATCAGTCACAAAGAACTAACCAAATAACAAATTTGTTGGCTTTGGCTGCAACAGGCTGTAAAGAGGAATATCCTGATGATACTATGTGGCCTACTGCAGATAGACCCTGGTACTCAATTAGGGACTGTACAAGAAAGATAAAAGAGGAGGTGATGACAACTGGTATTGTGTTGGGGAACACTGAAGTTTATTATGAAACTCCTTTGGCAGTCTCTCACAGGAATTTTGATCATTAAGATGGCACACACCACTTATAAACATGGGATTCTGACTGCCTGTCGCAGAAGTAGGAAACCCTCTTTCAGAGGAGTTGGATAAGATTTCACAGTTAAGTGACATAGGAAACTGGGGAATTAATAAATTTCCTTGAGAGAGAAGGGTACATAGCCAACAGATTCAACGTTAGAATAGAATGACACGAAAAAAGATATTTACTGCTCTATTGAAAGCAGGGGTAGATTTTAGAAGCATTGGGGGGCAGAGCCAAGGTGGCAGCTGGAAAGCAGCAACTTGACTAGGGCTGTCCCCCAGGATCTTCCAAACACTGATAAAAATGGCTCTTAACAAATTCTAGAACTGCAGAACCCACAGAAAAGCAGAGGGAAGCAGGGCTCCATCCCTGGACTGCCTGGATGGTCGCTGGGTAGGGTCTATCGCACTGAGCTGGTTGCATGAGTGAGGCAGAGACCAGTGTGGGCTGTGCCTGGACCAACCAGACTGAGAGCCAGATCAGAACAGGCCCTAGCACCATGAATCAGTGAGCTGTAGCAGTTACCAGACTTCTCAACCCACAAACAAAAAAGACAACAGAGAAGGTTTGTGGGGAAAAACTGCAGGGACAGAGTGAAAGGGGTTCAGGGTTCAGCCACTGCCCCAGCAGCAGCAGAGGTGGTGCAGCTACAGAACTACAGCTGCAGGTGCTTCTGGCCCCAGGACCACCCAGTGGGAGGAATTAAGCAGCAGATCCGAGCAGGAGTGCAGAGCCTGGTTAGATCTGAGTCGCGGTCCGGTTGGCGGTTGTTGGGTGAGGAGAAGCACTGGTGTGGCAGAGCTTGCTGTGTAGAAAAAGCTCTGAAAACAACAGTGCAGGCCCTTGAGCTTGGGACAAAGTACTCTGTACTCTACAAGCAGTCATACCCCGATGAAAAACTCAAGGGTCAAGTAGTTGGCTGGGAACATGGCCAGCCAGTGAAAATGGACTCAGATTCATACTGAGACTTTGGAATCTTTCTCTGGTGACAAAGAAGACCAAAACATACAGCCAGAAGAAGTCAACAAAGTCAAAGAGCCTACATCAAAAGCCTCCAAGAAAAACACGAACTGGTCTCAGGTCATGTAAGAGCTCAAAAAGGATTCAGAAAAGCAAGTAAGAGAAGTACAGAAAAAATTGGGAAGAGAAATGAGAAGGATGCAAGAAAACCATGAAAAAATAAATGACTTGGGAAAGGAGATGAGAAAAATACTGAAGAAAATAACACCTTAAAAAATAGACTAACTCAAATGGCAAAAGAGCTCCAAAAAGCCAATGAGGAGAAGAATGCCTTGAAAGGCAGAATTAGCCAAATGGAAAAGGAGGTTCAAAAGACCACTGAAGAAAATACTACCTTAAAAATTAGATTGGAGCAAGTGGAAGCTAGTGACTTTATGAGAAATCAAGATATTATAAAACAGAAACAAAAGAATGAAAAAATGGAAGACAATGTGAAATATCTCATTGGAAAAACTACCGACCTGGAGAACAGATCCAGGAGAGATAATTTAAAAATTATTGGACTACCTGAAAGCTATGATCCAAAAAAGATCCAAGACATCATCTTTCAAGAAATTATCAAGGAGAACTGCCCTGGTATTCTAGAGCCCGAGGGTAAAATAGAAAATGTAAGAATCCACTGATTGCCTCCTGAAAAAGATTCCAAAAAGAAAACTCCTGGCAATATTGTTACCAAATTCCAGAGCTCCCAGATCAAGGAGAAAATGCTGCAAGGAGCCAGGAAGAAATTTGAGTACTTTGGAAACACAATCAGGATAACACAAGATCTAGTAGTTTCTCCAATAAGGGATCAAAGTACCTGGAATATGATATTCTGGAGGTCAATGGAGCTAGGATTAAAACCAAGGATCACCTACCCAGGAAAACTGAGTATCATGCTCCAAGGAAAAATATGGATTTTTAACCAAATAGAGGACTTTCAAGCTTTCTCAGTGAAAAGACCAGAGCTGAATAGAAAATTTGACTTTCAAACATGAGAATCAAGAGAAGCATGAAAAGATAAAGAAACTGAGCCTCTGAGATGTTCAGTGACTCACCCACTTCAATCCAATAAGGATCTAGGACAGGACTAAAAGCCACATCTCCTGACTCCAAGTCCAGCTCTCTATCTGCCATACCAAACTGTCTCTCAAATTGTTGTTTGTCCTTCCTTCTTGAAGAAGAGGACCATGGCATCAGGGAATGATGACGTGACTTGCAGTTGACTTTGGTTTGAGTGAGGGAGAGCTGTGCAAGGTCACCAGCCTCACTTTCTCCCCCAGAGCCATCTGGATCCATTGACCAGCTATTCATCAGGATGACTAGAGATGGCCCAGGATGCAATGGGAGACCCTGGCCCTTTCAGGCCAAGGCCTTTTCAGGTTCTCACTTTGAGTAAGGTAACTCCCATTCGGCAAATATGTCCCTTTAAGAACTGAGTCAAGGGATGGCCCCTTTAATCAAAAAAGAAGGAGAAGGAGAAGAGGAAGAGGAAGAGGAAGAGGAAGAACAAGGTCTTGCAATAACTCAGCGGTCCATGACCCCTGGCTCCTGTGAATTATTTTTGGGCCCTTCTAGCTCAGGGTGCATGTAAATAGTAACTGTTTCCCTTTTGGCCAGAAACTCTGAGGGTCTTCCCCTCCCAGTATCTCTTGAATATACAGTAACAAAATGGCTCTGCTTGCAATACCTAATAAATGCTGTTATTTGAACAGGGAAAAAAAGAAGAAGAAAAAAAGTATAGATGGTATTCCAACTAATGAACTATACAACATGTACCAAGACAAGGGGCTGAATAGCAAACAAAATAGAGAAGTACAAACTGCCCCTAAAAATCCTACAGATCTTGAACCCTTGTATCCAAGTGAGTCACACCTTCAAGGAGACTAGAGAATAGGCTGAGCCCCAGCTCAGATTAAAGAAACACACAGATGGAATTACAGATCCCATATTAATCTGACTATATATTGGAAGAATGGATCAAATACTATAACTAGGGTGTTGATAGACACTGGGGCAGAGGCCAGCTTGATTTATGGAAACCCTGACAAATTTAAGCATGGAACTCCTATTACCATCACAGGGCTAGGAGGGGCTGAAATATCAGTCAGAGAAGTGAAACTGATGATTAAAATTGGATAATTTCCTAAGAAAGAATGTACTGTGATCATCATATGCATTCCTGAATTTATCTTTGGAAAAAATATATTGAAAAGAATGACTCTGAATTTGTCTGAGGGGAGATATCAATTTGCAGTAAGGAAGATAGGAATTAATACAGTTTTGGTGGGAAAAGTAAAGATGGAACCAATCACTTCACCTGAACTTTCTAAAGTAATTACTTTGAAGCAGTATTGTGTACCAGGTAGGCAAGATAAAATTGCCAATACTATGAAGGAATACATTGAAGCAGGAGTGTTAGTACCTACAACCACTCAATGGAATAATCCTGTACGGCCAGTATGTAAGTCAGATAGAACATGGACAATGACAGACAATTGAATAAAGAATAGAGAATAGAGAATTGAATAAAGAGACTCCTCTCTTGTATGCTGCTGTTCCAGATACTGTTACCTCAATAGAAAGGATCCAGAAATATTATGCGACTTGTTATGCAGTTATTGATTTCACCAATGCTTTCTTTATAATCCCAATAGACTCCAAACAATGGGATCAGTTTGCTTTCATGTGACAGGGCTGACAATATACTTTTACCCAATTGCCACAAAGATATCTGCATAGCCCAAAAATTTGTCATAGGATTGTGGCTGAACATTTGGATAAATTGAAGTTACCTGGTGTACAGCTTACTCACTACATAGATGATATTTTGATACAGAGAGAAAATGTAAAAGACGTGGAGAAGGGTTTGGTACTTTTAATTGAGTATATGAGTATATGAAAAGCAAAGGATGGAAAAGATTCGAAGATTCAAGGAACAGTTCAAACCATGAAATTTTGGGGTATTCAGTGGAATAAAGGACTGAGAGAAATTCTCCCACAAGCTCAATAGACAATTCAAGATTTTCCTATCCCCACCAATAAGAAAGAGGCACAAAAGTTCATAGGATTGTTTGGATATTGGCAGTACCACATCCTACATCTTGGACAAATTTTGAAATGCTTATATAAAGCTACCAGGAAAAATATGAATTTCATTGGGGACTTGAACAGAGTAAAGATTTTGAAGAGGCTGAAGTTGCTATATAATTGGCTCTGGATTTATGGCCTATGCAAAGTGGACTGGTAGAATTACAAGTGACTGTACAAGATGACTATGTGAATTGGAGTTTATGGCAGAAACAACAAAGCAGGAAGGTACCCTTAGGATTTTGGTCAAGGAAACTGCCTTCATATGGATGACCTTTTGAAAAGCATAATGGGGTTAGACGCATGATGGGCTTTGGTAGAGACTGAAAAGCTGACTCTGGGCCATGAAGTAATATTAAGGCCTGGAATCTTGATTATGATTTGGGTAATGTGTACCCCAGCATCTCACAAAATTGGAAATGTACAAGAGGGTAGCATAATTAAATGGAAATGGTATATTCAGAATAGATTAAAGACAGGCAAAGTGGAGTTTCTGCTCTGCATGAATCTACTGCAAGTATTGACATTGATGAAAATAATAAACTCTCTGAACCAAGGCAACAGTTGGTACAATCCTTCATAAAATGGAATGACAGATATTATGGACTGAATGAAGAACAGAAAAAACATGCATAGTTTACAGATAGGACAGCAAAATATTTGGGCCATAAAAGACATTGTAAAGCAGTAGCCTATATCCCATATACTAAGAGGACTTTGGAAAGTACTGAGATAGGTGGAAGTAGTCAATATGCTGAAGTTATGGCAGTACATCAAGCTATTAAAACAGAGAAAAGAGGACACTGTCATATATTCACTGATTCATGGGCAGTAGCTAATGGGTTAGCTACATGGATGCCAATGTGGAAAAACCAAAATTGAGAAATTCATGGTAAACAAGATTGGGGCAAAGAACTGTGGGAAGATATATGGGACATGTCTTTGGTTACTAATTTGTCAGTTTTTCATGTAGACACTCACATTACCCTCACTACACCAGAAAGTGAGTACAATGCACATGCTGATTGACTAGCAAAGATTACTACTGAACATACTGTCCCTACTCTGACACCAACAGATGATCCAGTACTAGCAAAATGGGTCCACCAAATGGCTGGCCATTTAGGGTTCTAGGCCACACACCAGTGGGCACAATATTGAGGTATTAGTATCTCTTATTCGTTGTTAAACAGGCAACAGAAGAATGTCATATATGTCAATTGGAAAAAGAAATGAACTATTCCTCAAGTAGTAACTGGAGAAATAGCCCGGGGAAAAGTTCCAGCCCAGATTTGGCAGACAGATTATATTGGACCACTACCCCAAGATAAAGGATGCAAATTTATATGTACTTGTGCTGACACCTATTCAGGTGTACTAGTGGCTTGTCCTTATAAGAATGCAACCCAGAAAAAACATATGTAAAACTCTAGATATTTTGTCTATATTATGGAACCCCAATGCAATTTCAAAGTGACAATGGGTCACATTTCAAAGGTAATGAGATGAAGGGATCTTGTGTACATTGTTCACAATATAGAGTGGATATATCATAATTCATATTATCCACAAGCTTCTGGATTGACAGAAAGAATGAATAGGTTATTGAAAGAAGAGTTAAGAAAGTTAATTTCTGATATTTCATATCAACATTGGAAGGATAATTTGTTCACTGCTTTATGTATTTTGAATAATAGACCATTAGAAGAAAGTATACCTCTAGCTAGAATGATGACCCTGAATCTACAAATTAGGAAACAGCAAACACATAAGATCCAAAATATTGATTATTGGACTGTGAGGGATGATGTCCCACTACTGTATCCAGGAATACCTGGTTCAGTAAGATATAATTTACATTGTTTAGAGAACTTTTGGTTAGATAGAAAAGAGATAAGAAAAATTTCTACTGGGATATTTATGATAATCCCTAAAAATCATTTTGGACAGATATTACCTAAACCAGGAAGTTTTCCTTGATAATTTCTTGAAAGATGAAGTCTTGGATCTTTTTTGGATCATAGCTTTCAGGTAGTCCAATAATTTTTAAATTATCTCTCCTGGATCTATTTTGCAGGTCAGTGGTTTTTCCAATGAGATATTTCACATTGTCTTTCACTTTTTCATTCCTTTGTTTCTGTTTTATAATATCTTGATTTCTCATAAAGTCACTAGCTTCCACTTGCTCCAATCTAATTTTTAAGGTAGTATTTTCTTCAGTGGTGTTTTAGACCTCCTTTTCGATTTGGCTAATTCTGCCTTTCAAGGCATTCTTCTCCTCACTGGCTTTTTGGAGCTCTTTTGCCATTTGAGTTAGTCTATTTTTTAAGGTGTTGTTTTCTTCAGCATTTTTTTCCATTTTTTTCGGGTCTCCTGTAGCAAGTCATTGACTTATTCTTCATGGTTTTCTCGCATCAGTCTCATTTCTCTAGTGCTCAATTAGCAAAGTTCCAACACAAACAAAAATGTCCCAATAAAGTTCTCTTGGTGGTGTGTCCTTCTCCTCATACTCTTCCAGTCCTGAGGGGCAGCTGGGCAACAAAACCAATAGAATGGGGTCCTGGGGCTCTACATCACTTACTCCCACTCACCATAGCCTACCCCTGCTCCTAAACTGTCCCAGGAGAAGGCAGCAAAAAAGCACACTCAGGACCGTGCTGGAAATTTTCCATCTTGCCCCAGGGCTGAACTCCAAGCTCCTGGGTTCCTGGTAATTCAGCTCCTGCTGGCCACTCCTGGCTTCTGCTGGAATCTTGATGGAGGCAGCTCCCTACTCTCACCTTTCCAAAGTTCTCACGCAGATGATCTTCTGCTCCATTGAGGTCAGTATGTTGGCAACCACCGTGGTCTGCTTCTTCTCTCTCCTCACCAGCCAAGACTGCAAGAAGGCCATTCTTCACTCCTGTTTCAAAACTCCACATACAATACAATCTCAATACATTCACCATCACTGGTTGGAGCCAGGCTTATCAACTCTGTCTCTGGCCATCCACCCCTCCCCCAAGCTTCTGCTTTTTCTCCTCCCACAGCCTCTGCTCTGGCCTATCTCCTCCAGAGTGCTAATGCTAGGGAGAGGGAAGGAGAGGTTATCTCCTAGGGCCCCTGCTCTGGCATGATGGGAAACCAGTCCCATCATTGCTACTTGCCTGTTCTCTTTTAGGTCTCTGGGGCTCCACGTAACCACAAGTATAAAGAGCAGCCCAATAACTGGGACACTTGCAACCACAAACTCACTACCCCAAAACTCTGTACTTTCCTTTGAATCTGCAGATGCTGCTGACCACACCATTTTGTAACAACAACGTGGCTAGCAGCTGCTGTAGGAGTGTAAGACCTGAGGGCTGCCTACACAGGTTCTTTGATCTGCTTTTCTAAGGAAAGCAACTTTAAGAGGTTAACAGTCTCAGTTTAATCAAATGCACATATATCATTCACTTAGTTCAGGGGGAAAAGATCAGCTTCCAGAACTTCAGAGCAAATACAAACAGAAATTACAAACATCAACAGGCAGACCTTGTCTGATCAAATCACAGTACATAGTTACCAGAGAAGCACCAACATCTGTCTGGGTTACAAAGCTGGGGCGGGGGGCAGTTCAACAGCTTTCCCAGAGTCTCATTACCCATATACTTTCAATACGTGTACCCCCAAAAGTCAAATGCCAGCCTGGGATCTTATATACCTATTTCAGGGCCCTGGAACACTTGAGGATCACCATTTAGAGCGTGAGAAATCACTGACACCAAGAGTGTGGGAAAGCTCCAACCACCAGCACCACATCATGTACAATTCAATGACTCTCAATTGTCTTAGAGCTGAGAAACATTCCAATGCGAAAGATCCCACTGTACCTGCCCCATTCAAGCAAAGACCAGAATCATTAAAGGCATTTAAGAGAAGAATAGCAAAAAGCCCTGCCCTGATTACCTCTACAAATACTCATATTCATATGTCATAACTGTTCAGCCATTCTCCAAGAGGTAATCCTCTCATTTTCCAATAATTTGCTGCAACCAAAAAGAGTTCTTATAAATGTTGGTACATATGGATCATTTTTCTTTTTCTTTGATCCCATTGCATTGTAAACCTATCAGGAGTATTGCTGAGTCAATGAGCGTTCGGTTTTATAGCCCTTTTGTAGCATAGTTCCAAATAATTCTCCAGAATTCTTGGACCAGTTCAAAGTCCACCAACAATGCATTAATGTACCCATTTTCATCTCTTGAGCACTTATCATTTGCCTTTTCTGTCATGTTAGCCATCTGATGAGTATGAAGTGGTACCTCAGAGTGGTTTTATTTTGCATTTGTTTAATTACTAATGGTTTAGATAATTTTATATGATTATTAATAGCTTTGATTTCCTCCTCTTAAAACTACATATTGATATTTCTTTTTTACAATTACAGAATGGCTCCAATTTTTATAAATTTGTCTTTATTCTCCATGTATTTGAGAAAAGAGAGCTTTGTCAGAAAAATTTGTTGTAAATTTTTTTCCCTAGTTTCCTACTTTCTTTCTACCTTTAGCTGCACTGGTATAAAACCAGTGGTTGTGTGTTATGGTAATTAGGGTAGGATTTTTTTTTACTGTTTTCTCTTTTGGAATGTTGAGGTAATCAAGTGCCTTTGATGAGTTTTGCTTTTCAAATGTAATGGCAAGCAAAGTGGACTTTTTGTTGTCTTTGTTTTGGAGAACTTCTCAGCACTAAGGAATCTTTCATTGAATTGGGAGTCTTTGATGACTTGCTTACATCCATGGAAGACCTCGTTCACATGGGTTTGCGTTGCTGGGTTGTGATGCCCTCTGACTCTGAGCAAGCATTTAAGTCACAAGAAGGCCTAAGTCACGTGCATTTGAGTAGCATGGTTGTGACACCCTTTGACCCTGAAGAAGTGTATATAAACTCAGAGGTTAGCATTTTGATTTTGGGGGCACACTCATTGAAAGGGTGTTGGTGACAAGACTCTGGGTAGCCACTGAAGCAGCAACCCCACCCGCTCTGGCTTTGAAAACGCAGATATTGGTGCTTCTCTCTCTCTGGTAGTTGTTGGTGTATTGCTTGGACAGACAGCTAGAAGAGAATCTCTATCTCTTCCTTGGTCATAAATTCTTCCCTTACACAAACTCCATAGATCTGACAGGTATTTTTTTCCATCCTTCCTTAATTTGCTTATGATACCAACACTTATATCTAAATCATACACCCATTTTGACCTTATATTGGTAAACAGTATGAAATACAGGTCTATACCTTGTTCTTCCAAGCTGCTTTCCAGTTTTCCCAGGGGCTTTTGTTGAATAGTAAATTCTTGATCCAATGGCTTGAATTTGTGGATTTATCAGACACTATATTATTGTGGTCATTTCCTTCTGTATATTGTATGCCTAATCCCGTGTGCCTGATCCCACTGATCAACCACTCTATTTCTTATCCAGTTCAAACTATTTTGATGATAACTTCTTTATAATAGTATGAAATCTGATACTGCTAGGGCATCTTCTTCCAATTTTTATTTTGATTCCCTTGATATTCTTTACATTTCTTTCAGAACAATTTTATTATTTTTCCTATCTCCATATGTCCCAATAAATGATCAATTTTTGTGAAGGTTCTATCAAGAATTGAAAAAAGACATATTCCCTTCTATTCCCATTCACTATTCTGCAGAGGCCTATCATATATAACGTTTCTAAAATTCTACTGATCTTCTCTCCTTTCTTTTTTATTTTATGGTTAGATTATCTTGGTCTGAGAGGGGAAAAATGAAGTCCTCCACCAGTATATTTTTACTGTTTCCACCTGCAATTAATTTAATTTTCCCTTCAAGAATTTGAATGTCATGCCATTTGGTACATACTTGTTCAGTGATGATATAAAATCACTGTCTATGGTGGGTTTTAGAAAATGGAGTTTTCTTCTTATCTCTTTTATTAGGACTATTTTTTTCTTTTGCTTTGTCTGATACCATGCTTGTTCCAGTATCTTTTTTTTTTTTATATTTCAGCTAAAGCATTATAGATCTGTTTCAGCTCCTTATTTTTAACTCTGTGTAGGACTTCCTGTTTCAAGTGCTGTTTCAACAATCTGGCTAGCAGCTGCTGTGGGGTTGAAAGACCAATACAACCCCAACAACAAAAACGCTACCAGCACGCTGCAAAAGCACAGGTTCTTTTGATCTACTTAACTAAGGAAAGCTATGTGAAGGGGTTGACAAGCTTACTTTAATTCAGCATACAATTGTCATTCACTTAGTTCATGGGGAAAAGCCAGCCCCCTGAACTTCAGAACAAAATATAAACAAATTACAAACATCGCAGACAGATCTTGTCTGATTCAAATCCCAATACAGAATTACCAGAGTTTAACAAAGTCTCAGCATCTGGGTTACAAGCTGGAGGGCTCCTAGCTGCAGCTGCCTGGAGTCTCTGCCTCAGCACCACCATGAGTGAGAGCCCTAAACAAATTACAAACATCCACAGACAGACCAAATACAGATTCATAATTACCAACATCTAGGTTCAGCCTGGGAGCTCATAACATGGGCTGGCCCAGAGTCACTCGTGCCACCACTGCTGTGGGAAAGAGCTGCAAATAAGAGAAAGCCAACCCCTGGTTTTATATCTTTTCCAGCGTCAGGTGTGAGTCACACATGCGACTCACCCACGTGACCTAAAAATCGCCACAAAGAGGCAACTTAAACCCATGTGGTCTAAGAGCCTCTGATGTCCCAAACCTATCACTCAAACTCATGTGTAAAACTAGGCCCTCCCCTGAGTTTGCCCCACTTTGGGTCCCACCTTAGTTACCAATTCACACCCACATAGGTTTTACACCTAATAGGGGTTTGGGCCTGGGGCTTAGCACTTAGTAAGGCTCAATGAAATACACTGAATTACTCCAAGGAAACAAAAGCCAACTAAGTGCTAAGAGCCCATTTTGCTTACAAACACAAGTGCTCTATTAAATAACATACTGATGGGGAGGAGCCAAGATGGTGGCAGGAAAGCAGGGACTAAATTAAGCTCACCCCAAGTCCCTCCAAACACCTGTAAAAATGACTCTGAAAAAATTCTAGAGCTGTGGAACCCAAGAAATAGCAGAGGGAAGCAGGTTTCCAGACCAGGACAGTCTGGATTGTCACAGGGAAGGGTCTAATGCACGGTGCTGGGAGCGGAGCATGGCCCAGGGTGGGCTGCACCAGGACCAACCAGACAGGGAGTTGGGTGGAAGAGGGTGTAGGTCATGAATTACAGACCTGTGGAAGTTGCCAGTCTTCTCAACCACTGATGCCAAAGACAACAGAGCAGGTTAGCGGGAAAACTGCTGGATCAGGGTGAGAGAGGGGCGTGGCCCCACACCAGCCCTGGGACAGTGGAGGTGGCCTGGCAGAGGCAGCAGGGGGAAGCTCCTATGGCTGCCTCCAGAGCACCAGCATCAGTTGCTTCCAGAGTCTCTGGCCCACATGATGGGAGGAATAAAGCAGCAGATCAGAGCTGGTGTGCAGGGAGTGCTTTGTTGGCACAAAGGCAGGGTCCTCTTGCTTTGCCTTGCTTCGATCTGGGTTGGCAGTTCTTGGGGCAGGAAGAGGACAGGTGGGACAGAGCTTGCAGTGATGGTGGAGTAGAAGTAGCTCTGAAAAGAGAAGCATAAGGCCCCTAAAGCTTGGGACAAAGTACTCTCTACTCTAGAAGCAGTCATGCCCTGACAAAAAGTTCAAGGGTCAAGTAGTTGGCTGGGAACATGAGCAGGCAGTGAAAAGGGATTCAGACTATCCGACTCAGACTACAAAATCTTTTTTTGGTGACAAAGAAGATCAAAACATAAAGCCAGAAGAATTCAACAAAGTCAAAGAACCTACATCAAAGGCCCCAAAGAGCAATATGAATTGGTCTCAGGCCATGGAAGAGCTCAAAAAGGATTTGGAAAAGCAAGTTAGAGAAGTAGAGGAAAAATTGGGAAGAGAAATGAGAGTAATACAAGAAGACCATGAAAAACAAGTCAATGACTTGCTAAAGGACACCTAAAAATACTGAAGATAATAACACCTTAAAAATAGACTAATTCAAATGGCAAAAGAGCTCCTAAAAGCCAATGAGGAGAAGAATGCCTCAAAAGGCAGAATTAGCCAAATGGAAAAGGAGGTCCAAAAGATCACTGAAGAAAATAATTCCTTAAAAATTAGATTGGAGCAAGTGGAAGCAAATGACTTTATGAGAAATCAAGAAATTATGAAACAGAACCAAAATAATGAAAATAAAATAGAAGACAATGTGAAATATCTCATTGGAAAAACTACCAATTTGGAGAATAGATTCAGGTGAGATAATTTAAAAAGTATTGGACTAACTGAAAGCCATGATCAAAAAAAGAGCCTAGAACTGCCCTGATATTCTAGAGCCAGAGGGTAAAATAGAAATTGAAAGAATCCACTGATTGTGTCCTGAAAAAGATCCCAAAAAGAAGACTCCTAGGAACATTGTTTTCAAATTCCAGAGCTCACACATCAAGGAGAAAATACTGCATGCTGTCAAAAAGAAATGATTTGAGTATTGTGGAAACACAGTCAGGTTAGCACAAGATCTAGTGGCTTCTCCTTAAGTGATCGAAGGGCTTGGAATATGATATTCTGGAGGTCAATGGAGCTAGCATTAAAACCAAGAATCACCTACCCAGCAAAATTGAGTATCATGCTCCAAGGCAAAATATGGATTTTCAATAAAATAGAGGACTTTCAAGCTTTCTTAGTGAAAAGACCAGAGCTGAACAGAAAATTTGACTTTCAAACACAAGAATCAAGAGCAGCATGAAAAGGTGAACAAGAAAGAGAAATCATAAGGGACTCACTAAAGTTAAACTATTTTGTTTACATTCCAACATGGAAAGATGATGTGTATAATTCATGAGACCTCAGTATTAGGGTAGCTGAAGGGAATACACACACACACACACACACACACACAAACATATAAATATATATACACACATACATATATACATATACATGCATATATATACATGCATATATAATATATACATGCATATATAAACCCACACATATGTATAGACAGAAGGCACAGGGTGAGTTGAATATGAAGGGATGATATCTAAAAAAGTCAAATTAAGGGATGAGAGAGGAATATATTAAGAGAGGGAGAAAGGGAGAGATGCAATGGGGTAAATTATCTTGCACAATAGTGGCAAGTAAAGCAGTTCTGTTGGGAGGGAAGAGGGGGCAGGTGAGGGGGAATGAGTTAATCTAGCTTTCATCAGGTTGGACCTGAGGAGGGAATAACATACACACTCAATTGGGTATCTTACCTCGCAGGAAAGAAGAAGGAAGGAGACAAAAAGGGGGGATGATAGAAGGGAGGGGAGATATGGGGAGGAGGTAATTAAAAGCAAACGCTTTTGAAAATGGACAGGGTCGAGGGAGGAAATTGAACAAAGGAGGATCGGATAGGAAGGAGCAAAATATAGTTAGTCTTTCACAATGTGAGTATTGAGGAAGAGTTTTGCATAATGATACACATGTGGCCCATGTTGAATTGCTTGCCTTCTTGGGGGTGGGTAGGGAGGGAAGAGGGGAGAGGATTTGGAACTCAAAGTTTTAAAAGCAGATGTCCAAAAAATAAGTTTTTGCATGCAACTAGGAAATAAGATATACAGGCAATGGGGCATGGGGAGGGGAGTGAGTTGACAGAAGGGAGGGCGCACTAGTGAATGGGGCAATCAGAATATATGCCATCTTGTTGTGGGGGGCAGGGTAGAAATGGGGAGAAAATTTGTAATTCAAACTCTTGTGAAAATCAATGCTGAAAACTAAAAATATTAAATAAATAGATAAATAAATAAATAGATAAATAGATAAATAAATAAATGAAAAAAGAAGGACTTTATTGGGATGCCGTATTGACTAAAGACATTAACTTGCTTTGACCTAGGGGTGGATGGTGTTTTGTTAACAAGTATTTTGGGGAATGATACTGAATGATATGTTTTCTTATGATTTATTTCCCTGGATATGATTGCAACATATAATGCTTCCATTTGTTCCAGGATCCATGGCCATTTAGATTTTGTTAAGCCAAGGATCCTGGAGGGGTCGATTATGTAGTGGTAATCATGGCAGGGCTTTTTGCTTTTTTTCTCTTAAGTGACCTTTAATGATTCTGGTCTTTGTTTGAATGGGACAGGAATGTTTCTCAGCACTAAGACAACTGAGAGTCATCAAATTGTATATGATGTGGGATCGTGGTTGGAGCTTTTCTGCTCTCTTGGTGTTAGTGCTTTCTCACACTCTAAATGGTGAATCTCAAGTGCTCCTGGGCCCTGAGACAAGTATATAAGATCCCAGGTTGGCATTTGATTTTTGGGGGTACACTCATTGAAAGTATATGGGTAATGAGACTCTGGGAAAGTTGTTGAACCTGCCCTCTCCCCGCCACCCAGGCTTTGATAACCCAGACAGATATTGGTGCTTCTCTGGCAACTACATATTGTGATTGGATCAAACAAGGTCTGTCTGTTGATGTTTGTAATTTCTGTTTGTATTTGCTCTGAAGTTCAGGAGGCTGATTTTTTCCCCCTGAACTATGTGAATGATATACGTATGTTTGATTAAACTGAGATAGTTAACCCCTTAAAGCTGCTTTCCTTAGAAAAGCAGATGAAAGAACCTCTTTTTGTTGGTCTTACATTAGGTCTTACACTCCTACAGCAGCTGCTAGCCACATTGTTGTTACAGTAGTATACAATAAATTAACAAGTGCAAAATGAAATGAGCAGAACCAGGAAATCTCACAGCAACAGCAATAATGTCAAGATTATCAATTATGGAAGACTTTGTAATTCTGATCAATATGATCCCTCCAAAAGTCTAAAAGACTCATTACGCAAAATCTTATGCACCTTTATAGAGAGAATGGATAGACTAACAGCACAGATTTAGGCACATTTTTTTCTTTTATTTTTCTTGCTTTTTTCCTGGAATATATGTAGTGGTAATGTGTGTTGCATGACTTCAAAACTATAATGGGTATTTTATTTTAGTCTATTCAGTGGTTAGGGGAAGGGTTGGAGGGAGGGAGATAATCTGGAACTAAAAATAAAATGTAAAAATAAGTCCTGAATATCAAAACACCCAACTCATAAGCAAATCAAGGTTTACTACTTTAGGTTTTTTTAGTTTTTTGGGGGTAGTAGTGGGGTTCTGTAAAAAACAGTGAGCACATAAAAGGGGAGAGGGAAAGAAGAAAGCAGTTAGATACTATATCAAATGAACTCAAAGTTTAGCAATGAAGAAAAAATTCTTTTAGCCTTTCAGGAGGAAGAGAGCCTATAGGAAAACTGATCAAGATGCAAAAGGAGACTTTGATATTGGGGTGGGGGTGGGGGGAAGGGGCAAATCTTGTTTAAGTGGTAAGAGTAGCTACCACTGATGAATGCTTCCATGGGGAAAAACACAGGTATTCTATAAAAGAAGATATCAACCTTACAATGGATATAATCAGCAGGGATTTGGTACTTAAAGAATCTAGTCATGTGGTGACAGGAGAAGAGAAATCAAAGTCCATGGAGGCAACTGGTATTAAAAAGAGAGGGTGCCCATGAACCAAAGAAGGATATTGCCTTGAAAGTAAATTATCATGGCAAGTGTAAATGTTAACAAGGGAGCAAAGTCTATAAAGGAGTAAAGGAAATTATATGGAAGAGGGAACACACCATAGGTCCTTAGAAGCTTTCATTCCATGAGGAAGAGTTACTAAAAGTGAACTAAATAAATATAAAGGGCACGAATAAAGAGGAAAACAGAAAGAGTAGAAGGACAAATAATGAAGATAATAGGGAAGAATCTTTTTAAGGAAAAGTCACAGAAAATGAAATTGTTAAAAGTAGTGGACAAAACAGATTGAAGGGCAGGAGAATAAATTAAATAACTAGAAGAAAAGGAAGGGAAGAGAAAAGAAAGAAAGGGAAAGGCAAGGAAGGCAAGAGAAGGAATAAAAATAAAGGGAAGAGAATGGAAGGGAAGGAAATTTCTTCATTAGAAAGAAAAAAAAAACAATTAATAAGTTAATCCAAATTCCAAACCAGGGAGAAGGAAAATAAATGGGGCAAAGGGCTTGAGAGTGAGGGAGGAGATAATGGAAATGGGGTTGTCCTAAAATAGAGTAAGCTGAAATAACTGAAGAGACAAAGTCTACTTTGAATAAAAAACAATATTAGAGACAACTAGAGGAAAATATAAGCCTAATGTTCATAACTTTAAATGTGAACAAATTAAACAATACAATAAAATGAAAAGAGTGACAGATTTGATAGGAAAATAAAACTCACAATCAACAGATTGTAAGAGACATTTAATGTTTAAATTAATTTAAATGTAAGAAACATTAGAAACATTTCTTAAGAAAACAAGGACATACATAGAATAAAAATGAGGGACTGGAAAGAAAATAATTATGCAGGAGGTGAATCCAAAATAAGCAGCAGTTGTAATCATGTTATCAGACAAAGCAAAAACAAATATTCAATACAGAAATAGGGATAAACAAGGAAACCACTAAAAGCAACCACAGACAGCAATTGGATATTGGATATTAATATTAAACTTAAATGCTCCAAATGCCTTAGGTTCAAAATTCATAAAAGAGAAATAAACTGACCCATAAGAAAATTTAGGGAATAACATAGTCATGTAAGGATATTGCAATGTACCTCTTTCTGTTTTTGGGAAGTATAAAAGAAAGAAAAACAAAAGAAAAATATGAAATTGAATAAAATGCTAAAGAAACTAATTCCAAAATATTTATCATATCTACTAAATGGAGCTGCCAAAAATCATGTGTCTCTCAGGACCACATGGAGCTTTTACAAAAATTACCATATATTTGAATGCATATGTATTGCAAGAAAATATAAAAATGCAGAAATACTCAACACATTCTTCACAGACCATACCATAATAAAAAATATTCATTGGTTCAAGGATCACAAATAAAGGAACATTTCATTAAAAAACAATTAATAATTATTCTCTCAGTGGAAAAATTGTATTTAAACATGCTTGAAAATAATGAACTGAATATTCATTTTAAGAAATCAGTAAGCTAATGAATAAAAGTAAAAGAGGAGATACTAAGAACTAAGGGAAATATATGAAAATCAGAAACAAAAAAAATGGTCAATGAACCAAATGAAACAAAATGTTGGTTTTTTGAAAACACCAACAAAATTGATAAATCTTTACCCAACCTGATTAAAAAGAGAGTAGGAAATTAAATCAATAAAAGAGCAAACCCATAATGTGAAATCATGGGCAGCTAGGTGGTATAGTGAATACTCATCTGGCCTCACACATTACTAGCTGTGTGACCCTGGGAAAGTCACTTAACTTTGCTTCAGTTTCCTCATCAGTAAAATGGTCTGGGGAAGGAAATAACAAAACTACTTCCATATCTTTGCCAAAAAAAAAAAAAAACCTATGGTTCACAATGTGAAATCACAAAAGAACCTACTATGACAATAAAACTTAGAATACAAAATAATAGAGAAGCATATTTAAATACCATAAAATACTGAAACTAACCAAAGACCAAAGAAAGATATTAAATAATACAATCTCAGAGAAAGAAATATAATTACCTGTGAAGAAATTACTTCCTGGTTCCAATGGATTCACAAGACAGTTTTATGAAATTTTTAAAGAATGATCAACAAAAGTACTATAAAAATTTTTGCCAAAATTGAGAAAGCACTTTACCAAATTCCTTTTGAGAAAAATATAATCCTAATACTTAAACCAGAGAGGGATAAAGCATGGAACTATAGAAAAATAACATCAATGAATATGACTTCAAACTTTTTTTTTAATTTTAGACTCAAACACCAGAACTCAAATACAAAATAGAGAAAATACAAAAGAAATGTATCATAAACTTAAATATTGAAACTTAAATATAAAGTAAGAAAGAAAGGAAAAAAACATGTCATGTGCACAGCAGAATATAGGAAAAGTTTCAGAATATATAGCAATAAATTTTCATTTCAAGAAAGCCTGTATGATAAGTACTAGATGTTGTGTTGAAAGTTTTCCATCTTTTCTTTCTAAGTTTTCTTTTGTTCTCTGCTGTGTACTTTTCACTTCATTCTTTTTTTCTCTCTCCCCGACCCCCATGCAAAGGTTACAATTAAGTGAGGATATATTTATATATAGATATTGATATATACATGCATATATACATACCCATGCATACATACACATATAATATACATACATACATATGCATATGCATATACTTTTCTTAACAAATTCTACACCTGATCTTTGTTTTTATGTTTATGCATATTTCTTATTTCCTATCCCTCCTCACTCCTCTAGTTTACTTTTACCCACTACCTTGCACTCCTATTACTTGGCCTACTCGTCACCGCCAAGGACCCCTCCCCTATCCTCCCTTTCCCATAAATCTAAACACTCTTCTATACCCCTCCTTTACTATTCCCTCACCCTCCCCTCTAAAGATCCCTCCCTTATCTTCCCAGTCTCATTGATCTCAAGACCCTTCTATACCCCACTTTTAACCTATTATCTTACTCTCCCCTCTAGAGATCCCTTCCTTATCCTCTCCCACCTCCCTATCCCCTTACCATTTTATTTCTTCTGAACTCAGAGGATTTTTATATTCTTCTAGATGTATATGTATTGTTCCTTCTTGAACCCATTTCCGATGAAAGTAGGTTAGTAAAACTACCAGCCCTCCTCCCCCATCTAATTCCTCTGTATCAGTTCTCGCTCTCCCACCTCATTTGTATAATTACACTTTCTAACTGTTCTTAGGTAGTTTTACTTTTTAAAGTCATATCATATACAGGTCACTGTGCACTTAAGAGAAGAACAGCAAATAGTCCCACCTTAATTATTGATACAGTCTGTCACAATCTTTCTTACAAACTAACCAATTACTGATGACAATCTTTATAAAAGGTAAATGGTCTGTCCTTATTGAATACCTTGTAATCAGTCTTTGGTATGTACCTTATGTTTCTCTTGGCTCTGGTATGACAAATCTCTTAAGTTCCATTTTTTTTGAACAAAGTCCAGGAAGTCTGGCAGCTGATTAAATGTCCATTTTACCTCAATTTTTTTTAAAAAAAATTAGACTCAAACACAGAATAGAGAAAAGAAAAAGAATTTGCTTAATTTTGCTGAGTATATTTTTACCTAGAAGCCCAGTTCTTTTGCTCTTTGATATATATACTGTTGCCAGATTAGTGGTCCTTTAGAGTCTCTGCTGCTAGGTCTTGTATAATTCTAACTGTGGCACAATCATATTTAAATTGTTTTTTCTTGTTGCTCTTAATATTTTATCCTTGAGCAAAATGTTTCAGAAATTGACTGTGGTATTCCTATGAGTTTTCCTCCTAGGATATCTTTTAAGTGGTGATCAATGTATTTTTTTTTCTATTTCTACTTTCCCCCTTTCTGCTCCAGGATAATATTCCATAATTATTCTTGTATTGTTATATCAATGATTTTTTTTTAATCATGGCTTTCAGGTAGTCCAATTATTCTTGTTTTCTTTTCTTGATCTATTCTCCAGATCAGTTGTTTTTCTTATAAAGTGTTTCACTTTCTCCTATTTTTTCATTCTTTATATTTTGTTTTAGTATTTCTTGATCTCTCATAACTTCGCTGACTTCCCCTTGCTTAATTCTAATTTTCAAGGTGTCATTTTCTTCCTTAAGATTCTGGATAACCTTTTTCTAATTGACTGACTTTCCTTTCACAATCTCTTGGTTTTTCTTGTATTTTTTTAATTTTTCCTCAATCTCTCTTATTTTATTTTTAAAGTATTTTTTGAGTTCTTCTATAAATTCTTTTTGGGCCAATGACCATTTGATGTTACTCTTTGGGATAGAAGATTTTTTTTTTGCTTCAGTATCTTCATCTGAAGACGAACCCTGAGTTTCTCTATTCCCATAATAACTTTCTATTGTTTTCTCTTTTGCCTGTGCGTTTTTTGTAGTAATAGCTTAATTTTTGTAATCATCTCTAGTCCTGGGGTTTGGGGGATGGTGCCTCTGGCCTCAGACCTTTAGCTCTCCCCTCTAGCCTGGAACCAAAGTCAAATTTCCAGCCTCTTGTAAGTGCCCACAGCCAGGGGCATCCTACCCCAATGCTTCTGCACTCACCAGGAATGTGCTGATTCCTTCTCACCACCCCCCATCTCTCTGTAAGCACAGCAGGGTCTGATGTTCCTTGTCAGCAGAAGTTCCCTCAGTCTTCCCCAGCTCAGACACTCAACTCCTTTCACTGTCCCAGGGGTGAAAGTTCCTATGACTGTGGGTGAGGCAGTCTCCCAACCCAGGCAACCCCATGGCTTGCTCCTTGTTGCTTAAGCAGACGTCAGCCTGGAGGTGTTTACTCTCCACAGGGACCAAACCACATCCTGAAATTTTCCTTCGAGTCTTCTCAACTGTCCCAGGAGGATCCCTTGTTGTGCCCCTATTCTTCTTCTTTTTTTTTCTATCACACTTTGTTAGCCCTGAGGTGTTATTTTATCTCTTTTGTGGGGGAAAGTCATTAGAGCCTCGAATTTTCTGACCTACTCTGCCATCTTCCCAGAATCTTCTCCTTAAACAATTTAAATAAAGCCTCATCAGACTAAGATAACTTTCCCAAGAAATTATTCATGATCACTAAGTTCAATTTATTCCAGGAATGCAAGTATAAGTCAATGTTAAGGAAGCAATCAACATTATTACTCATATTAGGATAAGAAGATATCAAACCACATGATTATATCAAGATGTGCAAAAAACAAGCTTTTGAAAAAAACACAACACTTATTGATGCTAAAAACCTATAATGTACAGGCATTGTGGGACTTATAAAACGTGATTATCTAAAAGCAAAATCAAGCATCATATGCAAAGGGAATACACTGGAACTTTCCCCAATATATTCTTGAGTAAAGCAAGGATGCCCACACTCCCTACTCTTATTTGACATAGTTATGCAAACGCTAACAATAACTGTAAGATGAGAGAAAGAAATAGCTAGAGGGGAGATAAAACTATCCCTATTTCCTGACAATCTGGTGTTCTATTTAGAAAATCCTAGGGAATGAACAAAGATACATATTAAGACAATTAAGAGGTTCGTTAGTAAGCTACTAAGAAAATTCTCTAGAGTAACTGTGTTTCTATATAAGAATAACACAATGCAAAAAGGCAGTAATAGAATTGGAAATTCCACTCAAAATACCTACAAAGTGCATGAAATATCTGGTGATCTATCTACAAATGTGATAGTATACTCTAATCAATTCAGTTACAATGTGCTCCTTAAATAAATACACAATTTAATTAGTTGAAGGAATATTCAGTGCTCATGGCTCTGCCTTGTCAATATAGTAAAAATTACAATAGTACCAAACTTAATTTACATTTTTAATGTTATATCAATTAAATTGTCAAAGGGATACTTTACAGAGAATTCATCTGGAAAAATAAAAGTTCCAGAATATCACAGGAAATAATAAAAAAGAGTTAAGGATGAAGGGAGAGCAGAATTTTCAGACCTTAAAATATATTATAAAGCAGCAATAATCAAAACCGTTTGTTAAAATAGATACCTAGACCAATGTAGCAGGCTAGACAGAAGAAAATCGATTTGGAATTACACAAATAAAGTGGCTAAAATTTCCATGCCCTTTGACCCAGAGATTCTATTACTGTATTACTATATACCCAAACAAAGCCATTGAAAAGAAGAAAGTCCCCATAAACATCAAAATATTTAGAGCAGTACTTTTTGTGATAGCAAAGAAAAAAAACGAAACCTATTAGGAGTTCATCAGGACAGGAATGAATGGGTAAATAAATTTTAGTACTTGGTTGGTTGGTTGTTGTCCTTGGTTCTCGAAGAGGACCGAAATGACTTCACTATGATGGAGTCAAGTTTCAATGTGTCTGACTGTGGCTGATCAGATCAATATGAGCTCAGAATTCTCTACCATAGGTCATGCACAAATAGTCCATGTGAACATTTGGGATGGATATTCTAAATTTGTGCATCCTGCATTTCCTTTGAGTTGTTTCAATTCTGCTTTGCTCGTAGAGCACAGCACCTTCTCCGATGTGGGAATTCCATGCTGAATGGTCCTGTGCCAGTGTCTCCCATGTCACACAAATCAACTCCAAAGTGCTTCAGAGAGACCTTGAGAGTATCCTTCTATCACTTCTTCTGACCACCATGTGACTGCTTGCCCTGTGTGAGTTCTCCACAAAATAGTCTTTTTGGCAAGCAAATGTTTGGCATTCGAACAACATGCCCAGCCCATTGGAGTTGCACTCTGTGAAGCAGAGTTATTTGGCAGTTTAGTTTGAGTAAGGACCTCAGTGTCTGGCACCCTATCCTGCCAGGTGATCTTCAGAATGTTCCTAAGACAATTCAAATGGAAGTGATTCAGTTTCCGGGCATGGCACTGGTAGACTGTCCAGGTTTCACTGGCATACAACGATGAGGTCAGCACCACAGCTCTGTAGAGCTTCAGTTTGGTAATCAGTCTAATACCTTTTTTCTCCCATACTTTCCTTCGGAGCCTCCCAAACACTGAGCTAGCTCTGGCAATGCATGCATTAACCTTATTATCAATGTGGACATCCCTGGAAAGTACACTACCAAGGTAAATGAACTTATCCGCAGCATTCAAAACTTCTCCATTTGCTGCAACTGATGGTTCCACATAGGGATGGTGTGGTGGTGGCTGATGGAGCACCCGTGTTTTCTGCTGCACAAGCAGCAGAGAAGTGATTCATACTTTGTTGCATCTCAGCTTCAGAGGCTGCATTGAGTACACAATCATCCACAAACAGAAAATAATGCACCGACCCCCTTTCCACTTTGGTATTGGCTTGTAGCCTTTTCAGGTTGAAGAATTTACCATCAGTGAGGTAGCTAACCTTGATGCTGTGTTCATCCTCATTGAAAGCATTTGACAGCATGGCTGAACACATCATGTTAAAAAGCATGGGAGCAAGCATACAGCTTTGTGTTACTCCATTGGTGACTAGGAAGGCATGAGAGCATTGTTCATTATCTAGAACTCGGGCAAGCACGCCATCATGAAATTGACATAAACCAAAGGGTTTACCAGTAGAAGAGTTCATTCATCTCTAAGAAGGCAGCATTTAATTTCATCAAAAGTAAAGTACAAGCAAAGCTTAGAGAGATGCAGGATTCTTGGCTCAGTAAAAAGGCAGATGAAATTTAGTTTTATGCTAATAGTAATAATCCAGAGCACTTTTATGATGTCCTGAAGGCTATTTATGGGCCAAAGACCTATGGTGCCTCTCAACTACTCAGTGCTGATGTAGTCACATTGATTAGTGACAAGGACATAATCCTAGATAGATGGGCTGAACACTTCCATAGTGTTCTCAACAGGCCATCATCAATCAATGTTGAGGCCATTGACTATTTACCTCAGGTTGAAGTCAATTCTTCCATAGCTGAAGCTCCAACTGAAGAAGAGGTTTTGAATGCCATTAGGATCCTTTCCTGTGGCAAAGCACCTGGTGCTGATTCTGTTCCAGCTGAGACTTACAAGGTCATACAAAACCTGACTAAAATTTTCCAAGTCATATGGCAAGAGGAGGTTATCACCCAGGAGCTCACAGATGCCTTCATTGTCCATCTCTATGAAGGCAAGGGAAATAGATTGTCCTACGGCAATCATAGCAGGGTGGGGTGTCTCTCTCTCTTGGTCATTGCTGGCAAGATTCTTACCAGAGTCTTCCTTAATAGGATGATCTTTCACCTGGAAGATGGTCATCTACCTGAGAGCCAATGTGGCTTCAGAAAGGGCTGAGGAACATTTACTCTAGTGTTTGCTGCCTGACAACTCCAGGAGAAATGCCAGGAGCAGAATAGAGGTCTGTATACAGTGTTTGTAGATCTGACCAAGGCCTTCAATATTGTTGGTTGTGGGAGCTTATGGAAAATTATGTCAAAAGTTGGTTGCCCAGAGAAGTTCAGCAGCATTGGTATTTAAATCCAATGGAATATCACTCTGCTATTAGAAATTATGAATGAGAAAAATACAGAAAAGTATAAAAAGATTGCCATGTGGAGCAAAGTAAGCAGACTGAAGAAATAATATATGCAATTACCACAACAATACAAATATCGAGAACAATCACAAGAAAAAGTAAATGTCACAAAATTGCAAAGAACAAATATGGTTCATAATAAGAGATATAGGAAGAAACTTCCATTTTATCCCTAAGCAGAGGTGGGAGATCCACATGTTTTGTACACTGCATATATTTTCAGACCCTTTTCTTCTATTTATCATTTATGTTGATTTTTCTTCTTTTTCTTATTTTTTGTTACTGAAATATTCTATTTGTCAAATTGCATGTCTTCCTGGGAGAGGGAGAGGGATGGATATGGGGGAAACTATGGTTAGGTAATTAAGTGTGAAACATCAATAAAAACTTATTTAAAAAAACAGAAAAGAAAACCTACTATGACAGTTTTAAACCTGTAGATCTGTATTGTAATCCCTACATTTCCACCTAGTTCCTGTGAGTAAGCCTCAGCAAGTCACATTATGCCATACAACTTCCTCTACCAAAGCAATGGAGTCTTGACCTTAATTTTCTGATCCATAAATGAATAATTGAACTAGATAAACTCTAGCGTGTCTGTTAGCCCCAAAATCCTAAGTCTTTTTTTTATTAAGAATGGCCTGATAATTTAATCATATTCTCAAGGTTTGTTGAATATATCATCCTGGGCCAAAAGGATATAATATATCATTGACTTCCAATAACCAAAACTACTCCTAGAATAACAAATCCTAATTTAAGGGTGTGGCTTTATTTAGTGATTCAAATGATCAGTCACCTAATCACCTCATTCTGGTATCTCAACAAAATGAGAACAACACTATTCTGATTAATTAATCAGTCAATTAAGATTTCAAGTTAAAGAGTAAAAGTCCTTGATCAGTTAAAAATCTTTGAAAGCTATTTGATAAAATGTAGTGATACTGCTGAACAAGGATATCCAGACTGATTGAAGGTATATGGTTATGCCTTTTGGGACTTTATACACCACCAAGACAGTTTGGAATCAAGGAGCAGATGAAATTCTTTGAGAAAAATTTCTTGAAAAATAATCTTGCAAGGTTGAGAGAAGGAATTTGGGGATGAGAGGAAGAAACTTTTTTTTTTCCCATTCTGCCACTGGGTGCAACCCCATAGCTGGCAGAATCATATCTGCTTAATATGCTAGTATTATAAACTGTGATGTTCCTTTTGTGTGTCACATACCAAAGAGTGCCTACTATAGTATAGATATAGGTATTTGATAAATATATTTTAACTATTTCATTGACAATTCTGAAAACTAACACAACTACCAAACTTGTTTCGTGATCATTAACAGATAATTAGTTTTAATAGACAACATACTACCACTTTCCCCCCATTTTTCTTGCATCTACTTTCCTTAGAAGGCCATGCTGGTATACATTTGTAGTGTGTTGTGTCACTACCACTAGAGTGTTAGAGTATACTAGAGTACTAGTGTACTAGAGTGTATTAGAGTACACGGCTGCACTAGAGTGTGCTAAAGTATTAGAGTGTACTAGAGTAAATGAGTATAGCCAAAAGAATGCTATTTGTGGACTGTTGTATTGAGATCAATGAAGCATGTGTAGATATTCCTTCCTAGGGCCAGTCCAAGGAACACCATGGGAACCCTTGTGGGGGAAGGGGAGGAACATTTGTCTTCTTCAGGCTATGAGGTGCTGGTATTCTGTGACCATGAAAAGTCTTCTAATGGATTGCAAGGCCAGATGAACTATTGATTCAGGGTCTGGTCACCCACATCTCTTTCCTCTGCCTCTTGACTCTGAAGGAAGAAAGCTGCTTTATTCTGACTCCCCAAGAGGCAGCTGGTGGAAGGAATGATGTCTGTCTCCCACTGGCCAATGGCGGTCATGAGCAAATTGCTACCTCTGTCTCTTTTGTGCTTGCTTCCAGGAGGAAGTGACAGAGAAGTGATTTCAAATGATAGTAATGAGTCTGCACAAGTGGAAGAATATTATAAACAACCCACATTCCAGTTATGGATCAGGTATACCAACAAGTATTAGTGATACCTATAAAATCACATATTGTTTTAGCAGCTTTAATTCACCCAGTTTACTACCTGTACTTTTAGCAATTGTGGGAAGACATATATGGCCATTGGTTTTATTACTGGTTCTTTTCTTGTATTCTGTCTTCTGTGAATTTCTGGTTGTCTGTACTGTTATTCTTCCCCCACCCTGCTACATTAGAGCTATTCTCTGCTGTATCTGACTTAGCAGCTCTGTATGGAGAGTTTGCTCCTGCTCTCCTCATATTCACTTTAAATCCCCTTTGATTAAATTTTTGGAACTCCAAAGAAACCTGTTATTACCATTCCTTTTTAGGTAAACTCCATACCTAGCCAAGAGCCTGTTATTTTGAGCCATCATTCAGAAATCAAAATTCCACTCTTAACACCATCTGATTAACCAGTTGTTTAACTTGTAAATTTGTTTTTCCCTTTGAAAGTCCTTTCTTTTTTATCTTCAGCAGTGATGAAAATAACACTTTTAACCACAAAGCATTTAGTTTCCTTCCCAAGGCTTTGTAATTATAGGATCATAAATCAAAAAACGGAAGGGACTTTGAAGAACAACTACATCCATCCCCTTCATTTTGCAGATGAGGAAGTTCTGAGGAAATTAAATCTCTTCTCTTTTCTTGTCCAAGGTCACAGATCTAGTGAGCAACAGTGACAGCATTGGAATCTAGCTAGTTCTCATGATTTTGAAGACACTGTTATATTTCCTATGATACTGTAGTGCCTTACCACTGATATGTATGTGTGGACGAATGCATGTATGTATGTATGTATATACATACACATATACATATGCATATATATTTATATTTTTGGCAGCATCCTTTCTTTTCCATATGGGAATCACAGGGGAAAAAAGAGCATTATCTTCAGACCTGATAATTCTTTTTCCCCATATTTTTATTATTTATTTAATATTTTTTAATTTTCAACATTGATTTCCACAAGATGTTGAGTTACAAATTTTCTCCCTATTTCTACCCACCCCCACTCCAAGATGGCATATATTCTGATTGCACTTTTCCCCAGTCTGCCCTCCCTTCCATCACCCCACTCTCCCTCTTATCCCCTTTCCCCTTACTTTCTTGTAGGGCAAGATAGATTTCTATACCCTGTTGCCTGTGTATCCCATTTCCAAGTTGCATGTAAAAACAACTTTTTTGAGCATTTGTTTTTAGAATTTTGAGTTCCAAATTCTCTCCCTTCTTCCCTCCTCACTCACCCTCCTTGAGAGGGCAAGCAACACCTGCATAATAGTCATGTTGTGAAAGACTAACTATATTTCCTTCCATCCTATCCTGTCCCCCTTTATTCAGTTTTCTTCCTTGACCCTGTTCCTTTTCAAAATGTTTGCTTTTGATTACCTCCTCCCCAATCTGCCCCTACCTTCTATCCTTCTTCCCTCTCTTATCCCATTCCCTCCTACTTTCCTGTGGGGTAAAGTACCCAATTGAATGTGCATGTTATTCCCTCCTTAAGTCAAATCTGATGAGAGCAAGATTCACTCATTTCCTTTCACCTGCCCCCTCTTCCATTCCAATAGAACTGCTTTTTCTTGCCACTTTTATGTGAGATAATTTACCCTATTCTATCTCTCCATTTCTCCTTCTCCCAATATATTCCTCTCTTGTCCCTTAATTTAATATTTTTTAGATGTCATCCCCCCATATTCAACTCTTCCTGTGCCCTCTGTCAACATGTATGTATATCCCCTTCAGTTACCCTAATACTGAGAAAGGTCTCATGAGTTACAAATATTATCTTTCCTTGTAGGAATGTAAACAAAATGGTTCAAATTTAGTAAGTCCCTTATGATTTCTCTTTCCTTTTTACCTTTCCATGCTTCTCTCGATTCTTGTATTTGAAAGTCAAATTTTCTATTCAGCTCTGATGTTTTCATCGAGAAAGCTTGAAAGTTTGGAATTTGGTGACAATAGTCCTGGGTGTTTTTTTATGGGGGGGGATCTTTTTCAAGAGGTGATTGGTGGATTCTACCAATTTCTATTTTACACTCTGGTTCTACAATATCAGGGCAGTTTTCCTCGATAATTTATTGAAAGATGATGTTTAGGCTCTTTTTTGATCATGGCTTTCAGGTGGTACAATAAGTTTTAAGTTATCTCTCCTGGATCTGTTCTCCAGGTCAGTAGTTTTTCCAATGAGATATCTCATATTGTCTTCCATTTTTTCATTCCTTTGGTTCTTTTTTATAATTTCTTGATTTCTCATTAAGTCAGTAACTTCCACTTGCTCCAATCTAATTTTTTAAGGAATTATTTTCTGCAGTGGTCTTTTGGACCTCCTTTTCCATTTGGCTAATTCTGCCTTTTAAGGTATTCTTCTTCTCATTGGCTTTTTGGAGCTCTTTTGCCAGTTGGGTTAGTCTATTTTTAAGGTGTTATTTTCTTCAGTATTTTTGGGTCCCCTTTAGCAAGTCTTTGACTTGTTTTTCATGGTTTTCTTGCATCACTCTCATTTCTCTTCCAAATTTTTCCTCTACTTCTCTTATTTGCTTTTCCATATCCTTTTTGAGCTCTTCCATGGCCTGAGACCAATTCATATTTTTCTTGGAGGCTTTTGATGCAGGCTCTTTGACTTTGTTGACTTCTGGCTGTATCTTTTGATTTTCTTTTTCACCAAAAAAGATTCTATAGTCTGAGTCTGAGTCTGAAGCCTTTCTCAATGCCTGCTCATGTTCCCAGCCAACTACTTGATCCTTGAACTTCTTGTCAGGGTATGACTGTTCGTAGAGTAGAGAGTACTTTTTTCCAAGCTTTAGGGGCCTAACACTGCTGTTTTCAGAGCTACTTTTTCTCCAGTCGCCACAAGCTCTGTCACACTAGTGCTCCTTCTCTCCCAAGAACTGCCATCCAGGACTACAACCCAGATCCAAGCAGGGCAAAGCAAGAGAACCCTGACTCTGCACCAGCAACTCAAATCCCTGCACTCCCTCTCTGATCTGCCACATGATTCCTCCCAGCGAGTGGGCCTGGGGCTGGAAACAACTGCCACTCTCCCTCTGGAGGCAGCCCCCAGAGCTTCCTGCTGTTGCCACCACACCACCTCCACCACCCCCAGGGCTATGTCTGGATCATGTACTTCTCTCATGCAGTTCCAGTAGTTTTCCCACTAACTGCTCAGTTGCCTTTGGCATTTGTGGTTTGAGAAGTCTGGTAACTGCCACAGCTCAGTGATTCATGGACCTGAAGCCTGCTCTGCCCAACTCCCAGTCTAGTCTGTCCTGGCATGGCCCATGCTGGGCTGTACTCTGCTCCTAGCTCAGTGTGACAGACTCTTCCCAATGACCAACCAGGCTGTCTTGGGATGGAGACTTGTTTCCATCTGTTATTTAGTGGATTTTGTAGCTCCAAGTGTCTGGAGGGATTTAGGGGAGAGCTTAAGGAAGTCCTGTTTTCCAGCTGCCATCTTGGCTCTGTCCCTGCCAAGATCTGAAAATTCTTGACAGCCTCTCCATTGCATTCTGTATATTTTTCCTGGGAAAACAGATATTTCTGTTGTCAACAGGTCATTAAATAACTTCCTCAGTAACCTTACTTATCTCTTCTTTCTCTGGTCTTTAATTAGATGATCTCTCAGCTGTAAGAAACTTTGGATTTTCTTAGTCATTCATTTGATTTCACATCACACTTCAACTTATTCCTCAGATAATCCAGCTCCCTGCTCTGTGAGATTGTAGCCAGAATGGACTTTGTTTTCTTTGAATGACTCAGCTTGCCTTGTTGAGCTTCCCTGGATGCTGGGGCTTGCTCTTCTGGGGCAGGACCAGAGCTTCCTGTGTGATGAGTCGTGGCGCTGGCTGAGGGGAGGTGTGTTAACATGGTCTACGCTGGGGGAGGGGCCAAGTCAAGAACCAATCGGCCCTGGTCGTTCAGACGGCGCTTGATGATGTCTAAAACTCTATAAGAGGGGAGAGGACAGCTTGAAGATCCTCCTTTCTTTTTCCGGTTGGAGCCAGAGACGCCTACAGCTGAAGCTGAGCTGCCAGTAGCAGAGCTGACTGGAGGCTAGTGGGTAATCTTCTTACCGTAGAGGGGAAGCATGTATACGATTTTGCCTTATACCATCTCGCTTCTCTGTGGCCTCCTGGTTACCCTTGTGAGGTGGACTTATTGGGCCTGGAAGCTTTTGATGAAAATATCAAAATGGGGATGCTGGTTTGTGGGATTGTTACTGTGGAGTGTAAATACATGCTTTAGTTCTCCTGCCTTCTGCCTAGAGAATTCCTTATATCCTGCAGTTCCGGACCTTTTAGGCACATATGAGATTCTCTTTGAAATCATAAATTCTGCCTTCCTAATATAGAGATAAGCCTTATTTTTGTTCTTAAACCCCAAGTATCCAGTGCTATTTCCTCTTCAACTTTTGTCCATTCTTTAATATCCTAACACAAATCACTATTTCCTTTTATATCTGCCCAAATCCTTTCTGTGCTCAACTCCATACCTCAAGCCATATCCCCTGAAGTTCATCTTCCAGTCTACAAAGGAATATGTTGTTCTCCCTGGTAAGTTGGAGAGAGGAGAGCTTCTCTCACCCTCTTTACCTTATTTTCTAGACAGTCCAGCTAGAACATTGAGCATAAATAGCAGTTACAGCATGTACTTGTCTAGAGTAACATTCAATAATTGAGAGAAACACAATAGGTAAATTATTATTTTTGTGTTCTAAGTAATCACTACACTAAATTTCAACATTCCCAGGAATTAATAAAAAGTTAAATGATACAGTTGGGATGGTGTTTTGCTATAGTCCTATTAAGGCTGGAGTTAAAATGAACCTGTTGGACTCTAGTGACTTGGCTATCTAGGCATACTCTGATTATATCATTCAGAAAAAAAAAATGTACACAGGATACCCCCTTATTCATAGCCACACAAGTAAGAGATTAGGTCACATAATGAGCAAAAAAGATAGCTCAGTGCTAAGCTATCTTAGGGTTGGCAGAAAAGAGATTTTGAGCATCTATATTTGAAAGACATGTAAGCATGTGCAAAGGGAGTACTGAAATAAAGTAGAGAAGGATAATACAGAGGAGAGTCCTTAACTCTGTAGACATCCTAGAGAGGAGGATCCAGGCTAAGAGAAGTCCCAAAAATCTGTCATTTCTTTCTCCAATTTCCATTCCTTTTTCCTGGCAATTTACAAACATTACATTTGCCATTTTTACTGAAACTTTTGCAGCAAAATGAATCAACTATCAACCAAAAAGAGGCCAGGGATTAACTAGAGATAGCTATAAGTGTCAAATTGGTCAGATAGCCCAACTTCTGCCTAGATGTGAGAAAATCTTCTCACTGGGGCTAGTGTGACTCATCTAAAAACCTGTCATCTGAAATAAATGCATAACTGAAGAGAAGGGAACCAAGTGTACCTTATGGATCATTTATTGCCCATAGACTTCAAATTAACTATTATAACCAAAAGTATCCAAATCGTATGTGTCCTTTTTATGTGGAAATTTTTCAGAATTTAAGAGAAAATGAATTGCTCCAAAGTTAAGTTGGATTTAGAAAACTGACTGTCACACCAGTCAAATCATTGTGAATGGACACTTTCACCTATGTGTCCTTTTTTGTAATCTATGACTTTCTTTTTCTTCTTCAATGAGAATAGGTGTCAAAAGGGAAGCAAAAGTAAAAGCAAAGTGTTCCTAAATTCTTATTATATATTCAGTGCTTTATTTTCACAGACTCAGTGGCCATTTCCATGGAAACCAAAGGAATATCAAGAGTAAGTGCTGGAACTAATTGAGTAAATAGATCGTTAGCCTTTGGTTTGTTTCTCAAGGCAACTGATTATTTATTTGTGGTTATTAATTATTAGCAATAATAAGAGTTTTATGTATCAAGATTGATTTAGTTTTATCTGAAGAGGAAAGAAAAGTGACTAATCTAAATCTTTATAAGTTACTTCCTATTGCTTGAATCCCTATTTTTTATTAATGAGTTGTCAACTAGGATGTTAAATTTAGATATTGTCCTCCATTCACAATGAATAAGGTTTTCCCATATTTTTAGAACTCTTTATGATTCTCAAAATGCTTCCATATACATTATTTCATTTAGCCCTTATAACAGGCTGTGAGGTATCATCTCCAGATAATCTTCCATATAGAGATAAGGAAACTAAGGCTCATAGATATTAAATATCTAAATTCAATTCAATAGATATTTATCAAGTATCTATTATTTGCAAGGCACTGTGGTAAGCATGGGGAAAACAAAGTTGTTTATTTTAAATCACGCAAAGGAATTTGAACTTTATTCAATGGGCAATAATAAGCCAATGGTCAGTTATTAAGATATGAAAATATTGAACTTCGGATCATTGTGTAATATTCAGTGAATAAATTAATAAATGAAAATGCTTACTATGTGCCAAACACTATGCTAAAGGCTAAGAATACAAATTGAATAGTTTGGAAAGTCCCTCAACTCAAGAACCTTACAGTCTAATTGAGGAGACACTATTAGACAGAAGAAAAGGTGTAGAAGTCCCAAACTTCCAGCAGTTGTTTAAATGACAAGGATTAGAGGTCTATAGGATACTTAGGTAGTTACAGTACCAAGTGGCAGAGGACTGTACAGCATAGAGGCAGAAAAGCTGATAAAACTTGTTTAATCTCTGTCTCATCAGATGGAATAGAATTGTTGCCTTCCCATTTGTTTTCTAATTCTTTGAGCAGTAAATCCACACGTGTGCACTTACACAACTGTGACATCTGCCACTGGACCTGCAGGATACTTTTTCTCTCTCAGTAGCTCCACCAAGAACCCTAATGATAGAGATCCCATTAGATTCCCACTTTACAACAGTGCACGTGCACTGCTGGGCTTTGCTATTTACATTGCCTCTGCATCCTAAGAGATGTCCAATTTTTCCACTAGGACTGGAGGTCTCAAATTGTCAAGGGAAGCAGCCAGATGGCTCAGTGTATAGAGCATTATGCCTGCAGTTAGGAAGCCTTGAGTTCAAATCTGGCCTCAGAAACTCACCAGCTGTGCCCATTGGCAAGTCACTTAACTTTCGTTTGCCTAATGATCCAGCATTTCTTAAACTGTTGGTTGTGATCCCATATGAGGTCCTGAAGAATTTGGCAACAGTAAAAGGTTTCTGAATGCACAATGATTGAAAATTAATTAAAAATCAAACGCATAATGAATCTGAGGTATTTTTGGCAGGGCTTGCCTGTGTTGAAATGCATAACTTCACTGCAGCATTGGTTCTGAACACAAAGCATGTGAACTTTGTACTGCCCTCAGGCTATACAACACCAATACTGCTGAAACTCCAAAAGGGGTCTTGAGTAGAAAAAGTCTGAGAAGCCCAGACCTAATCTACCAGAGAAGGAAATGGCAAATCCTTCCAATAGCTTTGCCAAGAAAACCCCATGTAAGGTCATGAAGAGTTGGACACAATTGAATAACTGAACAACAACAAAATTCTCAAAGAGCTTACTTTATAGTGGGCAAGATATATCATAGACATAAATGACAATATGAAAGATAGGAAAAACATCTTTAACAAAGGTGTAGGATATAAATAATTGGCATTTCTTTTTTTCTTGTTTGTTTTTTTTTGGCAGGACATTTGGGGTTAAGTGACTTGCCCAAGGTCACACAGCTTGTACATGTGTCAAGTGTCTGAGGCCGGATGTGAACTCAAGTCCTCCTGACTCCAGGGCCAGTGCTTTACTCACAGCACCACCTAGCTGCCCCATCATTGGCATTGCTATATATTACTAACAAAGCCCAGTAGCAAGAGATAGAAAGAGAAATTTCATTTAAAGTTACTGTAGACATTATAAAATATTTCAAAGTCTATCTGCCAAAACAAACCCAAGAACTATATGAACACAATTACAAAACACTTTTCACACGAATACTGAGATCTAAATTATTGGGAAAAAAAATCAGTTGCTCATGGGTAGGCCAAGCTAATATAATAAAAAGGAAAATTATATATAAATTAATTTACTTAGTGTCATATCAAAATAGTAAAATTTATTTTATAAAACTAGAAAAAAAATAACAAAATTCATCTGGAAAATCAAAAGGTCCAGAACATCAAGGGAATTAATGAAAAGAAATGCAAGGGAAGGTGTCCTAGCCATGCCAGATCCTAATTTGTATTATAAAGCAGTAATCATCAAAACTACTTGGTACTGGCTAAGAAATTGAGTGGTGGATCAGTGCAATAAGTTAGATATGCAAGACACAGTAGTCAATGACTATAGTAATCTACTGTTTGATAAACCCAAAGACTCCACCTTCTGGGTAAAGAACTCACTATTTGACAAAAAACTGCCGAGAAAACTGGAAAATAGTATGGCAGAAATTAGTCATAGATCAACATCTTACCCTGTATGTCAAAATAAAATCAAAATGGGTACACAATTTAGATATAAAGGCTGATCTTATAAGCAAACTGGAAGAGTAAGGAATAGTTTATCTGTCAGATTTATGGAGAGCAGAAGAGCTTATGACCAGAAAAGAGAGAGAGAACATGATGAAATGCAAAATGAATAATTTTGATTACATTAAATTGAGAAGTCCTTCCACAGACAAAACCAATACAACCAAGATTAGGAAGGAAGTAGAAAACTGGGAAATGATTTTTACAAACAATGTCTCCATAAAGACTTCATTTTAAAATATATAGAGAACTGAGTGAAATTTGTAAGAATACAAGTCATTCCCCAATTGATAAGTGCTCAAAGTATATGAACATACAGTCTTCAGAGGAAGAAATTAAACTATCATAGTCATATGAAAAATGCTCTAAATTACTGTGGATTAGAGAAATGCAAATTAAAACAACTCTGAGGTACCACATCACACATAACAGATTGGCTAACATGACAAAACAGGAAAATTATAAATGCTGGATAAGATGTGGGAAAACTGGGATGCTAATGTGTTGCTGGGGGAATTGTGAATTGATCCCACTATTCTGGAAAGCAATTTGAAACTATGCCCAAAGGGCATACCCATTATTGCCACAATACCACTTCTAGGTCTGTATTCCAAAGAGATCATACAAATGGGAAAAGGACCTACAGGAACAAAAATATTTATAGCAGCTCTTTTTGTGGTGATAAAGAATTGGAAATTGAGGGGATGCCCATCAGGCGGGGAGTGGTTGAACAAGTAGTGATATATGAATTTAATGAAATACTATTATGCTATAAGAAATGACAAACAGGCAGATTTCAGAAAAACCTGGAAAGACTTATATGAACTGAAGGGAAGTGAAGTGAGTAGAACCAGGAGAACATTGTATACAGTAAAAGCCATACTGTGAAATGACTAACTTTGACAGACTTATCTTTTCTTAGCAATGCAAGGATCTAAGACAACTCCAAAAGACTCATGATGGAAAATGCTGTCCACATCCAGGAAAAAAAAAAACTATGAAGTCAGAATGCAGATCAAAGTTTATTATTTGCTCTCTCTCTCTCTCTCTCTGTTTCTTCTTTCTTGTGGTTTCTCCCATTGATTCTAATTCTTCTTTACAATATGACTAATGTGAAAATATGGTTACTATGAATGTTTATGCAGAGCCTGTATCAAATTACATGCTGTCTTGTGGTGGAGAGGAGAGATGGGGAGAGAATTTGAAACTCAAAATCTTATGGAAGTGAATGTTGAGGACTAAAAATAAAAAAAAAATAAATTTAATAAATTAAAAAAAGAAAGTTAGGAAGATAGAGGCAAAGGAGGGCTATCCTGATGAAGTGTTCTGGGGAAATTTGGAATTGGAAATTGAGGAGAGGCCTAGAAATCGGGAAATGGTTGAACAAATTTAGATAAGAGAAGGAGTTATAACCAAATGAGATATAAAGTATAGCAGGAGGTAAAATGGATAATTTTTGATTACATGGAATTAAAAAATTTTATACAAACAAATCCAATGTAGCCAAAATTAGGAGGAAAGTAGAAAGCTGGTGGAATATTTTTATTGCAAGTTGCTCTGATAAAGGTCCCATTTCTCTAATATATAGGGAACTTAGCCAAATTAAAAAAAAATGAAAGCCACTCCTCAATTAAAAAATTTTTCAAAGGATATGAAGTTGTATTTTTCAGAAGAAGAAATCAAAGCTGTCACAAAGTCATCTAAAAATATCCTAAATTATTATTTATTAGAGAAATGTAAAAAAAAAAACCTCTAATGTACCACCCCATAACTACCAAATTAGCTAACATGGCAGAAAAGGAAAATGAACATACAGTCTTCAGAGGAAGAAATTAAACTATCATAGTCATATGAAAAATGCTCTAAATTACTGTGGATTAGAGAAATGCAAATTAAAACAACTCAGCAACTGCTGAGGGGATGTGGAAAATAGGTACATTTTGTGGTAGGGCTGTGTACTGTTTCAAACATTTTAGAGAACAATTGTAACTATGCCCAAAGCATTATACAACTCTGCATATCCTTTGACCTAGCAATACCACTACTAAGTATGCATACCAAAGAGATTAAAGAAAAATGAAGAAGACCTATATGTACAAAAACATTTTAACAGCTCATTTTGTGGTAGCAAAGAATTGGAAATTGAGGAGATGTCTAGAGATTGGGGAGTGAGTGGTTGAACAAGTTGTCCTATACAATTGTGATAGAATACTATTTTGGTATAAGAAATGACAAGTATAGTTTCAGAAAACTTGGGAAGACTCACAAAAACTGATGCCAAATGAAGTGCCAGAAACAGTTGAACAATGCACATAGTAATAGCAATATGGTAACAATAATAAACTGTGAAATTTTAGTTACTCAGATCAATGCAATGACCCATGACAATTCAAAGGACTTATGATGAAAAATGCTATCCACATTCTGAGAGAGAGAGAGAGAGAGAGAGAACTGGTAGACTCTGAATGTGTGTTGAAGCATAGTTTTTCACTTCATTTTTTCTCATTTTTTGTTTTTTGCTGCATGGCTAATATGGAAATATTTTTCATGTCTTCACACATATAATGGATATTACATTGCTTGCTTTCTCAATGAATGGAAGAGGGACTAGAGAGAGGGAGAAAATGTGGAACTCAAAAAAGAGAAATATATCATTTTTTGGAAAAAGGACATTGTAAAGTTGAATTGGTTAACTGTTGAGTTTAAATAGTGAAGGGAAGAAAGTGAAGCCAGAGGAGTAATGGCCTAAAAAAGTATTGGGAGACATTGAGACACAATGGTCACAATAGAAAAGTGAGTGGGGTATCAGGAGAGATGGAACGACAAGAAGTTTTGGACTGATAGAGGAATTTCAGAATTCACGATCAGGAAAGTGAAACAGTTATGTGTAATGGTGAGATCAAAGTGTGTGGTTATGGATGAATGAAAATATAGGTCATGGAAGTTGAACAAATAGGTCAAATTGGGAGGGCAAGCTGTCTTGGTAACTAGATGGCAAAGTGGTAGAGTGCTAGACCTTATATCATGAAGGCAGAATTCATGATTTCAAAGAAAATCGTATATATGCCTGAATGGTTCAGAACTGCAGGATATAAGGAATTCCCTAAGTAGAAGGCAGAAGAATTAAAGCATTTATTCAAGCCCCAAAGTAGCAGACCCACAAACCAGCGTCCCCAATTGGATATCCTGGCCCAATAAATCTGCCTCACAAGAGTAACCAGGAGGTTACAGAAAAAACATGATGACATTAAACCAAATCATATTTGTGCTTCCCTCCTCCTGTAAGAAGATTACCCACTGGCCTCGAGCCCTTGCTCAGCGCTCTCTGGTCCGCACTTAGGTCAGCCCTGCTACCAGCTGAGTCTGCTGCTTCAGCTCCTTCTGTTTCAGCTGCTGCTGTTGCTGTCGATGCCACCGTTGCTTTTCCTGCCTTCAACATGTCTCAATCTTCAAGCTGCGTTCTCTCTTTTTAGACTGTTTCAGATGTCATCAAGCATCCTCTGAGCAGCCAGAACTTAAGCTCCTACGATTGGCTCTGGTCTTAGCTTCACTTCCACATCGGCTTAGCACTTAGTAATTGGGGGTTTGGGGCAAACGTAGGAGCAAAGATCTAATTAGACCTTCCTTAGTTGGCCCCACTCCCTTAGTCGGCCCCACCTGGGGCCCTACCTTAAGCCTATTCAAATGGGCGGGAAAGAGCTTCTCATGTACTGATTGCCTTAACAGACCTGGAGTCAAAAGGTATATATTTAAATCCTGGCTCAGCACTTTACCAGCTTTGTGATCCAGGGCAAGTAATTTAAACCTAAGTACCTCAGTTTCCTCATCTGTAAAATAAGGATATAATAGCACCTGCCTCACAGGGTTGTTTTAAGGATGAAACTAGATATTTGTAAAGCATTTTGAAAATCTTTAAGGGCTGTTTTTACTACTACTGCTACTACTACTACTACTACTATTACTACTACCACTGCTACTACTACTACTACTACTGCTGCTGCTGCTGCTGCTACATCCTCTGCATACTCAAGTCTCCTCCTATAAATATAAGGGTTAGGACAAAGAGAAAGACTGTGAACCAAGCACTGAAATACTTGAGAAAGGGGGGAGATTGACCTGAAAACTGATAGGTGACTGTGGTCAGGATCTGGTTGGAGTAAAATATCTGCATAGAATGAATCTCAGAGGAAGGGAGGATGGTGAGGGATGGAAGTAGGGGCAGTGTAGAGGCTTATTCTACTCCTCTCGGGGGCATGAGAGAAGGTACATTCAGTACTGGAAGTGATGTGATCTTTTGTGCAAATGAGATATTTGTAAAGTGCACAGCACCAGGCATGTATTATTGTTCAGTCATTTCAATCATATCCTACTATTTGTGACCCCTTGTGGAGTTTTCTTCGCAAAGATTCTGGAGTTGTTTGTCATTTTCTTCTACAGCTCATTTTTTTTTCAGATGAGGACACTGAAAAAAGAGGGTAAAGTGACATTCCCAGGGTCACATTAGTAAGTGTCTGAGGCCAGATTTGAAATCAGGAAGATGAGTCTTTCTGACTTCAGGCCTTGTGTTCTATCCACTGCACCACCTAGTTGCCTAATCAATGCCCAACATATATGATGATGATGATAAGGATAATTATTACTATTATTATGGGAGTCAGGTCTCTGTGAGTGTGAAGAGTACAAGACAAGTCTAAGACGAAGGAAAATTTGTTTAGTTCCAGATGGCACTTTGGAAAGTGTAAATAAAACTGAACAGGGACCTAGAAGGTATATGGAAAAAATGGATAAGAACAAAGGAATGGGAAGCAACATCAAGGAAGTTGAGTGGTTTTCTCTTAGTCGACTGGAGATTTTTCAACACTGGAATTAGGATAGTAAGAGATGTACTGTTTCTTTAAAATCAGTGTTGTTTCATTAGCTGGGTGGTATATTAGATAGAATGCTGGATTTGGAGTAAGGAAGAACCGAGTTTAAATCCTACCTCAGACAAATAATGTCTGTAAGTATGAATAAGTTACTTAATTCCTCAGAGAATTCTGCATGAGAGGATATTGTTTACTAATGCAAATAAGCATTGTCTTTGCAAACTTCTAGTCTTAGGCTTGTTGGAGGTGCTGAGAGGTTAGCCCATCTAACTCAGTACTCAAGTCCCTTGGCCTTCTAGGGCTTCTACTTCCTCTAATGTTTGAGTTGAGCAAGTGGTGTCAGGTGTCTCTTTCAACTCTAATCTATGATCTTGTGACCCTACCTAAAGTCAAAGAGCAATTATTTATTAGAGGCTAGATTTTAACCCATGTCTTCTTGATTTCATGGAAAGCTCTTTATCCAATATGCCATGCTGCCGCTCCAGAGGTACTCATAATAGGCACTAAATAAAAAATTGCTGAACTTAATTGGATGCCACCAAATTTTGGCCTCTTGGCTTGCTAATTATTAGTCAAATTATTCAATCACTATCCATTATTCTTGACATGTGACCTGCCCTTCTTTTTTATTGGGAAACTGTTCCCAGAACATTTATACCCTTGACTTCCAGAGTGTTTGTTGCAATGATTCGGCTAGCAGCTGCTGTGGGGGTGAAAGACCACCACAAGCCCAGCAACAAAAATGCTGCCAGCACGGGTTCTCTTGATCTGCTTTACTAAGGAAAGCAATGTTAAGGGGTTAGCAATCTTATTTCAATCCTACATACAAATATCATTCATATAGTTCAGGGGAAAAATCCAGCACCCTGAACTTCAGAGGAAATGCAAATAAATTAGAAACATACATTATAAACAGACCAAATACATAGTTACAAAGAAACCATCAACATCTGAGTTCTGAGTTCCGCGTCTGAGGCTCTTAGAGCCGCTGTCAGAGTCCTGAGCCTCCAGGAGTGAAAGCCTCAAGCAAATAGCTCTGTTCTCTTTTTATATACTCTTTAGCCATTGTTAAATGTCATCTGAGGGAGCAGAACTCAGGCTCCTACTATTGGCTCTGGTCTTAGCAACTCTCCTTAGGACCCTCAGGGCTTCACACCCACTTAGGCTTAGCACCTAGTAGATAGGGGTTTAGGCCTGGGACTTTGCACCTAGTAAGGCTCAATCAAAGACACTTAATCATTCTAAAACAATAAGAAAGTCCTATCTTGGTTACCAATGCAGTGTTTTGCATTATCGGTGGGCTTCTCTCCTCCCCCACACACATGCCTTGAATTTATTGCTTTTAGTAGATTGAACTTAATGGTCATATTAAGCACAAACAAAATAAAACATTATACATATCCAAATCCATGATGATTTCTAGTCAGGATGGGAAAGATCATGATATGACATTTCTTTCCTTCTGGTGCACTCAGACAGATGTTGGCATTCATTCCAAGTGATTAAGCCTTGAACTCAAGATATTGCAGTTAAAGCTATTTAATAATTAAACTTTAGATTTAAAAAAAACATGATAATTAAGTGCTAACATTTACCTTTACGTTTTAACTACACTCTTTTTTTTTCTGAGTTGAATATCTTTAGTTTAAATTGTAGTAGCTGAATTTGGAGAAAAAAAACATAAAAGAGAAGCTGCTCTCTTTTCTATTAGGGGGTAGTATATAGAGACCTGGGTTCAAGTCCCTCCTCTGATACATACAGACTATGTAATTCTAGGTAGCTTAAAAAACCCAAAGGATCCATACATAAATACACGCATGGGATTAATAAATCCAAATAGTAGTTCTTTCTCCTGGCTACCTGCCTTGAGAGGCAGCTAGGTGACTTTATGGATAGAACACTGGACCTAGAATCAGGAAGACCTGAGTTAAAATCTGGCCTCAGGTACTCACTAGCTGTGTCAAGTCACTTAATCTCTGTTTGCCTTAATGTACTGGAGAAGGAAAAGGCAAACCACTAGTGTGATCGAAGATCTTCCTTGCCCATTCAATATGCTTCAGGTGGAGCTAGTTAAGGGAAGCTTGATTAGGAGAGGTTTACTTGTAGGCAGGCCCACACTCTTTTGCTATTAGCTGCTAAGCCTCAGGCCTACATAGGGTATATACCCTGTGCACCGCTATTAAACTGAGACTAGAGAGCTGCAGAGACTAGAGAGCTGCAGAGACCAGAGAGCTACAAGAAAAAGAAGAAGAGATAACTGCCAGAGAGGATGGAGAACTGGAAGAGACAAGAGACAGAAAGAGAACTGCAAGGATTATGAGAACTGCAAGGGCTTTCAGAACAGCTGGAGGAGAAGACACAGGCAAGCAGACAATTACGATTCATAAATGAGTGTTTATGGGAAGGCCCTAGCAGAAGGGAAGGTTATGGGAAGGTTACAGGATGGTTTGACTCTTTGCTGTGTTTTAATCTCCTTGCTATTACATTGAGGTGGACTTAATGTTTTTGGGATACTATTACTGCTATGTTAAATTGGGGTTATTAGTTTTGGGATTCAATCCTCTGGTGTCTGAATAAATGTTTTACTTCTTCTGCCTCCTATACAGAGAGTCTCTTATACTTTGAGATTCTGAAGTCTACAGGCATATTCATGGTCAGCATCTATATAATGAATCTTGCCTTACTGATATACCACTCCAGTTTCTTTCCCAAGAAAACCCTATACGGAGTTATGAGGAGTCACCCATGATTCAATGACTAAATAACAACTGCTTGCCTTGAACCTGGGGCAGACAGGGGAGGGAGGATGGAGAGTAGAGAGACTGAGTTTCCCTTTCCCATGCTCAATCACCTGTCATCCATTAAGACCATTTGTCATAAGTATGGTATGTAATTAGAAAATCTGAAACTCAGCTTACTTTTCTGATCAGTTGTTTCAACAATCCAGCTAGCAGCTTCTGTGGGGGTGTGAGATCCACCCACAGCCAACACCCAGAAAGCTGCCAACAGCACAAGTTCTTTTGATCTGCTTAACTAAGGAAAGCAAGGTGAAAGGGTTGACAAGCTTACTTTAATTCAGCATACAAATACCATTCACTTAGTTCAGAAGAAAAAGCCAGCACCCTGAACTTCAGAATAAAATACAAATTACAAATATCAACAGATAGACCCAATACAATTCATAGTTACCAATATCTAGGTTCAGCCCCGGAGCTCAGAACAAGGGCTGGCTCAGAGTCACATGCCACCACTACTGCGGCAAAGAGCTCCCAAGAACAGACAGCCAACCCCTGGTTTTTATATCCTTTTCAGTGTCAGGGGTGAGTCACACATGCGATTCACCCATGTGACCTAGAATCGTCACAGAGAGGTGGACTTAAACCCACGTGGTCTAAAAGCGTCTGCTCTCCCAGACATGTAAACTAGGCCCTCCCTGGAGCTAGCCCCACCTTGGGCCCCACCTTAGTTGCCAATCTACACTCACTAAGGTTTTACACCTAATAGGATTTTGGGCCTGGGGCTTAGCACCTAGTAAGGCTCAATGAATTACTCAAAGGGAAGAAAAGCCAAACTATTCAAGGGCACTTGTTGAACTAAGTGCTAAGGAGCCCATTTTGCTTACCAACACACTCTACCTCTTGTTCTAGGATACATTATCTAATCAGTCATGTATCCTAGAACATACATTGTGATCCAATTACGAAGGAAACTAAAACATATCATTCACAATAAAGCAAAACATATCATTCAGTGACATTCCCAAATATTGGTTTACAATTCAAATGTGACCCACCCCTAGGTCCCAGCAAGATAATCTCTTCAATCAGTCATTCCCAAAATACTTGTTAACAATTTAAATGTCCACCCCTAGGTCAAAGCAAGTTAATCCCTTTAGCTCATACAAAGTGTCCAAATAAAGTACTTCTTCAGCAGCACACTGCCATTGCAGGATTTTTCCCAGTGCCCTGAGGCACAGGCATGCTTTAGTTAGTAAATTCCTAAAGCAAACAAACAAACAGATAGACTTCTCTTGGGGATGTCTGCTCCCCAAACTGCCAGTGCAGGCTTCCATGTGGTGCCCAAAGTCCCAGTTTCAAAGAAAGAGTCCAAACAAAGTTCTTTTAGGGTCTATTCTCCCCATTATGTTCCAGTCCCTGGTTCCAAGTCCTGAGGGGCGACTAGACAATAAAGGCCAATGGGGTAGGGTCCCTGGGGGGTCCCAGGCACTTCCCTCACCCCAACAAAAACAAATCCATGTCTCCCTCCTGGATCCCAAGCAGCCCAAGCTGAAGGGACCAAAAAGGCAGACTCAGTGCCTTGCTGCAAAGTTTCCATCTTGCCTCAGGGCTGAATTCCAAGCTCCTAGCTTCCTGGTTGTCTAGTTCTGGGTGGCCCCTCCTGGCGTCTGCCAGAATCTGGATTGCAATGTAGGTGATTCTCGACCTTTTTGCTCACCTCAAAGTTCTCTGCTCTGGTTGGGGAAGGCAGGGAAAAAGCACATTCAGCTTCTTGCTGCAAAGCTCCAAGCTCCTGGGTTCCACCTCCAGCTGGCCTCACCTGGCTTCTTCTGGAATGTAAGCAATTCTTCACCACTTTGATCCTCTCTCTGAAGTCAGCTCCAAGGCAGCTCAGGGCATTCAGCTTTCTGAAGTTCCCATGCAGGCAGTCTCCTGCTCTGTCTGGATCAATATTTTGGCAGCCGCTGTCTGCTTCTTCTTTCTCCTAACCAGCCCCTCCTACCAAATCTGTAGGAAGGCCATTCTCCAAATCTCCAAGGCCATTCTTCACTCCTGTTTCAAAACTCCATATACAATATAATCTCAAGACATTCACCGTTTCAGCACAGTCCTCCGAGCCAGGCTTATCAGCTTAAGCCCTGGGAAGAAGGGATTATCTCCTGCTCTGGGCCCCTGGGAAACCACGTCCAGCACTTTCCCCGGCCTTTGCTCCTGAGGCTGCACAGAACCATAGCCACCCCAACTACAAAGAGCAGTCCAAAAACAGGGAAACATTCAACCAACCCAGCACCCCGAAACGCCATGCTTTCCTGTTAAAGGCAGATCCTGCCGACTACACCATTTGTTTCAACAATCCAGCTAGCAGCTTCTGTGGGGGTGTGAGATCCACCCACAGCCAGCACCCAGAAAACTGCCAACAGCACAGGTTCTTTTGATCTGCTTAACTAAGGAAAGCAAGGTGAAAGGGTTGACAAGCTTACTTTAATTCAGCATACAAATATCATTCACTTAGTTCAGAAGAAAAAGCCAGCACCCTGAACTTCAGAATAAAATACAAACAAATTACAAATATCAACAGACAGACCCAATACAATTCATAGTTATCAACATCTAGGTTCAGCCCAGGAGCTCAGAACAAGGGCTGGCCCAGAGTCATATGCCACCACTGCTGAGGCGAAGAGCTCCCAAGAACAGACAGCCAAACCCTGGTTTTTATATCCTTTTCAGCGTCGGGGTGAGTCACACATGCGACTCACCCATGTGACCTAGAATTGTCACAGAGAGGCAGACTTAAACCCACATGGTCTAAAAGCCTCTGATCTTCCAGACATGTAAACTAGGCCCTCCCTGGAGCTAGCCCCACCTTGGGCCCCACCTTAGTTGCCAATCCACACCCACTAAATTTTATACCTAATAGAAGTTTGGGCCTGGAGCTTAGCACCTAGTAAGGCTCAATGAATTACTCAAAGGGAAGAAAAGCCAAACTATTCAAGGGTACTTGTTGAACTAAGTGCTAAGGAGCCCATTTTGCTTACCAACACATCAGTGTATTGCATCTGGGAGGACCGGTTGAGAGTCCTTATGTTAGCTGTTACTATTGTCTCACTTCCTTGCAACACACAGACCTAAAGTCTACACACCTATAGAATTTATGTGTAGTTTAGTACCCAGGAATAAAAGTGGGGGATTTTCTATCATAGCAAATTCTATTGTTTGAGAAATTATGATACCCTATCAGTTGTTTAAATTCGTACTATCTGCTCCAGAAAAAAAGTAGCTTGTATTCTGAAAAATCAAAAGAGATTAATATTTGTTTTGAAAAGGTTTTGAGAATTTGATGCATACTTTCCACATAAAAAACAGTTTTTTTCCTGATTAGGTTTAAACTCCTTGCAGTAACTGGAGAGATAGCAATATGTCTCAAAATTGACCCTGGGGTTAATGGTTTTATGGCCTGTATTTCACTGGACCCAATGGTACTTTGGGAGGTGTTGCATAGTAGCTAATTATTTCATAATTGTGTTTTGATTAAACTTCATGTATATAACCTTGCATGGCTGTCTATCAGCCAGGTAATTTCCCTAGTCCTGTTATGCTTCATTCTAGGATTCCTGTACCCTACAGGGTAAATTAAGAAGTCATGGAAAGAGGTCACAAGCCAATCAACACAGTGAACTGATTAGCAAACAAAAGTAATTGCTTGAGTTCCCACAGGCAATTACTTTGTTTCCACTGACAGATCTGCCCAAAGGTCATAAAAACAGCTCAGCTCAAGGTTCATAATTCAGGGCTAGATTTTCACATAGGAATACCTCCCTCTCCACCCTTTAAATGAAGTATATACATCTAAGCCAGGGGTGGGGAACCTGTGGCTTTGAGGCCACACGTGGCCCTCTAGTGTAGCCCTTTGGTGGAATCCAAACTTCACAGAACAAATTTGTTCTGGTAAGGTTCTCTACACCTGAGTCTAAGCTAAAACATTTGAGGGTGAGTTTCTCATATAGCAATCACTCAATCATGTATGTATGTATGTATATATGTAATATATATAGGTATATATGTGTATATATGTATATGCACACACAGATATATTCATACACATTTACATATATACATATATGCATACACACATATACACATATATATGTACATATTTATATATATGTAAAACATTGGGTACCATTGCATACTTTGGTAAGTGCTTGGGGACATTTAAAGCAGGACAAAACTAGGCTACTTTTCTTCTGAATTTTGGTCACTTGAACTCATGCCAGTGTTTACATCTCCTTTCCAGTGGATTTCTAGGACTTAGCAGTTTCTTAGACAAGCCCATACTCAATCAAATATTTTTTTTTCCATTTCTGAAGAATGGCTAGAAGTTGAAAACACCACGATATCTATTAAGTTAGTACTCAAAAAAAGAAGCATTCATAAACACACATCAACTTTCTTTTTCCGTTGAAATACAATCAACAATTTCTTGCATTTGATCTATGACTTAGGATATGGAACTCTGAATACCCAGGAAAGAGATGACTGAATTGATGGTTGTTTGCGTTGTTTAGCTTTTGGAATGGGATCTACATTCTTGGATATGATCTTGACAATGGCTATCTTGCTGTCATAAGATAGGCTCTCTGTGCTCTGAAAGTCCAATCAATCTTAGGAATGGTCTTGGAGATGCCTGTTATCTAAGAGTAGGAAGCTGGTGCAGTGTAGCTGCACAGAGAACTCAGAAACATTATGTAAAGCAAAAAGAAACAAACAAAAATATCAAGTTTTTAACAAATAGGCAATACAATTATAAAAGCTTATAATTGACTTCAAAAACCAATATTAAGCTTTTAACCAGCAAATAGTGATAATGATACATTTCAATTGAATGCAACAAACATTTGATCATCCTGTTAAATATCAAAAATGTAAGAAGGGCAGAGGATAAAAAGAGCAGAAAAATACTTCTTGGACTTAATAAGCTTCTATTCTCCTACATTATACTTAATGTAAACATATTATACTGGAGAGTTTTCCAAAATGAGCATCAGATTGGTGGTTACAGTTTAATAAAAGCAATAAATAAATGCTGTCTCACATAGGGCCTTTATTCAACACTTGGCTTTATATTTACAAATAACTACCCACATCAGGAGCATAGAACATCCTAAAGAGGTCTATAGCAATCATATAAGAAACTGAGTTATAAGATTGCTGGAGAAAGGCCATCCATAACAATTACTGTCCGTTTTAAAATGTTTTATCGAAAGAATACCATGCATTCTGGACGCCTGGAAATCACGAAGATAGGTTCACTGGTGCTTGAAATTTTAATTGAACTCCAAAGGACATTCTAGCAAATATTCTGATGCATATGGAAGCAAGATAATTTCTTTGATGATGAGAATATTTTGAGGTGTTCGTATTTAATCAACATAAGTAACTATGTCAATTACTATTCTTTAAGAGTAAGAGTCATTCTGAAAGCACAGATGTAATGATTTTAAAGAACAGATAGAAAGTAGCCTGGGATTAGAAAGTTATCTACAGTGGATAAAAATTTTCCTTTCCTAGTGCCGTATTTCATTGCTAGTTCTTTTCAAAGATGATGCCAAAGAACTTCAGCAGCAATGGTGATTTAGGTAATGTGGGCATCTATCTGCTGCAAGATTGAGAAAAGTAGATTACTACTTCTAATGAATGCTTTTTATAAAAAGGTTTCCTAAATGTTCCTAGTCAGTTTATCCAGTAGACAACACACACACACACACACACACACACACACACACACACACACACTGCAATCTGAGTATACAGTCAGGACTCAGTAAGTAGTCAGTAAAAACAAACAAACAAACAAAACAAAAAGCCCAAGTGATTAAAATTGATTTCATTACTTAACAAAGGCTGTGAGTCGTTTCAACTGTGGTATGAAACATGATGCTCATAGATGTGATTGTATGTGAACTGTGCTACATTATGGTCTCTTATGAAATAGTCTTTCCTGCTTATTGTGATCAAGCATAAAAAATTACATTGAAATACTATGACTTCAATTATAAATTTGTGTCTAAAAATATTGCTTTGAGAACCTTACAATTTTCATATTACATAAAATAGAGGACCCCTTTCCTCCTTCTCTTCCCTTTCTCTCTCCCTGTTGAATGAAGTGTATTTCTGTACCCAACTGTGTGTGTGTGTGTGTGTGTGTGTACATGCACATTCTTCCTTCCTCTGACCAGTCTGTATGAGAGTGAGGTCTGAATTTCAGGTGATTTCCCCTTTCTCCTTACTTATATAGAATTCTTTTTTATCTTTTTATTTACTTACTTATTTTTTAGCATTCATTTTTTTACAAGATTCCGAGTTACAATTTTTCTCCCTTCCTCCCCTGCACCCTTCTGAAAATGACTTGCAGTTTGATATGGTTTATACATAGGCTATCATGTAAAACATATTTCCACATTCACCACAGTTGTTGAAGAAGAAACATATCAAAAGTAGAAAAAATAAGGAAGAATAAATAAGTGGAAAAATATATTTCGATCTGCATTCAGAATCCATCAGTTCTTTATCTGGATATGGCTAGCATTTTCCTTCCTTAGTCCTTTGTACTTGTCTTAGATCATTGTGTTGCTGAGAAAAGCTGAGCCATTCATAGTTGATCATCACATGATGTTGCTGATACCATGTACAGTGTTTTCCTGGTTTTGCTCATTTCACTTTGCATTTGTTCCTACAAGTCTTTCTAGGAATTCCTTTACTCTGTGTGTGTATGTCTCTCCTATGTTTCTTGTAAGCAATATATTGTAGGAAACTGGTTTTTGATCCACTTTGCTATCCACTTCTGTTTTGTGGGAGAGTTCATCCCATTCACATTCACCATTATGATTACTACCTATTTCCCTCCGTTGTATTCTTCCTCCATGTTTGTCCTCTCTCTCCTTTCACCCTTTCCCATATCATCAGTGTTTTGTTTCTGTCTACCACCTCCCTTGATGTGCCCTCCTTTCTATTATTCCCCCTTCTGCCCCCAAATTTACTTAATCTCCTCCCCTCCTATTTCTCTGTGGGGTAAGACAGATTTCTATATTCGTCTGATTGTGTATATAATTCCCTCTGCGAGCCAATACTAATGAGAGTAAGGTTCCAACAATGCCCATTGCCCTGACCATGTTCCCCTCCACTGTAATAGGTCTTTCTTGCCTCTTCATGTGAGATAATTTGGCCCTCTGGTTCCAGGACCTCAGGGAAGTTTTTCCTTGATAATCTTTTGAAAGATGCTCATCAGAACCTCCTTTTGATTATGGCTTTCATGTAGTCCAATGATTCTGATATTCTTCTCCTGGATCTATTTTCCAGGTCAGTTGTTTTTCCCATAAAGTATTTTACATTTTCTTCCATTTTTTCATTTTTTAAAAATTGTTTGATTGATTCAAGATATCTCACAGAGTCATTAGCTTCCACTTGACCAATTCTAACTTTTAGGGTATTGTTTTCCTCAGTACACTTTCGTATTTTCTTTTATATGGCCAATTGTATTCTTTAAGGAGTATTTTTCTTCAGTGGATTTTTATATATTCTTTTCTGTCTGGCCAATTCTATTTTTAAGCAGTTTTCCAAGCTTTGAGTCTTTTTCATAGTTCACTTACATCACTCTCATTCCTTCCCCCCATTTTTCTACCTCCCTTATATGCTTGCTCTTCCATGAGTTCTTTCTGGGCTTGAGGCAACTTCCCATTTTTCTTTGGAGTTTTGCCCATAGGTGTTTTGACACTGTTGTCCTCTTCTAAGTTTGTGTCTGGGGCTTCCCTGTCACCATAATAACTTTCTATGGTCAGATTCTTTTGTTGCGGTTTTATGTTCATCCTCTCTGCATTTTATTTGACTTATTCCTTAGTTTTATATTTAAACTCTGTTCCCAGGCTGAAAGGGGCACTATCTCTGGCTTCTCACGCTAGTGGCTGCAGGCCATGGCTGTTTACTTGATGCCACATTGATCTTGCCCTGATGCACACAGGGAAACTTTATGTCTGGTGCTGTACTATGGAGGTGGGAGCGGGGGGTGGAGGGTGGGGGTTGGCTGAAGCTGCTGGAGGCAGTGGGGTCTGGCAGCTTACCAGGTGCTGAGCTGGGCTTGTAGTGTTGTTGTCTGGCCTGTGCTGAGGCCCATTAGTATTTTACTGTATATTCCCATGGCTACACTGAAGCATGGGGAGGTCTGGCCTCTGGAGGTGGCCTGTTTGCTCTGGGCTGCACCAAAGCATGTGATTGTTCTCAGAGCGAGAGTCTGCCAGTTTTCCTGGCTATGTTAAGGCACACAGACATCCTGGTGCTTGTATTTGCATGCTCTACCATATTGGAGCTCAGGATCTTCTACTGGTTTACTTAGGTAGGTCTTGCTGCTGACTTGCTTGGGTGCTTCCTGTCCTGGGCTGCAATCCTTTTACTTGAGTGAGATGGACCTTTCTTGTCAATCCTCCAAGTCTCCTGGCCTAAAAGACCACTACATCCCATCTTTCTGCTGGCTCCATTGTTCCAGGATTTGTTCTGGGGTGCTATTTTATGGTTGGTTGGTCATTTGGAAGTGAATATGAGAGAGCTACAGAAATTTAATGCTTACTCCACCACCTTTGCACTAGACTTCTATTTGTGCACTCGGATTATGAATTATTTTCTGTTCTTTCTTTTCACTCTTCTTATCTCCACAGCATATTCCTCTTCTCTTCTCTGTATTTCTTTTAAGATCAAGACATAAGCAGCAGAGCCAAGAGGGCACTGTGAAAGGAAGGAACTACCAGAGCTCTCTTACAAATTCTGTCAAAAAAGCAAATCTGAGCAGATTTGAGAGTTAGAAGTCACTAGTAGACTGAGAGGCATAGGAGCACCATGGATTGGCACCAGACCAAACCATCCATGAACAGCAGAGAAATCCAGCCAGCATGCCAGTCTGGGAGGTTGCTGGGAGAGCAAAACACAGGAGCAGGAATAGGACCAGGGCAGAAGTACAGGATATAGCTGTGATTGACCCCCAGGCCTCTCAGTCCAGATCAGGAGTCTGTTGGAGCGCAGAGCCTGCAGCCTGCAGGAGCAGCTACCCAGATGCCTCCAACCCACAGTCTAAAGGTTTGAAACTCACCTTCTTGAACTTCTGGTAGCCATGATGGCCAGGTAAAATGGCACACATCCCTCTCTTGAATAAACCCAGAAAAAAAATCCTCAGGAGAAACAGAGGAGCCAGAAGTGGGGCTTCAGTAGCAAGAGAAGTGGGGGAGTGGGGCCTTCCTGTGGTGGCAGAAGTAGACTAGTCCAGGAAGACAGGTGTCCCAGCACAGACAAGAGCTGAGACCACCTATACTGTAGAACACACCCCCCAGCAGTCAGACCACCCCTCCCCCACACCTCATGAAACCAGAGGCCATAGCACATAAAGCTAGATCCCAACACAAGAAACTAGGGACAGAGCCCCCTGAGCTCCAGAAGCAGAGATACACTTCAGAAACCAAGAGGAAAAAAAACCATGAAATAAAATACCAAGAAGCTTTCAAAGATAATAGATTCATATTAAAAAGACAGAGATGATCAAAATACCACTTCAGAAGAGGACAGCATGGACGCTACATCCACATCTGAAACCTCAAAAGGGAAAGTCAACTGGTCTCCAGACCTAAAACATTACTGGAAGAACTCAAGGAGGACTTTAAAAACCAAATTAGGGAGGTAAGAGAAAAAATGGAAAAAAAAATCCATGAGGAAAAGAAAACTTTAAAAGGTAAAATTGGGGAACTGGTTAAGGAAAATCAGAATGTAATTGGAGAAAATGTCTCATTCAAAAGTAAAATCAACCAAATGGAAAAGGAGATAGAGAAGATAAAGGAAGAAAACAAAACATTAAAAATTAGAATTGGGCAAGTAGAAAAATCTAAAAAATATGAAAAAAATAGAAGAAAATGTGAAATATCTGATTGGAAAAACAATGGACCTGGAAAACAGATCAAGGACAGACAATCTAGGAATTATTGATCTACCTGAAAGGTATGATGAAAAAAAATATCCTGGGCATAATTCATCTTCCACGAAAACCTTAAGGAAAATTACCCAGAGGTCCTTGAGCCAGAGGGTAAAATTGTCATTGAAAGAATCCATCGATCACCCCCTAAAAGAGATCCCAAATTAAAAAGTCCAAGAAATATTATAGTCACACTCCAGAACTACCAGGTCAAGGAGAAAATACTGCAAGCCTCTAGAAAGAAACAATTCAAATATCATGGAACTACAGTCATGATCATGCAAGATCTTTCAGCTTCTACATTAAAAGACAGGAGAAATTGGAATATCATACTCTGAAAGTCAAAGAAGCTTGGACTACAACCAAGGATCAGCTACCCAGCAAAAGTGAGCATAATTTTCCTGGCAAGGAGATGGACATTCAATGAAATAAGGGAATTCCATACCTTCCTGATAAAAAGGCCAGAGCTCAACAGAAAATTTGATCTCCAAATACAAAACTCAAGAGAGACATAAAAAGGTAAATGGGGGGGGGAAGCCCTAGTTAATCAATAAGGCTAATTAATTACATGCTTATATAGGATTTTTTTGGATATATAGTACATATATTATATATATGTATGTATGTATGTATGTCAATATTGAGAACAGTGTACTCATTATGACAATTGAAAGAGATATTCATACACTGTGGATATCAGTATAAAATAACTGATAAGATAAAAATATAATTGAGAGATATAAATACATGGTTCTGGGAGAAGAGGTAAGGAGGTAGTAGAAAAGGGTAAATAATATCACATGAAGAGGCACAAAAACATATTGTAGTAGAGGGAAAGAAGGGAGGGAGAAGAGCAGTATTTGAGCTTTACTCTCACTGGATTTGGTTAAAGAAGGTAATAACATACCCTGATAGGTATAGAAATCTAAGTTGTCCTACAGGCAGTAGGAGGGAAAAGGGAAAAATAAAGGGAGGGGGTTGGTCAGAAGGGAGGGAAGAAGTAGCAAGTAGAAATTGGTAAAATTAGGGAGGGGAATGAAGAGGGAGGGTAAACAGAGGAAGGCGGGGATCAAAAGCAAAACTTTGTTGAGTAATGAAAAGGGAAAGGGGAAAGGGAGAAATGAAAGCATAAACATGGGGAAAATAGGTTGGAGAGAAAGACACAGACAGTGATCATAACTGTGAATGTGAATGGGATGAACTCTCCCATGAAACGGAAGCAGATAGCAGAATGGATTAAAATCCATAATCCTACAATATGCTGTTTACAAGAAACACATTTGAAAGACGGGGATACACACAGTGTAAAGGTAAAAGGCTGGAGTAGAATATATTGTGCTTCAGCTAAAGTAAAAAAGCAAATATATCAATCCTAATCTCAGACAAAGCAAAGATAGATGTAATTAAAAGAGATAGGGAAGGACACTACATCCTGCTAAAAGGCACCATAAGAAATGAAGCAATATTATTGTTTAACATATATGAACCAAGTGGTATGGCATGCAGATTCTTAGAGGAGAGGTTAAGGGAGTTACAGGAAGAAATAGACCATAAAACTATAATAATGGGAGACCTCAACCACCCCCTCTCTGAACTTGATAAATCTAACCTCAAAATAAACAAGAAAGACATTAAGGAGGTGAACAGAATTTTAGAAAAAGCAGATATGACAGACCTCTGGAGAAAACTGAATGGGGATAAAAAGGAATATACTTTCCTCTCAGCGGTACATGGCACATTCTCAAAAATTGACCATGCACTAGGGCATAATAAACTTACAATACAGTGCAGAAAGGCAGAAGTAGTCAAAGCATCTTTTTTCAGATCATGATGCTATAAAAATATTTGTAATAAAGAACCATGTAAAAATTAATTGGAAACTAAATAATGTAATTCTAAAGACTGAGTGTGCCAAAGAACAAATTAAAGAAAAAATTAATAACTTCATTCAAGAGAATGACAATAATGAGACAACATACCAAAACTTACGGGATGCAGCAAAAACAGTTCTTAGGGGAAGTTTTACATCTCTAAATGCTTACATGAATAAAATAGAGAAAAAGGAGATCAATGAGATGGGAATGCAACTGAAAAAGCTAGAAAAAGAACAAATTGAAAATCCCTAAATAAATACCAAATTAGAAATACTGAAAATCAAAGGAAAGATTAATAAAATTGAAATCAAGAAAACTGTTGAATTAATAAATAAAATGAAGAGGTGGTTTTATGAAAAAAAAAACAATGAAATTGATAAACCTTTGCTCAATTTGATTAAAAAAAAAGAAAGAAGAAAATCAAATTACCATTATCAAAAATGAAAAGGGCGAATTGACCTCCAGTGAAGAGGAAATTAAAACAATTATTAAGAATTATTTTGCCCAGTTGTATGCCCATAAATTTGACAACCTTAGGGATATGGATGAATATCTACAAAAATATAAATTGCCCAGGTTAACAGAAGAGGAATCAAAATTCCTAAATAACCCCATCTCATAAAAAGTAATTGAGAAAGCCATCAATGAACTCCCTAGGAAAAAAATCTCCAGGGCCAGATAGTTTTACATGTAAATTCAATCAAACATTTAAGGAACAATTAGTTCTTACACTTTATAGACTATTTGGGAAAATATGTGAAGAAGGAGTCCTACCAAATTGTTTTTATGACACAAATATGGTACTAATACCCAAACCAGGAAGAGTCAAAAAAGAGAAAGAAAATTATAGACCAATTTCCCTAATGAATATTGATGCAAAATTTTTAAATAGAATATTATGAAAAAGATTGCAGCAACTTATTGTGAGAATAATGCCCTACAACCAGGTAGAATTTATCCCAGGAATACAAGCCTAGTTCAATATTAGGAAAAATATCAGCATAATTGAACATATCAGCAACAAAACTGGCAGAAACCATATGATCTTCTCAATAGATGCAGAAAAAGACTTTGACAAAATACAACACCCATTCCTATTAAAAACACTAGAAAGAATAGAAATAAACGGAGCTTTCCTTAGAATTATAAATAGCATCTACCCAAAATCATCAACAAGCATTATTTGTACTAAGGATAAGCTAGATGCATTCCCTATGTGATCAGGGGTGAAACAAGGATGCCCAGTATCACCCCTACTATTCAATTTGGTACTAGAAATGTTAGCTGTAGCAACAAGAAAAGAGAAAGAAATTGAAGGAATTACAATAGGCAAAGAAGAAACTAAATTATCACTTTTTGCAGATGATATGATGATTTACTTAGAGAATCCTAGAGAATCAAGTAAAAAACTACTTGAAATAAAAACAACTTTAGCAAAGTTGCAGGATATGAAATAAATCCACATAAATCCTCAGCATTCCCATACATTACTAACAAAGCCCAACAGCAAGAGATAGAAGGAGAAATTCCATTCAAAGTTACTGTAGACAGGGCCTATATGAACATAATTATGAAACACTCTTCACGCCAATAAAGTCAGATCTAAATAAATGGAAAAATCTCAGTTTCTCATGGTTAGGCAGAACTAATATAATAAAAATGACAATTTTAGGTAAATTAATTTATTCATTCAGGGCCATACCAATCGAACTACCCAAAAATTATTTTACAGGGCAGGATAAAATAATAACAAAATTCATTGGAAAGAGCAAAAGGTCTAGAATATCTAGGAAATTAATGAAAAGAAATGCTAGAAAGGTGGCCTAGCCATACCAGATATTAAACTGTAATATAAAGCAGCAGTCATCAAAACTACCTGGTACTGGCTAAGAAACAGAGTCATGGATCAGTGGAATAGGATAAGTACACAAGACGCAGTAGTCAATGACTATTGCAATCTACTCTTTGATAAACCCAAAGAATCCAGCTTCTGGGCTAAGAATTCACTATTTCACAAAAACTGCTGAGAAATTTGGAAAATGGTAGGGCAGAAACTGGGCATAGACCAATATCTTACACCCTATGATAAAATAAAGTCAAAATGCATTCATGATTTAGGAATAAAGGCTGATGCTATAAGCAATTTGAGAAAGCAAGGAAAAGTTTTCCTATCAGATTTATGGAAAAGCAAAGAATTCTGGCCATGAGAAGAGATAGAGAGCATTACAAAATACAAAATGGATAACTTTGATTATGTTAAATTGAAATGTTTTTGTATAAAAAAAGCCAATGGAACAAAGATTAGTAGGGAAGCAGAAAACTGGGAGAAAATCTTTACAGCTAATGTCTCTGATAAAGGCCTCATCTCTAAAATATACAGGGAACTGAGCCAAATGTATAGGAATACAAGTCATTCCCCAATTGAGAAATGGTCAAAGGATATGAACAGGCAGTTTTCAGAGGAAGAAATTAAAACTATCTATAGGCATATGAAAAAATGCTCTAAATCACCACTGATTAGAGAAATGCAAATCAAAACAGCTCTTAAGGGCAGCTAGGTGGCTCAATGAGTAGAGCACCAGCCCTGGAATCAGGAGGACCTGAGTTCAAATGTGGCCTCAGACACTTGACACACTTACTAACTGTGTGACCTTGGGCAATTCACTCAACCCAAAGTGCCTGCCTTCCTCCTCCAAAAAAAAAACAAAAAACAAAAAACAACTCTTAGTACCACGTTTCTCCTGTCAGATTGGCTAAAATGACAAAACAGGAAAATGATAGATGCTGAAGAGGATGTGGAAAACTTGGAACACTGTTACATTGCTGGTGGAGTTGTGAACTGATCCAGACATTTTGGAGAGCAATTTAGAACTATGCCCAAAGGGCTATAAAAAGGTTCATACCCTTGATCCAGCAATACCACTTCTAGGGTTGTATCCCAAAGAGATCACACAATTGGGAAATGGACCAATCTATACAAAAATATTTATAGCAGCTCTTTTTGTGGTGATAAAGAATTGGAAATCAAGGGAATGCTCATCAATTGGGGAATGGCTGAACAAGTTGTGGTACATGAAGATAATGGAATACTATTGTGCTATAAGAAATGGGGAAGATACAGACTTCGTAATAACCTGGGAAAACCTTCATGATATAATACTGAGTGAGTGGAGCAGAACAAGGAGATCATTTTACACTACCACAGATATATGGATTCTGTGATGACTAACCCTGATAGACTTTGCTTTTCTCAGCAATACAAGGTTCAAACACAACTCCAAAGGACTCATGACAGAGAGAGCTATCTACGTCCAATGAATGAACTATGGAATCTGAATGCCAATTGAGGCACCCTGTATGATCTCCATTTTTTCCCTTGGTTTTCCTTTTTTTTTTTGGTTTTGTTTCTTCTTTCATCTGATTCATTCTATTGGTCATAATTCTTCTTTACAACTTGACTATTGAGTAAATAAGTTCAATATGAAGTTATATGTAGGAGATATTTTGAAGTCCATGCTGTCTTGGGGAGGGAGTGGGGGACGGGGGAAGAAAATCTGGAACTTAAAATTATGTGGAACTGAGTATCATAAACTAAAAATAAAAAAATATTCTTAATTATAAAAAAAGTTCAAGACATAACAGTGCTACTCTCAGGGATGCTGTATAAGTCTACTCCAGGAGATGCTAAGATTCACACCAATATTTGAATATTAGTAGTTTATCCTTGTTTAGCTCTTTTCTGATTGTTTATGTTTACATTTTTATATGTCTCATAACTCCTCTGTTTGAACTTCAAAGTTCCTACAAAGTTATGGTCTTTTCATTAGGATTGCTTGGAAGTACTCTACTTCATGTTTTCCTACATAGTCAAGAATTTCCTGTTCCCCTTGTGTATCTTTTACTTATCTATTAACCTTTGAATTCATGTATACATTTTTTTTCCAGAAGGTGTAAATAGCATTTTGTTTGTTAAAATCTATTTTAAAATATAAATACTTACAAATACTTGTTCAGTTGATTTTTCTATTGTTTAAATTTATGTATGAAATAAATTATTAAAATTAATTTGTTCTCTGAAGTATGATTAGGAGAACTAAAATTTTGCATTTTTAGATGCCTTTTTTTAGTGTAGTACAAATAGCTGTCAACTTGGAGTCATTGCACCTGAGTTTGAATCCTGGCTTTGCAATTTGCTCCTTATATAGCATTGGGCAAGTCATTTAAACTCTATGCACTTCAGTCTTCTCATCTATAAAATGAAGTTTTTCATTGGGGTAGCACTGGAAGAGCCCTCAAAGACTATTTAAGCCAGCTCTCTCATTTTATAATCACTACATTATATTATATGGAATCAGGGAGAAGATTTGAACTCAGGTTTTCTGGTGCAAGAATGTGGGTTCTTAACCTAGAGTTGATGATCTTGGTTGAATTTCATTTTTATTTTGATAATGATATTGATTGAAAATATCATTGACAATGATATTTTCACAAAGATTCCTTTGTAATTCTATATATTTTGTGCATTTTATAATGTTCCTTTGAGAAGGGGATCAAAGTCTTTGCCAGACTGCCAAAAAAGCCTGCAACACAAAGGACTATTAGAAACCACTGATCTAGAGTAAATATTTTCTGCTATATCATACAACATTCTAAATGAATTCTAATGTTACTTGCTGACCTCAATCTATGATCTAATCACTTGTGATTTCAATGCTGTAGGCCTCAGGCTGAGGATATTTCTCTATCAATTCAGAACCCTCCTTGTATCACCAATGCAATAGTCACAGTGCAATCAGAGATTTTGAATATGCCAGCATAGTTCTGAATGGCAAAATATAACAGACTCTCTATATGGGAGACAGAACTAAAACATTTATTAAAACAGCAGAAAGCCAAATCCCAGCACCAGGAAGCCAAATCCATCACTGCAACAAAGATGTTTATACACATTATCACTGCAGGGAGCACTAGCATCCCAAAGCCTTTCTCCTGCTTGGGCCTTCCCACAAACAAACACTCACAATCCTAGATCCCATTATACCATGACAATCTCTTGATCTTCTGATGCCAGTCACTGTGTAAGACATCACTGAACTACAGAAAAGTTATGAGAATAAGGAAACCTTTCCATTTTGAAAAAAAAAAAGGTAGGCTCAGTGAGCCTGATTATTAATCTTTCAATCAATAATCAAATATTAAATACTTACTATGTGCCAATCACTCTGCTTATATGTTGACAATGTATCAATAAGAAATTACGGATTACAGCTTAAGAATGATACTGAATGGTAGTGAGAAGAAAGCAGAGGGTCAACCAGAAGAGTACAATATTAATTATCGTAAATGGAGAAACTTACATTGTTCTTCAGTTGTTAGATTTTCCCCAATTACATCCCTCTTGGTGGACTGAGTCACGGTGAGATGGCCTTCCCCCAACTCATAGGTATTCTTATTCCATCCATTTTCTTACTTGTTGTGGCATTACCCTGGAAAACAGCCTAAGATAGAAGCTTCATGTGGGATAGAGATGGTCTTGAAGAAAATGTATACTCAATATCAAATCAACAGCCATTCAGAGTATTTCATTTATGGGATTTAGTAAAGTTAAGTAGAGAGTGTGTTCATCATTCAGCGATCGCCCTTCCCTTAAGCATTCAGTCTCTCATTTAGAAAATAAGCTTTCAGGAAGTTATCTTCACAGTATGAAAGAAGACATGTTAAAGAAGACATAGTCCATGTATAATTTAAGCGTAAATGTTTTGTCTTTTTGAACAAATTCAGATTTACCTTTCAAAAAAATCTGTTGTATTTTGCTTTTATATAAATTCCTTTCCCAATATTCCCCTCCCCCCTCCTAGACCCTGAAAGACATCTCTTAAAAAATTTAAGGTGGATTTGATTGATTTTCTCATTAAAGTCACCTCATTCCACTTGATATATGTGATAAGATGCCAAGATGCCATAGTGCCTTAACCAAGTGGAAACAATCAACCTCAAAAAAGGATTTCAGTTTCAGTCACTCATTCACTCAATCACTCATTCATAGGTTTTTGACTAAATTAGAAAAGTACTTGGACCTGGGGTGATGTTGCCTCAGATGATGGCACAAAGTGACTATGTAAACTTGGTAATACCCTAGCGGTTGTCTTTGAATTTTCAAGCTAGTCAGAATTGGAGTCATTCAAAATGTTTGAGCAAGCATCACATTCTATTTAAATCTCTGAAGAGGTACTGTATTGGAGTGAATTGAGGGCCTCAGATTTAGCTTGGCCTAGGTCTCCTTAGTATAAAGACCTTGAGAACTTTGAAAAGTCTGGGGAATGTTGCACTTCACATCTTCCAACTGGTGTCCTAGGGGATCAGCTAACACTTACTTTTGCATAGGGAGCCAAGGACAAACTGGGTCTAGATGCATGGCTTCAGCAAAGATTCTAGCAAAGACACTATGCTATGGCTAAGGGAAACTTATCATGCACCCTACAAATGAGAGAAAAGGAATTCCAGCAAGTAAACTTTACTTGCATGGAATGAAAAGATGCAAGAAAGTTTTCAGAAATAGGATCACTGGGATTTAGTAAATGATATGGGGGATAAAGGAGAACGAGTTATAAAAATGCCAGATGTTTTGAATGTGAGTGACTAAGGGGATGATAATGTCAAAATCCAAAATAGGGAAATTAGGAAGAGAAGCTTTTAAAGAAAAGAGAATTGTAGGGTGGATCCTGGAGAATTTAGAGTTCATTAAGGTCATGGTGCCAGGTAGCTAGAATCAAAACATCATAAGCACATAAAGTAGCAGTAGCATCTGTAAAGCCAATCAGTAAGTGAAAGATCTTTCCTGCCCATTGAATAGTCCTCAGGTGGGGCCAACAAAGGGAGGCTTGGTTAGAGGCAGGCCCATATCCTTTACTAACTAGGTGTGAGGCCCCAGGCTTACACTCTTTTGCTAGTTAGCAAACTAGTTTGCTAATTTGAGAGGCATGAAGCCCTCCAGGCCCTGAGGGGAATTGCTAAGACCAGAGCCAATGGTATGTGCACTGAGTTCTAGTCAATCAGATGATGGCAAGGACTGTATAAAAAGAGAGCAGCAGAACAAGGAGCAGCAGAGTGGAGAGCAGCAGGATTCAGAATCAGAGAGCCACCATCAAGAAAGAGAGTGCAGAGTGGGGAGTGCTGAATAAGAGATGGTTGCAGAGATCAAGGAACTTAGAGTCAGCAGAGCTGCAGGAGTGAATGCTGGGTACAGAGTTAGGATTCATGAATGATTTTTTTATAGGAGGGCCCTAACAGTGGGAGGAGGCTACACTATGGCTTGGTTCCTTGCTATAATATTTTGCTATGATTTCCTTGTTACTACAGTGAGGTGGGCTTACTGCTTTTAGAATATTATTGCTATTATATCAAATTCAGGGCATTGCTCCTTGGATTTGATCCTCTGGAGTCTAAATAAATGTTATACTTCCTCTGCCTTCTACCTAGAGAATTCCTTATATTTTGCACTTCTGAACCACTCAGGCATGTCCATGGCCCTGAGGTCATGAATTTTGCCTTACTACTACAGCATCTCTATTTACTTTCCTGAATATTATGAGTCATAGCTCAGAAGACGTGGAAGAATTAGAGCTAATATTTATGTAGTACCTCAAATATTTTTCATTGGGGGTGGGGAGTGGAGTCAAGATGGTGGCTGGAAAACAGGGACTCACTTAAGCTCTCCCCCAAATTCTTCCAAACAACTGCAAAAATGGCTCTGAACAAATTCTGGAGCTGCAGAACACATGAAAAAACAGAGGGAAACAAGTCTCCAGCCCAAGGCAGCCTGGATGGTCCATAGGAAGGGTCTATCACACTGTATTGGGAGCAGAGTACAGCCCAGTGTGGGCTGTGCCAGGACAGACTAGACCGAGAGAAGGGCAGAACAGGCCTCAGGGCCATGAATCACTGAGCTGTAGCAGTTACCAAACTTCTCAAACCATAAACAAATACAACTGAGCAGGTTAGTGGGAAAACTTCTGGATTTGGGTGAGAGAAGAGCAGTCTGGCCCCAGCCCTGGGGGTGGCAGAGGTGGTGTGGTGGCAGCAGCAGGACACTCTGGCGGCTGCTTCCAGACATCCAGCAGCAGCTGCTTCTGCATGCAGTGAGAGGAAGCAACCCACGGATCAGAGCAGGAGTGCAGGGATTCTTTTGCTGTTCAGAGGAAGGGTTCTCTTGTTTTGCCCTTCTTGGATCTGGGTCTCATTCCTGGTTGGAAGTTCTTGGGGGAGAAGGAGCACTGGTGTGGCAGAGCTTGTGGTGACTGTTGAGTAGAGGTAGCTTTGAAAACAGCAGCCCAAGGTCTCTGAAGCTTGGGACAAAGCACTCTCCACCCTAAAAACAGTTAAACCCTGACAAAAAGCTCAAGGCTCATGTAGTTGTCTGGGAATATGAGCAGACAGTGTAAAAAGACTCAAGCTTAGACTATAGAATTGTTTTTTGGTGACAAAGAAGATTAAAACATACAGCCCCAAGTCAACAAAGTCAAAGAAACTCCAAGAAAAATATGAATTGGTCTCAGGCCATGGAAGAGCTCAAAAAGTATTTGGAAAAGCAAGTTAAAGAAGTAGAGGAAAAATTGGGAAAAGAAATGAGAGGAATGCAAGAAAATCATGAAAAACAAGGCAATGACTTCATAAAAGAAAGACAAAAAAAATGAAGAAAATAACACCTTAAAAAATAGACTAACCCAAATGGCAAAAGAGCTCCAAAATGCCAATGAGGAGAAGAATGCCTTAAAAGTCAAAATAAGGGGTGGAGCCAAGATGGCAGCTGGAAAGCAGAGACTTGTGTGAGCTCCCCACCGAGCCCCTCCAAAAATCTATAAAAAATGGCTCTGAACTAATTCTAGAACTGCAGAACCCAGAAAATAGCAGAGGGAAGTAGGGCTTCAGCACAGGACAGCCTGGATGGTCTCTGGGTGAGATCTATCCCGCATGGAGCTGGGAGCAGAGCACAGCGGAGCGGAGCAGAGCCCAGTGTGCGCTGCATGGACCAACCAGACCAGGAGCCGGGCAGAGCGTGCCCTAGTGCCCTGAATCAGTGAGCTGCAGCAGTTAATAGACTTCTCAACCCACAAACACCAAAGACAACAGAGAAGGTTAGTGGGAAATGCTGCAGGAGTAGAAGGAGTTCATGGTTCGGCCACTGCCCCAGGGCCAGCAGAATTGGGGCAGCTACAGAACTAAAGCTGCAGTTACTTCTGGCCCCAGGCCCACCTGGTGGGAGGAATTAAGTGATGGATCAGAGCAGGAGTGAAGAGCCTGCTGAAGATCTAAGTACAGTCCGTGTTGGGGGATCTTGGGGAAGGAGGAGTGCTGGTGTGGCAGAGCTGGCACATCCCCCCAGGTGTGGAACATAGTTCCCTTAACTCTACAAGCAGTCATACCCTGCTGAAAAACTCAAGGGTCAAGTTAGTTGGGTGGGAATATGGCCATACAGTGAAAACACACCCGGATTCAGTCTCAGACTCTGGAATCTTTCTTTGGTGACAAAGAAGACCAAAATATACAGACAGAAGAAATCAACAAAGTCAAAGAGCCTACAACAAAAGCATCCAAGAAGAACACAAACTGGTCTTAGGCCATGGAATAGCTCAAAAAGGATTTGGAAAAGCAAGTTAGAGAAGTAGAGGAAAAATTGGGAAGAGAAATGAGAAGGATGTGAGAAACCATGAAAAACAAGTCAATGACTTGCTAAAGGAGACCCAAAAAAAATACTGAAAAATATACTGAAGAAAACAACACCTTAAAAAATAGACTAACTCAAATGGCAAAAGAGCTCCAAAAAGCCTATGAGGAGGAGAATGCCTTGAAAGGCAGAATTAGCCAAATGGAAAGAGAGATCCAAAAGACCACTGAAGAAAGTACTACCTTATTGGAGCAAGTGGAAGCTAGTGACTTGATGAGAAATCAAGACATTTTAAAACAGAACCAAAGGAATGAAACAATGGAATACAATGTGAAATATCTCATTGGAAAAACTACTGACCTGGAAAATAGATCCGGGAGAGATAATTTAAAAATTATTGGACTACCTGAAAGCCATGATCAAAAAAAGAGACTAGATATCATCTTTCAAGAAATTATCAGGGAGAACTGCCCTGATATTCTAGAGCCACAGGGCAAAATAGAAATTGAAAGAATCCACAGATTACCTCCTCAAATAGATCCCCCAAAGAAATCTCCTAGGAATATTGTCGCCAAATTCCAGAGCTCCCAGATCAAGGAGAAAATACTGCAAGCAGCCAGAAAGAAACAATTTGAGTATTGTGGAAACATAATCAGGATAATCCAAGATCTAGCAGCTTCTACATTAAGAGACTGAAGGGCTTGGAACATGATATTCCAGAGGTCATTGGAGCTAGAATTAAAACCAAGAATCACCTACCCAGCAAAACTGAATATCATGCTCTAAGGCAAAATATGCATTTTTTTTTAACAAAATAGAGGACTTTCAAGCTTTGTCAGTGAAAAGACCAGAACTGAATAGAAATTTGACTTTTAAACACAAGAATCAAGAGAAGCATGAACAGGTAATCAAGAAAAAGAACAATAAAAAGAGATCACAAGGGACTTACTAAAGTTGAATTGTTTTGTTTACATTCCTACATGGAAAGATGATGTGTGTGATTCATGAGACCTCAGTATTAGGGTACCTGAAGGGAATACGCATACATATATATATATATCTTTATGTATATATATATATATATATATATATATATATATATGTGTGTTTATGTATGTATACATGTATGTGTGTGTGTATATATATATATATATATATATATATATATATATATATATACATATAGAGAAAGAGAGAGCAGGCACAAGGTGAGTTGAAGAGGGAAGATATCTAAAAGAAATAAAATCAAATTAAGGGATGAGAGAGGAATATATTGAGAGAGGGAGATAGGGAGAGATAGAATGGGGTAAATTATCTCACATAAAAGTGGCAAGAAAAAGCAGTTCTGTAGGAGGGGAAGAGAAGGCAGGTAAGGAGGAATGAGTGAATCTTGCTCTCATCAAATTTGACCTGAGGAGGGAATACCATACATACTCATTTGGGTATCTTACCCCACAGGAATAAAGGAGGAAGAAGATTAAAAAAGGGGGGGATGATAGAAGGGAGGGCAGATGGGGGTAGAGGTAATAAAAAAACAAACACTTTCAAAAGGGGACAGGGCAAAGGGAGAAAATTCAAAAAAAGGTGGATAGGTTAGGAAGGAGCAAATTATATTTAGTTTTTCACAACATGAGTATTGTGGAAGGGTTATACATAATGATACACATGTGGCCTATGTTGAATTGCTTGACTTCTTAGGGAGGGTGGGTGGGAAGGGAAGAGGGGAGAGAATCTGGAACTCAAAGTTTTAAAAACAGATGTTCAAAAACAAATAAAAACGTTTTTGCATGCAACTAGAAAATAAGATACACAAGCAATGGGGCATAGAAATTTATCTTGCCCTACAAGAGAGGAAGGGAAAAGGGGATGGGAGGGGAGTGGAGTGACAGAAGGGAGGGCTGACTGGGGAACAGGGCAACCAGAATATATGCTATCTTGGAGTGTGGGGGAGGGTAGAAATGGGGAGAAAATTTGTAATTCAAACTCTTGTGAAAATCAATGCTGCAAACTAAATAAAAAAAATAAAAATAAATAAAAGTCAGAATTAGCCAAGTGGAAAAGGACATCCAGAAGATCACTGAAGAAAATATTTCCTTAGTAATTAGAATGGAGTAAGTGGAAGCGAGTGACTTTATGAGAAATGAAAAAATTATAAAACAGAACCAAAACAATGGAAAAAATGGAAGACAATGTGCAAGATTTCATTGGAAAAACCACTGACCTGGAAAATAGTTTCAGGAGAGATAATTTAAAAATTATTGGACTACCTGAAAGCCATGATCAAAAAAAAAAAAAAAAAAACACCAGCCTAGACATCATCTTTCAATAAATTGTCAAGGAAAACTGTTCTGATATTCTAGAACCAGAGGGTAAAATAAAAATTGGAAGAATTCACGTATCACCTTTTGAAAAAGATCCCAAAAAGAAAACTCCTAGGAATGTTGTTGCCAAATTCCATAGTTCCCAGGTCAAAGAGAAAATATTGCAAGGAGCCAGAAAGAAGGCTTGGAATATGATATTCCAGAGGTTGAAAGGTGCTTGGATTAAAACCAAGAATCACCTTCCCAGCAAAACTGAGTAGCAAAATATGGATTTTCAATAAAATAGAAGACTTTCAACTTTTTCCATGAAAAGACTAGAGGTGAATACAAAATCTGTCTTTCAAATACAAGAATCAAGAGAAGCATAGAAAGGTAAACAGGAAAGAGAAATCATAAGGGACTTACTAAATTTGAACCATTTTGTTTACATTCCTACATGGAAAGGTGATATTTGTAACTCATGGAACCTTTCTCAGTATTAGGGTAGTTGAGGGATATACATATGACAGAGGGCACAGGGAGAGTTGAATATAAAGGCATGATATCTAAAACAAAAAAAAAAAAAAACAAAATTAAGGGATGGGAGAGGAATACATTAGGAGAAGGAGAAAGGGAGAGATAGAATGGGGTAAATTATCTCACCTAAAAGTGGCAAGAAAAAGCAGTTCTGTAGGAAGGGAAGAGAGGGTATGTGAGGGAGAATGAGTGAATCTTGCTCTCATCAGATTTGGCTTAAGGAGGGAATAAAATATATACTCAATTGAGTATCTTACCCTACAGGAAAGGAGGGGGGAAGGAAATAAGATAGGAGGGATGATAGAAGGGAGGGCACATCAGGGGAGGAGGTAATCAAAAGTAAACATTTTTGAAAAGGACAGGGTCAAGGGAGAAATTTGAATAAAAGGGGACAGGATAGGATGGAGGGAAATAAGTTAGTCTTTCACAACATGACTATTATGGAATTATTTCGCATAATGATACATGTGTAGCCTACATTGAATTGCTTGCCTTCTCAAGGAGGGTGGGTAGGGAGGGAAAAAGGTAGAGAATTTGGAACTCAAAGTTCTAAAAACAAATGCTCAAAAAAGTTGTTTTTACATGCACCTGGGAAATAACATATACAGGCAACGTGGTATAGAAATCTATCTTGCTCTATAAGAAAGTAAGGGGAAAAAGGATAAGTGGGGCAGTGGGGTGAGTGGGGAAAGGGCAATCCGAATATATGCCATCTTGGAGTGGAGCAAAAGATAGAAATGGGGAGAAAATTTGTAATTCAAAATCTTGTCAAAATCAATGTTGAAAACTAAAGCATTAAATAATAAAAATATGAAAAGACAAACAAAAAAAACAAAAAGAAAATTATTCACTGATATTATTATCGCATTTGATCCTTCACCCACTAAGGTATCTAAAGAGGAAGAGGTGTGGATTAAGAGGAAGAAGAGAGTGACAATATTTGTATTTGTGTGTGTGTGTGTATGTGTGTGTGTGTGTGTGTGTGAGTGAGAGAGAGAGAAACAGAGAGGACTTCCAGCATCCAAGATGGTGGAATAAGCAGTGAGTGTCTCTCACTATTCTTTATTAATCTTGAAAAATGCAGAAAATACGGACCTAGGAAAAATCCTGGAACAGTGGAACCAGCAGAATGATGGGGTAGAGCAGGTTTTAGTTCATGAGGCTAGGCCGATTAACAGGAATGGTCCCTCTTGCTGTGGCTAAAGGGAAGCAGTACAGAATGGGAGGTGTCCAGACAAGTCAGCATCAAGCCAAACCTGAGTAAACCAGCAGGAGATCCTGAGCCCCAGGGTGGTGGAGCTGGCAAATGCCAACACTGGGACCCCTGTGTGCCTTCACTCAGAAAGAGGAAACAGCAGACACCAGCCCAAAGAAGAACCACTTGCACTTCACATGGGCAGCCATTAGCAGCTGAGGCTACCCTTGCTCTAGCCCAGGCCCCGGGGGAAAAGGAGACCTCCAGGGACCAGACCACGCTTCCACCACACATCATGTCACAGGCTTCAGAGTAACCACAGAGGAAACGCTGAAAGACCTCAGCACATTCCAGCCAGTTCCAGCTCAGCACCAGGTAAGTCACAGAATTGTATAGCTTCCAGATGCTAGAACCAAAGGCCCCAGCACAAAAAAGCCAGTTACCAGGCCCCTAGCACCAGCCCAAGACTGGGACAGAGTCCCCTGTGCCTCAGAAGCAGAGATCCAATTTAAAGGCCAGTAAAAAGAAAATCACAATGAGCAAAAATTAACTTAAAAAAGAAAAGACCATAGATTTTTACTATGGGGACAGGGAAGATCAAAATAGAAACTCAGAAGAGGATAACATTGACACCATACCTCAAATTAGAATATGAACTGGCATCAAGCCCAAAAAGCACTCTTGGAGGAGCTCAAGAAGGATTGCAAAAGTCAAATTAGAGAGGTAGAAGAATAATTGATCAGTTCCTTTAAAAATACAATTGACAAAATGGAAAATAATTCACAGAAGAAAACAGCTCCTTAAAAAGTAAAATTGGCCAAATGTAAAAAGAGGTACAAAAGCTAATTGAAGAAAACAATTTGTTAAAAATTAGAATTGGGTAGGTAAATGCTAATGACTGCATGGGCATCAAGAATCAGTCAAAAAAAATGAAAAGAATGGAAAAAATAGAAGAAAACATAAAATACATCATTGGAAAAACAACTGACGTGGAAAATAGATCTAGTAGAGGTAATTTTAGAATTATTGGTCCATTGGAAAGTCATAATGAAAAAAGACCCTTGACAGCATCTTCCCAATCACCAAAGAAAACTCACCCCACATTCTAGAACTAGAGGGTAAAATAGTCATAGAAAGAATCCACCATCACCTCTTGAAAGAGATCCTAAATGGAAACTGAAAAGGAATATTGTAGCTAAATTCCAGAATTATCGTGTCCAGGAGAAAATAATGTAGGTAGCCAGAAAAATTCAAATATTGTAGAACTACAGTCAGGATTACAAAAGACCTTGCAGGTTATACATTAAAAGATCAGAGGATTTGGAATATGACATTCCATAAGGTAAAGGAACTTGTATTACAACCAAGAATCACTATCCAGCAAAACTGAGAATAATTTTTCAGGCATGGAGATGGACATTCAGTTAAATAGGGGGAATTCTAGACCTTCGTGATGAAAAGACCAGGGCTCAATGGAAAATTTGATCTCTAAATACAAGACTCAAAAGAGGCATAAAAAGATAAACATAGAAGAAAAAGAAAAAAATATTCAAGTAGGGCAAACTGTTTACATTCCTACATGGGAAGATAATACTTGTAAATCTTGAGAACTGTATCTTTATTATGATATTTAAAAGGGATATACATGGACAGGAGGTGTGGGTATAAATTAGCTGATGTGTTGATAAAAAACTTTATTAAGGAGTGAAATGGGATTGTAATGGGAGAAGAGGAAAAGAAGAGGCAGAAAAGGGTAAACTACATTTCGTGAAGAGGCACAAGAACATATTATAGTAGAGGGAAAGAAGGGAGGGAAATGAACATTGTTTGACCTTTACTCTCATTGGATTTGGTTAAGTTGGGAAAAATACACTCAGTTAGGTATAGAAATCTAACTTTCCCTACAGGGAGTAGGAGGGGAAAGGAGAAAGAAAAACGAAGGGGTGGTTGGGAGGGAGGGAAAGAAGAAGTAGTAAAGGAAAAGGGAAAGAAAAGGGAGAAGGCTGATGAAAGGGAGGGAAAATAGAGGGAGGTGGTGGTCTAAATCGAACTCTTTTGAGGAGGGAAAGGCAGAAGGGAGAAATAAAAGCATAAATGGGGGGATAGGATGGAGAGAAAGACACAGATAGTAATCATAACTGTGAATGTGAATGGGATTAACTCTCCCATGAAATGGAATCAGATAAAAGAATGGATTAAAAACCATAAACCTACAAAATGTCGTTTACAAGAAACACATTTGAAACAGAGGGATACACACAGGGTAAAGATAAGAGGCTGGAGTAGACTATATTATAATTCATCTGAAGGGGAAAAAAGCAGAGATAGCAATCATAATCTCAGACAAAGCAAAAGCAAAAATAAATCTAATTAGAAGAGATAAGGAAGGAAACTATATGCTACTAAGAGGCACCATAGACAATGAAGCAATATCATTACTAAACATAAATGCAACAAGTGGTATAGCATTGAAGTGCTTAGAGGAGAAGTTAAGGGAGTTGCAGGAAGAAATTGACAGCAAAACTGTACTAGTGGGGGATTTAAACTTCTCCCTCTCTGAACTTTTTAAATCTAATCTCAAAATAAACAAGAAAGAAGTTAAGGAGGTGAATAGACTTTTAGAAAATGTAGATATGGTAGACCTCTGGAAAAAATTGAATGGGGATAGAAAGGAATATACTTTTTCTCAGTGGTACATGGCACCTATACAAAAACTGATCATGTACTAGGGCATAAAAATTCACAATCCAGTGCAGAAAGTAGGAAACATTAAGTACATCCTTTTCAGATCATGATGCAGTGAAAATTATATGTAACAAAGGGCCATGGAAAAATAGACTAAAAGTTAGTTGGAAACTCAAAAATCTAATCCTAAAGAATGAGCGAATCAAACAACAAATCATAGAAACAATCTACAATTTCATTAAAGAGAATTATAATGATGAGACAATGTTAGGGGCGCTCTGGACCTAGTCCCCCCGAGAGGGTAGTGAGACACCAGGGAGTCTGGACCTGCTGATGTGGCAATGCCTGTGTGGCTTCTGGCATTTCAGCACTGGGGCGGCTCTTACTGGAGGAGCTCCACCCTCGGGGAGGAACGGGGGAGGAGCCAACCCGGAACACCCTGGTAGGATAGATAAGGCGTGCCCCAGAGAGGGTGTGGAGGAGTTTTTCTGAGATTTCTGGTAGGCCATGCAATAAAGCTGCTGCTTGTTCATTCCGGTGTACTGCCTGGTGATTCTCCTCTCGCATCCCCCGAGAGGAGCCGGAGACGTCCGAAGACCCGGGGGCAGGGTAAGTGGTAGGCGGTGGTCGGGGTGCAGCCCCCGACAGCTGGCGCCCAACGTGGGGCGTGACCAGTGAGGCCGCTCCTGCTCCCTATAGACAAGGGGAGCGGAAGACCAGGCAGCCCCAAGGAGACAGGTTGAGCCCTTGGGAAGATGGGACCAAAGGTCTGTAAAGCCCACGTTGAGCCGGAGGACAAAGGCATACTCGCCTGCCAAATCTACAAGGTCTGTAAAGAGCAAGGCGTTAGAATTCATATAAGAGCATGTAGAGAGTGGGTGGAGAAGGTCTGGGTAGTTAGCCCGTGGTTAGAACACACGGGGGTAGATCCGCAGAGATGGGGGTTGGTGGGCCAGCAAATGGCCTCTACCATAAGACGGACCCCTCATTCTTAGACCCTAAAGATTTTACGATCTATTCGGTGATAGGGGCTGCCCTATCGCCCCAGCCACTCCCTATACGGGATGAAAAGAATGCCCAAGTGGGGGCATCTCTGGTGGGTTCAGACGACGAGGAAGAGACGAACCCCGGGCCGAAATCCCTTTATCCTTGGGAAACGTTACAACAAGGCAAAGAGGACTTCCCAGGTTCCCCTCCGAGGGAGGAACTGTTCAGAACCCCACAAAAGAAGGAGGGGTGGAATTCCCTAGGAAAAGGAGGTGCTCATATGCCGCTCCGGCACCCCATAGACGAGGGGAAAGAGGGAAAGGAAAGATGGAGTCGGTGGGGGGGCACTCACGAGTCCAGGAAGAAGGAGGAAGCGGCCACCGCCCTAATGGCGGAGATGACGCTAGGGTCGCCAAGAGGCTTTTCACTCTGCACAAAGGGTGCGGCTACAGCCCGGCCCCCACAGAGCCTGCTTTCCTTCAGCCTACGCCAGGCTGTTAGAGACGGGGAGGACATAGATTGGGCAGATTGGGACTCCCCGATGGCGCTACCGGTACTAATAGAGAATCCAGGCGCTTTGGATGAGGATAGACATCACCGACCTGTTCCCTTTAAGTTTATTAAAGATCTAAAGGAGGCAGTCCAAAAGTATGGCCCAGGATCAGCTTATGTCCAAAAGGCTTTAGAATCATCTTGCCTTACGCTCCCCTGGACGCCATTCGATTTTCAGGAGGTCGCCGAGGCGATTTTCAAGCCCGCCACGGCAGTAGCCTTCAAGGCTTACACCCGTAGGGAAGCGCAGAAGTTTGTTGCAGAGAATAATATTATGGACGAGCAGGATGCCTTAGACACACATATATATATACACACACACATATATATACATATATATATATACATATATGTGTGTTTGTGTCTGTGTGTGTGTATATTTCTGTGTACATATATGTGTGTATATATGTATACGTATATGCGTGTATATACATATATATGTATGTGTATAGTACTGATACCTAAACTAGGAAGAATCAAAATAAAGAAAATTATAGACCAATTTCCCTAATGAATATATATGCAAAAATTTTAAATAAAATATTAGCAAAAGGATTATAGCAACTTATCATGAGAATAATACCCTTTGATCCAGTAGGATATATACTAGGAATGCAGTGCTTGGTCAGTATTAGGAAAACTATCAGCATAATTGATCATATCAAGAACAAAACTAACAGACACCATATGATTATCTTAATAGATGCAGAAAAAAGCTTTTGAAAAAATACAGCCCACATTCCCATTAAAAACACTAGGGAGCATAGGAATAAATGGAGCCTTCCTTAAAATGATAAATAGCATCTACCCCAAACTGTCAGCAAGCATTATATGTAATAGAGATAAGCCAGATGCATTTCCAATAAGATTGTGGGTGAAGCAATGATGTACATTATCACCAGTGCTATTCAACAAGGTACTAGAAATGTTAGCTTGAGCAATAAGAGAAGAAAAAGGAATTGAAGGCATTAGAACAGGCAATGAAGAAACAAAGGTCTAACCTTTTGCAGATGATATAATGATAATCCTGGACAATCAAGTAAAAAATATTTGAAATAATAAACAACTTTAGTAAAGTTTCAGGATATAAAATAAACCCACATAAATCCTCAGCATTTCTATATATTACTAACAAAGCCCAACAGCAAGAGATAAAAGAGGAATTCCATTTAAAGTTACTAAAGACGTTATAAAATATTTGAGAGTCTACCTGCCAAAACAAAACCAAGAACTATAAGAACACAACACTTCACACAAATAAAGTCAGATCTAAATAACTGGAAAAAAAACATCGGGTGCTGATGGGTACGTCTATCTAATATAATAAAGATGATGATTTTAGCTAAATTCATTTACTTATTCAGTGCCATACCAATTATACTATCAAAAAATTATTTTATAGAGCTAGAAGAAAACATAACAAAATTCATCTGGAAGACCAAAAGATCCAAGATACCGAAGGAATTAAGGAAAAGAAATGCCAGGGAAGGTGGCCTAGCCACACCAGATCTTAAATTGTATTATAAAGCAGCAATCATGAAAACTACTTGGTACTGGCTAAGAAATAGAGGGGTAGATCAGTGGAATAGGTTAGGTACACAAGACACAGTGGTCAATGATTATAATAATCTATTGTTTGATAAACTCAAAGACCCCAGCTTCTGGAATAAGAACTCATTATTTGACAAAAACTGCTGGGAAAACTGGAAAGTTGGTCTACTGGGCATAGACCAACATCTGACACTCTATACCAGAATAAATTCCAAATGGTTACATGATTTGTATGTAAAGGCTGATACTATAAGCATTCTGGGAGAGTAAGGAATAGTTTCTCTGTCAGATTTGTGAAGAATGGAGGAATTCATGACTGAACAAGATATAAAGAACATTATGAAATGCAAAATAGATAATTTTGATTACATTAAATTGAAAAGTTTTTGTACTTACAAAATCAATTCAACCACAATTAGGAGGGAAGCAGAAAACTGGGAAAGAATTTTTACAGCTAATGCCTCTGATGAAGGCCTCATTTCTAAAATATATAAAGAACTGAGTCAAATTTAGAAGAATGCAAGTTATTCCTCAGTTGATAAATGGTCAAAGGCAGTTTTCAGAGGAAGAAATTAAAGCTATCTACATTCATATAAAAATGCTCTAAATCACTACCGATTAGAGAAATGTGAATCAAAACAACTCTGAGGTGCACATCACACCTATCACATTGGTTAACATTACAAAACATAAAAATGGTAAGCATTGGAGAAGATATTGGAACACTGATTCATTGTTGGTGGAGTTGTGAACTGATCCAACCATTCTGGAGAGCAATTTGGAACTATGCCCAAAGTGCTATAAAAATGTGCATACCTTTTGACCCAGATATACCACTTCTAGGGTTGCATCCTAAAAAGATCATAAGAATGGGAAAAGGACTCACAGGTACAAAATTATTTATAGCAGCTCTTTTTGTGGTGGCCAAAAACTGGAAACTGAGGGAATGGTTGAACAAGTTATGGTATATGAATGTGATGGAATACTATTGTGCTATAACAAATAATGAACAGACAGACTTCGGAAAAACCTGGAAAAACTTTAACGAACTGATGCTAGGTGAAGTGAATAGAACAAGGAGAACACTGTACACGATAACAATCACAGTGTATGATAACTGACTTAGATAGAATTAGCTTTTCTCAGAAATGCAAGGACCTAAAACAATTCCAGAAGGCTCCTAATGGAAAGTGCCATCCACATTCAGAAAGATAAATTTGGAGCCTGAATGCAGATAAGAGCAGACTATTTTTTTGTTTTGTTTTATATGTTTATATCTCATGATTACTCCCATTTGTTGTATTTCTTCTGCACAACATGATTAATGTGAAAAAATGATTAAGAAGAATGTATATGTTGAGCCTATATCAGATTGCATGCTGTCTTGGGGAAGAGGGTGGGAGGAATGGGGAGAAATTTTAAAACTTATTGAAGTGAATGTTGAAAACCAAAAAATAAATAAATTAGAAGGAAAAAAAGGAAATCGATTAGAAAAAAAAGCCAGGAAAAAGGCAAACACAATTAGCAAACAGCAACTTAGAAAAACAAAGACCATAGTTTCTTACTATAGGGATAGGGAAGATCAAAACACAAATTCAGAAGAAGACAGCATTGAGACTATACCCACATCTGAAACCTCAAAGTGGAAGATGAACTGGTCTCAGTCTCAAAAAGCCTTCTTGGAAGACCTCAAGAAGGGTTTCAAAAGTCAAATTAGAGAGGTAGAAGAAAAATTGATCAATTCCTTTAAAACATCAATTGATAAAATGGAAAAAAAATTCACTGAAGAAAACAACTGCTTAAAATGTAAAATTATCCCAATGGATAAAGAGGTAAAAAAGTTAATTGAAGAAAACAAATTGTTAAAAATTAGATTTGGGCAAGTAGAAGCTAATGACTGTATGAGGAATCAAGAATCAGTTAAACAAGATCAAAAGGAGACAAACTCAGAACAAAATGTAAAATACTTCATTGGCAAAACAACTGACCTGGAAAATGGATCCAGGAGATATAATTCAAGAATTGTTGGTCTACTGGAAAGCCATAATGAGAAAAAGAGCTTTGAAAGCATCTTCCAAGAAACCCTCACTGAAAACTACCTGTGGCCCTAGAACCAGAGGATAACATAGTCATCAAAAGAATCCACCCATCACCTACTGAAAGAGATCCCAAATTGAAAACGCCAAGGAATACTGTAGCCAAATTCCAGAAAATATTGCAAGCAGCCAGAAAGAAACAATTCAAATAACACAAAACTACAGTCAGGATCATGCAGGATATTTCACCTTCTACATTAAAAATCAGAGAGATTGGAATATGATATTCTGTAAGACAAAGGAGCTTGGATTACAACCAAGGATCAACTACCCAGAAAAAAACTGAGCATAATCTTTCAGGCAAGGAGATGAACATTCAGTGAAATATGGGACTTCCAGACCTTCTTGATGACAAAAATAAAGATGAATGGAAAATTTGTTCTTCTAAGACAAGACTCAAGAGAGGCATAAAAATGTAAACAGGAAAGAAAAAAAAAAGTTATTTAATAAGGGCAAATTGTTTACATTCATACATGGGAAGATAACACTTATAAAGTCTTGAGAATTGTATGTGTATTATGACATTTATAAGGGATATACATGGACAGAGGGTGTGGTTATAAATTAACCAATGTGATGATGATAAACCTAATTAAGGGGTGCAAAGGGATTTTAATTTGAGAAGAGGAAAGGAGGCATAAAATGTTAAATTATGTCATCTGAAGAGGCACAAAATCATATTATAGTAGAGCTAAATAAGAGAGGGAGATGAAGAGAGATAGATAGATAGATAGATAGATAGATAGATAGAGAGACAGAGAGAGAGACAGAGACAGAGAAACAGAGAGAGACACAGAGAGAGAGACAGAGACAGAGACAGAGAGACAGAGAGAGACAGAAAGATATTTCCTTACCGCCATGATTTAGTGTAATTTTTGATTTGGAGACATGAAATAATCACGGAATATTGGGTATGGAGACTAACACTTCAATGAGTTTTTTTCCCTTTGTTCCTCATATGACATTGTTCTATAGCTCCCTTATCAGGCCCTTGCTAATTATTAAAGTTGCTGTTATGTTTGTGTGTATTTATTCCCTTACTAGACCAAAAGTGCCATGAAAGCAAGGATTCAATATATTTAAAACTTTTGAACCTCCTCCCCTGTATTTATAACAATGCTATGTACACATTAGACATAAAAGGTTTACTATTGAATTGAATTACATCACTAGAATATCCTTTCCAAAATAGAATTATCTTTTATTGGAATAAATTAGTGATCAAATTTCTTCTAGGCAATGAACAAAGAAAGACAAAAGAGAAAGAGGAAAGGGAGAGGAATGAAGGTAGTCAGAGGACCATTTCTTTATAATATAATAATTTTATTTTATACATGTTGCATTTGATATCTTCAAATGTAAGAGGTGTGTCATGAACCTTCTGAAAATCATAGAGGATGTAGAGTATTAGATTTTGAGCTAGAAAGGTGGCAAAGATAAGTAAATTTGTCTCTCATTTTATAGATGAGGAAGAAAGTAAAGTCAGTGAACTTATATAAATCTCCTAAGTTCACAAAATAAAAATTAGAAAAAGCAGGATTTGAACACAGATTGTTCTTCCTCTAAACCCACAGATCTCTCCTCTGTATGAATCAAGTTGGTCCCTAAATTTCTGGGAATATAATGAAGAAATTTGGAAGAGATTGACTCTTTTTCTAGATTGTAGGTTTTCCAACATTCTCAGAATATTATACCACAACTTTGCCATGTATAGTTGGCAAAGTTGTCCTGACTATTTCATTATTCCACCTGCCCTTTTCATGTTCTGATCATGCTGTCTTTGTGCTAGATAGGACAAAAAGAGGTGGAGGGAATGGGAGGAAAAACTGAAATACAACTGGGGTATGATCTCTGGTTCATTCTTTGACATTTGCTGGATCAAAAAAAAAACCCTTTCAAGTTTAAAAGAAAGGCATATTAGAATTGATTTCTATTTTGTTCCAAATGATACCCAGCAATAGGCAAACATCTAAATAACAGTATCAAGTTCAGTGTTTAATGTGACCAAATGTTAATTGATCAAATCAATAAAGATGTCAATTAAAAAAAAACATTGTTAAGTGCTTTCTGGGTACTTCACTATATTAAGTATAAGGGATACAGATAGAAAAACAATGCTCTCTCCAACCTCAAGGTGATTACAAAATAAAAGTTTTATATACACCTCCAAAGAATGTTCAGGTTTACATTGAATATTTACTCAAGTTAATTATCTACTGTAAGGCATTAAGCTTCCAGATGATGATGAATATCAACTCACTATCGAATATTCACTAAGCTGAACTGAGGAACAGGAGAACCAAGTGGATTGTAGTCCTGGCTCTATTAACTAATACTGACTTTGGCTCAGTCATGTAATGTCTTCCTTTTCCTCATATATTAGAGACACTTGGGCTACATGGTCTCCTGGGGGGTCCCTTCTGGTCTGAGTTTTCTACTCTAGCATGTGCATATTCAGTGTATTTTATTACATTCATTTTAACAGAAAAAATTCTTCCCTTTCATAATTCATTCTCTTCTTTTCCAGTTAGACTGCTTCTTATTAATTTTCATGTTGCTTCTCCTGTATTAGTTTTTATAACCTTGATGATTCTATGATATGTAAGTGTTAGAACAATTCTTTTCCAGCTCCCAGACAAGCTTAATTCCAAAGTGGCCAGTCACTGACTTCTTTGTTTCCTCTCTGTTTAGTTTAATCCCTCATGATTAGGTTGGGGCAGATTCTTTCATCTGCCAGTGGCTTATTTAGGTCTCAGTACAGCCATTTGAGCCTTACAATTTCCTTATTTTCTAATTTCATTTTTACAACTGACTCTGCTCAATGCCAGAGCCTCAAATGATGCCCTATTTATATTTCCGGTTGACTTTTTTTTACAGAGGCCTGGCCCATTATGTCTGACAGACTTATTAAATCATTCAGTAAGTTCCAGGGAATTACTAGTCTATTATTCAGTAATGTGAAATCTTATTTACCCCAGTGATTTGATCTTTCTCATTGTGTGTGTATTTTCCCACATCACACAAGGCAACTTGTCTTTGCCACAGTAATTCTGTCTCTTCTTTCTCTCTTTTGCTGAATGCTAGTGAAAAAGATCTTAGTGGAATCCAGAAAGTTGTCTATGTAAACACACTGATTTTTGTTGTTGTTTCTTGCCATTCATCCCTTCCTGGTAGTTCATCATTGCAGACACTTGTGAAAATGAATTCACATTTAAGTGTACTGGGCAAAACTTTCTGTCTCAGTTCTCTGCTCTGTAAGAATTCTTCAGAGCAATTGTGTGTAGGTCTAGGATCTGCCTTGGAGGTTAATCATTCTACATTATGCCCTTACTATATGTCACAATGAAATTTAGGGGAGCAAGATATGATAAATATTCTACCTGTACTATGCAAAAATGTTCCATGAATAATAGTATTTTGCTCTAGGATGAGAACACATGAAATCATCAGGTCCAAATCATTGGAATCATTCTTAATTCTTGAATATGTCCCTAATCCTCCTGATTCTCCATGTCCAATCAATTGTCAGGCCTTGTTCATTTACTTTCAAAATATATCTTGCCTTTATTCTCTTCTCTTTGTTTACACAGTCACCATACTAGTTCAGGTCTTCATCACTTCAAAACAACCTGAGTTTAAATTTGATCTCAGACACTTATTAGCTGTGTGACACCGGACAAGTCAATTAAACTCTTTTTTCCTTAATCCATTGGAGAAATAAATGGCAAACCACTAAAGTATCTTGGAAAAAACAAAACAAAACATGGACATTATGGTCCATGGGGTCGCAAAGAATTGGACATAAATGAATGACTGAATAACGAGTTGTCTCCCCCATTAGACTGTAAGCTCTTTGAAAACTTTTTGTATTTCTGGTGCTTCACACAGTGTCAGACACATAGTAGGATCTCAATAAGTGTTTATTACTCGATTGATTGCTGGCCTGAAGAAAATTAATAGTATGCTGTGTCATTTTATAACTTTCTCTGTCAAAATCCCCATCTCTTAACCTGCCTCAAAAGAGACCTCTCCCATTCTAGCTGAGGAATATAATTACTCTTCCCCCTTCACCCCCTAAGGTGTCTACCCGAGCAGAGACCCTTACTTTTGTTTACAGTCAGCTTTAGCTCAGCTTCCAGTAGTGACATGTCCCTTTGTCCTTGCTATTCCCCTCATCAAAGCTGGTGGTGATCTCGTCTAAAAATGGGAATCTAAGTCAGAGAGATGCTTATTGGGGTAATATCTTCTAGCTGGAAATTGGTAAAGGCAGCTAGAACTCATGACTAGTCCACTTTCCCCAGTTGCCTTTACCCTCTCCCATCCCAATAATGAAGTAATGGGGAGGATTTGAGAACTCTTAGCATGCATCTTCATCAAAATATCCCCCAATTGGGATTGTCTTGCCTTTGCCAGGGGTGATCCCAATGTTCTGCTGTTGAGAATACAGACCTGAATTTAAAGGGGCCTGTGATACTCACTTGGCATCTTTGGTCACTGAGAGAGATCAATGACCTTGTTTTATTGGTTATTGCTAGCCTAAATAATAAACTGATTAATCATACACAGAACTTTGTCTCTCAGAATTTCACTCAGCATAGCCAAAGACCATATATTAAAAGTACTAACACAAATTAAAGCTTATAAATAAAATGGTCCATGAGTTTGTCTTAAAAATGTTTGGATAAATGTATTTCAATATTATTAGTCTTTTTTATTAGAGACTTCCCCAGGCATCCAAAGGAGACCTTGACACCAAAAAAAAAAAACAGCCCTGCAAAAAATGATCTATGAATTTGTTGGGGCCATTTCAATATCATGACTGTGCATCAATAAGGGGACCACAGAGGACTGAGGGATATTTTGTATTTTTATATCAATTTTATGGGTTACCACAGCCCAATATTACCTAATGTCCAGCCTTCTTATGATACACTTCTCAAAAATAGATATACTAAAGATGGCAGAGAAAAGGCAAGGACTTGCATGAGCTCTCCTCCAAACTGCTCTAAACAGCTTTAAAAAAATGACTCTAAAAAAATCTAGAGCAACAGAAGCTGTAAAAGGACAGGGTGAAAAAAATTTCTAGCCCAAGACAACTTAGAATGTCAGCAGGAAAGGTCTGTTGCTCCAGGGTGAAAGAGTAGCACAGATCAGCTTTAGCACAGATATGGGCCCAGCAAACCAGAAGCAGGCATCAGGGTGACTGAATCACTGGTAGCAGTGGTAGTTTCCATGCCTCTCAGCCCATAGACAACAAAGCCAACTTAGAAGGTCAGCAGAAAAGGTGCATCACACCTGGATGAAAGTGAAGCACAGTAAAGCACAGGCTATACCAGCATGCCCCAGGCCCAGAAAACTGGGAGAATACCTTGAGAATGATTGAATCAACAGTGGTAGTGGTGGTAGCAGCAGCTGCTTCCAGAGCTCTCAGCCCACAGATGGTAAGGGGGTGGAAAACTGGTCAGAAGGTGATTATAGGGGTCTTTTTGTTAACACTGAGGCAGGTCACTATTGCTTTGCCAGATCTGGGTCCCAGTCCTGGGTGGCAGTTCCAGGGTGAGGAGGAACACTAACATAACATTGCAGCCACAGTGAAGGGGGGTACCTCCTCACAGTTCCAGGGTAGAAAAGAGTGCTTGTGGTGACTCACAAACCAGAGCACAAGCCAGGAGAGTAGTACACACCTGTCGTTAGATCATACCACCTTGGAAAAATTGAAAACTTACATGTCCATAGAAGTATCTCTGAAAACAACCAAACAAAACCCCTAAATATTGGGACAGTGCACCTTCCACCTTGGAAGCTGAGCTCTACTTTAACAAAGACTAAAAAGTCAGGTAACAGGCTGGGAAAATGAACAAACAATGGAGAAATAAAACTATGACTATAGAGAGTTATTATGATTACAAAGACCAAAACTCCCACTCAGAAGAAGATAGCAAAGTCAAAGCTTCCATATCCAAATCCTCAAAGAAAAATATGAATTGGTCTCTGGCCATGGAAGAGCTCAAAAAGGATTTTGAAAATCAAGTAAGAAAGGTAGAGGAGAAATGGGAAAGAGAAATGAGAGTGATGTAAGAAAATCATGAGAAATGAGTCAAAAGCTTGATAAACGAAACACAAAAATATCCTAAAGAAAATATCAGATTAGGCCATGGAAAAGGAGGTCCAAAAGCTCAGTGAAGAAAATAATTTCTTAGAAATTAGAATGGAGCAAATGGAAGCTAATGGCTATATGAGAAACCAAGAAACAATAAAACAAAGCCAAAAAAAATTAAAAAAGAAGATAATGTGAAATATCTCATTGGAAAAACAAGTGACCTGGAAAATAAATCCAGGAAAGAATTTAAAAAGTATTGGATTATTATCTATGATTTAAAAATCTATGATTTTAAAAAAGTGCATAGATGACATCTTTCAAGAAATTATCAAGGAAAACTACCCTGATACTCTAGAATCAGAGGGTGAAATAGAAATTGAAAGAATCTCCCAATCACTTTCTGAAAGAGATCCCAAAATGAAGACTCATAGGAATATCATAACCTAATTCAAGAGTTCCCAGGTCAAGCAGAAAATACTGCAAACAGCCATAAAGAAACAATTCAAGTATTGTGGAGCCACAGTGAAGATAACACAAGATTTAGCAGCTTCTGCAATAAAGGCTTGGAGAGCTTGGAATATGATATTCTAAAGAGCAAGGGAGCTAGGATTTCAATGAGAGGCACCTACCCAAGAAAGCTGAGTATAATACTTGAGGGAGGAAAATGGCATTCACTGTGATAGGCTACTTTCAAGGATCCTTGAGCAAAAGACCAGTGCTGAATAGAAAACTTGACATTCCAACACAACACTTAAGAGAAGCATAAAAAGGTGAAGTAGAAAGATAAAGCATAAGGGACTTAATAAGTTTAAACTGTTCACATTCCTACATGGGAAGATGATGTTTGTAACTCATAAAACGTTTCTCATTATTAGGGTAGTTAGAAGGAGTATATATAGTCAGAGCGCATAGGTGTACATTGAATATGAAGGGATGATATCTAAAAATAAATTTGAGAGGTGAGAGAGGAATGTACCGAGAGAAAGAGAAAGGGAGAGGTAGAATGGGGTGAACATAAAAGAGACAAGAAAAGAACTTTTACAGTGGAGAGAAAGAGGGGAAGATTAGGAGGAATGAATGAACATTACTCTCATCATAATTTTGTTCAAAGAGGGAATAATACACATAAGCAACTGTATATAGAAATCTATCTTACCCTACAGGAAAGTAGGAGTGAAAGGTGATAACAGAAGAAGGACTGATAGAAAGGAGGGCAGTTTAGGGGTGGGGGTAGTCAGAAGAAAAACACTTTTGAGGAGGAACAGGGTGAAAGGAGAGAGAGAGGCCAGAATAAATGGGGGTAGGGGGAATAGGATGGAGGAAAATACAGTCAGCAATAGCAACTATGAAAAATTTTTAAAGCAATTTTCTCTGATAAAGGCCTCATTTCTCAAACAAATAGATAACTGAGTCAAATTTATAAAAATGAGAGCAATACCCCAATTAATAAATGATTAAAAGATAAAATCAGTTTCCAGATGAAGTAATCAAACCTATCTATAGCCATATAAAAATACTCTAAGTCACTATTGATTGGAAAAATGCAAATTAAAACAGGTCTGAGGTACTACCTCATACCTATTAGATTGTCCAATATGAAGGAAAAGATAAATGACAAATGTTGGAGGAGATGTGGGGGAAATGAGACATTAACGCACTGTTGGTGGAGTTGTGCACTGATTCAACCACTTTGTAGAGCAATTTGGAATTATGCCCAAAGAGCTATAAAACATGAATACCCAAGGAGCAGAGCCAGGATGGTGGCTGGAAAGCAGGGACTTGATGAATCTCTCCCCCAGGTCCCTCCAAACACCTGTAAAAATGGTTCTGAACAAATTCCAGAGCTGCAGAACCCAAGAAATAACAGAGGTAATCAGGGCTCCAGCCCAGGAAAGCTTGGATGGTCCCTGGGAAGGGTCTATAATACAGAGCTGGGAGCAGAATGGAGCACAGTGCAGCATGGACCATGCCAGGACCAACTGGACTGGGAGCTGGGTGGAACTGGCAGTAGGGCCCTGAATCACCGAGCTGTGGCAATTACCAGACTTCTCAACCCTTAAATGCCAAAGGCAACAGAGAAGTTTAGTGGGAAAACTGCCAGAGTGAAAGGAGTGCTGTTTGGCCCTAGCCTGTGGACATGGAAGTGGTGCAGCTCTAGGGCTGCTTCTAGAGCTCCATCTGCAGTTGCTTATGGCCCCTGGCCCACCCCGTGGGAGGAATTAAGCAGTGGATCAGTGCAGGAGTGCAAAGCCTGCTTGAATCTGGGTTGAGGTCTGGGTTAGTAGTTTTTGGGGGAGGAGGAGCACTGGTGTGGCAGAGTTTGCTGTGTAGAAATAGCTTTGAAAACAGTGCACAGCCCCTTAAGCTTGGGACAAAGTACTCTCTACTCTACAAGCACTCATACACCGACAAAAAACTCAAGGGTCAAGTAGTTGACTGGGAGCATGAACAGGTAGCAAAAATGGACTCAGATTCAGACTCAGACTGTGGAATCTTTCTTTGGTGACAAAGAAGATCAAAACATACAGCCAGAAGAAGTCAATAAAGTCAAAGAGCTTACATCAAAAGCCTCCAAGAAAAATATGAACTGGTCTCAGGCCATGGAAGAGCTCAAAGAGGCTTTGGAAAAGCAAGGCAAAGAAGTAGAGGAAAAATTGGGAAGAGAAATGAGAGTGATGTGGAAAAACCATGAAAAACAAGTCACTGACTTGCTAAAGGAGACCCAAAAAATAGTGAAGAAAATAACATCTTAAAAATGGACTAATTCAAATGGCAAAAGAGCTCCAAAAAGCCAATGAGGAAAAGAATACCTTGAAAGTCATAATTAGCCAAAAGGAAAAGGAGGTCTAAAAGACCACTAAAGAAAATACTACCTTAAAAATTAGATTGGAGCAAGTGGAAGCTGGCAAGTTTATGAGAAATCAAGATATTATAAAACAAAACCAAAGGAATGAAAAATGCAAGACAATGTGAAATATCTCATTGGAATAACCACTGACCTGGAAAATAGATCCAGGAAAGATAATTTAAAAATTTTGGACAACCTGAGAGCCATTATCAAAAAAATATTCTAGGTATCATCTTTCAAGAAATTATCAAGGAAAATTGCCCTGATATTCTAGTGCCAGAGGGTAAAATAGAAATAGAAAGAATCCACCGATTACCTCTTGAAAATGATCCCAAAAAGAAAACTCCTAGGAATATTGTCACCAACATGCAGAGCTTCCACGTCAAGGAGAAAATGCTGCACACAGCCAGAAAGGAACAATTTGAGTATTGTGTAAACACAATCAGGATAACACAAGATCTAGCAGCTTCTCCATTAAGGGATGGAAGGGCTTGGAATATGATATTCTGGAGGTCAAAGGAGTTAGGATTATAACCAAGAATCACCTACCCAGAAAAACTGAGTATAATGCCCCAAGACAAAATATGGATTTTCAATAAAATAGAAGGATTTCAAGCTTTTTCAGTGAAAAGACTAGAGCTGAATAGAAAATTTGACTTTCAAACACAAGAATGAAGAGAAGCATGAAAAGGCAAATAGGAAAGAGAAATCATAATGGACTTACTAAAGTGGAACTGTTTTGTTTACATTACTACATGGAAAGATGATGTGTGTAATTCATGAGACCTTTCTCTGTGTTAGGATAGTTGAAGGGAATATATATATATATATATATATATATATATATATATATATATATATATATAAACACACACACACACACACACACATATATATATATATACATATATACAGAGGACACAGGATGAGTTGAATATGAAGGGTTGACATCTAAAAAAGAGAAGAATATGCTGAGAGAATGAGAAAGGGAGAGATAGAATGGGATAAGCTAACATAAAAGTGGCAAGGAAAAGCATTTCATTGGAAGGGAAGAGGGTATAGATGATGGGGAATGAGTGAATCTTGCTATCAGTTGATTTGACTTGAGGAGGGAATAACATACACACTGAATTGGGTATTTTACCCTACATGAAAGTAGGGGGAAGGGGATAAGAAAGGGGGGATGATGGAAGGGAGGGCAGATGGGGGAAGAAGTAATCAAAAGCAAACACTTTTGAAAAGGGACAGGGTCAGAGGAGAAAATTGACTAAAGGGGGACAGAATAGGATGGAGGGAAATATAGTTAGTCTTTCAGAACATGACTATTTATGGGAGTGTTTTCCATAGTGATACATGTGTGGCTTATGTTGAATTGCTTGCCTCCTTAGGGAAAGTGAGTAGGGAGAGAAGTGGGGAGAGAATTTGGAATTCAAAGTTTTAAAAGAAGATGCTTAAAAAAGTTGTTTTTGCATGCAACTGGGAAATAAGATATACAGGCAATGGGGCATAGAAATCTATCTTGCCCTGAAAGAAAGTAAGGGGAAAAGAGATTGGGGGAGGGGGAGTGGGGTGATAGAAGGGAGGTTCTGTCTTGGGAATGGGGCAATCAGAATATATGCCATCTTGGAGTGAGGGGAGGGTAGAATTGGGGAGAAAATTTGTAACTCAAAATCTCGTGGATAAAAATGTTGAAAACTAAAAAAAAAATTAAATAATACAGTATGGAATTAAAAAAAACATGAATACCCTTTAACCTAGCAATATCACTACTATATCTGTATCCCAAAAAAGATAAATAAATAAAAAGGACCTATCCATACAAAAATATTTATAGCAGCTCTTTTCTGGGGGTAAAGAATTAGAAACTTAAAGGATTCCCATCAATTGGGGAATGGCTGAAGAAGTTGTGGTATATGATTATGATGTAATACTATTGTACTATAAGAAGCGATGAGCAGGATATTCTCAGAAATACCTTGAAAGACATGCATGGGCTGATGCAAAGTGAAATGTCCTGTGTACAAAATAATAGCAACATTGTAGGATTATCGGCTGTGAATGACTTAGCTGTTCTCAGCAATACAACAATTTAAGACAACTCTGAAGGGCTTAGGATGAAAAATACTATCCATCCCCAGAGAAAGAATTGATGGTGTCTCAACAGAGATTGAAGCACATTTTCTAAAATTTATTTTTCTTGATTTTTGTCAGTTTTCTTTCACAACATGACTATTATGGATATATTTTACATGGCTACACATGTATAACCTATATCAAATTGTTTGCCTGCTCAGTGAGGGAGTGAAGAAAGTTTGGAATCAAAGTTTTCAAAATGAATGTTAAAAATTGTTTTTACATATATCTGGGGAAAAATAAAAAAAACACTAAATAAAAGAAAATAAAAACAACAAAAAAGAAAACTGGCTAGGCTATTCTTTAGATAGAAAATTCAGGGTTTTGTTGCTTGTTTTGCTGAGTTTGTACTGAAATTATTGATAAAAATTGTAAGTTCTGTTATTTTGTTGGCATACATTTTAAAAAATCCTAAGGTTCTTGCATGCCATAATGGAACACCCAAGTAGGTTCTATTTTTTTGGTGAAAGAATTAAATAGATAAAGCATGGAAAATATTTACTTGATTTATTTTTATAAGGTTGTCTCTGGGTAGAAATGGCTCAGGTATACTTTGGGAAACTTTCCACTTTACTGGAAAATGTCTCCACCTAGAAAACATGGGAAATCCTTGTGTGATTCTACCATTGCTCCTCGAGTAAAAGAGGATCTTGACAAAGCTGGCTCAGAGTTTCACACCACTCCTGGTGTGCCTCAGAGCTTGGAAAGGCAAAGTCAACCTCTGTGTTTATATATCTTGTTCAGGGTCAAAGGTGAGTCATACATGTGACTCACCCACGTGACCTAAAATCATCACAAAAATGCGACTTAAACCCACATGGTCTAAAAGCCTCTGGTGTCACAAACATGTCACTCCAACCCATATAAACTAGGCTTCCCCTTGAGGCAAGGAGGTCATCAAGGACTCTTAATTTAATCAAGGAAACAAAGGCCAAACTCTTCAAGGGCACTTGGTTGGATAAGTGCTAAGAGCCCATCCTTATTCCCAATACACTATGTGACCCAGTTACAGAGCTGAGTGAATTAGAATGTTACCCAATCCAACTAGACTTCTGCCTTTAATGAAGCCAGGAAAGGAGGCAGCAGAGAGAAAGGAGAGAATTCAAGGCACAGAGAATAGCCATTAAAAAGGCATAGGAGTTGGAAAAAGGAACATCATGTTTGAGAAACAGCAAGAAATCCAGTGTCATGGGATGATGTGTGCAGAAGTGTAAAAAGGGTGTCACTAGAAAGGTCCCAGGTTGTGAGAGCTTCCATATCCATTATATGATGCGGCGTATTAAGTGACCTTTCAATCAAATTGATTCAATGAATATTTATGTAGTGCCTACTGTGTGCAAGGTGGTATGTTAGGCACTGAGTATATGAACATACACATGTGTGTATACACACACACACACATACACAGTAAAATAAATACTATCCTTGTAAGCTCCTTTCCAACTCCAAGATTTTTTCTTGTACATTCAGAGATAAGGAAAGGTTGAGAATAGGGTTGGAGGCATGCCAGAACATGAATATTAGAGAGGCTGTGTTTTTTAAACCATTTTTTGTATACCTGAGTTAATGCATTAATATTGAATAACATGAAACATTAGTTCAGATTTCTTTGTAGTTATTAGCAGACTTAACCTGTCAGACTTTCTTTAAAGTCACACTAAGCCTTCTTGAAGAGTCCAAGTCAACCTGACAGTCTCTGTCTTGGGGAATGTATGGAGAATGGGGAGGAGATTTGGGGGATGAAATCAGTGAGGTTATGATAAATTAATTCCCAAATACCAAATACTTTATCCCCTGATGAAAAATTTCTATCTCTAAAGGCATATTTATTATTTTGAAATTGTTTACTGTTTTGATTTGGTATTCACAAAGACAATAATTTCTATTGTGCCCAAGCACTCCATCAAGACCCCTTGGGCCTGATTCTCACTTAATGAGTACTGAGACACACAATGTAGAATGAAAGCAGTTTCTTCTGTAAATGGTTTCATCTATGGAATGAGGTATGTGCGAATTCACAAGAACAGATGTCCAGATACATCTGATGCCTCCCAATTAAGATTGCGAAGTGAAAAAGCAAAGTGATCTCTGGATGATAATAATAATAATCTGCCTTTATTGAGCACTTGTCTCAAAGGTTCCCAAAGTTATTTACAGAAATTATCTCATTAATGCACATAATACTCCTGTGAAATTGGTAAATGACAAGTCCTTAGTTTGAAAAACAAAACAAAAATGATGTCAATTGCAAGTGATGTGACCTTAAAACTTTGTTTAGAAAATGAAGTTGGCTCCATTGGGCCATAGCTTAACTGTCAAACCAATGATCTTCAAATTTTTATGAAATCCTTTGCATTCAAAATTGAGCCTTCAACCCCAGTGGTGATAGAAGACACCCAAAGTAAAGAAGTCATTGATCACTGAACTATTTCTAGTGATTCTTTGCAGAAGCATTGATTTTAATTTAAACAAATGCTAAGTTGAGTGCTACCATGAAGAAGCCATATAAATTCTCTGGGCCTCAGTAAATCATCCGGAAGATTTGATATTTATATTTCCTTCCACCTCAGAGTTTGTTTGAAAAATGATTTTAAAAATCTTAATGTTCTATAGAGAAATGTTCATAGGATCTTAGATTTAAAGCTTGAAGGCACCTTAGAAATCATGGCAGGATAGATTTAAGGCCAGCGTAACCTTAACTATCATAGGATCATAGTTCTAGAATTCAAAGGGTCCTCTAGGGCCAACTAATTCCACCATCTCATTTGTCCTTAAGGAAACTGGGGCAAAGGGAGGTTAACCATCTTTGCCAATGTTTCATAGGTAGTAAGCATCAGAGGTGAGAATTGGATCCAAGACCTCTGAATCTAGAGCCAGTTTTCTTTCCATTCAGCCAACCTATCTGCTTTAAATGTGTCCACACTCCTTATTTTACTAATAATGGAATTGAAAACCAGAAGATTCAATGGCTTGTTCAAAGTCCCACGGAAATTTTTTTTCATTGATGTCTTATTATGATAATTGTATTCTAGCTTCTCTTTTCCTTCTCCCTTTTCCTCTCCTTTTCCTTCTTCTCCTCTCTCCTCCTCTCCTTTCTATTCTTGTTCTGTTTTGTCATGTTACTTTTTATCCTACAAATATTTGTTAGTCATCTATATTGTGCTCACCTTTGTTCTAGACATTATGGGGATACAAATGCTCTTAAGTAATTTGCAGACTTGTTGAGATAACCAGACTATACACAATATAACAATTATATGCACATTTAAGGCATTAATTATAAAACTAAAAAAGTGCTGAATTTAATATTAATTTGTCAACATCATTTAAAAATGCCTAATATGTGTGGCACATACACAGTATTTTTATTAGGGGTCTTGTTTTGTGAAGTTTAGATTGAGTCAAAGGGCCATCCTTGAGGACCTAGAGGACCACATGTGGCCTCATGGCCACAGGTTCCCCAGCTCTGTCAGTTAAACAATGTGTTAAGTGCTAGAGATACAAAATCAAAGCAAAAATAATTCCTGTCTCCAAAAAGCTTACTTTTCAATGGGAGAGACTACATAGATAGATAGGTAGATAGATAGAGATCATGTACAGAACATGTACAATGTAACATATGGAGGAAGGCACGATATAGTGCATTATCAGCTAGAGTCCTCAAGGAATTTTTCATGAATATGAGGGGGGGGATTGACATATGATCTGAAGGATGTATAGGATTTGAATAAGCAAAGATTTTTGAGGACTCTTTCATTAGTGCTATGGAAGAAGTGTGAGCAAATGTTCAACATTGAGCATGGATCAGGTGAACAGAATGATCTAACTGATTATAGAGGTCATGAATTTGGGTGTATAAGGAGTTAGATTACATATTGTGAGGCAATAAATATAGATAGCATTAAAATTACTATATTTTATCATACCTGAAATCTGTTTAAGCCTTTTAAGAAGACATGGTACAAATGACCGGCACCCAATCTAGTGCAGAGTATCACAAGCTGAGCAGAGAATGCTTAATAGGAGTTTTATGGCAAATAATACCCTCAAGAATAATGGCTAGCACTTATATAGCACTGTACTCATATCATTTCATATTCTTATAATAACCCTGTGTGGTATGTGCTATTATTACCCCCATTTTGCAGTTGAAGAAACAAAGTAATATACCCACAGACTCACAAGTAGTGAGTGTCTGAGGAGAGACTGAACTCAGACATTCCTGGTTCTAGTAAGTAAATAAATAATAATAATTAATAAGCCATCATTACCACAGTACTGTGAACTCCATAATCTGTAGCTTTCTTCTGTTTTATGGATTTATTACCAATGACTGCCTTCATTATACATTTTATTGTTGACCAAGGATGGTTCCATATCTCATACTACAGTGATCAACCAAAATGGCTCTTGATCTGTGGTATTTGGCCCCTTCAAGGACCCAAGTACTGAGGAAACAAATTTGAACAACAGACTGAAATCTAAAGATGCCTTAAGGAATCTAGATCCAGTGTTCTTAACCTTGAGTCCTTGAACTTTTTTAAAAATGTATATTTTATACTTTGATGGACAAGCCTATAGTCTAAACATAGCTCCACATGGGATTGTATGATTTAAATGAGATAGCAGAACTAAGGGAAAATTTCTTAATCTAGCATTCATGAACTATTTCATTTAATGCTTTGACAGCTTGATTTCAAACCATTGGCTTCTTTTTCATACATTTTTATAGACTTAAAAATACTATTCTAAGGATGTGTCCATAGGCTTTACCAGGTAGCCAAAGGGGTCAATGACAAAAAATACATTAAGGTTCCCTAATTTAAATGCATGTCTATGCACACATATGCACATACACACATATAAATACACATATATGTATGTGTATGTACATATTATGTGTGTGTATGTGTGTATATGTATACACACATGCACAAATCTCATCAAATGATATCTGATATGAATTACGGTTAGTAGGGGAACGTAAAAGTGAACACTGGCAAAACCGTGGTACTCAAATAGATTTGCATACCTAGAGAAACAATTGCATCCAAGGAAAAGTTTGCCACTTTTTTTCACTTCTTTGTAATGTAAAAAAAATTAGTTGAAATGTTAAGACACCACAGAGCGATATCTAATTAAAAACTTAGCCACTCAGGGCCTCAAAACACTTCAAGCCACTGTCTTGAAGTGACAGACTCTGGCAGTAATGGCAGGAAGAACAAAGTCAAGATAAGTTACCAAATATTTATTAAGTATTTACACAGTGTCAGGTACTATGGTATGTGCTGGGGATACAAATAGAAGCAAAAATTAAAGACAGTCCCTGTTTTGAGGGAGCTTATTTCCTTCCTTCCTTCCTTCCTTCCTTCCTTCTTTCCTTTCTTTCTTTCTTTCTTTCTTTCTTTCTTTCTTTCTTTCTTTCTTTCTTTCTTTCTTTCTCTCTCTCTCTCTTCTCTCTCTCTCTCTTTCTTTGTTTCATCTTAGGTTTGAAATGATGAATTGTGTTTATTTCTGAAAACACAAATTGTTTCAATGATATTGGTAAAAACAAGAAATCCAGGCAGGGCAAAAATAGAAGGTATGGCTCAGACCTATAATGCAGGTCTCTTCAATAAATGAACAGTTCCAACCAAGTATTATTTCTTTAAGCCTTTTAAAATGTTTGAAAATGGACATAATGATAGCTTAAAAACCATTTGACTAATTCAATAGTTGTTAAAATATGGCAAAATCAGTTTAAGGAGGTCATTACTCGGAGCCAAGATGGCCACACGTAAACAATATCTTACTGGAGCTCTCTCACAACTTCTGTCAGATTCCTATAAAAAAGTGAATTTGAGCAGATTTGAGAGAGTTAGAAACCACGAAGTCTGAGTGGGGGAAACTTCTCAGCCAGCAGAGTCTGAAAGGCAGAAGGAACGAATCTGTGGGCTAGGAGAGCACTCGGCATGAGGAACTGCTCCAGACAGCACCAAAGCAGAAGTGGCCAGCTGGGAAACCCAAGTGGGAGACAGGCTGGGAGAAAGCCAGGCACCTGAAACCAGCAGAGATCTCCAGGCCTCCCAACACAGGACCGCAGTCTGTGGAAGTGACTAGAGGCAGCACAACGCCACCGGCCATGAGATATCAACTCCTGAGGCTTGCAGCCCAAAAGTATGAAAGGTGGCTTCTTGAAATTCCGTAAGACATAATGTTCAGGTAAACAGTTCTAATTCCTCCCCTACACACCCAGAGAATTCCTCGGGGAAAAAATGCCGGAATAGAGGAGACAGAAGTGGGGCTTCAGTGGCCGAGTAGTGGGAGTACCTGAGATCCAGAGGGGCAGAACCAGCAAGGGTCAACACCAGGAGCCCAGACGTAATCTTGCACCACCAGGGGAAGTGCCAGACACCCAGCTCAAATAACAAAGAGCTGAGACCACTGCTGAAGAGCAACAGTGCTGGAGAGCAACCCCAGGGGAAGAGGAGATATCGGGGTAGCCAGACCACCTCCCCCACACCTCCGGAAACTGAAGGCTATAATTCACAAAGCCAACAACTAGACTCACAATCCCCAGAAAAAGACAGCTGGGACAGAGAGCCATGAGCCCCAAAAGCAGAAATTTATTGTAAAGCCAAGAAAAGGCTAACCAAGATGAAGAACACACACACACACACACACACACACACACACACACACACACACACAAACTGAGGCCATTGATTCTTTTTATGGAGACCGGCATGATCAAAATACTAATTTGAAAGAGGATAACAATGACACTAGACCCACATCTGACACCTCAAAAGGTAGTGTGAACTGGTCTCAAGCCCAAAAAGCATTACTGGAAGAGCTAAAGGAGGATTTCAAAAAAACAAATTAGGGAGATAAAAGGAAAAAATGGAAAAAATGGAAAAAAAAATCCACTGACAAAATCAAGTCCCTAAAGAATAAGATTGGTGAAATGGTTATGGAGATTCAGAATCTAAATAGCGAAAATGACACCCTGAGAGGTAAAATCAACCAATTGGAAAAGGAGACTCAAAAGCAAAATGAAGACAGAAACTCATTAAAAATTAGAGTTGAGCAAGTGGAAGCTAATGAATCTATGAGGCATCAAGAAGGAGTAAAACAAAATGTAAAGAATGAAAAAATAGAAAAAAAATGTGAAATATCTGATTCGGAAAGCAACTGACATGGAAAATAGATCCAGGAGAGACAATTTAAAAGTTATTGGTCTACCAGAAATCCACGATGAAAAAAAGAGCCTTGACAGGATCTTTGAAGAAATTATCAAAGACAACTGCCCAGAGGTCCTAGAACCAGAGGACAAAATAGTCATTGAAAGAATTCACCGATCACCCCCTGAAAAAGATCCGAGATTGAAAACAGCAAGAAATATTATAACCAAATTTCAGAATTACAAAATCAAGGAGAAAATACTTCAAGCAGCCAAAAAGAAACAATTCAAATATCGTGGAACTACAGTCAGGATCACGCAGGATCTTTCAGCTTCCACTTTAAAAGACAGGAGAAACTGGAATATGATATTCCGAAGGGCAAAGAAGCTGGGACTACAACCAAGGATCAGCTACCCAGTGAAATTAAGCATAATTTTTCAGGCAAGGAGATGGACATTCAACGAAAGAAGGGAATTCCAGACCTTCCTGATGAAAAGGCCAGAACTCAATGGAAAATTTGATCTCCAAATACAAAACTCAAGAGAGACATAAAAAGATAAACAGGGAGTAAAACCCCCACAAACTTTATTAATCAATAGGGGCAAATTATTTGCATTTTTATATAGAATTATATCATCTTATGTATGTTTTATGTGTATACATAGCCATGTGAGTCTTGAGAATAGTACAGCTATTATGACAATTGAACGAGATACACATAGACTGTGAATGTCTGTATAAAATAACTGATATAAGGATAAAAAACATAATTAAGAGATGTAAAGGGAGGGTTTTGAGAGAAGAGGTAAGGAGGTAGTAGAAAAGAGTAAATTACACCAAATGAAAAGGCACAAAAACACATTTTAGTAGAGGGAAAGAAGGGAGGGAGAAGAGCAATATTTGATCTTCACTGTCATCTGATCTGGTTCAAGAAGGGAATAACATACCCTGATAAGTATAGAAATCTAACTTGTCATACAGGAAGTAGGAGGGGAAAGGGGGAAAAAAGGGAGGGGGGTGGTCAGAAGGGAGGGGAGAAGTAGCAAGTGGGAAACAGTAAAACAAGGGAGCGGAATAAAGAGGGAGGGTAAACTGAGGAAGGTGGCGGTCAAAAGCAAAACTTTGTTGAGGAGTGGAAGGGGAAAGGGAGAAATAAAAGCATTAACAGTGGGAAATAGCATGGAGAAAAAGACACAGATAGAAATCATAACTGGGATGGGATGAACTCTCCAATAAAACGGAAGCAGATAGAATGGATTAAAAACCATAATCCTACAATATGCTGTTTATAAGAAACACATTTGAAACAGGGGGATACACACAGGGCAAAGATAAAAGCCTGGAGGAAAATATATTGCACCTCAGCTAAAGTAAAAGAAAAAGCAGGTGTAGCAATCCTAATATCAGACAAAGCAAAAGTAAAGATAGATTTAATTAAAAAAGATAAGGAAGGACACTACATCCTGGTAAAAGGCACCATAAACAATGAAGCAATATCATTGTTTAATATTTATGCACCAAGTGGTATTGCATGCAAATTCTTAGAGGAGAGGTTAAGGGAGTTACAGGAACAACTAGACAGCAAAACTGTAGTACTGGGAGACCTCAACCTTCCCCTTTCTTAACTTGATGAATCTAACCTCAAAATAAATAAGAAAGAAGTTAAGGAAGTGAAAAGAACTTTAGAAAAGGCATATATGATAGACCTCTGGAGAAAACTAAATCGGGATTAAAAGGAATATACTTTCTTCTCAGTGGTACATGGCACATACTCAAAAATTGACCATGTCCTAGGAAATAAAAACCTCACAGTCCAGTGCAGAAAGGCAGAAGTAGTCAAAGCATACTTTTCAGATCATGATACAATAAACATTATTTGTAACAAAGAACCATAGAAAAATAAGCTAAAAATTAATTGGAAACTAAATAATGTAATTCTAAAGAATGAGTGGGCCAAAGAACAAATCAGAGAAACAATAAATTCATTCAAGGGAATGACAATAATAAGACAACATACCAAAACTTATGGGATGCAGCAAAAGCAGTTCTTAGGGGAAGTTTTATATCTCTAAATGCTTACATGAATAAAATAGGGAAAAAGGAGATCAATGATTTGGGCATACACCTGAAAAAGCTAGAAAAAGAACAAATTGAAAATCCCCAATTAAACACCTAATTAGAAATAATGAATATCAAAGGAGAGATTGATAAAATTGAAACAAAGAAAACTATTGAGTTAATAAATAAAACAAAGAGCTGCTTTTATGAAGAAACCAATAAAGTTGATAAACCTTTGGTGAATTTGATTAAAAAAAGAAGAAAATCAAATTACCTGTATCAAAAATGAAAAGAGTGAGGTCACCTCTAATGAAGGGGAAATCAAAACAATAATTAGGAATTATTTTGCCAAATTGTATGCCCATAAATTTGACAACCTCAGAGATATGGATGAATATCTACAAAAACATAAATTGCCCAGGTTAACAGAAAAGGAAGTAAAATTTCTAAATAACTGCATCTCAGAAAAAGAAATTGAGCAAGCCATCAATGAACTCCCTAGGAAAAAATCTCCAGGGCCAGATAGTTTTACATGTGAATTCTATCAAACATTTAAAGAATAATTAATTCCTATACTTTGTAGATTATTTCGGAAAATAGGTGAAGAAGGAGTCCTACCAAATTCATTTTATGACACAAATATGGTACTAATACCCAAAGCAGGTAGAGTCAAAGAGAAAGAAAATTATGGACCAATTTCCCTAATGAATATTGATGCAAATATTTTAAATAAAATATTAGCAAAAAGATATCAGCAACTTATCATGAAAATAATACACTATGAACAGGTAGGATTTATTCCAGGAAAGCAAGGCTGGTTCGACATTAGGAAAACGATTAGCATAATTGACCATATCAACAACAAAACTAGCAGAAATCATATGATCATCTCAATAGATGCAGAAAAAGCCTTTGACAAAATACAAAACCCATTCTTATTAAAAACACTAGAAAGCATATGAATAAATGGAACCTTCCTTAAAATTATAAATAGCATCTACCTAAAACCATCAACAAGCATTATTTGCAATCAGGATAACATAGATGAATTCTCAATAAGATCAGGGGTGAAACAAGGATGTCCATTATCACCCCTACTATTAAATTTGGTACTAGAAACACATGCTATAGCAATAAGAGAAGAAAAAGAAATATAAGGAATTAGAATAGGCAAAGAAGAAGCTAAATTATCACTTTTTGCAGATGATATGATGATTTACTCAGAGAATCCTAGAGAATCAAGTAAAAAAACTACTTGAAATAATAAACAACTTTAGCAAAGTTGCAGGATATAAAATAAACCCACATAAATCCTCAGCATTCCTATACATTACTAGCCAAGCCCAACAACAAGAGATAGAAAGAGAAATTCCATTCAAAGTTATTGTAGACACTATAAGATATTTGGGAGTTTTTGTGCCAAGACAAATGCAGGGCATATATGAACATAATTATGAAACACTTCCCACATGAATAAAGTCAGATCTAAATAAATGGAAAAATATCAGATGCTCATGGTTAGGCCGAGCTAATACAATAAAAATGACAATTTTACCTAAATTAATCTATCTTTTCAGTGCCATACCAATTGAACTACCACAAATTATTTTACAGAGCTGGACAAAATAATAACAAAATTCATTTGGAAGAACAAGAGGTCTAGAATATCTAGGGTATTAATGAAAAAAAATGCTAGAGAAGGTGGCCTAGCCATACCAGATACTAAACTGTGCTATAGAGCAGCAGTCATCAAAACTACCTGGTACTGGCTAAGAAACAGAGGTGTGGATCAGTGGAATAGGATAAGTACCCAAGATGGAGAAGTCAATGACTATAGCAATCTACTCTTTGATAAAGCCAAAGAGGCCAGCTTCTGGGCTAAGAATTCACTATTTCACAAAATCTGTTGGGAAAATTGGAAAATAGTAGGGCAGAAACTGGGCATAGACCAATATCTTACACAATATACAAAAATAAAGTCAAAATGGGTTCATGATTTAGGAATAAAGGCTGAAACTATAAGCAATTTGGGAGAGCAAGTAATAGTTTACTTATCAGATTTATGGAAAAGAAAAGAATTCATGACCCAACAGATAGAGAGCATTACAAAATGCAAAATGGATAATTTTGATTATGTTAAAATGAAATATTTTTATTAAAAAAAGCCAATGCAACAAAAATTAGGAGGGAAGCAGAAAATTGGGAGAAAATCTTTATGACCAGTGTCACTGATAAAGGCCTCATTTCCAAAATATACGGGGAACTGAACCAAATATATACGAACACAAGTCATTCCCCAATTTAGAAATGGTCAAAGGATATGAACAGGCAGTTTTCAGAGGAAGAAATTAAAGATTTCTATAGGCATATGAAAAAAATGCTCTAAATCACTACTGATTAGAGAAATGCAAATCAAAACAACTCTTACATACCATATCTCTCCTGTCAGAATGGCTAAAATAACAAAACAGGAAAATGATAAATGATGGAGAGGATGTGGGAAAATTGGAACATTGTTACATTGCTGATGGAGTTGTGAACTGATCCAGCCATTTTGGAGAGCAATTTGGAACTATGCCAAAAGGGCTACAAAAATGTTCATATCCTTTGACCCAGCAATACAACTTCTAGGGTTGTATCCCAAAGAGATTACACAAGTGGGAAAAGGACCCATATGTACAAAAATATTTATAGTGGCTCTTTCTGTGGTAGCTAAGATTTGGAAATTAAAGGGATGCCCATGAATTGGGAATGGCTGAACAAGCTGTGGTATATGAAGATAATGGAATACTATTGTGCTGTAAGAAATGGGGATGATACGGACTTAATAACAACCTGGAAAAACCTACACGACATAATGCTGAGTGAGCGGAGCAGAGCCAGGAGAACATTACACACAACCACAGATATATGGATACTGTGAGGACGAACCCTGACAGACTTTGCTCTTCTCAGCAACGCAATGTGCAAAAACAACTCTAAAGGACTCATGATGGAGAATGCTATCTACATCCAGAGAAAGAACTATGAAGTATGAATGTAGATTGAGGCACACTTCGTACTCGCCTTTTTCTCCCCACCCTTTTTTCCTCTGTTTTGTTTTTGTTTTTGTTTTGGTTTTTTTTTGGTTCTGTTTCTTCTTTCTCAAGATTCATTCCAGTGGTCATAATTCTTCTCCACAACTTGACTAGTGTGTAAATTAATTCAATGTGGAGTTATACATGGAAGTTATATGGGATTCCATGCCATCTTTTGGAGGGAGAGGGGGAGGGAGGGAAGAAAACCTGGAACTCAAAATTATGTAGAGCAGTGTGTTGCAAACTAAAAATAAAAAAGGGAGGTCATTACTCACATAATATTTTATGTTAGTACTATTACATTACAGACATAATTTGTTGTGGCCTGAGAAGTGGCAAGGTGGTATCTTAAGTCTATCAGTGGGGAGAGAGAATGTGATTAAATTTAATTAAATAGCATCTTGCTAGTAATTTAATTTCTCCTTGAGACCCCTCTCACAGATGGCAACAGAATATAGTTTCTGTTTGTATTATGACTTGGCAAGAATCTATTAATTTTCCATCAAAGGCTGCTGAACAAACTGTTGTCATATCATAAGAAAAGTCTGGAAACTAGGGACAAATAAATTAAATCTCCTTCTGGAAACCACAGCAATGGAAAAGCCAGTATAGAAAATTGCCTACACAATCAGTTAGCTTTCCATAGCAATTTGTCTAGACATTTGCCCACAAAACCTACCAACAAGAATAGCAATGGAATTTGAATCTTATTTATTTATTTTCAATCTTCAACATTCACTTCCACAAGATTTCGAATTTGAAATTTTCTCCGCATCTCTCCCCTCCTTCTATCCCAGGACCGCATGAATTCTGATTACCCATTATTCCAATCTGCCCTCCCTTCTATTACCCTTCTCCTCTTTTTTTTATCCCCTTCCTTTCCATTTTTCTGTAGGGCAAGATAGATTTCTATCCTCCATTGCCTGTATGTCTTATTTCCCAGTTTCATGTAAAAACAATATTTAATATTAATTTTTAAAGCCTTGAGTTTACATTCTCTCACTTGTTCCCTTCACACTGCTCCCCCCTGCCAAGAAAGTAAGCAATTAAATACAGGTTATACATGTGTAGTCATGCAAAACACATCCATAACAGTTATGTTGTGAAAGGCTAGCTATATCACCCTCTATGTTGTACCACCACCCATTTATTCCATTGTCTCCTTTGACCTGTCCCTCCAAAAAAGAGTTTGCCTCTGATTGTCCCTTCTCCCAATCTACCATCCTTTCTCTGCTCATCCCTTCTCCCCTGATTTTCTGTAGGGCAAGATAGTTCCATACTCAATTGAATGTGTATGTTATTACCTCCTTAAGCCACATCTGATGACAGTAAGGCTCATTTATTTCCTTTTACTTCCCTCCTCTTCCTTGCCATTGTAAAAGGTATTTCTTGCCTCTTTTATGTGAGATGGTTTACTACATTCTACCTCTCCCTTTTTCTTTCTCCCAGAACATGCCTCTCAACTCTTAATTTTATTTTGTAGGTATCATCCCTTTATATTCAGCTCACCCTGTGCCCTCTGTCTACATATATACACAATATGTACACATATGTTCACACATATACATATATACACATATATACTCATACATACATATACATACATACACACACATATATGTGTGTGTATATATATATATATAATACATATATATATATATGCGCATACTGAGAAATGTCTCTTGAGTTACAATTATCACCCATGTAGGAATGTAAACAGTTCAATAAGTCCCATATGTCTTCTTTTTCCTGTCTACCTTTTCATGTTTCTGTTGATTTTTGCTGAAAGTCACATTTTCTGTTCACCTCTGGTCTTTTCAACAAGAATGCATGGAAGTCCTCTATTTCATTGAAATTCCATTTTTCCCCCAAAATATTATACTCGGTTTTGCTGGGTAGGTGATTCTCAGTTTTAATTCTATCTCCTTTAACCTCTGGAATATCATATTCCAAGCCCTCTGATCCCTTAGTGTAGAAGCTGCTAGATTTTGTGTTATCCTGATTTTGCTTCCACAATACTTGATTATTTCTTTCTGGCTACTAGTAATATTTTCTCCTTGACCTGGGAACTTTGGAATTTGGCTACAATATTCTTAGGAGTTTTCCTTTTGGGATCTCTTTCAGGAAGTGATCAGTGGATTCTTTCCATTTCTATTTTGCCCTCTGGTTCTAGAATATCAGGGCAGTTTTCCTTGATAATTTCTTGACAGATGATGTCTAGGATCTTTTTGATCATAGTTGTCAGGTAGTTGAATAATTTTTAAATCATCTCTCATGGATCTATTTTCCAGGTCAGTGTTTTTTCCAGTGAAATATTTCACAGTGTCTTCTATTTTTTCATTCTTTTGGTTCAGTTTTGTAATATCTTGTTTTCTCGTAAAGTCGTTAGCTTCCATTTGGTCCATTCTAATTTTTAAGGAATTATTTTTACCCGTGATCTTTAGAACTCCTTTTCCATTTGGACAATTCTGCTTCTCAAGGCATTCTTCTCCTCATTGGCTTTTTGGATTTCTTTTGCCATTTGGGTTAATCTATTTTTAAATGTGTTATTTTCTTCAGCATTTTGCAGGGGTCTCCTTTAACATGCTGTTGACTTGTTTTTCATGATTTTCTTGTGTCACTCATTTCTTTTCCTGATTTTTCCTGCACTTCTCTTCTTGATTTTCAAAATTCTTTTTGAGCTCTTCCATGGCCTGAGACCATTTCATAGTTTTTCTTGGAGGCTTTGGATATAGGAAGCTTGACCTTGTTGTCTTTCTCTGGCTGCATGTCTTGATCTTCCTCATCAGTAAGTCTATCAGAAAACATATTGTCACCAAGAAAATAACCTTCTATAGTCTTACTCTTTTCCACCTATTATTTGACTTTTGATCTCTTTCTTAAGTGGAGAATGTACTGCCCCAAGTTTCAGGGGTGTTGTGCAGCTGTTTCTAGAGATATCTCTAGGGACCTGTAAATTCTCAGATCCTCCAAAGTGGTATGCTCAAAATAGAGGTGTTTACTCCTCTCCTGGCCTGCAAGCAACCAAAAGCATTCTTTTCTGCCCTGGAACTGTAAGGACAGTTCCCTCTCCACAGCTGCTACCAGCTCTGCAATGCCAGCCTTCCTCCTCACCCCAGGACTACCACCCAGGACTGTGACCCAGCTCAGCTACTCAGATCTCCCACAGTATGTAGGCTGAGAGCTCCAGAAGCAGCTGCCACTGGGGCAGTGGCTGCCACTGCCCTTGGGCTAGGGCTGGGGATGTGGCTGGGGCCAGACCATGCTCCCATCTCACACAGGTGAGAGAGCTTTTCCACTGACCTTAGAAGCTGTCTTTGGCATTTGTGTATTGAGAAGTCTGGAATCCAGCAGCTGCCATTGATTTAGTGCCCTGAGGCCTTCTTCAGCTCTGTCAGCAGGATCCATGAAGGGCTTTATTCTGCTACATGAACTGTGTGATAGACCCTTCTTGTTGGCAGGAATCTGGAAGCTTGTCTTGGGCTGGAAATCTGCTTCACTTTGGCTTCTACTGCTCTAGAATTTGTTTAGAATCATTTTTACAGGTATTTCAAGGGGTTTGGGGGGAGAGCTGAATCAAGTCCTTGCTTCTATTCCACCATCTTGGCTCTGACCCCAAGACTATGGATCTTGAATCCATCAACATAAAGTTTAAGGGTAGTTTTATAGTAACCTACGTTGAAGATTATCTTAGAAACTGGCACATGAATTTTACCAAACCTATATAAGCAGGGTGCAAAAATTCAAATGAACCACATATGTATTAGAAAAGAATTAAAGTCAGTATACCCAGACACAGTGGAATAGTTACCAAGACAATGGAGATTGTATCTCACTTACTCAGTTTTAAGACACAAGAAATGACCTCACAAAATACTCATAATCATGAAGTCAAGGGAAGTTTATTGAGATGGTGCTCAAAAACAAGTGGAAGTTCATTGCCCCTTAGTTCATGAATACAGCTCCATACCCCCAGAAAAGCATTGGTTATTCCCTAATCTCTAAGATCAACAGTAAAATCCTCTGTCATTTAGTGCTTTTCCTAATCTGTCCCTTTTCTGCCTTGCTAGTCTCACATTTTACTATCACTCTGGCTTGCTTATAATTCCTTGAACATAATATCTCATCCCCTACCTCTATGCCTTTGCAGTGGCTTACCCCCATACCTGAGATGCTCTATCCCATCACCTTCACCTGTGGGTTTTCCTGACTTTCTTAAAAACTCAGTTCAAATTCCATCTAACTCAAGAGTGTTTTTAGGATTCTCCCTCCCCCTCCCATTTATACTTTCCTCTCTTAGATTGCCTTTTATCTACTCTGTATATATCTTCTATTTTACTAATGATTTACATATTGTCTTCTCTTTTAGAATATGAGATCCTTGAGTATAGGAACCATATTTTGGTTTTTCTTTATGTCCCCAGGAAATACAGCACAGCTCCTGGCTGTCTTGTAAGTGAAATGCTTGTTGACTTGATTTGACAGATCAGAGACATAGCATATAGTTATCTTGGGCCATCTAGATGTCTTATTGTAGGGTACATTGCAAGCCCCATTTCTCTGTGAATATATGGCAGCAGTTGGGACTCTACTACTTCATTGATGTAATCCAATTCTCCCTTCCCACCTGTCATGGGGAGAGAGGACTTTGAAACATTTGGGGGCTGGTTGAGAAAGCCTTAATGGGTTTTATATCTGGCATCTATGTGATAAGGAAATATTGATGGTTGGAAGATGAATCTATATTTCAAAATTGTAGGAAGGGGGGCGGAGCCAAGATGGCCGCATGAAGGCAGAGTCTTACCGGAGTTCTCTCACAAGGTCTGTCAGATTCCCATAAAAAAGTGAATTTGAGCAGATTTGAGAGAGTCAGAAACCGCGAGCAGTCTGCGTGGGGCAAATTTCCGAGCCGGGAGAGTTTGAAAGGCCGGAGGAACGAACCTGCAGGCTCGGAGAGTGCTCGGTGCGGAGCTGCTCCAGACCAAGGCGGAAGCGGCTGGCCAGGAAATCCACGTGGGAGACGGGCTGGGAGAAAGCTGGGCACCCGAAACCGGCGGAGATCCCCAGGACTCCCAACACAGGACGGCAGTCTGTTTGAGCGACGAGAGGCAGCGCAGCGCCACCGGCCGTGAAAACACCCACTCCTCACGCTTGCAAAACCCAGGAACTCGGCTTCTTGAACTTCCGCAAGACTCAATGGCCAGGTAAACGGCTCTAACCCCTCCCCCCCTCACCCAGAGAATTCCTCGGGAAAAGAAAAAAAAGAGAACTGAAACAGAGGAGAGAGTAGCAGGGCCTCACTGGACAAATACCAGCAGCTTATTAGTCCCAGAGGGGAAGAGTGGGCAGGGGTCAACGCCAGGAGCCCAGACGTAATTTTGCTCCCCCAGGGGAAGCGCCAGTCATCAGCTCGAACAACAAACAGCTGAGACCATTGCTGAAAAGCAAGTGCTGGAGAACACCCATAGGGAGTGAGACGCCAGGGAGCCAGACCCCTCCCCCACACCTCAGGAAACTGAAGGTTATAATTCTAGACTCACAACCCCCAGAATAAGAAAGCTGGGACAGAAAGCCCTGAGACTCACAGATAGAAATTCATTCTAACGCCAGCAAAAGGCAATCCAACATGAAGAAGAACACAAAAAAACCGAGGACAATAGATTCTTTTTATGGAGACAGGCAGGATCAAAATATCGACATAGAAGAAGATAGCAATGACACGGTAGATACATCAGATACCTCAAAAGCTAATATGATCTGGTCTCCAGCCCAAAAAGCACTGCTGGAAGAGCTAAAAGAGGACTTTAAAAACCAAATTAGGGAGCTAAAAGAAAATATAGAAAAAAAATTCACTGATGAAATCAAGTCCCTAAAGAATAAGATTGGCGAAATGGCTACGGAGATTCAGAATCTAGAGAGAGAAAAGGATACCCTGAGAGGTGAAATCAACCAATTGAAAATGGAGGCTCAAAAGCAAAATGTAAACACTAACTCATTTAAAATTAGACTTGAGCAAGTGGAAGCTAATGAATCTATGAGGCATCAAGAAGTAATAAAACAAAACTGTAAAGAATGAAAAAATAGAAAAAATGTGAAATATCTGATTGGCAAAACAACTGACCTGGAAAATAGATCCAGGAGAGACAATTTGAGAGTTATTGGTCTACCGGAAATCCACGATGAAAAAAGGAGCCTTGACAGTATCTTCGAAGAAATTATCAAAGACAACTGCCCAGAGGTCCTAGAACCAGAGGGCAAAATAGTTATTGAAAGAATTCACCGATCACCCCCTGAAAGAGATCCCAAACTGAAAACACCAAGAAATATTATAGCCAAATTTCAGAGCTATAAACTTAAAGAGAAAATACTGCAAGCAGCCAAAAAGAAGCAATTCAAATATCGTGGAACTACAGTCAGGATGACGCAGGATCTCTCAGCTTCCACATTAAAAGACAGGAGAAATTGGAATATGATATTCCGAAGGGCAAAGGAGCTGGGACTACAACCAAGGATCAACTACCCAGCAAAACTAAGCATAATTTTCCAGGCAAGGTGATGGATATTCAACGAAATAAGGGAATTCCAGACCTTCCTGACGAAAAGGCCAGAACTCAATGGAAAATTTGATCTCCAAATACAAAACTCAAGAGAGACATACAAAGGTAACCAGGGGGAAAAACCCCACAAACCTCATTAACCAATAAGCTTAGGTTTTTACATCTCTATGTGGGATTATATCATCTTATGTATGTTTTTTATGTCTGTATGTATATATATATATATATATATGTATATATATATATATATACACATATACGTATATAAGTCATTCTTGGGAATGGTACAACTATTGTGACAAATGAAAGGGCTATACATAGGTTGTGAATGCCTGTATAAATTAACTGATGTAAAGATATAAAAGATAAATAAGAGATATAAAGGGAGGGCTATGAGGGAAGTGGTAAGGAGGTTGTAGAAAAGGGTAAATTACACCAAAGGAAGTGGCAAAAAACATATTATAGTAGAGGGAAAGAAGGGAGGGAGAAGAGCAGTATTTGAGCTCTACTGTCATCTGATCTAGTTCAAGAAGGGAATAACATACTCTGATAAGTTTAGAAATCTAACTTGTCCTACGGGAAGTGGGAGGGAAAGGGGGGAAAAAGGGAGGGGGGAGGGCAGAAGGAAGAGGAGAAGTAGCAAGTGGGTAACGGTAAGATAAGGGAGGGGAATAAAGAGGGAGGGTCAACTGAGGAAAGCGGCGGTCAAAAGCAAAACTTTGTTGGGGAGGAGAAGGGGAAAGGGAGAAATAAAAGCATAAACAGGGGGAATCAGGATGGAGAAAAAGACACAGATAGAAATCATAACCCTGAACGTTCAGGGGATGAACATTCTCACAAAACAGAAGCAGATAGCAGAATGGATTAAAAACCATAATCTTACAATATGCTGTTTACAAGAAACGCATCTGAAACAGGGGGATACACATAGGGTTAAGGTAAAAGGCTGGAGTAAAATATATTGTGCCTCAGCTAAAGTAAAAAAAGCAGGTGTAGCAATCCTAATCTCAGACAAAGCAAAAGTAAAGATAGATCTAATTAAAAGAGATAAGGAAGGACATTATATCCTGCTAAAAGGCACCATAAACAATGAAGCAATATCATTGCTTAACATATATGCACCAAGTGGTAAGGCATACAAATTCTTAGAGGAGAGGTTAAGGGAGTTACAGGAAGAAATAGACATCAAAACTATAATATTGGGAGACCTCAACCTCCCCCTTTCTGAACTTGATAAATCTAACCTCAAAATAAATAAGAAAAAAGTTAAGGAGGTAAACAGAATTTTAGAAAAGGCACATATGATAGACCTCTGGAGAAAACTGAATGGGGATAAAAAGGAATATACTTTCTTCTCAAAAGTACATGGCACATACTCAAAAATTGACCATGTACTAGGGCATAAAAACCTCACAATCCAGTGCAGAAAAGCAGAAGTAGTCAATGCATCCTTTTCAGATCATGATGCAATAAGAATCATTTTTAATAAAGTACCATGGAAAAATAAGCTAAAAACTAATTGGAAACTAAATAATTTAATTCTAAAGAGTGAGTGGGCCAAAGATCAAATCAGAGAAACAATTAATAATTTCATTCAAGAGAATGACAATAATGAAACAACATACCAAAACTTATGGGATGCAGCAAAAGCAGTTCTTAGGGGAAGTTTTATATCTCTAAATGCCTACATGAATAAAATAGGGAAAGAGGAGATCAATGATCTGGGCAGACAGCTGGAAAAGCTAGAAAAAGAGCAAATTGAAAAACCCCAATTAAATACCAAATTAGAAATACTGAAAATCAAAGGAGAGATTAATAAAATTGAAACCAAGAAAACTATTGAATTAATAAATAAAACAAAGAGCTGGTTTTATGAAAAAACCAATAAAATTGACAAACCTTTGGCCAATTTGATTAAAAAAAAGAAAGAAGAAAATCAAATCACCAGTATAAAAAATAAAAAGGGTGAGGTCACCTCTAATGAAGAGGAAATCAAAACAATAATTAGGAATTATTTTGCCCAACTGTATGCCCATAAATTTGACAACCTTAGAGATATGGAGGAATATCTACAAAAACATAAACTGCCCAGACTAACAGAGAAGGAAGTGAAATTTCTTAATGACCCCATATCAGAAAAAGAAACTGAGCAGGCCATCAACGAACTCCCTAGGAAAAAATCTCCAGGGCCAGATGGTTTTATGTGTGAATTCTATCAAACATTTAAAGAACAACTAATTCCAATACTTTGTAGACTATTTGGGAAAATAGGTGAAGAAGGAGTCCTACCAAATTCTTTTTATGACACAAATATGGTACTAATACCCAAACCAGGTAGAGTTAAAACAGAGAAAGAAAATTATAGACCAATTTCTCTAATGAATATTGATGCAAAAATTTTAAATAAAATATTAGCAAAAAGATTGCAGCAACTCATTACGAGAATAATACACCATGACCAGGTAGGATTTATTGCAGGAATGCAAGGCTGGTTCAATATTAGGAAAACTATTAGCATAATTGACCATATCAACAACAAAACTAGCAGAAACCATACGATCATCTCAATAGACGCAGAAAAAGCCTTTGACAAAGTACAACACCCATTCCTATTAAAAACACTAGAAAGCATAGGAATAAGGGGAACCTTCCTCAAAATTATAAATAGCATCTACCTAAAACCATCAACAAACATTATATGTAATGGGGATAAACTAGATGCATTCCCAATAAGATCAGGGGTGAAACAAGGATGTCCATTATAACCCCTATTATTCAATTTGGTACTAGAAACATTAGCTGTAGCAATAAGAGAAGAAAAAGAAATTGAAGGAATTAGAATAGGAAAAGAAGAAACTAAATTATCACTTTTTGCAGATGATATGATGATTTATCTAGAGAATCCTGGAGAATCAAGTAAAAAACTACTTGAAATAATAAACAACTTTAGCAAAGTTGCAGGATATAAAATAAACCCACATAAATCCTCAGCATTCCTATACATTACTGACAAAGCCCAACAGCAAGAGATAGAAAGAGAAATTCCATTCAAAGTTACTGAAGGTACTATAAAATATTTGGGAATCTATTTGCCAAGACAAACCCAGGGCCGATATGAACATAACTATGAAACACTTTTCACGCGAATAAAATCAGATCTAAATAAATGGAGAAATATCACTTGCTCATGGTTAGGCCGAGCTAATATAATAAAAATGACCATTCTACCTAAATTAATCTATCTATTCAGTGCCATACCAATCGAACTACCAAAAAATTTTTTTACTGAACTGGACAAAATAATAACAAAATTCATTTGGAAAAACAAGAGGTCTAGAGTATCTAGGATGTTAATGAAAAGACATGCTAGAGATGGTGGTTTAGCCACACCAGATATTAAACTGTACTACACAGCAGCAGTCATCAAAACTGCCTGGTACTGGTTAAGAAACAGGGGTGTGGATCAGTGGAATAGGATAGGTACACAAGCAGGTGAAATCAACAAGTTTAGCAATGTACTCTTTGATAAACCCAAAGAAGCCAGTTTCTGGGCTAATAATTCACTATTTCACAAAAACTGTTGGGAAAATTGGAAAATGGTAGGGCAAAAACTGGGAATAGACCAATATCTTACACCATATACCAAAATAAAGTCAAAATGGGTTCATGATTTAGGAGTAAAAGTTGATACTCTAAGTAATTTGGGAAAGCAAGGAATAGTTTACTTATCAGATTTGTGGAAAAGTAAAGAATTCATGACCCAACAAGAATTAGAGAGCATTACAAAATGCAAAATGGATAATTTTGATTATGTCAAATTGAAATGTTTTTGTACAAAAAAAGCCAATGCAACAAGAATTAGGAGGGAAGCAGAAAATTGGGAGAAAATCTTTGCAACTAGTATCTCTGATAAAGGCCTCATCTCTAAAATATACAGGGAGCTAAGCCAAATATATAGGAATACAAGCCATTCCCCAATTGAGTAATGGTCAAAGGATATGAACAGGCAGTTTTCAGAGGAAGAAATTAAAGCTATCTACAGGCATATGGAAAAATGCTCTGGATCGCTGCTGATTAGAGAAATGCAAATCAAAACAACTCTTAGATACCACATCTCTCCTGTCAGATTGGCTAAAATAACAAATCAGGAGAATGATAAATGCTGGAAAGGATGTGGGGAAATTGGAACATTGTTGCATTGCTGGTGGAGTTGTGAGCTGATCCAGCCATTTTGGAGGGCGGTGTGGAACTATGCCCAAAGGGCTATAGAAATGTTCATACCCTTTGACCCAGTAATACCACTTCTAGGGTTGTATCCCAAAGAAATCACGCAAGCGGGAAAAGGACCCATATGTACAAGAATATTTATAGCAGCTCTCTTTGTGGTAGCCAAGAATTGGAAAGCAAAGGGATGCCCATGAATTGGGGAATGGCTGAACAAGCTTTGGTATATGAAGGTGATGGAATACTATTGTGCCATAAGAAATGGGGATGATGCAGACTACATAACAACCTGGAAAAACCTACACGACATAATGCTGAGTGAGCGGAGCAGAGCCAGGAGAACGTTGTGCACAGCCACAGATATGTGGATTCCGTGAGGACCAACCCTGACATACTGCGCTTCTTTCAGCAACCTAAAGGGGCAAGGACAATTCCAGGGGACTCACGATGGAGAATGCTATCTTCATTCAGAGAAAGAACTGCGAAGTTTGAATACAGACTGAGGCACACTACATGCTCGCCTTTTCTGCTTCTCTTTTGTTTTTGTTTTTGGGTTTTTTTTTTTTTGGTTCTATTTTTTCTTTCTCATGATTCATTCCATTGGTCAAAATTCTTCTCCACGACCTGACTAGAGCATAAATTAATTCAATGCGAAGTTATACATGACAGTTATATGGGACTTCATGCCGTCTTGGGGAGGGAGGGGGGAGGGAGGGGAGAAAAACTGGAACTCAAAACTATGTAGAACCGTGTGTGGTAAACTAAAAATAAATAAAGAAATTTATTTAATTAAAAAAAAATTGTAGGAAGGGGTTATCACCATCTTAGGTGGTGAATGCCACCCTAGATTGAACTTGTCAAGGGTATGGTTAAGAGAATAGTCAGGAGCTGATAGCTGTTTAAAAAGAAACATGGGCTCAAATAGAAAAAAAATATCTATCAAGAATGGGAGATATCATGGCTTCATCTCCAGAAGAGGGGAGGCACAAATTCAGCATAAAATGTATTTGAAATTAATTTTTCTTTCCCTGAAGACACAGTTATTGAGCAGTGGTAAGATTTAGAACAGCACCTGCATTTTGCTGCTGATAGTCTTATCAAATGGGTTTAGTATGCCTTTATTTCAGTTTCCCAGATGAAAAATTCTGAATAATATTTTTTCAGACAAAGTTTTAATTATCAAAAGTTGTTGATAATCATGATTTATTGGCCAAAAGCCTTTTAAATCTGGGAATGTTACAGAGTAGTTACTGATGATACCTGATTTCTTTCAAATTATAAAGGGCTTTTTCATAATTCAAGGGCTCAGATTTTTAAATCATCTTCCAATATTTGTTGTTTGGTCTTGGTAAAATAGGATTCTTTTTCTGAATAAAAGAAAACACACAACAAGAAACTTTTTCTTGAATATCATCATTTAAAGAAACACTTATTGATCTAGTTTACCTATGATACATGTATAAGAGTTCTTGCAATGAGTTTGGTAAAATGTAGAGTAACATTGGCTAAACCATGAACATCTCAGAAGTACTTGGGAAGGAGAAAGAGAAGAAAGAGGAGGAAGAGATAAAGAAAAGTATAGGAATAAAAAACAACAGTCACTGATATTAACCAAAGTATATTCAACCTGTTTTGACTTCTCAATGTGAACAATTAGCCCATACAACTTTGCATTGCATAGTACAAAAATAGACAATAGTTCATTGGAAATAAAAGACTTACTTTTTTTTCTTCTAGAGGAAAAGTATTGAAATAAAAATTTGGGAAAGAATAAATGGCATGGATGTTCATGAAGCATATGACATAGTAGAAAAGGCACAGACTTGGAGTCAGAAGACTTGAGTTCATATCCCATATTCACAGAAGAAGATTGTAAACTCCAATGGAAATAATTCTAGACTCAGTGTCAGAAGACCTCTGTCCATGTACTGACTTTGATATTAATTAGCTATTTTACCTTGGTCAAGTAATGTAACCTCTTGAGCCTTAGGTTCCTCATCTTTAAAATCAGTACTACAACACTGTAATTTCAGGTAACTTCTGAAAACAAGCAATTTGTGCAAAGTTAAGTTGTACAAAGTTTGTACAAAGTTAAATTGTTTTTATTTCAATGTCAGCCTCAACTCATTAGTATGATGTGCTATAAGTTTCAGACTGCTCACCATTCTCCCTCCCATGATATAATACAGAATAAGAGAACTGGGAGAGGCTTTAGAAGTCAGTTTCCTGATCTGTTAAATGAACAGGAATCCACTCTCCATTACTGGCAAGTCATCATTCAGTATATGCTTGTTTTAGTACTTCGAAAAATGTTCTATTCTAATTTTTAATAACTCTAATCAGGGATGTTACGAGCTTCAAATGAGATGATAGGTATTTTTACTTTGCAAACTTTAAAATGCTATATAGATGCTAGTCGTTATTCTTGTTGTTGTCCTACAGTTACTTGGTTTCCAGTGTGGTAATGCTTTAATTCCCATAGCCTTTTACTGCATTCATGCTGAGCCCAAGCAATGTTTATGGAGCAATACAGGCATGGGCTGGTAAATATTTAACAACTGCAGTCTCCAGAAAAAAGATGCACAATCACACCTTTAAGTTTAATCTGATTTATTAACATTTTCTTAGGTTTAGACAGTTGATGAAACAATAAATGAAGCCCTGACCTTTAGTGACTGCTGATTACTGGGGAGTCACTGCTCACACTTAAATTTAACAATATATCACAGATTTAGAACTTGCTCTGGCACACCCTTGGATCTAAGTGTCAAGAAATTTTTCCTTTCATCAAATCTAAATCTGTTTCTGTAATACTTCCACCCATAGCTCTTATTTCTGTTCTTTCAGGACAATTTCCCAGATGAGAAAATTCCGAATAAATCTTTATTTTTTAATTTCATTCCCTATTTATATTATAGACATTTAAATATTTTAAGACATCACTTACCATCAAGTCTTCTCTATTGTAACCAAAATATGCCCATTTCATCCAACACATTCTTATCTGATTTTATCTCCAGGCCCTTTGACATCCATCTTTTCCTCTTCTTGGTATGCTTTAGTTCAAAGAGGTTCTTCCCAACAAGTGGTATCTAGATCTGAACAAGAGACTCCAGGACCACATACAATAAGACTATAACTTTTCTTCTTTCTTGACCCTATGAATTTGATAATGTAGTCACAGATTGCATTATCCAAAAAGTTCCTCAAGCTTGAAATATTTTCAGAATGGTCCTAGAATGAGAATGAAAACTGTGTGTAATCTCACAATCAGCATGGCTAAACATGAAAGACTTACCAGAACACTGGTTATGACTCAGAGGAATTATTACCCTCACTGATAAAATCATGTCCTTGAAATATTACATGAAAATTAGCTGTCTAGTAAACCAAAGACTTTAAAAAGCTTTAGTCCATATTCATCCTATTGATTTGTTTTATCAATAGGAAATTATTTGTATGAATATGTAAATTTAAGTCACTTGCCTGAATTTTTCCTCTAATAAACCTCATCTCAATTAATAATAATTTACTTTCTTATAAATAAAATTATTTTTCCATTGTTACATTAGTTATGGAAGTAGTAATCCCTAGAGATCAATATCTAGCATTCTGTAGATGAACACATTAGTTTGGAGCAAGAGAAAGTTTGGAAAAGAGTCAAAAGAGTCAAAAGGAAATCAGCATCTAGTAAAGGTTTATTACAAAGCCAAAAGGATTTTTGACAATATTAAATAGTTGGATGTGATTGATTAAAATTTATAAAACAGGTTGTATGTTTCACAATACAAATGTCTAATCTCTCAAACTGAATAGCTTTTCAATTATACTTATGTCACAGTAAGTTTGGATAATGGAATGACTATTTATGCCTTTGTCAGACTCTCTCCTAAAGACTCCCTAAAAATGATGTAGATACCAGTGAAATTCTCATTTACTTTCATAAGTAAATTAAATTTATTGAATTATATAGTCATAGAACTTCCAAGTTATAATGGACCTCAGAGGTCACCTTGTCCAACATGTACCTGAGTAAGAATTTTCTCCACAATAACCCCTACAAATGATTACCTTTGAATGCTTCATTGTCCTTCTGTTTCTTCTTTTCCTTTCACTTTTTCATCAGTTAGACTACCCACCAGCTCCTGTTCATAATGCTCCCTTTCCATAGAAGCCCTTTCTAGTAACAAATTAATCATAGAAAACAAATTCACACCTGCTATTTCTAAAAAAAATAAGAAGTATGTCTTATTCTGCTTCTTTAGTCTAGAGAGAGGTCTCTGCAAAGACATGGGAATAATGCCTCATTATCAGTCTTCTGGAGTCCTGATTTACCATTGTCAACTCATAGAAGAGTCAAGAGGCAATATGTGCCAAGCAAGTCAAATGAACACTACCACTTTAACCACTTCCTCCCTTTAGACCATGAGGGAGGTAACTCAAGACTCTGAGCCCCGCAGATTTGGAAATAGTAATTCTTTCAGCCCAGTGCCCCCAATCATCATCCAGGGGTGCAAGCCCTAAAAAGAAACAATATGACAACTGCTTTTGTGGGTGTTGAAGCCACAAGTACTTATGATCAAAAAAGAAATATTTTGCCTCTGAAGTCTTTGGTAATATCAAAGACTTCATTATCAGAAACTGATATGATTTTATATGTGAAAATGACAACAAAGAAGAGCTATTCCCATCTACTTCGCTGTTGCCTATCGAACATGCAGCTGAAACTTCTGTATGGATTGTCTCTCCCGTTAGAACATGAGCTCCTTAAAAGCAGGGACTGTCTTTTCTGTTAATCTCTCCAGTATTTAGCACAAGTATTTGTACATAGTAAACACTTAATAAAATTTATTTTTTTTATTCATTCATTAATTCAGGTTGTTGAGTCTTTCAAATTTCTTTTCTTTTACATTATTGTAGTCATTTCATAAATTATTCTCCTACTTCTTTTTACTTGTTCCAGCATCAATATGTATGGCTTCCCACTATTCATCTTTTTCATCATTTCTCATAACGCAGTAATATTCCACTAATTCTTATACCACAGTTGTTCAGCCACTCCCACAAATGATGGGTTGTCCTCCTCTTTGTTTTTATTTGCTTTCTATTAAATAAAATGATGATGTAAATATTTTGTACCTATAAGAAGAATGCTACTTCTTCCTCCAGAATGATTTAAAGATTGATCTGGCTTGGCTTACTGGATTAAGTTCATTTGAGCAATTGACTCTATCATTCCAACAATCACACAACTAGGAAGTCTTCACATCATTTTTGTCTTTGTATGTTCTACTCATATATTCCCATGTAATTTTAACCTAAATAATTTCCCTCCATCATAAATCAAAGGGATTAAAAGGAGATATGATATTCGCATAAATAAAGACAGGCAGACTTTCAAGCATTCTTGATGAAAAGACCAGAGCTGAATACAAAATTTGACTTTCAAATTCAAGAATCAAAAAAAGCAGGAAAAGGTGATCAGGAAAAAGAAATCCTAAAGGACTTATTAAAGTTGAAATGTTTACATTCCTACATAGAAAGATGATATTTTAACTCACAAGACCTTTCTCAGCATTGGGGTAGTTGGAGGGCATATGTATACATACATACATACATACATTTGTATACATACATATATGTATATATGTGTGTATATATATATATGTGCACATACACACACAGAGGGCACAGGGCAAGTTGAATATGGAGGGATAATATCTAAAAAATAAAATTAAGGGTTGAGAGAGGAATGTACTGAGAGAAGGAGAAAGGGAGAGGTAGAATGAGGTAAATTACCTCACATAAAAGAAGCAAGAAAAACTTTCACAATGGAGGGGAAGGGGGGAGGTGAGAGAGAATGAGAGAACCTTACTCTCTTCAGATTGGGTATAAGGAAGGAATAAGATACACACTCAATTGGGTATGAATATCTGTCTTAACCTACAGGAAAGCAGTGGGGAAGGGGATAGGAGAGAGGGGATGATAGAATGGAAGGCAAATGGGAAGAGGGGGCAATCAGAAGCAAACACTTTTGAGGAGGGACAGGGTCAAAGGAGAGAACAGAAATAAATGGGGGGTGGTATAGGATGGAGGTGAATATAGTTAGTCTTTCACTACATGACTGTTATGGAAGTGTTTTGCATGACTACACATGTATAACCTGTATTAAATTGCTTGCCTTTCCAATGAGGGTGGATGGGATGGGAGGAAGGGAAAGAGTGTTCAACTCAAAGTTTTAAAACCAAATGTTAAAAAGTGTTTTTACATGCAACTGGGAAATAAGATATACAGGCGATGGAGTATGGAAATCCATCTTGCCCTAGAGGAAAATACAAAGTGAGGGAATAAGAGAATGGGTGAGTGGGGTTGATAGAAGGGAGGGCAGGTTGGGGGAAGGGGTAATCAGAATGTATGCTGTCTTGGCATTGGGGGAGGAGAGAGATGTGGAGAAAATTTCTAACAAAATCTTGTGGAAGTGAATGTTGAAAATTAAAATAAATAAATTAATAAAATAAAATAAAAATGGACAAAGGCAGTGTTCTTGTACCCTCAATATCATAATAAAACACTCCTATTTTATAAAAAAAATTACTCCTAAATATAATGGAAATTAGGTCATTTTCCAGCACCATAAGAGATGTATAACTATTATACAAATTTAGAGAGTAATTGTGGTGGGATAGATAGGGAGCTGGCTTGAGTGTCAGTAAGATATGTGAAGTCTTGCTTCTGGCAAGACCACAGTCTTGTGATGACCTTAGACAAAGTATTTAACTTCCTAACATTCTGGAGAATTCTCTAAGATGATAAATTGCAGAGAAGCTATTGACCTACCTTGGTAGAGGAAGTTTACTTATTCTGGGGATTTCTTGTTCCCTGAGAATCCAGTACATTCCAGATCGTTTGTGGCCACAGAACACATGGAAGAGAATCAGAAAAGATTTTAGAGAAGATCCATCATGTTAGGTACTTCTTAAACATGCTTAATATTTGGGAAAATAATATTCAAGAGAGGAGTGTTTGTAAGGAAAGACAAGGAAAAAGGAAAATGCTAGGACATCTGGACAACAAAGTATTTTAAGAATAAGAAAGCTGACATTTATAGTGTCTCGAAATTTACAAAGAACTTTAGATATAGCATTTCATTTGATCATTAAGACAATCCTGCTGATACTATAAATACTACATGCATCAATGTTTCCATTTTATAGTAAGGCAATTAAGGTCCAGAGAAGTTAAAAGGTTTTCCTGTGATCACACAGTGACTATCAGAAGTGGTATTTAATATAACTTTCTCTTGGCTTCCAGTCCAGTGTACTTTCTACTGTTCTACCATATTGGTTCCTGTTCAGTAGTCATAACAGAGAAATATGAAAGGTAGGCTGACACATTTATTGTGGAGTGAAAGATCACTATGTGTAACTCCATAAAACTTCATGGAAAAGTGGCCAGAATCAACCTATTGATTTGCTGTGATATTTCAGAACCTCTAATAATTTTCTTAAAAATTATACATTCTACTTATTTGCATTGAATGAATTTCTTTCTATTCTCCTTGAATGTGATTCCTATAGTATGTAAATAGTCCATATATGAAATAACTTAATCTACCACTTCTGAGAGAAGTAAGCTCTACACGAACAAGATTAAGGAGCTATAATTAGACAATAGCATATGTGAAGAGGACTCAAGACATTCTATGGCATATAAGCTTGACATTTTATCAATGTGACATGGAAACAAAAAAAACTGATGAGATATGCGACAGCATTAAGATAGGCATCATGTCAGAAGTAGTGTCATGATAGATGTAATGAACTTTGCTCTAACTTGAACACTTCTGGAGTCCTTGATTTAGTTCTGAACACTATATTTTAGAAAACAAATCAGGATAGGATCTAGTGTGCATTCCTGTAATCCCTACTACTGAAGCTAGTGAATTATATAAATTTAGACATTCTAAATTGCAAGGAAAGAGAGAGAGAGACAGAGAGAGAGACAGAGACAGAGAGAGAGACAGAGAGAGAGAGACAGAGAGAGAGAGACAGAGAGGGAGGGAGAGAGAGAGAGAGAGATTGGCTAATTGTGTGATGCTATGTAAGTGGGAGCCATTATTCTGTTTAGCTTGGAGAAATGAATATTTTGAGGAGTTATAATCTCTGTCCACAGATATTTGAAGGATTGTGTTATGGGAAAGAAATTAGATTTGTTTTCTTTGGCCCCAGAAGGAACCAAGAGAAGTTACAAGGAAAAAAAAATCACCTCTGTATAAAGAAAAGAAAATTAATGATTAAAATTGTCCAAAAGGGTAAGGAGCTGTCTGAAGCTATAGGTTTTCAAGTGGAAGCTGGATTATCCTTTCATGTTGTTGTTCAGTCATGTCCAACTCTTTGTGACCCCATTTCAGGTTTTCTTGGCAAAGATATTAGAGTGATTTGCCATTTCCTTCTCCAGTTCATTTTGTAGATAGGAAAACTAAGGTAAATAGGGTTAATTAACATGTGCAGGGTTACATAGCTATTAAGTATCTGAGGCCATTGAAACTCAGGAAGATGAGTCTTCCTGCCTCCAGGCTGGGAATCTATCCATGTGCCATATAGCTACCTTCTTCCTTTCTTCAGGATATTCTAACAAGGATTCATGCTTCAAGTATTTCCTGGGCCAGATCGCCTCTGAGGTGTCTTCCAACTATGAGATTTATTAAGCTTTGTTTTTAATTATGCACAGTATTAACTTCAGAAAATTAGGTCTTGAAGCCAAATTTTTTAGCATATGAATGGGCAGGACTCTATTAATAATAGTAACAATACTTTTAGAATCACTTAATTTTAGCACTTTTGGAGTTTTTTTCATAAGTTCAAATGTGCCAGTTTATTTGAACATCCAGAAAGAAAAAAAAATTTGGGAATGTGCACTTTCTCTCCCTGGCTTTGTATTATGTCTACAGGCTTTCCTTTAAAATATGATGAGGAGCTGGTTTTCCAAACATTCTTCTAAAAATAATATGAAATGAACAATCAATATAATTCTTATGAATTTTGTGTATGTTTTCCATTCTTATTATAGATTATTTGACCAAAATATCTCTACTGATATCCCATAATAAAAGTTCAGCTAAGCACTTATAATGTAATATAAAGGAATTAAATACATTCCCAGTTGTAATCCAGGTAACACATTTTGTTCAGTTTTAGAATGAGAAAATTCTCCCCCCCTTTCCTTCTCCTTTACAAAACCATGATGAAACTACACCTAAACTACTGTTAAATTATACCTATATTTTTTCTTAATTTATAAAATTTTCTTAAAAATTTTCTTAATTTTCTCTTAATTTCTTCATTTTTCTTAATTTTCTTAATTTTTTCTTAATTTCTTAATTTTAGCTCAAGGAAGAGAACCCATTTTGATCCCATTAAGTACCTATTTTGTACAAAGCATCATGCTAGGCACTGGAAATACAAAGAGAAAGAAAAAAGCCCATGCTGGTCCTTGGGGAGTTTACATTATCCTGGGGTGATAAACATGCAAACAGATAAGATTATACAGAATAATTAAAGGAGGAAGAGAAGGTAGTAGAGAGACAGAGAAAGAGACAGAGACAGAGAGAGACAGACAGAAAGAGCGAATATTCATAACAGTAGCATAGGCCATCCCTAGAAATCTGGAAGATTTAATTTGGTGGTAAATAAGGATAAAATACTACTTTACACAGCAGATGATAAACCTACATACTCATCTAATACAAAACAAAATGAAACAATGACAAAAATAAAAGAAGCAACTATGGAACATGAGGGGCAACTAGTGGATAGAGCACTGAGCCTCAAGTCAGGAAGACTCATCTCCCTCAGTTCAAATCTGACCTCAGACACTTACTAGCTGTGTGACCCTGGGCACATCACTTCACCCTGCTTGCCTCAGTTTATCATCTATGAAATGAGTTGGAGAAGGCCAAGAAAACCTAAAACAGGTCACAGAGAGTCAGACACAACTGAAAAATGACTTAACAACATGGAACACAAGGCCAGTGTCAATTTCATATGACTGTGTCTATGAATATGAATAACATTTCCTTATTAGTCACCTTTGCCCAGGACAGGGCAAGTAACTATATATATATATATATATATATATATATATATGTGTGTGTGTGTGTGTGTGTGTGTGTGTGTGTGTGTATGTGTGTGTATATATATAGTGTGTGTGTGTATATATATGTATATATATACACATATATTATATATATACACATATATTATATATATACATACATATATATATATATATATTTAAGCTTGCAAACCCCTTAGTAGTTTGCCACATCTGCAACGAGTGCTTAAAAGAATATTAGTGAATTAATTAGTGAATTAAGAATATTAGTGAATTAAGATCATCACTGGCAGGTATGGACTGCAAATTTCAGCCAATGAACTTACTAAGCATATGATATGTGCATGACATTGTGATGGGTTCTGAGGCTAGAGAGGTGAAAAATTTCATAGTCTTTGACTTCAAAGAATTTACAATCTCATGGTGAATGTGTGTGTGGGTGTTTATGACATTGATACAAATAAGTAGAATTCAAATGGATTGAGATAAAATGTAGCTAGACAAAGTATTATGGGTAATTTGAAAAAGGAAAGATAGCTTTCACTTCAGGGACAAAGGAGGTAGTACATGAGTAGGGCATTGAGGAAGAAGCTACAACAGATTCAGATGGGGTTAAGGGAAGATTCTGTTTCTAGCATGAGAAATGGAAGGAGAAAAAACACAGAGAGTTTAGAATCCTGTAGAAATGATTTATATTTCCATAACAACACTTAGAGGCCCCAAAATTAAAATAAGAATTAAAATTAATTAATAAAATTAAAATAGAAGAGATAGCCTTTATAAAGGGATTCTTGAAATAATTTAAATTGGATTAATGTAGTACAATTGTGCATGCTTTTGAAAATTAATATGCAAATGAATATGCTTTTAAATCCTTTGAAGCTCTTGTTATTTGAAAAACATAGAAGTGACTTTACTGCTTCTATTTCACTGTTGTGGATTATACCTAGTGTTTCTTTATCTCTTGCTCTCCCCCACCCCCAACCCAAGCAACATCATTAAATAGTTTTCTTGGAATTCACATTAACTCCTCTTATTCCAGGTAGAAACAGAAATTCTTAATTGTTGCAGCTAGGTGGTGCAGTGGATTAAATTCTGGACCTGAAGTCAAGAAGACCTGAGTTCAAATCCAGCCTAGACACTTAATTAGCTGTGTTTTCCTGCACAAGCCACTTAATCTCTGTTTGCCTCAGTTTTCTATCTATAAAATGAGGATAATAACAGCACCTATCTCCTAGGATTGTTGTGAGGAGCAAATGAGATATTAGTAAAATGCTCAAAACATTATTTTTATCAACAACTAAACTAGGTGTTATTTTAAAAATGAGTTCTGAATATTAGAATGAGTTTGAAATGAGCTTGTCATACTACTATACAAAAAAGAAATAGAAATCATGTTCAACCAACATGTTCACAAAGTCTTTTGCAAAATACAGAACTATTTTGTAACTAATATGTTTTAATTATGTAATGCTAGTGTTTTCCCTCAATATTTATGTTGACAATAAAATAATACTGGTAGTTTGTGGCATGTAGGATACCATTGCAGAAAGCAAGTAAAGCTACCAGTTGCAAATTTAGATAAATATTATATTGTGGGCCTAAGGCAAATAACTTTAGCACAGTTGCAAGATATAAAATAAACCCACATAAATCCTTGGCATTCCTAGGTATTACTAACAAACCCTGACAGCAAGAGATAGAAAGAGCAATTCTATTTAAAGTTACTGTAGACACAATAAAATATTTGGGAGTCTACCTGTTAAGACACATTGAGGACCTATATGAACACAATTACAGAACACTTTTAACACAAATAAAGTCAGAACTAAGTAAATGAAAAAAACAGTTGCTTATAGTTAGGCTGAGCTAATATAATAACAATGGCAATTTTTCCAAAATTAATTTACTTATTCAGTGCCATACCAATCAAACTGCCAAAAAATTATCTTAGATAGCTGGATAAAATAATAACAAAATTCATCTGGAAAAACAAAAGGTCCAGAATATCAAGGGAATTAATGAAAAGAAATGCTAGTGAAGGTGGCCTAACCATACCAGATATTAAACTGTATTATAAAGCAGCAGTCATTAAAACTACTTGGTACTGGCTAAGAACAGTGGTGGATCAGTGGAATAGGTTAGGCACACAAGACGAAGTAATCAATGACTATAGCAATCTTTGATAAATCCAAGGAATCCAGCTACTGGGTTAAGAATTCACTATTTCACAAAAACTGCAGGGAAAACTGGAAAATAATATGGCAGAAACCAAGCTTAGACCAACATCTTACACTGTATACCAAAATAAAGTCAAAATGGGTTTGTGATTTCAGAATAAAGGCTGATACTATAAACAATTTGGTAGAGCAAGGAATAGTTTACCTCTTGGATTTATGTGAAAGGGAAGAATTCGTGACCAAACAAGTGATTGAGGGTGTTACAAAAAGCAAAATGGATAATTTTGATCATGTTAAATTGAGAAGTTTTTTTTTTTTTTTTTTTTACAAACAAAACCATTGCAACAAAGATTAATAAGGAAGCAGAAAACTCGGAAAGAATCTTTACAACCAGTGTCTCTAGTAAGGGCCTCATATCTAAAATACACAGGGAATTGAGTCAAATTTATAGGGATAGAAATCATTCCCCAATTGAGAAATTGTCAAAGGATATGAACAGGCAGTCTTTAGAGGAAGACATTAAAGTTATCTATAGGCATATGAAAAAATGCTGTATATCACTATTGATTAGAGAAACGCAAATCTAAACAACTCTTAGGTACCACCTCCTGTCAGACTGGCTAACATTAACAAAGCAGGAAAATGATAAGTGCTAGACAGGATATGGGAAAATTGGAATATTGTTACATTGTTGGTGGAGTTGTGAACCAATCCAGCTATTCTGGAGAGCAATTTGTGATTATGTCCAAAGGACTATAAAAATGTGCATACCCTTTGACCCAGCAATTCCACTTTTCTTTTGAACATCTGCTTTTAGAACTTTGAGTACCAAATTCATTCTCCTCTTCCCTCCCCACCCACCCTCCCTAAGAAGGCAGGCCATTCAACTTAGGCCACACATGTATCACTATGCAAAACACTTCCACAATAATCACATTGTGAAAGACTAACTTTATTTCTCTCCATACTATCCTGTCCCCCTTTCTTCAATTTTCTCCCTTGACAGTGTCCCTTCTCAAAAGTATTTGCCTTTGATTACCTCCTCACCTGATCTTCCCTCCATTCTATCAACCCCTCCCCCTTTTTAATCTCCTTCCCCCTACTTTGCTGTGGGGTAAGATATCCAATTGAGTGTCTCTGTTATTCCCTCCTCAAGTCAAATATGATGCAAGCAAGACTCATGTATTCCCCCTCACATGCCCCCTCTTCTCTTCCAACAGAACTGTTTTTTCTTGCCACTTTCTTGTGAGATAATTTACCCCATTCTATCTCTCCCTTTTTCCCTCTCTCATCATCTTTCTCTCACCCTTTAATATTATTTTATTTTTTAGATATCACCCCTTCATATTCAACTCACCCTGTGCCTTCTGTGTGTGTGTGTATGTATATATATGTATGTGTATGTGTGTATATATATATATATATATAACATATGTATGTATGTATGTATGTATGTATGTATGTATGTATATTTCCTTCAGCTACTCAATTACTGAGAAAGGTCTCACGAATTACAAACATCATCTTTCTGTCTAGGAATGTTGAACTTTAGTAAGTCCCTTATGACTTCTCTTTTTAGAATATCTTTTCATGCTTCTCTTGATTCTTGTATTTGAAAGTCTAACTTTCTGTTCAGCTCTGGTCTTTTCATCCAGAAAGCTTGAAAATCCTCTATTTTATTGAAAATCCATATTATGCCTTGGAGCATTATACTTAGTTTTGCTGGGTAGGTGATGCTTGGTTTTAATCCTGGCTCCTTTGACCTCCAGAATATCATATTCCAAGCCCTTCAATCCCTTAATATAGAAGCTGCTTCATATTGTGTTATACTGATTGTGTTCCCACAGCACTCAAATTGTTTCTTTCTGGTTGCTTGCAGTATTTTATCCTTGACCTGGGAACTCTGGAATTTGGTGACAATATTCCTAGTAGTTTTCTTTTCTTTTTCAAGAGGTGATTGGTGGATTTTTTCAATTTCTAGTTTATTCTTTGGTTCTAGAATATCAGGGCAATATTCCTGGATAATTTCTTGAAAGATGATGTCTAGGCTCTTTTTTGATCATGGCTTTTAGGTAGTTCAATAATTTTTAAATTATCTTTCCTGGATCTCTTCTCCAGGTGAGTGTTTTTTTTTTCCAATGAGATATTTCATATTGTCTTCCATTTTTTCATTCCTTTGATTCTGTATTATAATTTCTTGATTTCTCATGAAGTCACTAGCTCCCACTTGCTCCAATCTAATTTTTAAGGTGGTATTTTCTTCAGTGGTCTTTTCAACCTCCTTGTTCATTTGGTAATTCTGCCTTTCAGGGTATTCTTCTCATTGGCTTTTTGGAGCTCTTTTTCCATTTGGGTTATTCTATTCCTTAGGATGCTATTTTCTTCACTATTTTTTGAGTTTCCTTTAGCAAGTCATTGACTTGTTTTTCATGATTTTCTTGCATCACTCTCATTCCTCTTCCAAATTTTTCCTCTACTTCCTTACTTGCTTTTCCAAATCCTTTTTGAGCTCTTCCATGGCCTGAGACCAGTCCATGTTTTTCTTGGCAGCTTTTGATGTAGGCTCTTTGATTCTGTTGACTTCTTCTGGATGTATGTTTTGCTGTTTTTTGTCACCAGAAAAAAGATTCTGTACTCTGAGTCTGAGTCTTTTTTTGCTTCTAGTTCATGTTCCCAGCTAACTACTTGACCCTTGAGCTTTTTGTCAGGGTATGGCTGCTTGTAGATTAGAGAGTACTTTGTCCTAATCTTTAGGGAGTATGCTGCTGTTTTCAGAACTACTTCTACTCCACCGTCACCTCAAGCTCTGCCACACCAGCTCTCCCCCTCCCCCAAGACCCACCAACCAGGACCACGACTCAGATCCAAGCAGGGCAAAGCAAGAGAAACCTTCCTCTGCTCCAGCGAAGTGCTCCCTGCTCTTCTGCTCTGATCTGCTGCTTGATTCTTCCCATGGTGTGAGCCTGGAGCCAGAAGTAGTCACAGCTGGAGCTCTGGAAGCAGCCACAGGAGGTTCCTGCTGCTGCTGCTGTGCCACTTCCACTACCCCCTTGTCTGGGGATGGACCACACACTTCTCTTTCTTCCATCCAGCAGTTTTTCCACTTATCTGCTCCTTGGTCTTTGGCGTTTGTGTGTCGAGAAGTTTGGCAACTGCCACAGCTCAGTGATTCATGGCCCCAAGACCTGCTCCCACCTGACTCCAGGTCTGGTTTGTCCTGGAATGGCCCACATTGGGCTGCATTCCATTCCCAGAACCATGAGATAGACCCTTCCCCGTGACCATCCAGGCTGTCCTGGGCTGGAGACCTGCTTCCCTCTCCTATTTTGTGGGTTCTGCAGCTCTAGAATTTGTCCAGAGACATTTTTACACATGTTTGGAGGGATTTTGGGGAGAGCTGAAGTGAGTCCTTGCTTTCCATCTGCCATCTTGGCTCTGCCTCCCGTATGTAATATCTTATAAAATCTTTGAATTGATTGGCTTTTTTTATTTTGATATTTTTATTAAACTTGGATAAAAGTGTTGAGAGCCATCTACAAATTTGTAGATGATAACAAGGTGGAAGGGACAGCTACTGTGATGGATTCAAAAGGGTAGAAAAGTAAGTCAAATTGAACAAGATGAAATGTAATAAGGATAAATGCAAAGTGTTACATCTCGGTCCAAAAATACTAATTTCTCAAGTAGAAAATGAAAAAGGCATAGTTCATATTTTATCTTAAAATAGCAAAGAATTGGTGGTTTCAGGGGACTGCAGGTTTAACATGAGTCTATTGCATCATGTGACATGCAAGAAATATGAAAGTCGTTTGATTCTGCATTAATAGAAATATAACATCCAGGGGAAAAGAAGGGTTATTTCACTGTATTCTGCCTGGGTTAAACAACTTCTGGAACATTCTGTTCAGTCCTAAGGACCATATTTTAGGAATGATAAGCTGGAAAACATATAGAGGAGGGTACCAAGAGAGGGAAGGGCTCCAAATTTGTTATGCAGTTTAAGGCAACTGGGATTTTCAGCTTTGAGAAGGAGGATGGAACATAATAGTCATCTTCAAGATTTGAAAGAATGTGACAAATCAAAGGAATGAGAATTGTGTATGGTACCAGAAGCCAGAGCTAGCAACAACGGATATAAATCATAAAGAGGCAAATTTAGATGATGTGGAAAAAAAGTGTTCCTGAAAATTAGAACTACCTATTTCTAAATAGATCTAGTGCCCTTGGGAGGGCGTGTGTTCTATCACTCCTCCCCAGTAAGAGGTTTTAAGTTGGCAATTTGCCAAGGATGTTATAGACGAGATTGTTTTCCAGGTATGGATTGGACTCTAGATGACTATTGAAGTCTCTTCCAACTAAGATATTTCATAAAAATTAAATCTAAAAATATTTAAAGTTTGAAAATAACAACAAAAGATGTGCAACATTTTAGATTGTCTGTGCTGACTACCTCCTTGTTAGCATAGATATGTAAGAGTAATGTCACACAGAAGACAGAGAACTGGACTAAAAAACAAACAAAAGGCCTAGGTTTCAGTCCTGCCTCATATTGACTGCATGATCCTGAGAAAATCACTTAACCTCTCAATGCCTAAGGCAAATCTCTAAGACTATATTGCAAAGCAGTAGCTCAACTAGAGTAATTTTCTTCATTGGGTGTTCCCTATGGTCATTTGATTTCACAAGTCTGTACCCTTGCTTCCTGCTTTCCAAAGAAAAAGCAAGACTAGACTACATATGAGTTCCATATTATAGTTATAGGTTATATGATGGGGAGTTGATAGCTAAGGTTAGTTTTCAATTGTAATAGATATTTGTTAAAGGAATTTGAAGTTGTTCTATTTGGCTACACTTTTACCCCCTCAAAGGGAGAAAGGGTGGGTGGGTTACACAGATAGAAAGTCAAAATGACTGAGGAGAAAAGCCCTTAATGCTGAAGAAATCTTAAAATGTCCTATGTTTATCCTTATCTCATTTGCTTATAATTGATATTTTTAAGGTGAATAACACAAGTGTCAGAGTTTGTGCATAACAAATTTCTTCATTTGTAAAATTGAAATAATATTCCCCTTACCTATCTTTTAGAGTGGAGGTGAGGAAAGGGCTTTGTAAATTTTAAAGTGCTATATAAACATGAATTATCATTCATATTGGGGAAATAACATAAATAACCGTGAAATGGGATTAGCCTGCTACATTTATGCTAAACAAAGAGTGCCTATGCTGTGGCCTTCAAGAAATGTATGAGGCTAGATAATTCGCCATTTGGTTCAACATAATATTTAGATATTTTACAATGATGAAATGGGGAAGATGATACATGCAGGTTCTCAGTGAAATTCAATAATGCAATACTTGTTAAATGATGATGTGCAATTTAACGTGTTGTTACTTTTTATTAAAAGTTCAAACAGTATAAAAAAGACAAAGATTCAGTAGATATATGTTTTATGCAGATATCCTGCCTCTAAAATAGCTGAACTCACTGGACCAAATTCAATTTTAAGTATTTCCAATATATATTGTGCAGGCTGGATTTATACCTGAAATATAGTATATTAGTAAGGCAAGATTCACGACCTAGAGGATGACCATGAACATGCTTGAATGGTTCAGAATGGAGAAGTATAAGAAATTCTTTAGGTAGAAGGCAAAGGAACCATGATATTTATTTACAGATGAGAGAATCCAATTCCAGGACAAGTAATTTCAATTCCGTATAGTAACAATAATATTCCAAAGGCAGTAAGACTGCCTCAATGTAGCAAAAAGAAAATTATAACAAAGTATTACAGCAAGGAGCCAAAGTATCCTGCAACATCTCCCCCTTTCTAGGGCCTTCCTTTAAACAATCACTCACTAAACCAAGTTCTTCTCTAAACTACTACTATGCTAAATTCTCAATCAACAGGTGACCAACTCCCCAAATAATTCAGTGTCTTAGAGTAATGTGAAAATTTACTGGATGAAAGTATTTCATATCATTTCTCCCACCCATTTTTAGATAAATGTAAATAAAGAGCATATAATTAGGAACTGTTACCTCTATGTATAGTATTTGTGAATAAGAGCTATAAAAGAATAGTATTAATTGGTGGCAATTAAATCACATTTGGTCATTGTTCACAGTTCCATTCTGGCAAATAATGCATAAATAGCTGAATATGCCAATTGGGAATAATTATAAGAAACAGGGCTTCAGTGGGTATTATCCCATTTTCAGTTTACTTCTGATGACTTCACGTATAAAAACTGTTTGCAAAATGGAAGGACCTTGAAAATTCTGTTACTATAGAGGTCAAGAAGTTTAAAAAATCACCTTAAAAATAGACTAACTCAAATGTCGAAAGAGCTCCCAAAAGCCAACAAGGAGAAGAATGCCATAAAAGGCAGAATTAGCCAAATGGGAAAGGAGTACAAAAGACCATTGAAGAAAATACCACCTTAAAAATTAGATTGGAGCAAGTGGAAGCTAGTGACTTTATGAGAAATCAAGATATTATAATCCAGAATCAAAGGAATGAAAAAAGGAAGACAATGTGAAATATCACATTGGAAAAAAACACTGACCTAGAAAATAGATCCAGGATAGATAATTTAAAAATTATTGGACTACCTGAAAGCCATGATCAAAAAAAGAGCCTAGTCATTATCTTTCAAGAAATGATCAAGCAAAACTGCCCTGATATTCTAGAGCTAGAGGGTAAAATAGAAATTGAAAGAATCCACCAATCACCTTCTGAAAAAGATCCCAAAAAGAAAACTCCTAAGAATATTGTCGCCAAATTCCACAGTTCCTATGTCAAGGAGAAAATATTGAAAGCAGCCAGAAAGAAACAATTTGAATATTGTGGAAAAAAAAATCAGGATAACACAAGATCTAGCAGCTTCTACTCTAAGGGATCGAGGAGCTTGGAATATGATATTCCAGAGGTCAAAGGAACTATGACTAAGACCAAGAATTGCCTACCCAGCAAAATTGAGTATAATGCTCCAAGGCAAAATCTGGACTTCAAATAAAATAGAGGAATTTCAAGCTTTCTCAGTGAAAAGACCTGAGCTGAATAGAAGATTTGACATTCAAACACAAGAATCAAGAGAAGCATGAAAGAGAGAGAAAGGGAGAAACAGAATGGGGTGAATTATCTCACATAAAAGTGGCAAGAAAAAGCAGTTCTTTTGGAAGGGAAGAAGGGGCAGGTGAGGGGGAATGAGTGAATCTTGTTCTCATCATATTTGAACTGAGGAGGGAATAACATACACTCTCAATTGGGTATCTTATCCCCCAGGAAAGTAGGGGGAAGGGGATAAAAGGGGGGATGATAGAAAGGAGGGCAGATAGGGGGAGGAGGAAATCAAAAGCAAACACTTTTGAAAAGGGACAGGGTCAAGGGAGAAAATTGACTAAAGGGGGACAGGATAGGATGGAGGGAAATACAATCTTTCACAACGTGAATATTGCAGAAGTGTTTTACATAATGACACATGTGTTCCCTGTGTTGAATTGATTGCCTTCTTATGGAGGGTGGGTGGGAAAGGAAGGGGGGGGGGATTTGGAACTCAAAGTTTTAAAATCAGATGCTCAAAAAAAGTTGTTTTTGCATGCAACAGAGAAATAATATATGTAGGGATTGGGACATAGAAATCTATCCTGCCCTACAATAAAATAAGGGGTAAAGGAGGTGGAGGGGAATGGTGTGACAGAAGGGAGGGCTGATTGGGGAACAGGGCAATCAGAATATATGCCATCTTGGAGTGGGGAGAGGGCAGAAATGGGGAGAAAATTTGTAACTCAATATCTTCTGGAATCACTGTTGAAAACTAAAATATTAAGCAATACAATAATTGTTAAGAGGAAATAATAATAATGATGATGATGATGATCACGATAATAATAATAATAATAATTTAAAAACCTGGGCAATTTTTTATTTTGTAAATATTCATCAATTTCTCTAAGGTCATCAAATTTATAGGCATATAATTGGGTAAAATAATTCCTAATTATTGTTTTAATTTCCTCTTCATTGGAGGTACATTCACCATTTTCATTTTTGATACTGGCAATTTGGTTTTCTTCTTTTTTTAATCAAATTGACAAAAGGGTTATCACTTTTATTGTTTTTTCCATAACACCAACTCTTAGTTTTATTCATTAGTTCAATAGTTTTCTTGATTTCAATTTTATTAATCCCTCTTTTGATTTTCAGGATTTCTAATTTCATATCTAATTGGGGATTTTCAATTTGTTCTTTTTGTAGCTTTTTCAGTTGCATGCCCATTTCATTGATTTCCTTTTTATCTATTTTGTTCATGTATGCAGTTAGAGATATAAAACTTCCCTTAAGAACTGTTTTTGCTTCATCCCGTAAGTTTTAGTATTTTGTCTCATTACTGTCATCCTCTTGAATGAAGTTATTAATTGTTTCTATGATTTGTTCTCATTCTTTAGGATTAGATTATTTAGTTCCCAATTAATTTTTTGCTTATTTTTGTGTTCACTTATTACAAATAATTTTCAGTGCATCATGATCTGTGAATGATGCATTGACTATTTCTGCACTTCTGCACTGGATTGTGAGTTTTCATGCCCTAGTACATGGTCAGTTCTTGAGTATGTGCTGAGTATGTGCCACTATGTGTTGGTAAAGAAAAATGAGCTCCTTAGCACTTAGTTCAACAAGTGCCCTTGAATAGTTTGGCTTTTGTTCCCTTTGAATAATTCATTGAGGCTTATTAGGTGCTAAGCCCCTGGCCCAAACCCCTATTAAGTGTAAAACCTTAGTGGTTGTGGATTGGAAACTAAGGTGGGGCCCAATGTGGGGCTAACTCCAGGGAGGGCCTAGTTTACATGTCTGGGAGAGCAGAGGCTTTTAGACCATGTGGGTTTAAGTCCGCCTCTTTGTGATGATTGTAGGTCACATGGGGTGAGTCGCATGTGTAACTCACCCCTGATGCTGAAAAAGATATAAAAACCAGGGGTTGGCTGTCTGTTCTTTGGAGCTGATTCCCGCAGCAGTGGTGGCACATGTGACTCTGGGTCAGCCCTTGTTCTGAGCTCCTGGGCTGAACCTAGATGTTGGTAACTATGAATCTGTATTGGGTCTGTCTGTTGATATTGATAATTTGTTTGTATGTTGCTCTGAAGTTCAGGGTGCTGGCCTTCTCCCCTGAAGTAAGTGACTGATATTTGTATGCTGAATTAAAGTAAGCTTGTCAAACCCCTTCACGTAGCTTTCCTTATTAAAGCAGATAAAAAGAACCTGTGCTATTGGCAGCTTTCTGGGTGCTGGCTGTGGGTGAATCTTACACCCCCACAGAAGCTGCTAGCCAGATTGTTGAAACAACATGTCACTGAGAAAATTTATTTTCCTTTGTATCCTCATTCAGTTTTCTCCAGAAGTCTAGCATATCTGCATTTTCTAAAATTCTATTCACCTCTTTAACTTCTCTCTTGTTTAATTTGAGGTTAGATTTATCAAGTTCAGAGAGGGAGAGGTTGAGATCCTCCACTATTATGGTTTTGCTGTCTTTTTTCCTGTAACTCCTTAACATCTCTTCTAAGCATTCGCATGCTATACCACTTGATGCATATATGTTAAATAATGATATTGCTTCATTGTTTATGATGCCTTTTAGTAGGAAGGGAAGAGGGGGCAGGTGAGGAGGAATGAGTAAATCTTGCTCTCATCAGATTTGACCTGAGTTGGGAATACCATACACACTCAATTGAGTATCTTACCCCACAGGAAAGAAGGAGGAAGGAGACAAAAAAGGGGGGATGATAGAAAATAGGGCAAACAGGGGGTGGAGGTAATCAAAAACAAACACTTTTGAAAAGGGACAGGGTCAAGGGAGAAAATTCAATAAAGGGGGATAGGTTAGGAAGGAGCAAAACATAGTTAATCTTTCACAACATGAGTATTGTGGAAGGGTTTTACATAATGATACGCATTTGGCCCATGTTGAATTGCCTGCCTTCTTAGGGAGGGTGTGTGCAGAGTGAAGAAGGTAGAGAATGTGGAACTCAAATTTTTAAAAACAGACATTTAAAAAGAAAAACAAATAATTTTTGCATGCAACTAGGAAATAAGATACACAGGCAATGGGGCATAGAAATTTATCTTGCCCTGCAAGAGAAGAAGGGAAAGGGGGATGGGAGGGGAGTGGGGTGACAGATGCAAGGACTGACTGGGGAACAGGCCAACCAGAATGTATGCCATGTTGGAGTGGGTGAGAGGGTAGAAATGGGGAGAAAATTCATTATTCATACTCTTGTGAAAATCAATGCCGAAAACTAACTATATTAAATAAATTAAATTAAAAAAAGAAAAAAAGAAATGCTTAATCAATGAATGAATAACCTTATATAAAACTCAGAATTCTAACAGTACCTGAAAACCAGAAATCTGAAGACATGAATTTTACTTCCATCTCTAACCTCTACTCGTCTGTTGTTTCTCCTTGAGAGAATCATCTTTTTTTGCCTTCTTCTCCATCAAGAAAATGGAAAAAAATTATATTAACAGCCAAAATATGATGAAATAAAAATAGCACTTAATGAGAGGTGATTTCAAGTGGAATGGTTGAAGGAGCACTGGCTTGGGTTCAAATCTTACATTTGATGCTTATGACCTGTCTAACTTCAACCAAGTCACTTCAAGGCCTTTGTCCTTAGGCCATCTGTAAAATGAGTGGGTTGGAATAACCCACCTCCGAGGTACCTGTTAATGCTAGAGCTTTTCAGGAATCAATCAATGAACAAAGATTCACTAGGACCAGTCTTGTTCCAAGAGAGCAGATGAAGAAATATGTTTCTAATTCTAGTTGAGGGCTGTGAGGCTCAGAGTGCTATGGGTACAGAATTATCCATATGCTATAAGACTATGGGCATACACTTGGAAGTTTTGTCTAGGTATGGCATTTTTCCTTTGTTCAAGCGGTACATTTTAGTTTGGGATATGTGTCTTGAGAGGTGGAACTGAAGCTATAAGTGTATGAGTGGTTTTAGCAATATTATTTTTTTTTCAGATATAAAGGAGAAAAAAGATGGTAAATATTTTTTTTTGGAATTGCTAACAAATTTTCCAATGGCTGGCAATGCTATAACATAGCATTAAAATGTGTGTATTACTTTATATTTTTTACCCAAAGCAATAATTCAGATGGAAGGATTGGTGAGTGATAAACTTTTGATTTAGTTGTAAATAAAATACAAATAATTTTCCCCTTTCATGGTCAAACTTAATTTTCTAAGTGCAAAGTATTTTGGAGTGAAAAGTATGAAATTACAGATAGCTGTAGACTATTGAACAAAGTAACATTATTTGAGGCGCAAACACTTTTAAAACAAAAACAAACCAGGTTACTCAAAACTTTTATAAAAATTTGAGTAACTGCCCCAAATTTTATTAGTTTGAATGTTTGATATACCAAGAGAGTAGTCCTTCCTTAACCCTTCTAGGAAAGTGAGGAAGGGCTTTACAATGGAGATTTGAATCATTTACACCTTCAAGTGAGGTGTGAATCAAATAACAGTATATTTCCACTACTTTCCACACATAAAGTGGTAATATATTTTCCCCCTCTCACAATCTTTTAATAAACCTGCAAATAAAAACCTTTTCTGTAGTCTCTTGTCAAGATAGAAACACAAAACCTTGGCACCAAAATAATCTCATCCTCAGGCAGCAGTAACCAAGCAAGATGAATTCCTTGGTATAAGTAGAATGCCTAATAGTTCCAAGGTGATATGAGGAACATCTAGGTGGCACAGTGGGTAGAGTCCCAGTCTGGACTCATGAATAAATATTTTCCTGAGTTCAAATCTATTTTTTAAATTTTTAAAAATTTTAAAAAATCTTAATTTTTTAAAATTCTCATATTTTATTTAATATTTTTAATTTTTAACATTGATTTCCACAAGATTTTGAGGTACAAATTTTCTCCTCATTTCTATCCTCCCGTGCAATCTAATATGACATATATTTTGATTGCCCCAATCCCCAGTCAGCCCTCCCATCTGTCACTCCCCTCCCCCCCATCCCCTTTCCATTTACTTTCTTGTAGGGCAAGATAGATTTCAATATCCTATTGCCTGTGTGTCTTATTTACCAGTTGCATGCAAAAACAACTTTTTTAAAGCATCTACTTCTAGAATTTTGAGTTCCAAATTCTCTCCCCTCTTCCTTCCCAACCCACCCTCCATAAGCAGGCAAGCAATTCAACACGGGCCACACATGTATCATTCTACAAAACACTTCCACAGTAATCATGTTGTGAAAGACTAACTATATTTCCCTCAATCCTATCCTGTCCCCCTTTATTCAATTTTTTCCCTTGACCCTGTCCATTTTCAAAAGTGGTTGCTGTTGATTACCTCCTGCCCATTCTGAGCTCCCTTCTATCATCCCCCCTTTTTATCTCCTTTCTCCTACTTTCCTGTGGGGTAAGATGCCCAATTGAGTGTGTATGTTATTCCATCCTCAAGTTAAATCTGATGAGAGCAAGATTCACTCATTCCCCCTCACCTGCCCCCTCTTCCCTTCCAACAGAACTGCTTTTTCTTGCCAGTTTTAGGTGAGATAATTTACCCAATTCTGTCTCACCCTTTCTCCCTCTGTCAATACATTCCTTGCTCACCCTTTACTTTTATTTTATTTTTTTATATATCATCCCCTCACATTCAACTCACCCTGTACTCTCTGTCTATATATATATGTATATGTATATTCCCTTGAACTACCCTAATACTGAGAAAGGTCTCATGAATTACACACATCATCTTTCCACGTAGGAATATAAGCAAAACAGTTCAATTTCAGTAAGTCCCTTATGATTTCTTTTTCTTGTTTACCTTTTCATGCTTCTCTTGGTTCTTGTATTTGAAAGTCAGATTTTCTATTCAGGTCTGCTCTTTTCACTGAGACATCTTGAAAGTCCTCTATTTTATTAAAATCCATATATTGCCTTGGAGAATTATACTCAGTTTCGCTGGGTAAGTGATTCTTGATTTTATTCCTAGCTCCTTTGACCTCTGGAATATCATATTCCAAGCCCTTCAATCCCTTAATGTAGAAGTTGCTAGATCTTGTGTTATCCTGATTGTGTTTCCACAATACTTGAATTGTTTCTTTCTGGCTGCTTGCAATATTTTTTTTTTTTGCTGCTGCCACCACTGAGCCACCTCTGCTGTGCCACTTCTTCCACCCTCAGGGCTGAGGCTGGACCACATATTTCTCCCTTCCCAATACAGCAATTTTCCCACTAATCTGCTCCATTGTCTTTGATTTTTGTGGGTTGAGAAGTATGGTAAGTGCTACAGCTCAGTGATTCATGGTCCCAAGGCCTGCTTCACCAAACTCCCAATATGGTTGGTTCTGGCATGGCCCAAGCTGGGCTGTGCTTCACTCCCAGCAACCTTTGATAGACCCTTCCCAGTGACCATCCAGGCTGTCCTGGGCTGGACACCTGCTTCCCTCTGCTATTTTGTGGGTTCCACAGCTCTAGAATTTGTTCAGAGCCATTTTTACAGGGTTTTGGAGGAATTGGTGGGAGAGCTTAAGTTAGTCCCTGCTTTCCAGCAGCCATCTTGGCTCCATCCCCAGTTCAAATCTTGTGTCAGACACTTAATAACTGTGTGGCCGTGGTTAAGTCACTTAACCCTGTTTGTCTTAGTTCCTCAATTGTAGAATGAGCTGGAGAAGGAAATGCAACCCAGTATCTTTGTCCAGAAATCCTCTAATAGGGGTGGAGCTAAAATTGCAGATTTAAAGTAGGGACATGCTTGAGCTCTCCCTGAAATCCCTCCCAATATTTCTAAAAAATGACTCTAAACAAATACTAGAGCAGCAGAACCCACAAAATTAAACAAATTTCCAGACCAAGACAACCTGGTAGGTCAACAGGAAAGGTCTGTGACACCAGTCTGAGAGAGGAGCACAGTACAGCATGGGCCATGCTGCCACAGATGGGGCTAGAACAGGCCTCAGGGGACTGAATCATTGGCAGTTGGTGCAGTTTCCAGATTTCTCAACCCACAAATGCCAAAGACAACTTAGAAGGTCAGCAGAAAAGATCTGCCAGACCTGGGTGATAGAAGAGTGCGGTCAAGCCCCAGTCCACCACCCCCAGGGGAGTGGCTGTTTCTGTAGTTGCAGTGGCTGCTTCCATAGCTCTCAGTTCACAGATTTTGGAGGGATTGAGTGGTGGCTGTTCAGAGGGGGATTGCAGCGATTTTTTTTTTTTTTGCTGGCACAGAGGCAGGATTGTCTTGCTTTGCCCTGCTTCAGTCTGGGTTGCAGTCCTGGATGGTATTCCCAGGGTGAGGAGAAGGGCTGGCTTAGTTGAGCTTGTGGCTGCAGTGAAGAGGGAATTCTCCTCACAGTTCCAAGGCAGTAAAGAGTGCTTGTGGTCACTCACAGATCAGAGCACAGGCCAAGAGAGGAGAAAATACCTCTCCTTTGATTATACAACCTTGAAAGAACTAAAAATTTACATGTCCCTAGATATATCTTTGAAAATAGCTACATAAAAACCCTAAAGCATGGGACAGTGCACCCTCCACACTGTAAGTAGAGTCCTATCTTGACAAATAACTAAAAAGTTAAGTAATTGGCTGGAAAAATAAGCAAACAGCCTAAAAATCAGACTATGGAATCTTACTTTGAGGACAAAGAAGTTCAAAACATACAAGCAAAAGAAGATACAAAGTCAAATTTCTTACATCCAAAGCCTCCAAGAATAATACAAATTAGTTGCAGGCCATGGAAGAGCTCAAAAAGGAGTTTAAAATTCAAGTAAGAGAAGTAGAGGGAAAATTGGGTAGAGAAATGAGAGTGATGCAAGAAAATCATGAAAAACCAGTCAACAGCTTGCTAAAGTAGACCTCAAAAATTCAGAAGAAAATAACACCTTAAAAATTGATAAACCCAAATGACAAAAGAGCTCCAAAAAACCAATGAGGCAAAGAATGCCTTATAAAGCAGAATTGGCCGAATGGAAAAGGAGGTCCAAAATCTCACTGACAAAAATACTTAAAAATTAGAATGGATCAAATGGAAGCTAATGCCTTTATTAGAAATCAAGAAATTATAAAAAAGAAACAAAATAAGAAAAAAGAGAAGACAATGTGAAATATCTCACTGGAAAAACCACTAACCTACAAAATAGATCCAGGAGAGAGAATTTAAAAATTATTGGACTACCTGAAATCCATGATCAAAAAAAGAGCCTAGATATAATTTTTCAAGAAATTATCAAGGAAAACTGCCCTGATTTTCTAGAATCAGAGGCTAAAAGAGAAGTTGAAAGAATCTGCCTGCTCAGCAAAACCGAGTATTTTGCCCCTTCAAAGGCAAAAATGTTTATTCAATCACATGTGGTAATTTGAAGCATTCTTGATGAAAAGACCAGAACTGAATAGGAAATTTGACTTTCAAATATAAGAATCAAGAGAAGCATTAAAATGTAAACAGGAAAGAGAAATCATAACAGACTTTTTACAGTTGAACTTTTTACATTCCTACATGGAAAAATGATATTTGTGAGGAGGACATTTGGCAGCTTCTATATTAATGGAACAAAGGGCTTGGAATATGATATTCTGGAGGTGAATGGAGCTAGGATTAAAACCAAAAATCACCTACCCAGCAAAACTGAGTGTAATGCTCCAAGACAAAATATGGATTTTCAATAAAATAGAAGACTTTCAAAATTTCTCAGTGAAAAGATTAGAGCTGAATAGAAAATTTGACTTTCAAACACAAGAATCAAAAGAAGCATGAAAAGGTAAACAAGAAAGAGAAATCATAAGGGACTTACTAAAGTTGAATTGGTTTGTTTACATCCCTCCATGGAAAGATGATGTTTGTAATTTATGAGACCTTTCTCAGTATTAAGGCAGGAGGAATGATAGAAAAGAGGGCAAATGCAGGGAGGGGTAATCAGAAGCAACTGTTTTGAGGTTGGACAAGCTCAAAGGAGAGAATAGAATAAATGAGGGCTGGATAGAATGGAGGGAAATAGAGTTTGTCTGTCACAACATGACTATTATGGAAGTGTTTTGTATGCCTACACTTGTATAACCCACAAAAAATTGCTGGCCTTTTCAATGAGAGTGCGTGGGAAAGGAAGAAGGGAGAGAATGTGGAATGTGAAGTTTTAAAATGAATGCTAAAATTGTTTTCACAGGCAACTGAGAAAAAAGATATATATAGGCAATGGGGTATAGAAATCTATCTCACCCTACAGGAAAGTAGAAGGGAAGGGGATAAGACAAGTGGGTGGGGAGTAATAGAAGGGAGGGCAGACTAGGGGAAGAGGTACTCAGAATACACAGAGTCTTGAGGAAGGAGAAGAGAGATCGGGAGAAAATTTGGACATCAAAATCTTGTTGAAGTGAATATTGAAAACAAAAAACAAATTAATTTAAAAGAAAAGAAAAAAAATAGGGTTAGAAAGAATCAGACATGACTGAAATGACTCCACAACAACCAAACATGCCCATCAGAAAAGGCAGAAGCTTTTTGGAGGTAAGGAGATTCAGCTTCAGACTAAGGATTGGAGATTAAGATTCACTTCTTTCCCCTTTGGACTAAAAAGGTGATTTTTATAAACAACAAAAAGGGAGAGACCACAAGCAAAAAGGGATCTAGTTTGAGATTTGCACCTGAGATATCAAGGGAATTAATGAAAAGAAATGTTAGGGAAGAAGGCCTAGCCATATTAGATATTAAATTGTATTATAAAACAGCAATCTTTAAAACTACTTGGTATTGGTTAAGAAATAGAGTGGTGGATCAGTGGAATAGGTTAGGTACATAAGACACAGTAGTCAACAACTGTCATAATCTATTGTCTGACAAGCCCAAAGACTCCAGCTTCTGGGATAAGAACTCGCTATTTGACAAAACTTGCTGTGAAAACTGGAAAACAGATTGGCAGAAACTGGACATAGACCAATATCTTTTACAGTATATCAAAATAAGGTCAAAATGGGTTCAAGACTTACATATGAAGGCTGATACTATAAGCAATCTGGGAGAGCACGTAAGAGTTTGCTTGTCAGATTTATGGAGAAGAGAACAATTTGTGACCAAACAAGTGATAGAAAACATTATGAAATGCAAAATGGATAATTTTGATTATATTAAATTGGAAAAGTTTCTGCACAGACAAAGTCAATGCAACCAAAGTTAGGAGGGAAGCAGAAAACCTGGGAAAGAATTTTTACAACCAGTGTCTCTGATAAAGGCCTCATTTATGAAATACATAGAGAACTGATTCAAATTTATATGAATACAAGTCATGCCCCAATTGATAAATAGTCAAAGGATATGAACAGGCAGTTTTCAGAGGAAGAAATTAAAGCTATCTATAGTCATATGAAGAAAAAATGCTCTAAATTACTTTTGGGTAGAGAAACACAAATCAAAACAACTCAGATATCACATCACATCTGTCAGATTGGCTAACATGAAGAAACAGGAAAATTATCAATGCTGGAGAAGATGTTGCAAAACTGGAACACTAATGCATTATTGGTGGAGCTGTGAAGTAATCCAACCATTTTGGAGAGCAATTTGGAACTATTCCCAAAGGGTCATAAAAATGTACATACCTTTTGACCCAGCAATACTGCTTCTAGGGCTGTATCCCTGTATTTGTAATTAAGATGGGACTTGTTTTTTTTTTTTTTTTTTTTTTACTGTTTTCTCTTTTAGCACTTATGTAATCAAGTGCCCTGCATGAGTCCAGCTTTTGATTCTTTGATTAAATTAGGAGTCTTTCATGACCTCCTTGCCTCAAGGGAAAACCTGATTTGCATGGGTTTGACTCACATGTTTGTGACCCCAGAGGCTTTTAGGTCACATGGGTTTGAGTCGCACATTGTGATGGCCTTTGACCCTGAACAAGATATATAAACCCAGAGGTTGGCATTCTCCCTTGGGGCTCTCAGTCACTGGAAGCATGGCATGGTACTCGGGCAGCCATTTTAAAACCCCCGTCTTGTAAACCCAAGTGCTGATACTTTCCTTGTAGCTATAAATTGTCATTTGGTCTGTTTATACTGTGTATGTTTGTAATTTGTTTGTATTTTATCTGAAGTTCAGGGTGCTGGCTTTTCCTCCTGAACTAAGTGAGTGATAGTTTTATGTTGGATTAAAGTAGGATTGTTTACCCCTTAAATTACTTTCCTTATTGTGTTGGTAATCAAAATGGGCTCTTAGCACTTAGTTCAACCAAGTGCCCCTGAAGAGTTTGCCCTTTATTTCCTTGATTAAATTAGGAGTCCTTGATGACCTCCTTGCCTCAAGTGAAAGTCTAGTTTACATGGATTTGAGTGACATGTTTGTGACATCAGAGGCTTTTAGACCATGTGGGTTTAAGTAGCATTTTTGTGATGATTTTAGGTCACGTGGGTAAGTCTCATGTGTGACTCACCCTTGACCCTGAAAAAAGATATCAAACCAGAGGTTGGCTTTCCTTTTTCAGAGCTCTGACCCACAGCAGTGGTGGCAGGTGTGACTCTGGGCCAGCCATTGTAATGAGCTCCCCAGCTGAACTCAGATGTTGGTAACTATGAATTGCATTTGGCCTGTCTGTCGATGTTTGTAATTTGTTTGTATTTGCTCTGAAGTTCAGGGTGCTGGCATTTTCCCCTGAACTAAGTGAATGGTATTTGAATGCCAAATTAAAGTAAGCTTGTTAACCCCTTAATGTTGCTTTCCTTAGTGAAGCAGATGAAAAGAACCTGGGCTTGCAGTGTTCTGTGAGCTGGTTGTTGTTGGTTTTACATGCCCCCCCCCCCACAGCAGCTGCCAGTGGGATTGTTGAAACACTTAGTAAAGCAGATCAAAAGAATCTGTGTTAGTGGCCTTCTTTGTGCTTGTTGTTGCTGCTTTTACACAGTCACAGTAGCTGCTAGCTGGCTTATTGATACAATCCCAAAGATATTATACACATGGAAAAAGGACCCACATGTACAAAAATATTTATAGCAGCTTTTTTTGTGGTGGCAAAGAATTGAAAATTGAAGCAATGCCCATCAATTTGGGAATGACTGAACAAGTTGTGGTATATGAATGTAATGGAATATTATTGTGCTATATGAAATGATGAGTAGGCACACTTCAGAGAAACCTGAAAAGACTTTTGTGAAGTGATACTGAGTGAGGGGAGTAGAACCAGGAGAATATTGTACACAGTTACAGCCACATTGTTGATAACTAACTTTGATAAACTGTCTCTTCTCAGCAATGTGAGGTTCTGGGACAAGTCCAAAAGACTCAGGATGGAAAATGCTACTCACATCCAGAGAAAGAATTAGGGAGTCTGAATGCACTTTGAAGCAGCCTATTTGTCCCCTTTTTGTTTTCTTTCTTCTTTCTCATAGCTCATTCCATTGGTTATAATTCTTCTTTGCAACATGACTAATGAAAAAATATGTTTAATGTGAATGCATATGTAGAGTCTATACCAAATTGCATACCGTTTGGGGGAGGAAGGAAGAGGAGAGTGAAGAGAGGGGGAGAAAATTTGGAACTCAAAAGGTTGTGGAAGTGAATGTTTTAAACTAAAAATAAATAGATTATTCTTTTTAAATTGCATCTGACCCTCAGAGTTCTATCCAAATGGCCATCAACACATGATTCTTGGGAAGAACAACTGGGTCTTGTGAGAAAGGAGTGAGCAGACCCAGATTCTATCTTCTGTAAAAACCCCTTCAACTGGTTTACTTATTTTGCTATATAAAGCAAATAATACAAATAAAAACAGTTGACTTTGAATTATAAGTGAATATAGGCTCTGGGATTGTACTTCTGGTTAGCTTGTGAATATATATTCAGATCTCATAGGTTTCATCAACCATCTTTGTGGGATTTTTTCATACCCAGAACAAGGAGCAGTTGAGGAATATAGGACATGATCATGTAGACAGACAACAGAAACTGCAGAAGCACCAGTCAAGGTTACTTTTAAGGAGGCTGCTATGACTGGAAGTGGGTACGGAAACATATGATTTCAGGTGTGCAATCCCAGGATTATGGAAATGGTTTACTTGTTTACTAATGTTTAATCTCTTTGTCTTTTTACCTTGTCCCTCTTAAAAGATTGCTGGGAAATAGCTAATTTTGAGATGCCATATATTATTCCTTATAGTTAACCCCATCTAGCAACTTCTCTTTTTAATTTATTATTCTTGCTAAGTGCTAACTGTATTGTTTCTATGATGATGAAATGAAGCATGTGCCTTTAGCTCCCTTTGAATTCAACACCCTGAAACAAAGGCCCTGAGCTCCATCTTAGTTATAGTTAATACCTACCCTAAACTTTTTATTTCCTGTCCTTTCTTCCTTCTTTCTTTAACCTAATTGTCACCCCACAACTCCAGTAAGTACCCTGGCAATTCATTTAGTTTTGCAAAAAATAAAAATAAGGAAAGTCAACAGGAAAGTTCTGTTGCACTGGGCTGAGAGAGGAGCTCAGTCTACTACAAGCTATGGCAACACAGTCTCAGCCCCAGCAAAGCCAGAGCAGGCCTCAGAGGACTGAATCACTAGTAGCAGCAGTGGTTTCCAGAGTTCTCATCCCATAGACACCAGTCTTAGAAGGTCAGTGGTAGAGGTCTGTCAGACCTGGGTGAGAGAGAACAGTCCAGTGTAGGGCTTGGCAATACTACCTTGCCCCAGGAAAACAGGGACAGCATCTTGGGAGTGATTGGATCAGCAGCAGCCATGGAAGATTCAGTGGCAGCAGCTGCTCCTGGAGCTATCAGCCCACAGACTGAATGTTTGAGAGTCACAAATTTTGAGTTCTGGGAGCCAAGATGGTGGAGGAAGCAGTAAGTCACTCTCACTCTCCCTTATTAATATTGAGAAACCCTGACAATACTGCCCCAGGAAAAATCCTGAAATAGTGGAGCCAGTAGAAAGACTAAGTGCAGCAGTCTTTTAGGTCAGGAGGCTAGCAAGATTAATGGGAAAGGTCCCTCTTACGGTGGCTGAAAGGGAGCAGTACAGGACTGGAGGCAACCCAGGAAGCCAGCAGCAAGCTCCACCTAAGCAAATCGGTAGCCAACACCTTAGCACTTAGTACAAAAAGACTGGGACAGTGTCCTCAGTGCAACCAAACCAGAGATCAAATTTAAAAGCCATAAAAAAAGCAAACGAATGAAAAGCAACAAAGAAAAATAATGATCATATCTTGATGAAAGGGAAGATCAAAACACAAATTTAGGTGAGAACAACATTGTCAATATGCCCATAACTGAAATATCAAAGTGGAGTATGAACCAGTCTCAAGCCCCAAAAGCCTTCTTTACAATGGAGGCGAAAAGGGGGAAGGTGTGAGGGAACAAGTGAGCCTTACACTCATCGGATTTGGTTTAAGGAGGGAATGACATACACATTTATTTGGGTATGGAAATCTATCTTACCCTACACGAAAGTAGGGGGAAAAGGGGTAAGAGAGGGGGACATATATATATATATATATATATAAGGGACAGCAGATTGGGGAAAGGGGTAATCAGAAGCAAACAATTTTTATGGAGGAACAGGTTAAAGGAGATAATAGAACAAATGGAGGGCAGGACAGGATAGAGGGAAATATAGTTAGTCTTTCACAACATGACTGTTATGGAAGTGTTTTACGTGACTACACATGTATAACCTACATGGAATTGCTTGTTTCTCAATGAGGGTCGGCGGTGGGGGAAGAAAGGAGAGAATGTGGAACTCAATGCTTTAAAAATGAAATGTTAAGAATTATTTTTGCATGCGACTGGGAAATAAATATATGGGCAATGGAGTATAGAAATCTATATTGCCCTACCAGATAATAGAAGGGAAGAGGATAAGAGAAGGGGGTGGGTGATAGAAGGAAGGGAAGATTGGAGGAAGAGGTAATTAGAATGCATGCTGTCCTGGGGTGGGGGGAGGGGAAAGGTGGAGAGAAAAATTGGAATTAAAAATCTTGTGGAAGTGAATGTTGAAAACTGAAAATAAGTATATTAACAACAACAGCAACAACAACAACAACAATAATAATAAATGGGGGGGAATAGGGTGGAGGGAAAGACACAGTTAGTAATTATAACTGTGAATATGAGCTGGATGAATATTTCCATAAAATGCAAGCACATAGCAGAATCAATTAAAAACCATAATCCTACAATTTGTTGCTTACAAAAAACACATTTGAAACACATGGATACACGGTAGAGGTAAAAGCTGGAGTAAAATGTATTATGCTTCAGCTGAAGCATTAAAAAAAAAACACTTCCAGGGGCGGAGCCAAGATAGCGGGTGGAAAGCAGGGACTAGCATGAGCTCCCCACCGAGTCCCTCCAAAAACCTATAAAAAATGGCTCTGAACCAATTCTAGAATGGCAGAACTCACAAAACAGCAGAGGGAAGCAGGGCTCCAGCCCAGGACAGCCTGGATGGTCTCTGGGTGAGGTCTATCCCACAGGGAGCTGGGAGCTGGGAGCTGGGAGTGGAGCAGAGCAGAGCCCAGTGTGAGCGCCTCGGACCAACCAGACCAGGAGCCGGGTGGAGCGGGCCCTAGTGCCCTAAATCAGTGAGCTGCGGCACTTACCAGACTTCTCAACCCACAAACACCAATGACAGCGGAGAATGTTAGTGGGAAAAGCTGCGGGAGTGGAAGGAGTTCCTGGTTCAGCCACCACCCCAGGGCAGTGGAGGTGGGGCAGCTACAGCTTCTGTTGCTTCTGGCCCCAGGCCCACCTAGTGGGAGGAATTAAGTGGTGGATCAGAGCAGGAGTGCACAGCCTGCTGAAGATCTAAGCCCAGTCCGGGTTGGGGGTTCTTGGGGAAGGAGGAGTGCTGGTGTGGCAGAGCTGGCACATCCCCCATAAACATGGAACACAGAACTCTTTACTCTACAAGCAGTCATAACCCACTGAAAAACTCAAGGGTCAAGTTAGCTGGTTGGGAATATGGCCAGGCAGCGAAAACACACCCAGATTCAGTCTCAGACTTTGGATTCTTTCTTTGGTGACAAAGAAAACCAAAACATGCAGCCAGAAGAAGTCAACAAATTCAAAGAGCCTACACCAAAAGCCTCCAAGAAAAACATGAACTGGTCCCAGGCCATGGAAGAGCTCAAAAAGGATTTGGAAAAGCAAGTTAGAGAGAAGTGGAGGAAAAATTGGGAAGAGAAATGAGAAGGATGCGAGAAAACCATGAAAAACAAGTCAATGACTTGCTAAAGGAGACCCCCCAAAAATACTTAAAAATACACTGAAGAAAACAACACCTTAAAATAGACTAACTCAAGTGGCAAAAAAGCTCCAAAAAGCCAATGAGGAGAAGAATACCTTGAAAGGCAGAATTAGCCAAATGGAAAAGGAGGTCCAATGGACCACTGAAGAAAATACTACCTTAAAAATTAGATTGGAGCAAGTGGAAGCTAGTGACTTTATGAGAAATCAATATATTATCAAACAGAACCAAAGGAATGAAAAAATGGAAGAAAATGTGAAATATCTCATTGGAAAAACCACTGACCTGGAAAATATATCCAGGAGAGATAATTTAAAAATTATTGGACTACCTGAAAGCCATGATAAAAAAAGAGCCTAGATATCATCCTTCAATAAATTATCAAGGAGAACTGCCCTGATATTCTAGAGCCACAGGGCAAAATAGAAATTGAAGGGATCCACTGATTGCTTCCTCAAATAGATCCCAAAAAGAAATCTCCTAGGAATATTGTCACCAAATTCCAGAGCTGCCACCTCAAGGAGAAAATATTGCAAGCAGCCAGAAAGAAATATTTGAGAATTGTGGAAACACAATCAGAATAATCCAAGATCTAGCAGCTTCTACATTAAGAGATCGAAGGGCTTGGAATACAATGTTCTGGAGGTCAATGGAGCTAGGATTAAAACCTAGAATCATCTACCCAGCAAAAGTGAGTATCATGCTTCAAGGCAAAATATGGGTTTTCAATAAAATAGAGGACTTTCAAGCTTTCTCAGTGAAAAGACCAGAGCTGAATAGAAAATTTGACTTTCAAACACAAGAATCAAGAGAAGCATGAAAAGGTAAACAAGAAAGAGAAATCATAAGGGACTTACTAAAGTTGAACTGTTTTGTTTACATTACTATATAGAAAGATGATGTGTATGATTCATGAGACCTCAATATCATAGTAGCTGAAAGTAATATGCATACATATATGTTTATGTATATATATATATATGTGAATGTGCATGTATATATGTATGTGTTTATATATATATATACATATATATATGTGTGTTTATATATATATTTATATATATATATATACAGAGAGAGAGAGAGAGAGAGAGAGAGAGAGAGAGATTGGATACAGGGTGAGTTGAAGATGAAGGGAAGATATCTAAAAGAAATATAATCAAATTAAGGGATGAGAGAGGAATATATTGAGAGAGGGAGATAGGGAGAGATAGAATGGGGTGGATTATCTCGCATAAAGGTGGCAAGAGGAAGCAGTTCTGTGGGAGAAGGGGAGAGGGCAGGTGAGGGGGGAATGAGTGAATCTTGCTCTCATCAAATGTGGCCTGAGGAGGGAATACCATACATACTCAATTGGGTATCTTACCCCACAGGAAAGAAGAGCGAAGAAGATAAAAAAAGGGGAGGATGATGGAGGGGAGGGCAGATAGGTGTGGAGGTAATCAAAAACAAGCACTTTGGAAAGGGGACAGGGTCAAGGGAGAAAATTCAATAAAGGGGGATGGGTTGGGAAGGAGCAAAATATAGTTAGTCTTTCATAACGTGAGTATTGTGGGAGGGTTATACATAATGATACACATGTGGCCTATGTTGAATTGCTTGACTTCTTAAGGAGGGTGGGTGGGAAGGGAAGAGGGGAGAGAATTTGGAACTCAAAGTTTTAAAAACGGATGTTCAAAAACAAAAAAAAAGTTTTTGCATGCAACTAGAAAATAAGATACACAGGCAATGGGGCGTAGAAATTTATCTTGCCCTATAAGAAAGGAAGGGAAAAGAGGATGGGAGGGGAGTGGAGTGACAGAAGGGAGGGCTGAATTGGGAACAGGGAAACCAGAATATACGTCATCTTGGAGTGGGGGGGAGGGTAGAAATGGGGAGAAAATTTGTAATTTAAACTCTTGTGAAAATCAATGCTGAAAACTAAATATGTTAAATAAATAAATTTAAAAAACAAACAAACAAAAAAAAAACAAAGGCAGAAATCCTGATCTCAGACAAAGCAAAAGCAAAAATAGATCTAATTAAAAGAGATAAGGAATGAAAGAACATGTTGCTAAAAGGTACCATAGATAATGAATTAATATCATTACTAACCACACATACACACACACACACACATATGTACATATCTATATCTATATCTATATCTATCTATCTATCTATCTATCTATCTTTATACCAAGTAGCATGGCATCCAGATTGTTAGAGGAGAAGTTAAGGGAATTATAGGAAGAAATTGACAGATAAACTATACTAGGGAGGGAACTCAACCTCCCTCTTTCTGAACTAGATAAATCTAATCACAGAATAAACAAAAAGGAAGTTAAGGAGGTGATTAGAATTTTAGACCTCTGGGGAAAACTGAATGGGGATAGAAAGGAATGTACCTTTTTTCTCAGTGGTACATGTCATCTACCCAAAAACTGACCATGTATTTAGACATAAAAACCTCACAATCCATTGCAGAAAGTTAGAAATATTAAATGTATCATTTTCTGATCATGATACAACAAAAATTGCATGTAATAAAGGGTGAGGGAAAGAAGGGCTAAAAATAAATTTTAAAGTAAATAATGTAATCCTAAAGAATTAGTGGGTCAAAAACAAAAATAAAAAAAAATTCTTCCATACTTCAAATATGTTAGTTTAAATAAAGACCATGAATATTTATTTCATATTCTTAACCTTGCAGTCACTGAGAATTCAGTAACTGTGCCTTGCAGAGTCAGCAGCTTTGCTACTGAGTGGGAAGCACTAACATCTTCCTTGCTTCAGGCCTCTTAAGATTTGACACTGAAAATAAGTTGGTTGGAGATAGAGATTTTTTTTTTTTCTATTCAGCTTGGGGCAGAGGAGAGTAGATAGCCATATAATTAAAATCATCTTAAAATTCATTTTTGCTGTTAAATTGTGGTTGGTGTCACACAGATCACTAATAAAAATAGATCAACATTATATCATTTACCATGTATTTCTCATAGTAATTCTGTGATAGTGGAAGTTTTCTTTCTTTCTAATTGATCAAAAGAAATAGGTTCATACAGGTCGTGTTACACAAATGCACTGGCGCAAACTCATTTAAAAAATGCCAGGACCAAGACTTTAACCCTGGTGTTCTATTCACACATGTGATATTATATTTTTTATCACATAGTGCCTCATGTGTGGTGGTGTTATCCTGTGTTCATAGGGGGAAAAATGTACCAGGCTTAAATGATGTAAAGCTAATTTTAGATTGATTGGTTCTGATATTTTTGTCTATGTATATTTGATTCTCAATGAGAAAGAGTTTGAGATATTGGGGAAATATTTTGAGTCCCTCTGTTTGATGCTTAACACCATTTATAACTAAGATCTTCTCCCTATCATACCTTTCTAGTCTTCTTACACTTTAGATTCCACCACATATTTTTGTTCCTGTATCACTCTCCTCTTTGCTATTCTTCAAACAAGACACTCCATCTCATGGTTGTAGCTATTTTTATTTGTTTTTGCTCTTGCCTGGTAAGCTCTCTTCCTCATATCTTTCTCTTGGCTTCCTTAAAGTTCTAGCTATATTCTTGCCTTACACTTGAAAATTTTGACAATCTCTTAATTCTTTCAAAAATCTTTCTGTTGATTATTTCCTGTTTATTCTGCATATAGTTTTACACAATTCTTTTCATGTTGTCCCCCCATTTGTTTGTTAGCTGCTTGGTGGCAACAACTTCTTTGCCCTTTGTTTTATCCCTAGCTCTTAGTACATGGCCTGACACATAAATGTTCAACAAATGTTTATTGACTGACTAACTGACTATTTGGCTTCTTCCCTGATTTCTTTGTACAAACTTCATTATCTGATTCCTGGGTTCAAAGACTTATAGGAACACAGAACTCATTTGGAAGGGAACTTGGAGTTCAACAAATCCAATCCCCTTATGTTATAGGTGAGGAAACTGCGTCATAAAGAAAAGAAGCACTGAGTTTTCCCTGGAATTTCAGAGGCTAAGGTGGCAGAATAAGCAGTGGGTAACTCTCACCTGCCTTTGTTCACCTCAAAAAACCCAGAAAATATAGCACCAGGAAAAATCCTGGAAGAGCAGAGCGAGGAGAAAGATGGGGGTACAGCAGACTCTTAGCCCAGGAAGCTTGTGGAAATAACAGGAAATGTCCCTCTTGTTGTAGTGGAAGCAGAGCAGAACAAGAGAGGAGGCATCCCAGCAAGCCGGTGGCAAATCCAACTTTGGCAAACCAGCAGGAGTTCCTGAGCCCCAGGGAGGTGGAGCAGGCAAGAGCCAACACCAGGACTGCCCAGTGTACTTAGGAACATCCTAGGGGAACAGGCAGACTCCAGTTCAGAGACTGTGTGCTGGTAGACATGCACCTACCAGCAACTGAACCTCGGAGGCATCCTCACCCTCCCCCACCTGGCAAGCTTCAGTGTGGCCCCTGGAAAACAAACACTGGCTTTGGCACAGAGCAGCCACCATCACCAGCTCCAGCTCAGCACCAGGTAAGCAACCAGATACCTATAGCCTCTAGCTGCCAGCACCTGAGGCCCAAATACAAAATTCCAGTGAACAGGTCCCTGGCCCCCAGCACAAGAAACTTGGGAGAGTGCCCCTGTGCCCCAGAAGGAAAGATTAATGTTGACATGAAAAAGGCAAAAAAAAATAAGAAACACACACACATATTATGTATGTGTGTGTATATATATATATGTATGTATATATCCCACTATATATATCCCACTGACCATAGAGAATTATTATCGTGACTGAGAAGCTCAAAACAAAAATTCAGAAGAGGATAACATTATCAATACATGCACATCTGATACCTTAAAGTGGAATGTGAACTGGCCTCAAGCCCAAAAAGTCTTCTTGGAAGAGCTCAAGAAGGATTTTAAAAGGCAAATAACAGAGGTATAAGATAAATTGGGAAAGGAAATGAGAGCCATGCAAGATAGAAGCAACAGCCTGGAAATGGAAGTACAAAAATGTAGAAATCAATTTCTTTAAAAATAAAATTGTCAAAATGGAAAAGAAGGTACAACAGCTAACTCAAGAAAACAATTAGTTAACAATTAGAATTGGGCAAGTACAAGTTAATGACTGTATGAAACCTCCAGAATTAGTCAAACAAAATGAAAAGAATGAAAAAAAATAGAAGAAAATGTAAAATACCTCACTGGAAAAACAACTGACCTGGAAAATAGGTTCAGGGCATATAATTTAAGAATTACTGGTCTACCTGAAAGTCATGATCAAGAAAAGAGCTTGGACAACATCTTTCAAGAAATCATCAAGGAAAACGTCTCTGAGGTACTAGAATCAGAGAGTATTCCAGAGAGTCATCCAAAGAATTCACTGGTCACCCCCTGACAAAAATCCCAAATTCAAAATGCCAAGGTATATTGTAGCCAAATTCCAGAGTTATAAGGTCAAGGAGAAAATACTTCAACCAACCAGAAAGAAAAAATTTAAATATTGTGGAACCCCAGTCAGGACTACACAGGACATTCCAGCTTCTAAATTAAAAGATTGGAGAGCTTGGAATATGATATTTGATAAATCAAAGGAGATTGGATTGCAACCAATCAACTACCCAGCAAAATTCAACATAATATTTCAGGGGAGGAAATTCAATGAAACAGAGGATTTCCAAACCTTCCTGATGAAAAGACCAGAGCTAAATGGAAAATTTTATGTTCCAATACAGTATTCAAGGGAGGCATAAAAAGGCAAAGAGGAAAAAAAAACAAAAAAAATTCAATAAGGGTAAACTCTTTCTAGATCCAAGTTTGGTTATTACAATCACACCACAGAATTAATTTTGCTTTATTTTACTTTCCAATTACACTTTTATATTTTCCCCCAGTTTTTCTTACAGCTCTCCATTGCTTTATATAGTTTTCTTTATTTTCTCTGATTTCTCAATAATAATTATTTTTATGGGATAGCAATAGTCTACTTTGTCTAACCATTTCTCAATCAATTTCTCAGTGATTATTTTCTTTATAGTTCATGGCTATAAAAAAGTACTGCTTTAAATATTTTTGTTGTACTTTTAAGCTTTCTTTCAGTCCTCATTCTCCTTGGGTATTAAGCCTGGCAGTGAAATATCTAGGTCAAAGAAAAAAAACACTTTATTTACTTTTTATACATAATCATAAATTGCTTCCCAGAAAGAGTTCCCTCACTTTACAAAAGAGGAAACTGAGGCCAAGACTGATGAAATGACTTGCTTGATAATACACTCTGCTAACTATTGCCTTTTCTAAAATTCTGTTCACCTCCTTAACTTCTTCCTTTTTTATTTTGAGGTTAGAATCATTAAGTTCAGAGAAAGGGAGGTTGAAGCCTCCCATTAATATACTTTTGCTGTCTATTTCTTCCCATAACTCTCATAACTTCTCTAAGAATTTGAATGCCATACCACTTGGTGCATAAATGTTAAACAATGATATTGCTTCATTGTTTATGGTGCCTTTTAGCAGGATGTAGTGTCCTTCATTATCTCTTTTAATTAGGTCTATCTTTAGTTTTGTTTTGTCTGAGATTTGGATTGCTACACCTGCTTTTTTTCACTTTAGCTGAAGCACAATATAACTTACTCCAGCCTTTTACATTTACCTTGTGTGTATCCCCCTTTTCAAATATGTTTCTTGTAAACAGCATATTGTAGGATTATGGTTTTGAATTCTGCTATCTGCTTCTGTTTTATGGAGGAGTTAATCCCATTCACATTCACAGTTATGATTACTATGTCTTTTTCTTCATCATATTTCCCCCTGTTTATGCCTTTATTTTTCCTGTTCCCTTCCACTCTTCAACAAAGTTTTGCTTTTGACCATGGCCTTACTCAGTTTACCCTCCCTCTTGATTCCTTTCCCTTCCCTTTCCACTTGCTATTTCTTCCCTCCCTTCTGACCACCCCCTCCCTTTTTTCCCCTTTCCCCTCCTACTGCCTGTAGGACAAGTTAGATTTCTATACTTATCGGTGAATGCTATTCCCTTCTTGAACCAAAACCAATGAGAATAAAGCTCAAGTACTGCTCTTCTCCTTCCCTTCTTTCCCTCTAGTATAATGTGTTTTTGTGCCTCTTTGTTTGATGTAATTTACCCTTTTCTACTACCTCTTTACCTCTTCTTCCAGAACCCTCCCTTTACATCTCTTAATTATGTTTTTTATCCTTATATCAATTATTTTATACAAACATCCACAGTCTATGTGTATCTTGCAATTGTCAGAATAACTGTATTGTTCTCAAGATTCACACACACACACCCATATACATATGATGATATAATCTTATATAAAGGTGTAAATAATTTGACCTCATTGACTAATAAGGTTTGTGGGGTATTTTCCCCCCATTTACCTTTTTATGTCTCTCTTGAGTTTTGCATTTGAAGATCAAATTTTCCATTGAGTTCTGGCCTTTTCATCAGGAAAGTCTGGAATTCCCTTATTTCCTTGAATGTCCATCTCCTTGCCTGAAAAATTATGCTCAGTTTTGCTGGGTAGTTGATCCTTGGTTGTACTCCCAGCTCCTTCACCCTTTGGAATATCATATTCCAGTTTCTCCTGGTGTTGACTCCTGCTGGCTCTGCCCTTCTGGGACTCAGGAACTCCTACTGCTCAGCCACCAAAGCCCCACTTCTGTCACCTCTATTCCAGCATTTTTCCCGAGGAATTCTGTGGGTCAGGGAGGGAGGGGTTAGAGGCATGTACCTGGCCATTATGTCTTCTGGAAGTTCAAGAAGGAGTGTTTCAAACCTTTGGACTGAAAGCTTCAGGAGTAGAAGACTCAGGGCTGGAGGAGTTGTGCTGCTGCCTCTCATCGCTTCGACAGACTCCCATCCTCTGTTGGGAGGTCTGAGGATCTCCACCAGCTTTGGGAACCCAGCTTTCTCCCAGTCTGGATTGCTGGATGGTTTCCACAGCTGCTTCTACTTTGGTGTTATCTGGTACAGCTCCTCATGCTGAGCATTCTCCTAGCCTACAGATGAGTCCTGTCGACCTTTCACACTCTCCTGGCTTGGAAATTTGCCACACTCAGACTGCTAGCAGTTTCTAACTCACTCAAATCTGCTCAGATTCTCTTTTTTGGAGGCATTTGACAGAATTTGTGAGAGAGCTTCTGTCAGATGCTGCTTTCTCCCTTTCTTATTATACTATACTGCTTATTATACTATACTAAGACTAAGGATACAAAAAATGCAAAAACAGTGTCTGCCCTTAAAAAGCTCATATTATAGTGGAACAGACAACACACAGATGACTGTGAATATAGAAGATATATATGGTGTCAATGAGAGGCAATTTCAGAGGGGAGTCATTCATAGTGGGGCAGGGGGTTGGGTTTGGGAAGAGAGCTGAAAAGACTTACTGAAGAAGGTAGGATTTAAGTTGATTATTCAGTGTAGCCAAGGAATCCAAGAGGTAGGGCCAGAAGGGAGCATGTTGAGGACACAAGACATAGCCAAATGGGGAATAAAGAGATGGAGTGTTTTGTTAGTGAGAAAGACCTAGAAAGTCCATATCCCTAGGGTACCTTAGAGTATGTGCAGGGAGATGAAGTGTAAGAAAATTGCAAGGATAAGATGGGACCATGTTGCAAAGTATATATGCATATATGTATGTATGTATACACATATATGTGCATACATATATGTGGTTTTGTTAGTCTGTATTATATATGCATATGGGCACATGCATATGTGTGTAAATGTATACATATACATGTGTTACTAAGTAGTTTGGGGTAGGAGAGCTATAGAAGCTCTAGAAATTTGGAGATTAAGAAAAGCTTCCTGCAGAAGGGGGTCCATGTGTTGACTCTTGAAGGAAACCAGGGATTCCCAAGAGATGCAGTTATGGAGGGAGTTTCTTATAGATATGGTGGATAGCCAGTGCAAAAGCATGGAGAATGGATGCTAAGTGTTTTTTAATGACTATTATGTGATTTGATTCTTATAACTCTGGGAAGTAGGTGCTGTTATTATTCTCATTTTAAAGTTGAGAGAAATGAGGCAAATAGCAGTTAAGTGACAGTGAGAATTGCATAGAGAGTACATGTCTGAGACAAATTTGAGCTCAGGTGTTTCTGACTCCAAGACAGGTGCTCCAGCCACTGTACTGCCAGCTGCCTCAGCATAGTTGGTTTCACTGTGAACCCAAAGACGATAATTAAATCCACTGCAGGAGATGCAGTGTGCTAAGCTGGTGACACAAGAAGAGGCAGAAGATAGTCCCTGCCTTCAAGGAAGGAGTCATCTAAAAGGGAAGACAACAAGCAAAGAAATACGTATAAAAATTATATACAGGTTAAATAGGAAATAATGCAACTGAGACACTGAGTGGATGGAAGGAAGTAATATATAAGAAGACTGGAAAGATAGCAAGGATCAGGTTATAAAAGTCTGGAAGATAAGTATGTTATATGTGATCCTTGAGGTGTTTAATGGGAGTTTAATGGGAAAAAAAGAGAGTGGGAGAACGAATATTGTATTTGCAGAATTTATTAACCAACTTCCCTAATGTCCATTTAACCCTCCAGAAAGAAAAAAAAAGCAAAAAAAATGAAAACAATTTTTGAGCTAGATCAAGGAAAGATTTCAATTATCTCAGAGAGAGATTGGTGGGATTAAGAAATGTCTGGAATATATAAATTGGAATGTGGCTGGTACCAGATGCTGACTTTGAGGGATTTTGAATTATTTCCAAAGAATAAAAAGAAGTACATGATAGAATGTGAGTTTCTTCTTAAAAAGAAATGCAACACATATGGGCAGAGCCAAGATGGTGGCTAGAAAGCAGGCACTTGCTTAAGCTTCCCCCAGGTCCCTCCAAACACCTATAAAAGTGGCTCTGAACAAAGTCTAGAGCTGCAGAACCCACAAAATAGCAAGGGGAAGCAGGTCTCCAGTACAGGACAGGCTGGATGGTCACTGGGAAGGGTCTATTGCATGGAGCTGGGAGCAGAGTGGGACAGAGCGCAGCATGGGCCTCACCAGGACCAACAAGACCAAGAACCAGGCAGAACAGGCATAGTGCCCTGAATCAGTGAGCTGTGGCAGTTATCAGACTTCTCAACCCCCCAACTCCCAAGACAGTAGAGAAGGTTAGTGGGAAAACCTGCTGGGACAGAGTGGAAGGATTCACAGTAGGCCACCACCCCCTTGGGGGGATGGAGGTGGTGCATCTCTGAGGTTGACTACAGAGCTACAGCTGCAGTGGTCTCAGGCCCCATTCCTACCTGATGGGAGGTATTAATTGGGAGAGTATAGTAGGAGTGCAAAGCTTGCTTTGCCCTGCCTATATCTGGGAGGCAATACTGGTGGGTGTTTTTTTTGGGGGGAAAGAAGCACTGGTGTGGCAGAACTTGCTGTGTAGAAGTAGCTCTGAAAATAGTAGTGCAGTTCCTCAAGCTTGGGGCAAAGTACTCTCTACTCTACAAGCAGTCGTACACATTTGAAAAACTCAAGGGCCAAGTAAGTTGGCTGGGAACATGAACAGGCAGTGAAAACGCACTCAGATTCACACTCAGACTTGGAATCTTTTCTTGGTGACAAAGAAGGCCAAAACATAATGCCAGAAGAAGTCAACAAAGTCAAAGAGTCTACATCAAAATCATCCAAAAGTAACATGAATTGGTCTCAGACCATGGAAGAGCTCAAAAAGGATTTGGAAAAGCAAGTTAGAGAAGTAAAGGAAAGATTGGGAAAAGAAATGAGAGTGATGTGAGAAAACCATGAAAAACAAGTCAATGGCTTGCTAAAGGAGATCCAAAAAATACTGAAGAAAATAACACCTTAAAAAATAGACTAACCTAAATAGCAAAAGAGCTCCAAAGAGCCAATGAGGAGAATGCCTTGAAAGGCAGAATTAGCCTAATGGAAAAGGAGGTCCAAAAGACCACTGAAGAAAATACTACCTTAAAAATTAGATTGGAGCAAGTGGAAGCTAGTGACTTCATGAGAAATCAAGATATTATAAAACAGAGCTAAAGGAATGAAAAAATGGAAGACAATGTGAAATATCTCATTGAAAAAACCACTGACCTGGAAAATATATCCAGGAGAGATAATTTAAAAATTATTGGACTACCTGAAAGCCATGATCAAAAATAAAGAGCCTAGATATCATCTTTCAAGAAATTATCAAGGAGAACCACCCTGATATTCCAGAGCCAGAGGGTAAAAGAGAAATTGAAAGAATCCACCAATGTCCTCCTGAAAAAGATCCCCAAAAGAAAACTCCTAGGAATATTGTCTCCAAATTTCAGAGCTCCCAGATCAACGAGAAAATACTGCAAGCAGCCAGAAAGAAACAATTTGAGTATTGTGGAAACACAATCAGGATAACTCAAGATCTAGCAGCTTCTACCTTAAGGGATCAAAGGGCTTGGGATATGACATTCTGGAGGTCAATGGGGCTAGGATTAAAACCAAGAATCATCTTCCCAGCAAAACTGAGTATAATGCTCCTCCAAGGCAAAATATGGATTTTTAATAAAATATAGGACTTTCAAGCTTTCTCAGTGAAAAGACCAGGGATGAATAGAAAATTGGCTTTCAAATATAAAAATCAAGAGAAGCATGAAAAGGTAAACAAGAAAGGGAAATTGTAAGGGACTTACTAAAGTTGAACTGTTTTGTTTACATTCCTACATGGAAAGATGACGTGTATGATTCATGAGACCTCAGTATTTGGGTAGCTGAAAGAAATATACATATACATATACATATATGTATGTGTATATGTACATATGTATACACACACACACACACACACACACACACACATATATATATATATATATATATATATATATATATAGAGAGAGAGAGAGAGAGAGAGAGAGAGAGAGAGAGGGCACAGGGTGAGTTGAAGTTGAATGTGAAGGGATGATATCTAAAAAAATAAAATAAAATTAAGCAATGAGACAGGAATATATTGAAAGTGGGAGAAAAGGAGAGATAGAATGGGGTAAATTTTCTCATCTAAAACTTGCAAGAAAAATTACTTCATTGGAAGGGAAGAGGGGGAAGTTGAGTAGGAATGAGTGAATCTTGCTCACATCGGATTTGACCTGGGGAGGGAATAACATACACATTCATTTGGGTATCTTACTCCACAGTAAAGTAAGGGAAAGGGGACAAAAAGGTGGGATGATAGAAAGGAGGACAGGTAGGGGGAGGAGGTAATCAAAAGCAAACACTTTTTTAAAGGGACAGGGTCAAGGTAGAAAACTGAATAAAGCAGGACAGTGTAGGAGGGAGCAAAATAGAGTTTGTCTTTCACAACATGAGTATTGTGGAAGCGTTTTACATAATGATACATCTGTGAGCTATGTTGAGTTGCTTACCTTCTTAGGGAGGGTGGGTGGGGAGGGAAGAGGGGAGAGGATTTGGAACTTAAAATTTTAAAAGGAGGGGCTCAAAAAATGTTGTTTTTGAATGCAACTGGAAAGTAAGACATACAGGCAAAGGGACATAGAAATCTATCTAGCTGTACAAGAAAGTAAGGGAGAAGAGGATGGTGGGGAGTGGGGTGACAGAACAGAGGGCTGGCTGGGGAATGGGGGAGGGTAGAAATGGGGAAAAATGTGTTATTCAAAATCTTGTGGAAATAAATGCTGACAAGTAAAAATATTAAATAAATAATGATTATCTGAAAAAAAAACAAAAATAAGTAAATAAAAAAATTTATGGCAAAAAAATGAAATACAACACAACACACAAAAATGCTGCACACACTAATATCCTCAGCAACTAGCTAATTAGAAAGATTATGTGATATAGGTAGTAGAATAATCAAAAAAGAAAAATTGTCCAGGATAGTGTAATTTTTCAATGATATGAGCTTTGAGGAATGCTTTAAGTAATTATTTTCTTAAAACTAGAACCAAAACACTGTGATAATTGTCAGAATTAACTAGGAAGCCAATGAGAAAGGAATTGAAAATCATTGTAATTTTAGCAAAAGAACAATATAATGTCAAATGATGGTATATTTTGAATTATACAACTCATCATGTAACATTTTATTTTATTTTAGTTTGTTTCAATTGTACTAACTGTGTGACTGAAAAATCAAGGATAAATCAAGATATAGACTTTTACAGCTGGTAATTGACTGAATGATGTTTCCTCTTTTTAATACTTTTGCTTTTGCATTTAATACCTTTTGAGTAACATGTATTGACAGGAGAAGCTTTGCTGCCACTGGGAGAAATCAGTTATGTAAGCATAAATTATCAGTTATTATATGCAAAAATAAGTTATTTTAGTATCTATGTATTATATAGGCAGAAATGACATGTACTTGACATATTGCTATAAACTAACATTACTAATCTTCTACTGTTGTTGCCTGACTTTCTAAAGAATTGATATTGAAAAATCCCTCAATGTTTAATGGAGAGAGGAAGTTGGCAACCTAAGCATGATTTTCAACTCTTTACCGTCAAATATTCCTCCAAATCCAGTTAGTATCACAACAGTTTCTTCCTCTTTGCTCACAATGCCTTGATCAAATCCAAGATCTCACTCTTTCTCACTGGATTTATTACAATCATCTCCGAATTGGTCTCCTTGACTCTGAGTTTTATTCTGTTCTTTAATATTCTCTCCACATAGCCACCAAATTGATATTCCTAAAGCATAAGTCTGATCATGCCATTATCCTGCTCCAGGAACTAAAGTGGCTTTTCATTATTCCTAAGATAAAATAAGCCTCTTGTATAGGAAAGCTTCAACCTACCATTTCAGGACATCTACACATTATTCCTCCTTACTCATTCTTAATATCAGTTAAAATGACCTATTAGCTATTCTATTTGAGATTCCATTTCCTATTTTCCTACCTTTTCATAGGTTGTCCTGTATACCTTGAGCATTTCATTCTGCATCTTTGTCTCTTGAAACTCTTAGCTCCCTTAAAGGCTCAGCTTGTGTCAACTCCTACAAAGGGCTTTTCCTTTCTCTCTCAGCTGTGTAAAAAATCTTTTCAATTAACAAGCATATGCTTCTTTCTCAGCAGCTAAATGGCATAGTAGATAGGAAAAGGATCCTGGAGTCACAAAGACTCATTTTCCTGAGTTCAATCCTGGCCTCAGGCACTTACTAGCTGTTAAACTCTGGGTAAATCACTTAAGCCTGTTTACCTCGGTTCTTTAGCAGAAGAATGAGGTGGAGAAGGAATGGAAAGTGACTCTAGTATCTTTGTTAAGAAAACCGCAAATGGGATCACGAAGAGCTAAAAATAGCTGAAATAACTGAACCACATCATAATCTTTTTTTTTCTTTCTTTCTACCTATCCCAAAGACTACTTCCACAAAGAAAATAAAAACAAACAAAAGGAAAACACTGTAACAAATAGACATAGTATAATTTTAATGGAATAGGAAGATCTTCCACACCCATTAATAGGTCTATGAGACCACATGTATTCAATCAAGGATGTCTTACTGCTTTAAGCTCTGGCCCATTTGTGATATATCCTGAGTCACATAGAGCCCATTGGGGGAGGAACTTGCTTAAAGGGGACTTGCCTAAGGAGAAGCTTGCTTAAGGGGAGGCTTGCTTGTAGGAAGGCTTTCACACTTTTTGGTACTAAGTTAATTAGGCACTGAGTCACGAGGGTGTGATACCTTCTGGCTCTGAGAAGTGTACATATATTCTGAGATTGGGGGATGTCTTATGAGAAGGACCTTTTGATTTCCTGATCAAGACTCTGAGTAGCCACATGTTCAGACCCCCTGATTGCTCAGATGTAAAGTCTCTCTTTGTAAAATGTAGCAATATTGCTTTGATTCAGGCAGTTGGAGCCATCTCAACAGAGAAGGCTCCAACTGCCTGAATCAAATCATAAAGCTAATTTCTCTGCTTGTATTTTCTCTGACTTTCAGGAGGAGGACTTGCCCCCCTAAACTAGTGAAGATCGTTTACCCCTTTAAAGTTGCTTTCCTTTAAAAGCAGATTAAAAACCTGTGCTAGCAGGCCATATCGGGTCTGCTAGGGTCCTTGCTTTTACACATAGTCAGTAAAAAGTCCTTCCCATACCAGCCAAATTTAAAGATGACTGTCAGGAAGGTAGCTGAGTAGGTTTGAAAATTCCAAGCTCTCAAGATTTTCTTCCACAAAAGAGATAATACAGTGCCTCGGGGTAAATGAAAAAATAAATAAGAGTAGAGGCAGAACAGCAGTCCTTCTGGGGTAACTGGAGAAGATCTGAAGAAAAATCCCAGGACAAGGTTCAGTCCTTGTGAAGAGTAAACACCCCCAGCGTAGGGACAGCTTAAACAACAAGCAGAAAGCCCTGTGTTTAGCTGGGTTGGGAGGCTGCCTTGGCCCCAGCAGTAGGGAATTTTACCCCTGAAACAGTGAGGAGAGTTTTGTGTCTGAGCTGGGGAAGATCAAGGGAATCTCTGCTGCCAAGGAACACCAGATTCAGCTATGTTGTGGAGAGCAGCAGGGGAAAAACGGAAACAGCACATGCCTGATGAGTGCAGAAGCAGTGGGGCAGGGACAATGCTGGCTGTAGGCAGTTACAGGAGGCTGGAGGTACTGGTTTCAGTTCCAGGCCAGAGAGGAGAACTCAAAGAAGATCTGAGACCAGAAGCACCATCTTCCATAACCAAGGGCTAGAGATAATTACAAAAATTAAGCTATTATTTTTTTTAAGTGCACAGGCAAAGGAGAAAGAATTCAAACTTAGAGAGTTACTATGGGAAAAGAGAAGATTGGTTTTGTCCTCAGAAGAGGATAATGAAGCAAAGGATCCCTGTTCTACCCCAAAGAGTAATGGCAAATGGTCAACTGCCCAAAAATAATTCATAGAAGAACTTAAAAAAAGACTTTAAAAATCAAACGAGAGAGATTGATGAAAAACTAAAAAAAAAAAATAAGAACAATCTAAATAACAATAACAATAATAATAGTAATAATAATAATAAGAAGAAGACTGCATAAAGAAAGTCAACCAATTAGAAAAGGAGATCCAGAATCCTGGGGGAAGACAGTGACTCCTTGAAAATCAAAATTGGACAAGGGCAAGCCAGCAAAGTTATGAGATGAAGAAATAATAAAACAAAATATAAAGGATGAAAAAATGTGAGACTGTGAATTTGAGAATGTGAAACATCTCATAAGCAAAGCAACCGATCTGGAAAACAGATCAAGAAGAGAAAGCATAAAAATACTTAGACTACCTGAAAGTTACGGTAAAAAGAATATTATTACATTAATACATGAAATAGTTCAAGAAAAGTGTCCCAAAGCATTAGAATAAGATGGGAAAGTAGAAATAGAAAAAGAAAATTGTGGGGCAGAGCCAAGGTAAACAGGAAAGGGAAATAATAAGGGACTTATTAAAGTTGAATTGTTTATGTTCCTATATGTAAGGATAATATTTGTAACTCATGAGACCTTTCTCAGTATTAGAGTAGTTGAAGGGAATATTCATACATATATGCATACAGAGGGCAGAGGGTGAGTTGAATCTGAAGTGATGGTATCTAAAAAAGTAAAATTAAGGGGTGGGAGAAGAATATATTGGGAGAAAGAGAAAGGGAGAGATCAAATGGGGTAAATTATCTCACATAAAAGAGGCAATAAAAAGCTGTTATAATGGAAGGGAAGATGGGGAGTTAAAAGGGAATGATTGAACATTACTCTCATAAAATTTGGCTTAAGGAGGGAATAACATACACACTCAATTGGGTATGGAAATCTATCTTACCCTACAGGAAAGTAGGGCAGAAATGGATAAGAAGCAAGGGATGATAGAAAGGAGGGAAGTTTGGGGGAAGAGGTAGTCAGAAGCAAATATTTTTGAAAAGGTACAGGACAAAGGAGAAAATAGAATAAATGGGGTTCACGATAGGATGGAAGGAAATACAGTCAGTTTTTTCACATGACTATTATGGAAGTGCTTTGCATAATGATAAATGTATAACCTATACTGAATTGCTTGCTTTCTCAAAAAACTGGGGTGGGGAGGGAAGAAGGGAGAGAATTTGGAACTCAAAGTTCTAAGAACAAATGTTAAAAACCATTTCTACATGCAACTGGGAAATAAGATATTCAGGCAATGGGATATAGAAATCTATCTTGCCCTACAATGAAGTAAGGGGAAAGGAAATGGTGGGTGTAAGTGGGGTGATAGAAGGGAGGGCAGACTGGGGAAAGGGGAAATCCAAATACATTCCATCTTGGGGTGTGAGGGAGGAGAGAGACGGGATGAAAATTTTTAACTCAAAATGTCATGGAAATGAATGTTGAAAACTAAAAATAAATTAATCAACTTAAAAAAATCCTCTGGTCACCACTTGAAAGAGATCTTCTGAGGAAAACCCAGAGGAATATTATAGTTAAATTCTAAAACCCCCACCAAGGATAAAATATTATGAGCAACAAGAAAAAAAAGTTTAAATGTGGTGGTGCCATGATTTGAATCACAGAAGTCCTAGCAATGGTGACTCTAAAAGACTATATGTGTGTGTGTGTGTGTGTGTGTGTATAATACTATGATATTATTTTATATATATATATATATATATATATATATATATGTATGAAAGAGGAGAAGAAATGGAGTTGCTGCTGAAAATATTATATCCAGCAAAGCTAAGCATAAATCTGCATGAAAAGAAAATTGGACATTTAATGAATTGTCAGATTTTCAGGACTTTGTTAAAAAAAAACTGAACTCAATAGAAAATTTGACATACATGAACAAAGAAAAATATAAGGTATACACCAAACACTAATTACAAGGGACTCTATAAGGATATACTGTTTACCATTTATGTATGTAAAATGTAAACTCTATGTCTAAGGTTGCTATTAGTAATTGGGTAGCTCATAAGAAATATTTAGGCAGATCTGAGCATGATATGACTTTAAAAAATAAAACTGTTTTGAAACAGCTGATCTTATACAAATGAGGTGCAAGTGGAAGAACCAATACAGAAGAATTAGATGGAGGAGGGCAGCTATTGTTCTCAAAATCCAGTTTCACTGGGAATTGGTTCAAGACGGAACTGCATACATACGTACATATATACATACATGTGTATATATGTATGTATAGACACACGTATATAGATACACACAAACATATATATGTATATGTGTATGCATGTGTGTGCATATATAAATATATACATATTTATATGTACATATAGATACATACACACATACATATATATATATATATATATATATATATACATAAGTATAATGGTCTTCTAGATTCAGAATGAAATAAAATGCTAAAGGGATAGGGAGGGGAGAGAGGATAAGGGAGGGACTTCTGTAGAGGAGCATGAAGGAATAGGTTAAGGGGGGGTATAGAATGGTGTTTACATTTACAGGAATGGGAGGCTAAGAGAGGGATACTTGGGGGTAGGTTAAGTGATAGGAAGGCAAGGTAGTGGATAGAAGTGAAGTAGAGGAGTCAGGAGGGATAGGAAATAAGAGATACACACAAACATAAAACAGAGATCAGGAGTTGAATTTGTTAGGGAAAGTATGTTATGTATGTATGTATGCATACATGTATGCATGTGTACATGCATGTATATATTTATATCTAAATATATCCAGGCTTAATTGCAGCCTTGGGGGGGAGGGCAAAAATAGAGCTAAGTAAAAAGTGTACAGCAAAGAAGAAGAAAAATCTTAGAAGAAAGCAATGAAAAGAAGGATAGCTCTCAACACAACACATAGTATTTATTATATAGGCTTTCTTGAAATAGAAATTTATTGCTATACATTTTGAATACTCTCTTACATTCTGTCGTGCACATGACGTGTTTCGTCTTTTCTTACTGTGTATTTTAGTTTTAGAATAATAAAATTTAATTAAAAATAGATGAGTGCCTTATCCTTCATATCTATTACGTTTATGTTAGGAGGTGAACAACATTCTAAATCAACTGCCTGGAATCATGTATGATTATTGTTTTGATTAAGGATCTTAAATGTTTTAAAATTATTAATTTTATAATGTTTTGTAACTATGAATTATTCTTGTTCTGCTCACTTAACTCTGGATCATTTCCAAGTGAGGTTCAGGTAAAGCCTGTTGCCTCACTATTTCCTCATTTTATAAATTTCTTGTGCCCCAACCATATTGTGTGAGATAAGTAAATTGCCATCACTCTACCAGTATATCCCTGGGTCATTCTGGAGCAAAGAGGGAACTAAAAATTATCTGGTTCAATAACCTGATTTTTCAGATGGGGAAACTATGTCCAAAGGAGGTTAAGTGATTTGTCTCAAGGTGTCTCTGGAGAACTTTGGAGTCTGTTGTGAGACATTGGAGACAGTGGCATAGGAACACCCAGCATGGCAGGCTCACATTAAAGAAAGTGCTATTTTCTATGAGTAAAGCCGAATCGCTGTAGCTCAAAAGAAATATGAGATTTGCAAATTTAGAGACATCTCAAGCCTGGATGTTCATATGGACTATTTGTGCCCCATTTATGCTGAAGGCTTCCAAGCTAGTATTGGTCATATTGTTCGTATTGGTAGGACACACCAATATAGTGTTCTATCTAATTCTGCCCATTCAACTCTGATGAAAATCTTCTGAAAGTCTGTGAATGTGACAGATGAAAATAATTACTCTCAGACTTTCCAAAATCATTATTCAGATTCAAACCAGAGAATCAATAAAGTGAAACAGGCAGGATAGCAAAAGGACTATAGATTTGCAATGGACAAATGTCTTAAATTTCATCTAATAGATAAACATCCTCACCTTGCAGACAAGGGAGCTGAGGCCCAGAGAACGTCGATAACTTTGCAAGATCACATAAATGGCAAGATCTATAGCCAAAGATTCAAACTTAGGTGTTTTGACTCCAAATTAAAAACTCTTCCAACCATATGAAAAGGAAGAATTTCATCAAGAAAAATTCAGTGTTTACAACATTTATCTTAAACATTGGATATTTTCTCATTTCTGGGATAGCTTCTCTAAGTATCCCTGTACTGAATTATATCTACTAACTTGAATGAAAGCTTCCTGAATAATTCTTTCAAGTGTATTTAAGGAAATTAGACTTTTATTTCTCTAGCTATTCTGACTGGCATTCAATTAATTAAAATGTAATGTTGCAAACTTAGTCAACATAATTGCATTTTGGCTAAGAACCTTCAATGCCATTACTCTCCAACTTCCTGGTGTTATTGTTAATTAAGATGAATGATTAAAATATATGTGAATTAATTATTTATGTAATGATTGGCCAGTTTTCCTACTGGAATATGGGTTTAGAGAATTGGTTTCAAAAGATAACTGCTTGTCTTTGTCCCACTCATGGCAGAGTCTACTGTCCAGTGAAAATAATAGAAAGCCCTTCATCCTGAGTTTATCTCTGTCTGCTACAGTTTCCCTTATTTTCAAGCTCAGGGCCTCATGCAAGTTTCACTGGGTATTTTGGCTTTCAATTAATTTCATAATTCTCTAGAGCTTGTGCATAGGGCTTCTCATGAGGCTTGTCTTTATTTCCAAATGCAATTGCATGTATCCCGTGAAAGAATGCATTTTAACATAGAGCGAGCTTGTTAGAGGGAGCTATCCAGAAGTTTCTCTTCAGCAACTTTCTGACTCTGAAATCTACTTTCACATGGGATTGAATGGGCAGAGGACTTAGTGGGTTTCCAAGACTCTCTCCTATTCCCAGCTCCTTCCTGGGATACTAGAGTTAATCTTTTAAAAGAAATTGTAATAATTTGTAAATAAAGAAAGGATACCTTGATGAAGGTTATAGTACATCATCAAGGGCCGGTGGATCTGGAGCATAGGAAAGCCCACTGAAGAATCAAATTATTTCTTTCTCTTCTATAAAATCATGGGCTTAATTAAAGGGAGGAGAGAATTCCCTAGGCCTGGTGGAATAAAGGAACAATTTAATGTAGCACTAAGACACTGGGGAACTTCTCAGAAGCTCACTGAACTCAGTTGTCAGGGATGCCTCCATCCTTCAAGACCAACAAGAGACTTGCATATCCATTTTGTGAAGTTAGTGGTAATGAATTCTCTCCTCTAAAGCCCTGATCTTTACTTATCTTTGTAGTGTGAAAGTAAGCCTGGGTTCTTGGAGTCTAAACCGGAAGAACATAAATGTATGCTAGATTCCATAAAGAAGAAGTAGCTTCAAGAATGGGGCCAACACAATGAGGTTCCCTGAGCTGTTTTGAGGGAGAGTCATTGACTAGGTGATGAGTGTTTCTGCACAGGGGAAACTATGAAGACTGCATGCTAAGTAGTGGTAGTGGGGTTGTAATTGGCATAATAAATTTTTTACAGGTAAATAATTAAGTCAGATTACCATAGAGTCATAGATCTAAAACTGGAAGGGAACTTAGAGGTAAACAAATTCAACTTCCTCACTTTACCAATGACGATAGTGAGTACCAATGAAGCTAAATGACTTCCTAAAGATCACATGGGTTTCAAGTAGTAGAGCAAAAATTTAAACCATATTCTCTGACTACAAATGGATCACTCTTTTCACTACATATTTTCTCTTTTGGGCCATTTTTTGGCCATATCCATGCCTTGCTGTTTGTGCTCCAGCATGCTTCTCTGACTCAGCCTCAAGCTCCTAGTCTTGTCACCCTAGTCTATGGTTAGCTCACTGTTGGCATCAGGTTCACCACTCTACTTCCTGGTCATATAATATAATAACCATTCTGCTAAAATATTCATTGCCTGTAATAATATCAAGGGTTCATATTGTTCACTTCCCTCTCTGCCTTCAATGTGATCATTTCATGGCAGTAAAAATGGGTTCTGAGTTTCAAATTGAAAAAAAATTCTGTTGACTATGATAAATAACATATGGCACATTACATATCATATAATATTGTATGATCAACATTTTTATAGAACATTCATTTTATTAGGAGAAATTAATAACATGATATTTAAAAGTTGTATGATATAGAGGACAATGTTAGACTTGGAGTCAATCAATCAAACAAAAAACAATAATTAAACAATCATTATATTCCAGGTATTGTCAGGAATAACTAGGTTCCAATCCTAACACTGTTGCTTATGATTTCTGTGATACTGGGAAACTCCCAATATTCCTAAATTGCAGTATCTTCATATGCAAAGTGAGTTGGTTGGATGAAGTTATTTCTAAGATACCTTCCCACTGTGAACCAATGACCTATGATAAGATAGTCTCTGAATTCCTATTCACCTCTAAAATATAATGGGACCCTAATATGTACACATATATACAGAACATCTTTACTGTAATTCCCTATGTGGAAGATACTGAGTAGCCCACAATGAAGAATTTGAAGGTGTAGTATAATGGAAGAGCTTTGGAGAGACTTGGAGAATCCATAGTCATTTCTGGTCTGCTAGCCATGTTGCTACTAGTGATGAAGCCTTCAGAAGGTACAAGCCAGCCAAAGCCCTGGGTTTTCTCCTTAGCTACTTTTGCTTGGTGAATGACAACTGATGCTGTAAGAAGAGAGGCTTTGGGCTCTTTCCTTTCAAGGACACGTGTGGCCCTATGAAAATGAGTAAGTTCCTTTTTCCTCACCATTTGTTGTTTTGGATTAGGTGAAGAAAATTAATCTAAAGGCTCAAGCTTTTTTAAATTTTGAAAAAAAAGTTTAAGGGACTATTTTGTTCTTGCCATACCCACAAAAATAAATTATACCTTTATGAAAAGTTAATTGATAAAAGAAGTCAAGTCTATCATTATGGGGAAGCTAGGTGGCACAGTGAGTAGAGCACCAGGCCTGGAGTCAGGAGCACCTGAGTTCAAATCTGGCCTCAGACACTTGACATACTTACTAGCTGTGTGATGCTGGGCAAGTCACTTAACCCCAATTGCCCTGCCTTCCCCCTCCAAAAAAAGAAAAAAAAAGAAAAAGAAGGTAAATGGAACTGGGGTGTTAGTCACTGGCTACCAACAATGTTAGGGCATACCTAAAATGGGGACTTTAGCCAAAGACAGTACAGAAGGATATCCCAACATTTCAAAGGTTATACCATAGGACCTCTGGGGGGTATAGTTACCTGACTCAAGGACAGAGTGCATAGAGAATACCTTCTACAATATGATGCCTACCCCTTACCTATAATTTTCTCACAAATTATCTTTAAAATATTATTTTTTCCACCCATCCCATTGCAATTTTTTCAGGATCTGTGATTTTTGATAATTCCCTCTGATGCTAAAATATTGACCCTCAATCTCTGCAGTCTCCTAAGGGAGTGAAGATACCACTTATAATACAGCAAAGCATCATTTGCTTAAACTCCACTAATTACGGAAATTCTCGGTCCAACATAGGCTGAAATTTGCCTTTGTAGTATTTGGAAGAAAGAGCTAGGATGCAAATAGATTGTACAAAATTACATGGAATGTGTTCAAGCTACTTAAGATAATGAAGTGTTTTTTAAAAACTCTAGCCTATTAATTACTTATATACAAATGATTCTGCTTATTATAAATGAGCATGATCCATTCACTAAGGCAAGCCTCAAAGGACCTCTTTTCCAAAACACTTTTGTTAGCAGTTAGTCTGAACTGTTGCATATTCTTGAAAGTAATAAAACTTCATTTCTTTCAAAATGGGCTATAATTCAGATTTTTCACTGACTTACACTGTGGCTGCCGCTTACCTTATTAGTCTGAATTAGTGAGGCTGTCCCATACAATCATTTTAATAGTCATTCCAGGAGAACATTCTTTTTTCTCTTTTAAAATGCAGCATTGAATCAGAAGTGTTCTCGGTATTGTGAAAATTAACCTCATTCACATAGGTACTTATGTAGCATAACTTATGGCTATGCTTTTCCCTCAGACACAAAATTTTGAACTATAGTAAAACTTCCAATGGTCCTCCTTTGTCTCTTGAGTTAAGGATACCCTCCTCCCACTCCAGATCTTAGTATGTAAGGTGTTTCATAATAAGACTCTACTCCGCATAGCCTATATTATTTAATAATATTCCTCTCCACAGACTATATTCTACTCAAATAGAACCATTTTATTTTCTTTTTCAAACATTTTTTCAATGGATTCCCCAACTGATGACCCCACCCCATTCCCATCTGTATTCATAGAAGTCCTCAGGTTTACCTTCAAGGCTAAAGTTGGTTACCACCTCCTGCATGGATGTTTCTCCAATCCCCCCAAGTGAAAGTGATTGCTCCCTCATCAAATTTCTCATAGTATGTTGTCTCAACCTGTTCTTTATCTTTTAACTTTTGTGTCATAATTATTTTATATGTCTATATTCCTCATCTGCAATTAACTTGTATACTCTTTGAGAACTGAGTTTATGCCTTATTCATCTTCATACCAACAGTTTTTGCCACAATGCCTTAAATTTTGTGTGAGCATACATGGAAGGAAAATGATCTAGTCACACAGTTTCACTGGTATATAAATAAAATGATATTTGTAGTCTAATCTAATGATTTTTAGTTGTAATTTGTAATCTAATAAAATGAAATAATATTTTTGAAGCTCTTAGCTCTTACCTGGCACATAGTAGGCACTTGATAAATGCTTTCATTTGCAATGTAAATTTTAGAGAGTTGGCTGGGATACTATGAGGTTAAGTGACTTATCTAGGGCTGGTTTGCATCAAAAATAAGGCTTAAATCCAGTTATTACTGACTCTGAGTTCACTGTTATATCTAAAGTCTATCTATCATCCTCTATTGCCTTGCATAAAATTAGTAATTCATAAATGTTTGCTTAATGAAATTAATTAGAATACTTTATTGAAAGCCATAATTGTATATAGTGCTCTGCTGGATTTCACTTTAGAGTCTCAGGAGCAATTAAATTGTGTGTGTATGTGTGTGTGTTAAAAAAGGAAAATAGAAAGTTTATTTTTTTGTTTTATAATTTATTAGAATACCTATCATACTGTTTGGAATATGATATTCCAACATTTGATATTTGTTGATTATATCATCAATGTAAAGGTATATGAGAATATATGACAGATTCTCTTCAAATTCCAGAAAAATATTTTTTTATTACTACACAAGTAATAAAATCTAGTTTTGAATGATAAACTTGTCATGATAACTTGAAAATAATTTAGTATTTTGATTTTTTTAATGAAAAAAGTTTCCCTAACTCTAAAATAGTCTTCAGCTACCAATGTGGTTATTTTGCTATAAATTATGAATCTGCCATATAGCTACAGTTTTGTATTTCCCTAGTGCTATACATAGAGTGGAATTTTATTTTCTGTGGCCTTGTTTTGTGAATGACTTGATCAAAGCAAAAGAGAGATCTTATTAATAATCCAATTTCTTTCCTTTTTGGTCCCCCTGTAGACACATGAGAGGATTTTCGAGGGCATGAAAACAAGAATAATAAAAAGAAGATGCTTAAAGTGAATTAGAACATTGGAGATGAAAATACCATTTTTATGAAATGAAGGCAGGAGGAAATATTTACAACACTTCAATATTCCTTTGTGAGGTGAATCTTACATTTTTTTGTTTTGTTTAGCCCATACTTTATTTTGTTTGTTCTATGCTTGAATAAATTCATAATGTCATCAATATGGTCACTGCTTCCAAACATGTAGATCAAAACCTATTAAAAAATTATAAAACTCTTTTGATTCTGCTTGACTCTTGCCTTAACCCTTCGCAAAGTGTTCATCCAGGCTACTAGAGTTACTTCTCTAGATTTCTTGGAATTTCAATTACAACAATAGATGACAAATCCTGTCTGTTGGCTAGCACTTACTCTATGCTGAAACATCTATTAAATGTATCTTTAAAATGCCACTCCTCCTTAGCAACTCACACTTGTGTGCAGTGAAATCAAGTTTACCATATGCCTTTCAATCAATCAATTAGTAGATTGATGAGAAAATTGACAAGTCAACGGAACAGGATCACAGTCTCATAGACTGTGAATTTAAAGGGACCTCAGAGGCCATTTGATCTAACCAAACAGATAAGGAAATGGAAATCCAGAGTGGTTATATAATTTAGTTAAGGTCCTGCTATGTGTCAGGCATTATGCAAGGTGTTGAGGATTGAAAGACAAAAATAAAAGTTTTTTTTTTCCTTCAAAGACCTTCCATCCCACTGAAAGAGAAAATGAATACATATATAAGTATGTGTGTATACATATACATATACATACACACAAAATATATACAATATAATTGGGAGGGACAAGGAACTATCAACTAGGGAAATAGAGGCTTCATGTGGAAAGTAGCTTTTTTTCATTTCTTGGGTTTTCTTTTTTAATTATAAATTTACTTATTTTCAGTTTTCAACATTCACTTCCACAAGATTTTGAATTCCAAGTTTTTTTCCCATCTCTCCCCTCCCCCCATCCCAGGACAGCATGCATTTTGATCACCTTTCCTCCAATCTGTCCTCCCTTTTATTTTCTCCCTCCCCCTTATCTTATCTCCTTCCCTTCTACTTTCCTGTAAGGCAAGATAGATTTCTCTGCCCCATTGCCTGTATATATTATTTTCCAGTTGCATGTAGAAACAATTTTAATATTCACTTTTAAAGCCTTGAGTTCCACATTCTCTCTCTTCCCCTCTCCCCACCCACAGTCATTGAGAAAGCAAGCGATTCAATATAGGTTATACATGTTTAGTCATGCAAAACACTTCCATAACAGTTATGCTGTGAAAAAAAGTATAGTACTCTTTATCTTGTCCCACCCTGCTTTTATTCTATTCTGTCCTTTGACCCTTACAAAAGTGTTTGCTTCTGATTGACCCTTCCCCCAATCTGCCATCATTTCTATTATTACCCTTCTCTTATCCCCTTTCCCCCTGCTTTCCTGTAGGGTAAGAGAGATTGAAAAAAATAGTTGAACTTTGAAGTAAAGTAGGAATTCTATCTTAGACAGAGGCAAGAAAGTTCATTCCAGGCATTGGGGACAGCTGGTACAAAGGCATGGAAATGGCATCACATTTCCATGCAATATCATGTCTGATAGATAATAAGACTGAAAAAGTACAGTAAAGACAGAATATGATATTTTTAATGCTGAAGACAGAATTTTGTTTTTGATTCTTTGATCTTGGGTTAGGCACTTACATTCCACAAATATCATTTTTTCTCATCTAAAAAAAATGAAAAGGTAGAACTAGAATTACCTTGAGATCCCTGCCAGGTCTAGATCTATGTTCTTAAAAATCCTCTGACTTGGCAATAGGGAGCCACTGGTGTTTACTGAATAGGGAAGAGCCAATGCTTTAGAAAATACCCTTGGGCCACTGTGTGAAGAATGGATTTACAGAGGAAAGAGACCTGAGATAAGGAAAACTACTAGAGGCTATTGTAATAGTTCAGGAGGGAAGTGATAAGGGCATAAATTAGGGTGGTGCCTATACCAGTGAAGAAAAGGGAATGGACGTGAGAGATGTTGTGGAAGTCCAATGGATACAGTTTGTGCAGGTAACTAGATAGGTGGGAGGATAGATATCGAGTAATTTATAATGACACTGAGATTGTGAATTTGGGCAAATGTAGAATGGTGGTGCCCTCAATAGAAATAAAGATGTTAGGTTGTATGTGGGGTGAGAAAATGAATTCTGTCTTGGACATGTTGAGTTAGGCATACTTACAGAACATACAGTTCAAAATGACAAGTGGACAGTTAGTAAAATCACACTAGACTCTCTCCATGGTTGTTTGGATGACCCACAAGTTTAATTCTTTGGATACTGGGGTGTATAATATTCTAATGAAGTAATTTCCACTGCAGAGTCCAAACAGGGGGCAGGGGAGCATTCCTTTTATATGTGATGATTTTCCAGATACCATTTTAGGTTGAAAAATGTACTGATTGCATTAAGTCCTCAAACACTATAGTGTCCTACTACAAATCAACCATCCATGAGACAGCCCCGTAAATATTACAAATGGTCAAAGAACAGGATCCAGAACTGAAAAGGAGATCAGTGAGTCAAGAGAGGATAAGACTATGTTTTAATGTCTTTATTCAACTGTAAAAGGCAGTCATTTTCTCTACTTATGTAAAAGTCTGTGGAACATTAAATATACATTTTATATATATGTGTGTCTATATATATATATATATATATATATATATATATATAATATATATATATATATTTAACACTAGATATAAAATAGCAAGACAGTGACTTGTTCCAAGGCAATTTTTATGTGAATTCCATTGAACAAGATGAAAAGGATGATTTTTAATGACAACAATAAACAACAACTTACATTTTTTGTGCTTTCAAGTTCATGGAGTGCTTTATGTTACTTCTCATTCCTTTATCGATAGAAGCTGGATACTCTAAACCCCCAAACTCAACAATGTTAAAAAAATTGAACAATACCTTTTAATTGGTATACCACCTCTCCATGTTTCTGTGAAGGACTGTAAGCAAACAAACAAACAAAAAAGCAATTATGACATCTGCTAGCTACCATCTGACAGTTCAAGAGTTTGGAAAATTATACTTAGAGCAATAAATTATAGTTCACATTGCCTTATAGTTGATATTGCTGTCTATGAAATAAGCCAGTTTGCCAGGTTCATTTAAAAATATTGTGGTGTCAAAAGCTGGGATGGGGGAGAAGGTGGGATGCATTCCCAATATTTCATGATTTTTCTGACATTTGTTGACATTTCAAAATGAAGTACATTTAAAATTGACTGGCCTTTATCTGAAAAATAACAGCAAAAACACAAAAAAATCCTCTAGGATTTATGTTGAATGGTAAACCACAGAGTATAATGATGGCCCAGTTCAAAATATATTTTAAAAGTGGCTTGGTAATGAACTCTTCCTATTTCTGTCAGAGAAACACAGCTCTTTCTTCCTGAAAACACATCTCCCCGACTCCCATATACCATTGAAGTTGTGTACAGCTTACACTGCTTGCTCTTTCAGAACTGTATATATCACTATTCTTCTCTGTCCATTGGTCAACTGCATTACAGTGGCTCAATGCACTAAAAGATGGAAGCACTTTGGGCAGAGAAATTGGAAAGCTAGCTGATGAAACAAACCAATTACCTCCTTTAAAAGTATTTTTACTAAAGTATTGCATGTATTTCTGTTTATTTTAAAGAAGTAATTTCTTCCTTACAATTTCCCTTTGGCCAATTGCCCTTGCATGAATTTAAAGCAAGGTAGGAGGGAGCTGATATGGTAGAGTAAAAGCTTGAGCTCTCTCCAAAACTCCTCCCAATACCTGTAAAAATGACTCTAAAGTAAATTCTGGAGCAACAGAACCCACCAAATGATGAGTTAAACAAAGTTCCAGCTCAAGACAACCTGGAAGGTCAACAGGAAAGGTCTATTGAATGGGAGAGGAGTGCAGACAAGTGCTGGACATGCTAGCATAGACTGTGCCATGCCGCCGCCCCCCCCAACATACCTGGAGTAGTTTTCAGAGGATAAGATCACTGTCAGCTCTGGTGGTTTCCAGACTGTTCAACCCACAGACACCAGGCACAAATAGGAAGATCAGTGGGAAAAGTCAGACCAAGGTGAGAAAGGAGGATTTTCATACCCTAATGCCAGGGTGGCGGAGGCCATGGTGGCAGCAGTGGCTGCTTCTAATCTCTCAGCCCACAAACTGTGGGGGAATTGAGCAGCTGATCAGAGGTGGATTGCAGGGATCTCTTTGTTGGTGATGAAGCAGGATTCTCTTGCTTTGCCCATGTTTGTATGTGGGTTGCAGTCCTGGGTGGTGGTCCTAGGGCAGGAAGGAGTGCTGGCATGGCACAGCTTATAGCAGCTGTGGAGAAGGAATCCCCCTTACAGTTCCAAGGCAGAAAAGAGTGCTTGTGGTCACTCACAGACAAGAACACAGGCCAGGAAAGAAGAAAATGTCTCTTCTTTGATCATAGAACTGATAATTTACAAGTTCCTAGAAATATCTCTGGAAATAGCTGCACAAAATCCCTGAAGCTTTGGACAGTATACTCACCAAATTGGAAGCAGAGTGCTACTTAAGTAAGAGCTAAAATAATTGACTGGGGAAATGAGCAAAGAGCAAAAAATAACCTCAGACTATAGAATCTTACTTTGGTGACTAAGAAGATGAAAACATGTGACCAGAAGAAAACTGCAAAGTCAAAGCTTCTAGCACAAAAGCTTCCAAGAAAAATATGAATTCATTGTAGGCCATTAAAGAGCTCAAAAATGATTTTGAAAATCAAGTAAGAGAAGTAGAGAGAAAATTGGGAAGACAAATAAGAGTGATGCAAGGAAATCACAAAAATGAGTCAACAGATTGCTAATGGAGACCCCAAAGTACAAAAAAATGACACCTGAAAAAATAGACTAACCCAAATGGCAAAAGAGGTACAAAAAGCCAATGAGGAGAAGAATACCACAAAAAGTGGAATTGGACAAATGGAAAAGGAGGTCCAAAAGTTCACTGAAAGAAATAACTCCTTAAAACATGGAATGGAGCAAATGGAATCTAATGACTTTATTAGAAATCAAGAAATTATAAAACAGAATCAAAAGAATGAAAAAAAAGAAGACAATGTGAAATATCTCATTGCAAAAACTGCTGACCTGGAGAAAAGATCCAGGGTAGATAACTTAAAAATTGCTGAACTTCCTGAAAGCCATGATCAAGAAAGATCCTAGACATCATCTTTCAAGAAATTATCAAAGAAAACTGCTCTGATATTCTAGAACCAGAGGGTAAAATAGAAATTTAAAGAAATCACCAATCACCTCCTGAAAGAGATCTGATAAAGGTAATTCCTAGGAATATTGCAGCCACATCCCAGAGTTTCCATTTCAAGGAGAAAATAATGTAAGCAGTCAGAAAGAAATGATTCGAGTATTGTGGAAACACAATTAGTATAATACAAGATCTAGAAGCTTCTACGTTAAGGGATAAAAGGGCTTGAAATACGATATTCTGGAGGTGAAAAGAAATAGGACAAAAACCAAACTCACATACCCAGCAAAACTGGGTATAATACTTCAGGGCAAAATATGGATTTTTTTTTTTCAAAATGTGGACATTCAGTCAAACAGAGGATTTTCCAACATTCTTGATGAAAAGACCTGAGTTGAATAGAAAATTTGACATTCAAATATAAGAATCAAGAGAAACATGAAAAGGTAAACAGGAAAGAGAAGCCATAAGGGACTTATTAAAGTTGGACTGTTTACATTCCTACAGGGAAAGATGATATTTGCAACTCAAGAGGCCTTTCTCAGTAGTAGGGTAGCTGAAGTGAATATATACATACATACATACACACACACATATGTATGTATATATGTACATATATATAGTGTGTGGTGTGTATGCATATATGTATACATATATATGTACACATATATGTGTGTATTGTGTATATATATATATGCATGTATGTATGTACCTATGGACAGAGGGCATAGGGTGAGTTGAATATGAAGCAATGGTATCTAAAATAAATTGAATAAAAAATAAAAGGATGAGAGAGGCATATATTGGGAGAAGGAGAAAGGGAGAGATAGAATAGGGTAAGTTATCTCACGTAAAAAGAGCCAAGAAAAAGCTGTTACATTGGAGGGGAAGAGGGAGGAGAAGAAAGGGAATAAATGAAACTTCCTCTCATTGGATTTGACTTAAGGAAGGAATAAGATGCACACTGAATTGGGTATGGAAATCTTCCTTACCATAGAGGAAAGGAAGGGGGAAATATATAAGAAGCAGGAGATGACAGAAAGGAGGGCAGATTGGGGGAGAGGGTAATCAGAAGTAAACATTTTTGAAAAGGGAAAGTGGTAAAAGAGAAAATAGAATGAATGGGGGGGGGGCATGTTAGGATGGAGGGAAATATAGTCTTTCACAACATGATCATTGCAGAATTATTTTGCATAACTACACAGGGATAACCTATATTGAATTGTTTACCATCTCAGTGAAGGTGGGTGGGGAGGGAAGGAGTGAGAGAATCTGGAACTCAAAATTTTTAAAACCAAATCTTAAAATTTGTTTTTACATGCAACTGAGAAATATGATATACAGGCAACGGGGTAGAGAAATCTATCTTGCACTACAAGAAAGGAACGGGGAAAGGGTAAGGGGGGTGATAGAATGCAGGACAGATTGGGGTGGCGGGTAGGGGAAAAATGGGAAGAAAATTTGGAAATCTACATTTTGTGGAAATTAATGTAGAAATATAAAGATAGATAAATTAAATCATTTTTTTAAAGGAGAAGAATAAAAAGGTAAACAAGAAAGAGAAATCATAAGGGACTTATTAAAGTTGAATTGTTAACATTCCTACCTGGAAAGATAATATTTTTAACTCGTGATAGCTTTCTCAGTATTGGTGTAAATGGAGGGAATATATGTAAACACACACACACACACATACACACACATATGCAATGGAGTGTAGAAATCTATCTTCAAATACAGGAACATTGAAGTGAAGAAGATAAAAGAAAGGAAGACTGACAGAAGCGAGGGCAGACTTGGGGAACTGGTGATCAGAATGCATGCTATCTGGAGGTGAAAGGAGGGGGGAGACAGGGAGAATATTTTTATTAATTTATTAATTTATTTACTTTTAAAACTTAATATTCATTTCCATAAGATTTTGAGTTCCTAAATTTCTCCCCATACCTCCACTCCCCCACATGAAGATGGCATGTATTCTAATCACTCCTCCCTCTAGTCTGCCCTCCCTTCTATCACCATGCCTCCTCTTAACCTCTTCCCCTTTACTTTCTTGTATTTGTATATCCCATTGCCTGCATATCTTATTTCCCAGTTGCATGTAAAACAATTTTTAACATTTCTTTTTAAAACTTTGAGCTTGAAATTCTCTCCCTTCTTCCCTCCTGACCCAGCCTCATTGAGGAAGTAAGCATTTTGATATAGGTTATACATGTGTAGTTATGCAAAATACTTCCAAAGTAGTCATGTTGTGAAAGACTAACTATATTTCTTTCCATCCTATCCCCCCCATATATTCTATTTTCTCCTTTGCCCCTGTCCCTTTTAAAATGTGTTTGCTTCTGACTACTAGTTCCCTCAGTCTGCCCTCTCTTCTATCATTCCCCCTTATCTCCTTTGTCCATACATTCCTCTAGGGTAAGATTCACCATATATTGTGCATGTTATTCCCCCCTTAAGTCAAATCCAATGAGCATAAGGTTGACTTATTCCCTTTCACCTCCCCCCTCTTTGTCTCTATTGCAACAGCTCTTTATTGCCTCTTTTAAGGAAGATAATTTGCCCCATTCTGTCCCTCTTTTTCTCCTACTCTCACCCCATACACACACACACACACACACACATATACACATATATACATACACACATATGTAAATATATAGATTCATTTATTTATTTGTCTCTTTTACCCCTTAATTTTATTTTTTATATCATCCCTTCATATTCAACTAACCCTGTGCACTCTGTATACACACAAGTACACATACATATGTGTACATATATATGTGTGTATGCATGTGTGTATCTATATATTTGCATATGTGTCTATATTTACATGTGTATATAAACATACAACCACACGTAGTTGCATATGTGTATTATATATGCATGTATGCACATATATGTGTGTATATATATGCATGTACACAATACACACATAAATGTTTGTATGTATATAAATATATATATATAAATATCTATATTTTAAAAATATATAACATATAAATATATAAGTACCTGTAAACAAATATATCTCTATCTATATCTATTCCCTTCAACTACCCTAATATTGAGAATAGCATCATGAGTTACAAATATCATCTTTCTATGTAGAAATGTAAACAGTTCAACTTTAATGAGTCCCTAAGATTTCTCTTTCCTGTTTACCTTTTCATGCTTCTATTGATTCTTACATTTGAAAGTCAAATTTTCTATTCAGCTCTGGTCTTTTCATCAAGAATCCTTGAAAGTCCTCTAGTTTATTGAAAATCACTTTTTTCCTGAAGTATTATACTTAGTTTTTCTGGGTAAGTGATTCTTGATTTAAATCCTAGCTCCTTTCACCTCCAAATATCATATTCCAAGACCTTTCATCTTCTAGTGTAGAAGCTGCTAGATTCTGTATTATCATAATTCTGTTTTCACAATACTTAAATTGATTCTTTCTGATTGCTTGCAATATTTTCTCCTTGACCTGGGAACTCTTTAGTTTGTCTATGATATTCCTAGCACTTTTCTCTTTGGGATCATTTGCAAGAGGCAATCTCTATTTTACCTTCTGGCTCTAGAATATCAGGACAGTTTTCCTTGATCATTTCTTGAAAGATGTTGTCTAGGCTTTTTTTTTATAATGGCTTTCAGGTAGTCCAATAATTTTTAAAATTATCTCTCCTGGATCTATTTTCCAAGTCAGTGTTTATTTCCAATGAAGTATTTCATATTGTCATCTCTTTTTCCATCCTTTTTGGCTCTGTTTTCTAATTTCTTGATATTTCATAAAGTCACTAGTTTTCACTTGCTCCATTCTATTTTTAAGGAAATACTTTCTTCAGTGAGCTTTTGGACCTCTCTTTTTCTATTTGGCCAATTCTGCTTTTTAAGGCATTCTTCTCCTCATTGGCTTTTTGTACCTCTTTTGCCATTTGGGTTAGTCTATTTTGAAGGTGCCATTTTTGTCAGTATTTTGGGGCCTGCATTAGCAACCTGTTGACTCATTTTTCTTGATTTTCTTGCATCTCCCTCATTTCTCTTCCCAATTTTTCCTCTACTTCTCTTACTTGATTTTCCAAATTCTTTTTGAGCTCTTCCATGGCCTGCAATAAATTCATATTTTTCTTGGTGGCTTTGGATGTAAGAGCTTTGACACTTTTTTCTTCTCATGGTATGTTTTGATTTTACCAAAATAAGATTCCAAAGTCTGATTTTTCTGTGGTTTGCTCACTTTCCCAGACAATTATTTGACCTTTGAGCTCTTTGTCAGAATAGGACTCTGCTGGAGAGTGGACTGTCCCAAGCTTCAGGTGTTTTGTGCAGTTGTTTTCATAGATACTTCTAGGCACCTGTATGCTTTCAGTTATTCTAAAAGGTATGATCAAAGGAGAGGTGGTTACCCCTCTTCTGGCATGTGCTCTGGATTGTGAGTGACCTCAAGCACTTTTTTGCCTTGGAATTGTGAAGAGGATTTGCACTCTGCAGTCACCACAAGCTGTGCCTCACCAGTGGTCCTCCTTGCCCCAGGACCCTCCACCAGGACTGTGACTCAGATTCAAGCAGGGCAAAGCAAGAAAATCCTGCCTCAGGGACAGTAAAGAGATTCCTGCAATCCCTGTTTGATGAGACACTAGATTCCCCCCACCATCATTCAGCCTGGAGCTCCAGAAACACCTGGTATGTCTGTTGTAGCTGCCACTGTCGCTGTCCCCTATGCTGCTGGGGCTGGACCATGCTATTCTCTCACCCAAGTCCAACATAGTTTTCCCACTGATCTTATAAGTTGTTTTTTGTGTTTTTGGATTGAGAAGTCTGGAAAACATCACAGCTGGCAGTTATTAAGTCTCCTGAAACCTACTCCAGCCCTATCTGTGCTGGCACAGCCCACTCTGGAAAGGGCTCTGCTCCTAGCCCGGTCTGATGGACCTTTCCTGTCAACCTTTCAGGTTGTCTTGGGCTGGAGATTTGTTTCACTCTGTCATCTGATAGATTTTGTACCTCCAGAATTTGTTTAGAGTCATTTTTACAGGTGTTTGAAGGGGTTTTTAGGAGATCTCAAAGAGGTCCCTGTTTTTACTCTGCCAACTTGGCTCTGTCCCTAATGGGGAGAAAGTTTGAAATTCAAAATCTTGTGGAAATGAATATTGCTATCCAAAATGATACTATTATTAATAATAATTATATATATATATACATATATATATATATATAGATATAGATATATATAGATATGAAACAAAGCAGGAGGGCATGAAATGAACCATTTATTTACTCCTTATAAATCATAAGGGACACTGTTGGCAGGTTTTATTCATGATTCCCAAACTATAGTGACTTCCAGTTGAATGTTGTGTGTTGTTTGTGTGATGTGTGTGTGTGTGTGTGTGTGTGTGTGAATGTGTAAGAGAAGAGGGCATGCCCACATGTGCACACACACACACACACACACACACACACACACAGTTGCTATTCATAAGAATTTGTCACTCCAGGGTAGCTACAATGAAGACTGGTTTCTTCCCACGGAAAGTCCAAAATCTGAAATGTAGATATATGGGTTTAGACTTTGCTTGTCATATTTTCATTTTTTTCTCTGCTAATACTATATAAAATAAAGACAATAATCAATATTTATTAGCTTATATACATATTTATAAATTATATGCCATGACTAAGTGGATTCAAATGTGGGGTGAAGGAGAGTATCTGTAATTTCATCATGTAAGGAAGTTTTGATTTGGAAACTCTGCCCAGATGCCACTTAGGAATTTGTAGTCTCATACAGTTCCTGAGGCTCTGGGGGTTTAAATGATTTAATCAGAGTCTCACACCTAGCAATTATTAGGGGCAGGTGATGAATTTGTGTCTACAAAAATCAAAAACTGGGCCTCTCTACACTACGCTATCTTGCTTCTCAAGCAAATCCAGTGCTGCAGTTTAAAATTAACATTCATCATGTCAATAAATCAACAGACTGATCGGCAAGCATTTATTTACCACCTTCTATGTATAAGAAACTATTCTGGGTACTAGAACACAAAGATACTAATAAAATAATTCCTACTCTCAATGAACATGCATTCTACCACGGACAACATTAACACACATGTGCACTTATACATGTATGTATCCACATTTATATACAGAAAAAAATATAAGGTAACTAAATATAACATGGAATATTAAGAAGAGCACAAGCAGTTTGAAGAGGCAGATTCAAGAAAAATGTCACGTGAAGGTTGTGCTTGAACTTTGTCTCAAAATAATTTAGGGAATTTGTGAGGTAGAGGAGGGAGGACAATCTGGGAATAAGGCACAGCCAGGAAAAAGGACACAGAAATGGAAGGTAGAATGATGTATATGAGCAACAGGAAGAAACCCAGTTTGAATTTTTGAATGAGAGATGGCAAGTGATATGAAGTTGAAAAAATTAAGTTAAGGCCAAGTTATGAAGGACTGGTGGGAGGTCAACCAAGCCATTGCAAAAGGCTAAGACAGGTAATGGGGGCCTGAACTAGGGTAGCAGCTTTGTAAACTGAGAAAAAGAATCAGATGTGAAAAATATGAGAGGTATAATTGAGAAGCTTTAGAAAATGATTAAATATATGAATATATTTTCCGAAAAAATGAAAAGCACCCACACCAATCTCCCCTTTTATTTTATTACCATTTACAACAGGTTACAGAACCTAAAAAAGCCAAGAATTCTGGATTTAAATCCCAAAGATGGACAATACTTCCTCTGGTGACCCTGAGTTTAATGGGGAGAAATAGATTCACTACTAAGTTGGAAGTCAGGAGATTGAACTTAAAAAAACAACTGTCCCATGCTGGAAGGCATGGAAGTCATCTGTTTCTACTTGCTGATCTGAAAAACATAAAGAATCACTTTCCCTGCTTCTTACCTGCAATAGGTTCTTATCAAAATTAACAGACCATTCCATTAGAGACACTGAAGCCAGTGAATTGGTGTTAGGGTGATTTATTCAAAATGGCAGCAGCTTATTTTTACACAATGAATTATGGTTACAATGCACTTTTCTAAACATTAAGTCATTTTATTTTCATATTAACTCTGTAAGGTAGCAATAAAGGCTTTGTTATTCTGGAAGTTCAGATTTAGAGAAATTAAAAGATGTCAATTTCACCACCAATAAAATAGCAGCTAACATTTGTGTAGTTTCATCATTTGCAAAGGGCATTATGAAGCTATTATTTTATTTGATTCTCCTATCAACTTTATGAAATAGAACTTGGACTAGGTATCTGAGGTTCTTCCTACTCTCACCACTAAGATTCTGTGATCTTTAAGTCAATGGTTAATCTGTGGCATAATCTACTATCAAGGCCAACTGTTCTCCCTCTAAGGGCAAAATACTGCTGCTCCTTATAATGAAGCATATGAAACAACTACCTTTTATCCTTTAACAGAAGTACTGCATATATATATATATTTACATACATGTGTGTGTATGTGTATTTCAAATTTATGAATTTTGGATTCTAATTTTTGCAATAGATAGCCATAAATGTTTTTCTTATCCTTCAAGAATTTATAGCCAAGACTTATTCTTTATGAGACTGCCTAATGGTAGTAATAAGTAACACTCAAATATTCCTGAATGTAATAATTTTTGAGAACTAAGTGGGTTTCTAGGAATTTGTAGATAACAAGGATGAGCATTCCTCTTTTATTCTTGGAGACCAATATGCAATCTCTATTGCAATCTCTCAGCTAGAAGACAGGAATTGAGTCAAACCCTAGAGTATGTTTTCCAAATATTTTATTTCTTCCAATTATAAATTAAATATGTTTAACACTCTTTAAGAAAAGTTATAGTATCAAATTTTCTCCCTTCTCCCCTCCTCTTCCCCTCACTGACAAGGCAAGAATTTTGAGATTTTATACATGTGCAGTCATGTAAAACATATTTTTATATTAGTCGTGTTATGAAAGAAATCATAGACCAAAAGAAAAAAAAACAAACCAAGAAAAACACATTTTAGAAAGTATGCTTTGAATTGTATTCAGAGTCTATCAGGAATTTTTCTAGAGATTGATAGCATTTTTCATCATGAGTATTTAAGAATTGTCATAGGTCACTGTATTATTGGGAATAGCTAAGTTAATTCTCATGCAATATTGCTGTTACTGTGTACAATTTTCTTGTTTCTTCTGCTCACTTCACATTGCCTCAATTCATGTAAGTTTTTTTTTTGATTTTTCTGAAAGCATCCTGCTTCTCATTCCTTACTGCACAATTGTCTTCCATCACAATCATATGGTTGGTTGATGCCCTTTGTACTCAAAGTGTATCAAAATGACAACAGTGTGTTGGGGTCCTGATACAGTGTGTCCAGTTGTGGCTGATCAGAGAAATAACAGCTCAAAAAGCTTTACCACAGGTCAGCACAAATAGTCATATGAACCTTTGGAGTAGCAATGTCCCTAAATTTGCACATCTAATATTCCTTTTGAGCAATTGAAATTCTGCTTTGCATATAGAGCACAGCTCCTTCTTTGATACAGGTACACAATTTTATTGGTAATTAAGGGGGATTTTTTTAACTGTTTTCTCTTTTATAAATGCTAAAAACTATTCAAATGCCTTAGATTAAGCCTTACTAGGTGCTAAACCCCAGGCCCACACCCTTTTGCTGATTAGGTGTGAATCCTTTGGCCCCTAAACAGAGTATAAAAACTCAATGGTTAGCATTTTGTCTGGGGCTCTCAGTCACTGGAAGAGTGTTGTGGGACCCTGGGTAGCTGCTCTAAGAGCCTTCCAGCTCGTGAAGCCAGATGTTGATGCTTTCCTGGCACCTATGAATTGTGATTTGGTCTGTTTATATTGTGTATGTTTGTAATTTGTTTGTATGTGCTCTGATGTTTGGGTGTTGGTTTTTCCTCCTGAACTAAGTGAATGATATTTGTATGTTGGATTAAAATAAGATTGTTAACCACTTAATGTTGTTTTCCTTAGTAAAGCAGATCAAAAGAATCTGTGCTGGCAGCTCTTGTTGATGTACTTGCTGGGTCTTACACCCCACATCAGGTGCTAGCTGAATTATTGCTACAACCATGCTAGGTGGCACTATGAGAATGTCTCCCATGTCTCACAAACAATTCCAAAATTCTTCAGAGAGAGCTTGAGAGTCCACTTGTATTTCTTCTTTGGAGTGTGAGTACTTGCCCAGTGTGAGTTCTTCATAAACGAGGGTTTTTTTAGGCAAATGTACATTTGGTATTAAAAGAATATAGTCAGACAATCAGAACTGTGCACTCTGCAGCAGAGTATAAATGCCTGGCAGTTCTGTTCAAGAAACAACATCAATGGAGAGGCAGTCATAAAAAAGGAAAATTCTAGTGAGTAGGGAAGAGGAGAGGAGAGAGAAAAGCAAAGTGGAGGGGGGGTTGAATAGGTTGGACAGGAAGTCAAAGTTAGTAATCATAGCTGTGAATGTGACTGGGATGAACTCTCCCATAAAATGTAAGCAGACAAAAGAGTGGATTAAAAACCACAATCCTACAACATGTTGTTTAGATGAAACACATTTGAAACAGGAGTATACACACAGACTAAAGGTAAAAGGGGGAAAAAAGCTAAAGTAAAAAAAAAAACAGGGTTAGGAATCCTGATCTCAGACAAAATAAAAGAAAAATAAATATAATTAAAAGAGGTAAGGAAGGAAACTACATCCTGCTAAGGCACCACAGACAATGTAGTAATATCATTACTAAACACATATGCACCAAGTGGTATAGTAGCCAAATTCTTAGAGGAGAAGTTAAAGGAGTTACAGGAAGAAATAGACAGCAAAACTATACTAGTGAGAGATCTCTAACTCCCCCTCTCATAACTAGATAAAACTAACCTTAAAATAAACAAAAAAGAGTTAATAAGGTGAATAGAATTTCAGAAAAATTATATATGGAAGGCCTCTGGAAAAAATTACATGGGGATATTGAATGGTGACATTGAAAGGAATATACCATTTTCTCAGTGGTACATGTTACCTACACAGAAATTGAATATTTATTCGGGCATAAAACTCCCAGCCTAAAGTAGACAGACAGAAATATTAAACGCAACCTTTTCAGACCATGATGTAATAAAAATTACATGTAATAAAGGGCTATGGAAAGACAGACTAATAATCAATTGGAAACTAAATAATCTAATCCTAACAACATAATCTAATCAAACAACAAATCACAGAAACAATAAATAACTTCATCATAGAGAATAAAAAAAATGAGACAACATACAAAAACTTATGGGATTCATAGACAGCAGTTCTTAGGGGACATTTTATAGTTCTCTTTGCTTACCTGAATAAAATAGAGAAAAAGGAGATCAATCAATTGGGCAATGCAACTTACAAAGTTAGAAAAAGAACAAATTTGAAATGTCCAATTAAATACCAAATTAGAAATTCTGAAAACTAAATAAGAGATTAATACAATTGAAATTAAGAAAACTATTGGACTAGTAAACAAAACTAAGACCTGGTTATATGAAAAACAACAATAAAATAAATAAACCTTTGATTAATTTGATTTAAAAGAAAAAAAGAAAGAAGAAAACTAGATTGCCAATATTAAAAGTGAAAAGGGTGAATTCAAAACCAATGAAGATGAAATTAAAACAACAATTATGAGATATTTTGCCCAATTGTGTGCAAATAAATCTGACAATCTTAGTGAACTTAATGAATATTTACAAAATATATCAAATGTTAAATAGTATTATAAAGCACCAATGATCAAAACTACTTTGTACTGGCTAAGAAATAGAATGGTGGATCGGTGGAATAGGTTAGGTAGGCAAGACATTGTAGTCAATGACTGTACTAATCTACTGTCTGATAAACCCAAAGACTCCAACATTTCAGGAGTAATAACTCACTCTTTGACAAAAACTGCTGGGAAAACCATAAAAGTATTTGGCAGAAATTAGGCAGAGACAACATCTTACACCATATACCATGATAAAATCAAAATGGATACATGATTTAGATATAAAGGCTAATACTCAAAGATGGCACTGTGAAAGGAAGGAACTACTGGAGCTCTCTCAAAAAGTCTGTCAGATATGTCTAAAAAAGTGAATCTGAGCAGATCTGAGAGAATTAGAAGCCACTATTAGACTGAGTGGGCCAGGAGCTCTGGGCACACAGAACAGACACCAGACCACACAAACCAGGAAGAGCAGAGGAACCCAGCCAGCATGCTGGGCTGGGAGAGGTCTGAAAGAGTGCTGGGCTGATGAAATGCTAGAGCAAGAGCAGGTCCAGGGCAGAAGTACCGGATGATCACACCTAGGCCTTTCAGACCAGGACTGGAGTCTGTCAGAACTACATGACACACCAGGGCAGAGCCTGCAGCCCTGGGAGAAGCTAGCCCTGAGGCCTCCAGCCTCCAGTTTAAAGGTTTGAATCTTGCCTTCTTGAACTTCTGGTAGCCATGATGATAAGGTAAAATGGCTCTCATCCCTCCCTTCCTCACCCAGATAACACTCCCTCAGGAGAAACCCTGAAATGGCTGGGCCAGAAGCAGGTCTACAGTAGCCTTTAAATGAGAGAAGTTGGGGAGAAGGCCCTTCTTGTGGTGGTGGAAAGAGACTAGTGCAGGAAGAGAGGTGTCCCAGTAGGCCCCACCTCCACAAAGGAGTAGGAGTTCCTGAACCCCAGGGTGTGGAGCCAGAAATTGTCACTATGTGTATCTCAGATGTGCCTTCACATGGCTAGGTGAAGTGGAAGATACCAGCACAGACAGCTGTTGAGACCACCAGTGCTGTAGAGCAGCCACAGGGAAACAGGAGACTTCCAGGAGCCAGACCACCCCTCCCTGACAACTCACAAATCTGGAAGCCACAGCACACGAAGACAGTGAGCCCCAGAAAAAAGAGAACCACTTTAGAAGCCGGGAAAAAAAAAACAGACACCATGAAAAAACAGACTAGAAAGCCAAAGACTATTGATTCCTACTATGGAGACAGGGAAGATCAAAATATCAATTTAGAAGAGGACAGCATTAACACTATACCCACATCTGAAACCTCAAAAGTGAATGTGAACTGGTCTCCATCCCAAAAAGCATTCCTGGAAGAACTCAAGGAGGACCTCAAAAAGCAAATTAGAGAGGCAAAAGGAAAAATGGAAAAAAAATTCACTGATGAGAATAAACCTTTAAAAAGTAAAATTCGCAAAATAGTTAAGGAGGTTCAGAATATAAGTTGAGAAAATACCTCATTGAAAAGTAAAATTAACCAAGTGGAAAAGGAAGTAGAGAAGCTAAATGAAGAAAACAATACATTAAAAATTAGAATTGGGCAAATAGAAGCTAATGGCTCCCTGAGACATTAAAAATCATTCAAACAAAATAAAAAGAATGAAAGATAGAAGAAAGCATGAAACATCTGATTGGAAAACAACTTACCTGGAAAATCAGTCCAGGAGAGATAATCTAAGAATTATTAGTTTACCTGAAAGCTATGATGAAAAAAGAGCCAGGACAGTATCTTCCAAGAAATCAAGGAAAACTGCCATAAGAACTTGAACAATAGGGTAAAATAGTCATCAAAAGAATCCAAGCATTACCCCCTGAAGGAGATCCCAAATTGAAATCTCCAAGAAATATTGTATCTACATTCCAGAATTATCAGGTCAAGGAGAAAATATTGCAAGCAGCCAGAAAGAACCAATTCAAAGAACAAGAAACAATCATCAGGATCATGCAGGATCTTGCACCTTCTACCATAAAAGAAAGGAAGAATTGGAATAGGTTATTCAGAAAGGCAAATGAGCTTGGACTACAACCAAGAATCAACTACCAGCAAAATTGAGGAAAATTTTTCAGTAAAGGAAATGGACATTTAATGAAATAAGGGAATTCCTGACCTTCCTGATGAAAAGGCCAAAGCTCAATGGAAAATTTGATCTTCAAATAGAAAACTCCGGAAAGACATAAAAACATAAACAGGGAAAAAAAAACCTTATGTTATTCAATAAGGGAAAATTGTTTGCACAATTATATAGGATTACATTGATTTATATGTGTAACATATGTATGTGTATATATATATATATATGTAATATATTAATCTTGAGAATGGTACAGTAATTATGACAATTGAAAGGGATATGCATAGACTGTGGTTGTTGGTATAAAGTAACTGATGTGATGATAAAAAGAGCATAATTAAGAGATGCAAAGGGATTTTTCTGGTAGAAGAGGTAATGAAGAGGTCAAAAAGGGTAAATTATGACACATGAAGAGGCACAAAAACATAGAGGGAAAGAAGGGAGGGAGAAAAACAGTGTTTGAGCTTTACTCTTACTGGATTTGGTTTAAGGAGGGAATAACATACTTTAATAAGTATAGAAATCAAATTTGTCCTACAGGTACTAAGAGAAGAAAAGGTAAAGAAAAGGAGGGGGTGGATAGAAGGGATGGAAAAAAGTATCAAGAGGAAAATGGTAAGATAAGGGAAGGGTGTCATTAGGGAGGGAAAACTGAGGAGGAGAGTGGTCAAAAACAAAACTCTTTTGAGGAGTGGAAGGGAGAAGAGAGAAATAAAGACATAAATGGTAGGAAATAGGATGGAGAAAAAGACACAAATAGTAATCATAATTGTGAATGTGAATGGGAAGAACTCTCCTATAAAACAAAGGCAGATAGAAGAAAGGATTAAAAACCATAATCCTACAATATGTTGTTTAAAAGAAACACATTTGAAACGGTGGAATACACACAGGGTAAATGTAAAAGGCTGGAGTAGAATATATTATTCTTCATCTGAAGCAAAAAAAAAAAAAACACAAGTAGCAATCCTAATCTCAGACACAGCAAAAAAAAAGACAGATCTAATTAAAAGAGATAAGGAAGGACATTATATCTTGCTAAAAGGCACTATTGATGATGAAGCAATATCATTACTTAATAAATATGCTCCAAGAGATATAGCATACAAATTCATAGAGGGGAAGTTAAGGGAGTTACAGGAAGAAATAGAGAGCAAAACTATAGTAGTGGGGATCTTCAACTTTCACTTTTCTGCACTTGATAAATCTAATATCAAAATAAACAAGAAAGAAGTTAATGAGGTGAATCAAATTTTAGAAAAGGTACATATGATAGACGACTGGAGAAAACTGAATAGTACCACATACTAGGGCAAAAAAAAACCTCACAATCCAGTGCAAAAAGGCAGAAATATGCAATGCACACTTTTCAGCTCATGATGCAATTATACCTATTTGTAATAAAGGACCACGGAAAGATATATCAAAAATTAATGGAAAATTAAATAATCTAATCCCAAAGAATGAGTGGGTCAAAGAACAAATGCTAGAAACAATTAATAACTTCATTCAAGAGAATGACAATAATGAGACAACATAGCAAAACTTATGGAATGGAGCAAAAGGAGTTCTTATCTCTAAATGATTACATAGATAAAATAGAGAAAAAGGAGAATTGGGCATGCAACTGAAAAAGCTAGAAAAAGAAAAAATTGAAAATGCTCAATTAAATACAAAATTAGAAATACTGAAAAACAGAGGGGTGGAGCCAAGATGGCAGCTGGAAAGCAGGGACTTGCGTGAGCTCCCTGCCAGGTCCCTCCAAAAACCTATAAAAAAAGGCTCTGAACAAATTCTAAAACTGCAAAACCCACAAAATAGCAGAGGGGAGCAGGGATCCAGCCCAGGACACTGTAGGTGGTTGCAAGATGAGGTCTATCCCTGCATGGAGAAGAGGGGAGGGGAGCCCAGAGGGGAGCAGAGCTCAGCCTGGCCCCTGCGGACCAACCAGACCAGGTGCCGGGTGGAGCTGTCCCAAGTGGCCTGAATCAGTGAGCTGTGGCAGTTGCCAGACTTCTCAACCCACAAACACCAAAGACAACAGAGAAGAACTGCAGAACCCACAAAATAGCAGAGGGAAGCAGGGCTCCAGCCCAGGACAGCCTGGATAGTTGCTGGGTGAGGTTTATCATGCACAGAGCTGGGAGAGGAGAGGAGCAGAGCCCAGCTTGGGTGGCGGCAGGACCAACCAGACCAGGAGCCAGGTAGAACAGGCCCTAGGACCCTGAATCAGTGAGCTGGGCCAGTTACCAGACTTCTCAATCCACAAACACCAAAGACAACAGAGAAGATTAGTGGGAAAAGCTGCTGGGACAGAGGAAGAAGAGTTCCAGTTTGGCCACTGCCCCAGGTGCAGCAGGGCAAGGTGCAGCTAAAGAACTAGAGCTGCAGTTGCTTCCTGCCCCAGGACCACCTGGTGGGAAGAATTAAGTGGAGGATCAGAGCAGGAGTGCACAGCCTGCTTAAGATTTGTGTCAGGTCTGGGTTGGTGGTTCTTGGGGAAGGAGGAGTGCTGGTGTGGCAGAGCTGGCTGTATAGAAATAGCTCTGAAATCAATAGCACATCCCCTCAAGCTTGGAACGAAGTACTCTTTACTCTAAAAGCAGTCGCACCCTGCTGAAAAACTCAAGGATCAAATAAGTTGGCTGTGAACATGGCTAGGCAGTGGAAACAGACTCAGATTCAGTCACCGACTTTGGAATATTTCTTTGGTGACAAAGAAGACCAAAGTATACAGCCAGAAGAAGTCAACAAAGTCAAAGAGCCTCCATCAAAAGTCTCCAAGAAAAACACATGAGCTGGTCTCAGGCCATGGAAGAGCTCAAAAAGGATTTGGAAAAGCAAATTAGACAAGCAGAGGAAAAATTGGTACAAGAAATGAGAATGATGAGAAAACAATGAAAAACAAGTCAATAAATAGCTAAAGGAGATCCAAAGAAATACTGAAAATAATATTGAGAAAAACAACACCTTAAAAAATAGACTAACTCAAATGGGAAAAGATCTCCAAAAAGCCAATGAGGAGAAGAATGCATTGAAAGGCAGAATTAGCCTAATGGAAAAGGAGGTCCAAAAGACCACTGAAGAAAATACTACCTTAAAAATTAGATTGGAGCAAGTGGAAGCTAGTGACTTGATGAGAAATCAAGATATTATAAAACAGAAACAAAGGAATGAAAAAGTGGAAGACAATGTGAAATATCTCATAGGAAAAACCACAGACCTGGAAAATATATCCAGGAGAGATAATTTAAAAATTATTGGACTACCTGAAAGCCATGATCAAAAAAAAGAGACGTGATATCATCTTTCAAGAAATTATCGGGGCGGAGCCAAGATGGCCACATGAAAACAGCATCTTACTGGAGCTCTCTCACAAGGTCTGTCAGATTCTTATAAAAAAAAGTGAATTTGAGCAGATTTGAGAGAGTTAGAAACAGTGAGCAGTCTGCGTGGGGCAAATTTCCAAGCCAGGAGGATCTGAAAGGACTAAGGCACGAATCTGTAGGCTCAGAGAGGGCTTGGTGTATGGAGCTGCTCCAGACCAAAGTGGAAGCGGCAAGTCAGAAATTCCAAGTGGGAGACAGGCTGGGAGAAAGCTGGGTGCCTGAAACCAGGGGAGATCCGCAGGCCTACCAACACAGGACAGCAGTCTGTGGAAGCGAGGACAGGCAGTGCAACACCAGTGGCAGTGAAAACACCGACACCTGAGGCTTGCAGCCCGAAGGAATGAAACGCGGCTTCTCAAACTTCCGGGAGACATAATGGCCAGGTAAATGGCTCTAATCCCTCCCCCTAACCAGAGAATTCCTCGGGAAAAAAAAAAGAATGCTGGAACAGAGGAGAAAGAAGTGGGGCTTCGGTGGTCAAATAGTAGAAGTTCATTAGTCCCAGAGGGGCAGAGTAGGCAGGGGTCAACACCAGGAGCCCAGACATAATCTTGCTCCCCCAGGGGAAGTGCCAGACATTAGCTCAAACAACAAACAGCTGAGACCATTGCTGAAGAGCAACAGTGCTGGAAAGCACCCATAGGGAGTGAGAAGTCAGGGCGCCAGACCCCTCCCCCACACCTCAGGAAACTGAAGGCTATAATTCTAGACTCACAATCCCCAGAATAGGAAAGCTAAGACAGAGAGGTCTGAGCCCCAAAGGCAGAAATTTGTTGTAAAGCCAGGAAAATGCAAACCAACATGAAGAAAAACACAAAAAAACCGAGGACAATAGATTCTTTTTATGGACACAGGAATGATCAAAATACCAATTTGGAAGAGGGCAGCAATGACACTATAGATCCATCTGATACCTCAAAAGATAATGTGAACTGGTCTCCAGCTCAAAAAGCATTGCTGGAAGAGCTAAAGGAGGATTTTAAAAACCAAATTAGGGAGGTAAAAGAAAACATGGAAAAAATGGAAAAGTCCCTAAAGAATAAGATTGACGAAATGGCCATGGAGATTCAGAATCTAAATAGAGAAAATGATACCCTGAGAGGTAAAATCAACCAATTGGAAAAGGAGACACAAAAGCAAAATGGAAACACTAACTCATTAAAAATTAGAATTGATCAAGTGGAAGCTAATGAATCTATGAGTCACCAAGAAGTAGTAAAGCAAAATGTTAAGAATGAAAAAATAGAAAAAAATGTGAAATATCTGATTGGGAAAACAACTGACCTGGAAACTAGATCCGGGAGAGACAATTTAAGAGTTATTGGTCTACTGGAAATCCACGATGAAAAAAAGAGCCTTGACAGTATCTTCAAGAAATTATCTAAGACAATTACCCAGAGGTCCTAGAACCAGAGGGCAAAATAGTCATTGAAAGAATTCATCAATCACCCCCTGAAAGGGATCCCAAACTGAAAACACCAAGAAATATTATAGCCAAATTTCAGAACTATAACTCAAGGAGAAAATACTGCAAGCAGCCAAAAAGAAGCAATTCACATATCATGGAACTACAGTCAGGATCTCACAGGATCTCTCAGCTTCCACATTAAAAGACAGGAGAAATTGGAATATGATATTCCGAAGGGCAAAGGAGCTGGGACTACAACCAAGGATCAACTACCCAGCAAAACTAAGCATAATTTTTCAGGCAAGGCGATGGACATTCAATGAAATAAGGGAATTCCAGACCTTCCTGATGAAAAGGCCAGAACTCAATGGAAAATTTGATCTCCAAATACAAAACTCAAGAGAGACATAAAAAGGTAACCAGGGGGAAAAACCCCACAAACCTTATTAACCAATAAAGGCAGGATGTTTACATCTTTATGTGGGATTATATCATCTTATGTATGTTTTATATATATATATATATATATATATATATATATATATACACACACACACACACACATACATACATATATAAGTCATTCTTGTGAATGGTACAGCGATTATGACAAATGAAAGGGATATACATAGGATGTGAATGCCTGTATAAATTAACTGATGTAAAGGTATAAAATATAAGTAAGAGATATAAAGGGAGGCCTATGAGGGAAGCGGTAAGGACGTAGTAGAAAAGGGTAATTTACACCAAATGAAGTAGTACAAAAACATATTATAGTAGAGGGAAAGAAGGGAGGGAGAAGAGCAGTATTTGAGCATTACTGTCATCTGATCTAGTTCAAGAAGGGAATGACATACTCTGATAAGTTTAGAAATCTAACTCATCCTACGGGAAGTGGGAGGGTAAGGGGGGAAAAAGGGAGGGGGTGGTCAGAAGGGAGAGGAGAAGTAGCAAGTGGGTAACGGTAAGATAAGGGAGGGGAATAAAGAGGGAGGATTAACTGAGGAAAGCGGTGGTCAAAAGCAAAACTCTTGAGGAGGAGAAGGGGAAAGCATAAACAGGGGGAATTAGGATGGAGAAAAAGACACAGATAGAAATCATAACCCCGAACGTGCAGAGGATGAACATTCTCACAAAACAGAAGCAGATAGCAGAATGGATTAAAAACCATAATCCTACAATATGCTGTTTACAAGAAATGCATTTGAAACAGGGGGATACACATAGGGTAAAGGTGAAAGGCTGGAGTAAAATATATTGTGCCTCAGCTAAAGTAAAAAAAGCAGGTGTAGCAATCCTAATCTCAGACAAAGCAAAAGTAAAGATAGATCTAATTAAAAGAGATAAGGAAGGACATTATATCCTGCTAAAAGGCACCTTAAACAATGAAGAAATTTCATTGCTTAACATATATGCACCAAGTGGTAAGGCACACAAATTCTTAGAGGAGAGGTTAAGGGAGTTACAGGAAGAAATAGACAGCAAAACTATAATATTGGGAGAACTCAACCTCCCCCTTTCTGAACTTGATAAATCTAACCTCAAAATAAATAAGAAAAAAGTTAAGGAGGTAAACAGAATTTTAGAAAAAGCACATATGATAGACCTCTGGAGAAAACTGAATGGGGATAAAAAGGAATATACTTTCTTCTCAAAAGTACATGGCACATACTCAAAAATTGACCATGTACTAGGGCATAAAAACCTCACAATCCAGTGCAAAAAGGAAGAAGTAGTCAAAGCACACTTTTCAGATCATGATACAATAAGAATTATTTGTAACAAAGAACCATGGAAAAATAGGCTAAAAGTTAATTGGAAACTAAATAATCTAGTTCTAAAGAATGAGTAGGCCAAAGAACAAATCAGAGAAACAATTAATAACTTCATTCAAGAGAATGACAATAATGAAACAACATACCAAAACTTATGGGATGCAGGAAAAGCAGTTCTTAGGGGAAGTTTTATATCCCTACATGCTTACATGAATAAAATAGGGAAAAAGGAGATCAATGATCTGGGCATACAGCTGAAAAAGCTAGAAAAAGAGCAAATTGAAAACCCCCAATTAAGTACCAAATTAGAAATACTGAAAATCAAAGGAGAGATTAATAAAATTGAAACCAGAAAAACTATTGAATTAATAAATAAAACAAAGAGCTGGTTTTATGAAAAAAACAATAAAATTGATTAACCATTGGTCAATTTGATTAAAAAGAAGAAAGAAGCAAATCAAATTACCCAGTATCAAAAATGAAAAGGGTGAGTTCACCTCTAATGAAGAGGAAATCAAAACAATAATTAGGAATTATTTTGCCAAATTATATGCCCATAAATTTGATAACCTTAGAGATATGGATGAATATCTACAAAAACACAAACTGACCAGGTTAACAGAAAAGGAAGTAAAATTTCTAAATAACACCATCTCAGAAAAAGAAATTGAGCATGCCATCAATGAACTCCCTAGGAAAAAATCTCCAGGGCCAGATGGTTTTACATGTGAATTCTATCAAACATTTAAAGAACAACTAATTCCAATACTTTGTAGACTATTTGGGAAAATAGGTGAAGAAGGAGTCCTACCAAATTATTTTTATGAAATTATCAAGGAGAACTGCCCTGATATTCTAGAGCCAGAGGGCAAAATAGAAATTGAAAGAATCAACAGATCACCTCCTCAAAAAGATCCCCAAAAGAAAACTCCCAATAATATTGTTGCCAAATTCCAGAGCTCCCAGGTCAAGGAGAAAATACTGCAAACAGCCAGAAAGAAATGATTTGAGTATTGTGGAAAAACTATCAGGATAACAGAAGATCTTCCACATTAAAGGATGGAAGGGCTTGGAATACGATATCCTGGAGGTCTATGGAGGTAGGATTAAAACCAAGAATCACCTACCCAGGAAAACTGAGTATCATGCTCCAAGGCAAAATATGGATTTTCAACAAAATAGAGGACTTTCAAGCTTTCTAAGTGAAAAGACCAGAGCTGAATAGAAAATTTGACTTTCAAACACAAGAATCAAGAGAAGCATGAAAAGGTAAACAAGAAAGAGAAATCATAAGGGACTTACTAAAGTTGTACTGTTTTGTTTACACTCCTACATGGAAAGATGATGTGTATGATTCATGAGACCCAGTATCATAGTAGCTGAAAGGAATATGCATATATATGTATATATATATATATATATATTATATATATATACATGTGTGTCTAGGTATGTATATATGTAGGTGTATATATATAGACAGAGGGCACAGGGTGAGTTGAATATAAAGGAATGATATCTAAAAAATAAAATGAAATTAATGGATAAGAGAGGAATAAATTGAGAGAGGGAGAAAGGGAGAGATAGAATGGGGCTAATTATCTTGCATAAAAGTGGCAAGAAAAAGTGGTTCTGTAGGAAGGGAAGAGGGGGCAGGTGAGGAGGAATGGATAAATCTTGGTCTCACTGGATTTGACGTGAAGACGGAATACCATACACACTCTATTGGGTATCTTACCCACAGGAAAGAAGGAGGAAGAAAATAAAAAAGGGGGTGTGATAGAAGGGAGGGTAGACAGGGGGAGGAGGTAATCAAAAACAAACACTTTCTAAAAGGGACAGGGTCAATGGAGAAAATTCAATAAAGGGAGATAGGTTAGGAAGGAGCAAAACATAGTTAATCTTTCACAACATGTGTATTGTGGAAGGGTTTTACATAATGAAACTCATGTGGCCTATGTTGAATTGTTTGCCTTTTTAGGGAGGGTGGGTGGGGAGGGAAGAGGGGAGAGAATTTGGAAATCAAAGTTTTAAAAACAGACATTCAAAAACAACAACAACAGCAAAAAGTTTTTGCATGCAACTTAGGAATGAGATACATAGTACACAGGCAATGGGGTGTAGGAATTTATCTTGCCTTACAAGAGAAGAAAGGAAAGGGGATGGGAGGGGAGTGGGGTTACAGAAGGGAGTGCTTAGTGGGGAACAGAGCAACCAGAATATATGCCATCTTGGAGTGGGTGGGAGGGTAGAAATGGGGAGAAAATTTGTAATTCAAACTTGTGAAAATCAATGCTGAAAAGTAAATATATTAAATAAATTAAATAAAAAAAGAAAATTAGCAGATGATAAACTGATTGCTGACAAGAAGTGTAATTAATGCGTCCAATTAACTAAATGTAAACAGTAACAAAACCTGAAAAATGTATTAAAACTTGTACCATGTAGTAAAATAATTTTTAACATTAATGTGATTTCATGATAAATAAAAATCTTAAGCAATAAGCATAAAAAAGAAACACTGAAAAGCAAAGCAGAGATTAATACAATTGAAAGCCAGAAAACTATTGAACTTATAAATAAAGCTAGGAGCTTGTTTTATGAAAAAAAAACTATAAAATTGAAAAATTTTTAATTTGATTTAAAAAAGAAAGAAGAAAATAAAATTACTGGTATCAAAAATGAACAGGGTGAATTCACCTCCAATGAAGAGGTAATTAAAGGAATAATTAGGAGTTATTTTGCCCAATTGTATGCCCATAAATGTGACTATCTGAGGGAAATGGATGAATATTTAGAAAAATATAAATTGCCCAGATAAACACAAGAAGAAGTAAAATACCTGAATAAACCCATCTCAGAAAAAGAACTTGAGCAAGCCATCAATGAACTCCCTAGGAAAAAAAATATCTGGGGCCAGATGGTTTTCCATGTGAATTCAATCAAACATTTAAAGAAAATTAATTCCCACACTTCATAGACTATTTGAGAAAATAGGCAAAGAAGGAGTCCTACCAAATTCTTTTTATGATACAAATGTGGTACTAATATCCAAAACAGGAAGAGTGAAAAAGAAAATTATAGGGCACAAAAACCTCACAATCCAGTGCCTAATGAATATTGATGCAAAAATATTTTAAATAAAATATTAGCAAAAAAAACTGCAACAATGTATCATGAGAAAAATACACTATGACTAGGTAGGATTTAACCTAGAAATGCAAGGCTGCTTCAGTGTTAGGAACACTATCACCATAATTGATCATATCAACAACAAATCTAGTAGAAAACACATTATTATCTCAATAGATGCAGAAAAAGTTTTTGACAGAATACAACATCCATTCCTATTAAAAACACTAGAAAACATAGGAATAAATGGAGTCTTACTTAAAATTATAAGTAGCATCTACCTAAAACAATCAGCAAGCATTATATGTAATAGGGATAAGCTAGATGGATTCTCAGTAAGATCTGGAGTGAAACAAGGATGTCCATTATCAATCCTATTATTCAATTTGGTACTAGAAATGTTAGCTGTAGCAATAAGAAAAGAAAAAGAAATTGAAGGAATTAGAATAGGCAAAGAAGAAACTAAGTTATCACTCTTTGCAGATGATATCATCATTTACTTAGAGAATCCTAGAGAATCAAGTAAAAAAAAACTACTTGAAAAAATAAACAACTTTAGCAAAGTTGCAGGATAAAAAAATCAATCCTCGACATTCCTATACTTTACTAACAAGGCCCAACAGCAAGAGATATAAAAAGAAATTTCATTTAAAATTACTGTAGGCACTATCAAATATTGGGAAGTCTATCTGCCAAGAGAAACCCAGGGCCTATATGAGGACAATTATGCAACACTTCTCACACAAATAAAGTGAGATCTAAATAAATGGAAAAAAAAAATCAGTTGCTCATGGTTAGGCCAAGGTAATAAAAATGACAATTTTACCTAAATTAATTTACTTATTCAGTGCCATACCAATCAAACTACCAAAAATTTGTTTTACAGAGCTAGATAAAATAATAACAAAATTCAACTGGAAGAAAAAATGGACCAGGACATCAAGGGAATTAATGAAAAGAAATGCTAGGGAAGGTGGTCTAGCCACACCAGATATTGAATTGTACTATAAAGCAGCAGTCATCAAAATTATTTGGTACTAGCTAAGAAAGAGAGTCAGTGGAATAGCTTAGGTACAAAGATACTGTAGTCAATGACTACAGCAACTTATCCTTTGATAAACCCAAAGAATCCAGCTTCTGAGCTAAGAATTCACTATTTCATAAAAACTGCTGGGAAAATTGGAAAATGGCATGGCAGAAACTGGATACAGACCAATATTTTGCACCCTACACCTAAATAAACTCAAAATATGTTCATGATTTAAGAATAAAGGCTGATACTATAAGGAATTTGGGAGAGCAAGGAATAGTTTGTCTGTCAGAATTATTGGAAAGTGAAAAATTCGTGACCGAACAACAGATAGAGAGCAAAATCCAAAATGGATAATTTTGATTAAGTTAAATTGAACAGTTTTGTATAAACAAAGCCAATGCAACCAAGATTAGGAGGGAAGCAGAAAATAGGGAGAAAATCTTTACAACTAGTGTCTCTGATAAAGGCCTCATCTCTAAAATATACAGGGAACTGAGCCAAATTTATAGGAATACAAGCCATTCCCCGATTGAGAAATGGTCAAAAAATATGAACAGGCAGTTTGCAGAGGAAGAAGTTAAAATTATCTATAGGTATATGAAAAAAATGCTCTAAATCACTATTGATTAGAGAAATGCAAATCAAAACAACTCTTAGGTACCACATCTCTCCTGTCAGATTGGCTAACATGCAAAATAGGAAAATGATAAATGCTGGAGAGGATGTAGGAAAACTGGAACACCGTTACATTGTTGGTGGAGTCCTGAATTGATCCAGCAGTTCTGGAAAACATTTTGGAACTATGTCCAAATGGCTATAAAAATGTGCATTCTCTTTGATGCAGCAGTATCACTTCTAGGATTGTATCCCAAAGAGATCATACAACTGAGAAAATGACCCACATGTACAAAAATATTCATAGCAGCTCTTTATGTGGTGGCAAAGAATTGGAAATCAACGGGATGCCCATCAACTGGGGAATGGCTGAAGAAGTTATGATATGTGAATGTAATGGAATACTTTTGTATTATAAGAAATGGGAAAGATACGGACTTCATAATAACCTGGAAAGACCTGCATGATTTGATGTTGAGTGAGGGAAGCCAAACCAGAACATTGTACACAGCTACAGTCATATTGCTTCTCTGATGACTAACTTTGATAGACTTGGCTTCTCTCAGCAATATAAGGTTCAAAGACAGCTCCAAAGGACTCACAATGGAAATAGCTCACAACATACAGAGAAAGAACTATGGATGGAGTCTGAATGCAGAATGAGGCAAACTATTTGCTCTCTCCTTTTTTTCCTCCTCTTTTTTGGTTTCATTTCTTCTTTCTCATGATTCATTCCATTGGTCATAACTCTTTTTTACACTTGATTTTTGGGTAAATAAGTTTAATCAAAAGGTATATATGTAGAACATATGTCAGATCCTATACCGTCTTGGGGTTGAGGGAGGAGAAAAGGGAAGGGAACACAATTTGCAACTCATTATTTAGGTATTTTTCTTCCTCTTCAGTTAATCTGGGCAATTTTTCTAAATATTCATTCATTCCTCTTAGGTTGTCAAATTTATGAGCACATAATTGAACAAAATAATTCTTAATTATTGTTTTAATTTCCTCATCATTGGAGGTGAATTCATCCTTTTCATTTTTGATACAGGTAATTTGATTTTCTTCTTTTTTTTAATCAAATTGACCAAAGATTTATCAATTTTATTGTTTTTTTCCTTAAAACCATCTCTTTCATAGTTTTATTTATTAATTTAGTCGTTTTATTGATTTCAATTTTGTTAATCTCTCCTATGATTTTCAGTTTTTCTAATTTGGTATTTAATTGGGGATTTCCAATTTGTTCTTTTTCTATCTTTTTCAGTTGCATTCCCAATTCATAGATCTCCTTTTTATCATTTTATTTCATTTAAACATTTAGAGATATAAAACTTTCCCTAAGAACTGCTTTTGCTGCATCCCATAAATTTTGGTATGTTGTCTCTTTACTGTCATTCTCTTGAATGAAGTTATTAATTGTTTTTATGATTTTTTCTTTCCCTCTCATTTTTAGGATTAGATTATTTAGTTTGCAATTATTTTTTAATTTATTTTTCCAGGGTCCTCTATTACAAATAATTTTTATTTAATCATAATATGAAAAGGATGCTTTAGCTACTTCTGCCTTTCTGCAGTGGATTGTGAAGTTTTTGTGTCCTAGTACATGGTCAATTTATGAGTATGTGCCATGTACTGCTGAGAAAATACATTCCTTTTTATGCCCTGTTTTTTCCATAGGTCTATCATATCTTCCTCTCCTAAAATTCTATTCACCTTCTTAATTTCTTTCTTATTTATTCTGAGGTTAGATTTATCAAGTTCAGAGAGGGGGAGGTTGAGTTCCCCCTCTACTATAGTTTTGCTGACTATTTCTTCCTCTAACTTCCTTAAGTTCTCCTCTAAGAATCTGCATGCTATACCACTTTGTCCATATATGTTAGATAATGATATTGCTTCATTGTTTATGGTGCCTTTAAGCAGGATATAGTGTCCTTCCTTATCTCTTTTAATCGATGTATCTTTGCTTTTGCTTTGTCTGAAATTAGGATTGCTACCCTTGCTTTTTTACTTTAGCTGAAGCACAATATATTCTACTTCAGCCTTTTAACTTTACCCTGTGTGTATCCTGCTGTATCAAATGTATTTCTTGTAAACAGCACATTGTAGGATTACAGTTTTTAATCTGTTTGCTATCCACCTCCATTTTACGGGAGAGTTCATCCCATTCACATTCACAGTTATGATTAATATGTTTGTCTTTTTTCTCCATCCTATCCCCCCCATTTATTCTTTTATTTCTCCCTTTTCCCTTCCACTCCTCAATAGAGATTCGCCTTTGACCCTCACCTTCTTGAGTGTACCCTCCCTCTTGATTCACCTCCCTTAACTTATCTTTTTCTCTTTCCTATTTCTTCCCTACCTTCTGACCACCCCCTTTTCTTTTCTTTCCACTTTCCCCTCCTACTGCCTCTAGGACAAGTTTGATTTCTATACTTATTAACATATGTTATTCCCTTCTTGAACCAAATCCAATGAGAATAAAGCACAAATACTCCTCTTCTCCCTCCATTCTTTCCCTCTACTATAATACATTTTTGTTCCTCTTCATGTGATGTAATTTACCCTTTTCTACTACCTCCTTGGCTATTTGGAGAGAGCTCCAATAGTTCCTTCCTTTCACAGTGCCATCTTTGCTCTGCCCCCTGGCTTTATTCATTTAGTAGATTTTTGTGTGCATTTTAATATTGTCTCCTTCAAAATGATACCTCGGGTTTTCTTTTTGTCAACTTGATGTAACCTAAGCTTCAATTTACAACATATAAGGAGACACTTTGTATTCTGCTCATCCTAACTTATACCCACAAGAATATAAGATACTTTAGGAATTGAAGATGCTGGATCAAACAGCTGCTTTCCCTGGTGCATCCAGGTAATGCATTCCCTTTATTCTCTGTAGTGAATAATTGGACTTCATTTTGTAAATTTTGTAAATTGTTTGGTAATTAGGGTATTTTATTCATTAATCATTAATCGAGTTCTGACTGCCCTATAGAACATACAGTACTATACTGTGTTTAATTTCAATCAATTAAATATTTATGAAATGTTTGTTTTGTATCAGGCACTTGGCTAGGTATTGAGGATACAAGTGAAAAAATGAGACTGTTTCTTCCTCGTGGACCTTATTTGACTAAAGAGATATAACATATAATGAGATTAGTAAGTGTAGGAGATAGATATAGATATATGCACAATTTATACACATATATCTATGCATGTGTATGTATTTCTATGTAAATAATAACTTGTGTTATACATATAATCAGTGCCATCTCCTTCTCCTAATTGATGCATATTATCTGACCAGTTCTGCTCTGGCTTCTCCCACAGTAGAAATGATTCCATCTTTCCTTAATTCCTGATTCTTGTCACCTTCCCTACCACATGCTTGCTCCCAGCTGCTGAACATTAGTAGAAATACCTCTTCCTCTGGCCTCAGACAGAATATAAACAAGAGTAGACCTGCATGTCCTGAATTTGGTGTACACATATATGAATCTGATTACATTACTCTCTCTATGTATGGACTGTTCATAATTACTATGATAAAATTATGCAGGATGCATATATATATATATATAATATGTATATGCATACATATATATGCATATATCAGTAAATACAATTTACTAATACCTGAGAAAATATACATTTAGAGTTTTGTTATGAGTCACTTAAACTTAGTGAAAGGACTCAACAATTAATTACAAATGAATAAGCTATGTGGTGGGCATGGTATTATATCAGTTTCTCAGTGCTAATATTTCATGTCTTTCTTTATCTTAAAAAGACTTCTCTTTTTTCTCCACAAATGTCCTGTTTCCTTTTTTGGATGTGATAAAAATATCATGAAATTAATTAGAAAATGAAAATGAGGGAAACCAAAAACAGTAATAACAGATGACATTTATATGGTACTTTAAGATTTGCAAAATTCTTTAAATACATTATCTCATCAGTCCTCCCAACAATCTTGCAAAAGGGGCGTTACTATCATTCCCAAAACATAGATGAGAAAACTGAGGTTTAAGGAGGTAAAAGGATTTTCCTATGTAGGGTCACTGAGGTAGTAACTTTCTGAGGCTAGGTTGAACACAGAGCTTTCTGACTCCAGGTCTTGTCCTTTGTCCCCAAGGGAGAGGAGAGATGGAAACAGAGGAGAGTAATGGAAGAAGGAAGAAGGAAAGAGAGAGCAGGAGAAGTGGAGAGAGAAAGAAGGTAAAGGAAAGAAGAAAGAAGAGAGGGAAATATCCCTTGGTTTTAATCTGTGTGGACTAATCAGGAAATCTTTTTAACAATGGTTTAAAAGCTGGCCTATTTAGGATGAATTGCTAGTTGTACATAGATCTTCCATGGGTGTGTAATTCTGGACCTGAATTCAAAGATGTCTAAAGGACAGGACCCTATGGGATTCATTTCACTGTGCTGTCATCTTTTATGGTATTTTTCTGCAAACTTGCTTTTGATAATGAAAAATTACATTAACTCAGTTGGGAGGGGCATCACATATGCTGATATAAAGTTATAGCAAAAAACACATTATGCATCAGGGATTTTTATGATGAGGTAATTTCCCATATGAAAGAATATTTGTTCAAAGAAAAAATATTTTGGCATAGCTCTCTTATTTAATTTACTAGACTACTACTACTGAACAAGATTGTCCCTCTCTTTTCCCCTTGCAATAAAAAATATTCTCTCCTATTAAAAAAAAACTTCATTAATTTAGAGTGACTATAAAAGGAGATTTCATTTTTAAAAGTTTTGAAATTTAAGAGAACACATTTTCTCACAGGAAACTGTTCCCTCTCTCTCAGCATATCTTAAAGCATATAAGGAAAATGGAGATACACAGCATGTAAATGTATGAATTGAGTGTAACACCATTTCACTTTTAGTTTCTCATATTTTGTTGTTTATGGGAGATGATTTCAGAGGTGGGGGGAGTTTGAAGTACCTTTATATATTAACATTACCACATTGCTTTTTTATAACCATTTTTATTTTCATTTTATAAAAGAATTGTTTAAGGTTGCAGAAAATGCTTATTTCTGGAAAGGGTCATTAATAGTGTATGTGAGAATATACATGGGAAAGAAAAAATAAACAGTTCGTACTGTGGACTTTTTGTAAAGCCAGGGTAGATGGGGGAAGGGATTTGATTCACATCCTATGGGATACCATTGGCTGAAACTCTAGCAGCACTTTGTACATAGTGTGGTACTAAATTGTTTTAATGGAAAACAGGTCAAATCTAGTATATAATATTAGAGGAGGAGGCCTAAATACAAAATCATAACCCTCATGGCAGAAGTGTATTCAAATCACCCTTAGTGTCAGGCCAAATAGATGCCATGAAAGAAAATCTATCCTTTGGACAAAGGTAATAAGCCTATTCCTGTCATGAGTTGAGGGCAAAGTTGGAGGTAAACATCAAGTCTAGTTACTGTGTACTAAAGATTGTAACTGAAGAATACCTCATGTGCATTACTAGAGGCATAAAAAGGAATAGCATTGATTCTTTTATTTCCTAGAGGTTCTGAGAGATTAAGAAACCCCCTCTGGGCAGAGAGGTAGGTGGGAGGCTATGGGAATAGAATACACTGACAAATTCTCTCTGCTGGTTTTGCTTAAATAATTGTCTTTGTTACTTTTGAGCAAGGAGAGTAGGCTTTTAAATTGAAATATATGTCATATAAAACCAAAAGGAAACTATATAACTTATTTTCAAAATTAATGATTAAGGGACAAGTAGGAATAAAGGAAATACACACTGAAAAGAAATATTGTATGGGATAAATATCTATGCCATAAGTATTCACAAGTTTTAGGAGTGCATTTATGTGAATTGTGAATGCTACAAAAAGTGCTGTTTGCTTAATGTACATTGCACATTCTAATGAAAGAACATGAGTGAATTGCTGTTGTTCTTTTTCTAAGCAAATACATGTCTTTCTGAGGTTTTCTCAGAGTTCAAACTCTAATCAAATAGTAGAAATAGCTATTATCTTCATCTAGAAGGATGACCAGAGGAGCCATCTACTACATTTATAATGCAGTTATGGTCACAGTGATTTGTAAGGGCAGTGAATATCTTTATCACATATTCATTTGAAAGTCAAGATTTTCTATCACAGTTATTCATCTAGAAAGATCAAATAGATGACTATATCTATTCCTCAGTAAACTCACATTTTGACTAAATAGGACAATTGAAATTGATATACAAGTGGAATCATAGCTCTAAGGTTACTTCCTCAAGAAGATATAAAGCTTACTTAGAGTGATGGGGGGTGGTCTGTTAAGCTAGAGTAGGAGGATATGGGTCAGACGGTCCTTTACTTATCTGTAATACCTACAAAGCACTATACATGGGATTTTGCTTAATAAATGTGTTTTTATAACAATAATCACCTTCCCTTGACCTTGCTTATTATAGTTCACTTGGAAGATATTCTTAAAAATGCAAAAGGTACATGATGTGTTTGACAATTTGATCAACTTTGTATGCCCCTGCCAATTTCTTATTCATAGAAAGAATTGGGTTTCTAAAAAAATGAAAACGATTTCAGAACTTACTATTTCCCAGATGACTATATAAGTATGTGTGTATCTATATATACACATTTTTGTGTTTATATTATATATAATATAAATATATTTATATTATATATAAATATATTATATATATATGTGTGTTTATATTTATATATAAATACACGTATACACCTAAATAAATATAAACATAAAAATGTGTGTGTATACAAATATACACACATGCATATATTATTTGTTTATCCATCTAATTTATCTGGCTAGTTATCTATCTGCCCACATAAGGTTAGAGATGCTTAAAGTGATGATCACCAGACTTGAAGTTAAAGACGTGGGTTCAAATCGTGAGTTGTCTACTTGCAGCTTTGTCACTTTGGGGAAGCCACTTAATCTGTCAGAGATTTTGTTCCTAATCTGTAAAATGAAAGAGAAGAAGGCAGCATATTATAGTCAAAGAAGTCCTGCTGGGTTTGAATTCAAAGGGCATGAATTTGGATCCTGGCTCCACATTACTATGGGTCTCTGTGACTATAATCTCTGGGCCTCAGTTTTCTAATCTGTAAAATGAGGGTATCACAATAAATGACCCAAAATGTTCCTTCTGTTTTTAAACTTTCAATCTAAAATCAGACTACATTCTTGCTAAGAATTTCTACAGGTCTAAATTCTAAGGCTGAAGTTTGTAAAGACTGTTCAAATTAGAAGGAAATAAACTGGGGAAAAAAATCTTCACTCTCTGATAAAGATATAATACCCAAAATCTTAAAAAAAAACAGGCACAAAAACATAAGAGCGAGAGCTGTTCCCCAGTATATAAATTCTCAAATGAAGAAATGAAAACAATTAACAAACATCTGAGAAAAATAGTCCAGTTCAAAAATAATTAGAGAATTATAAATTAAAATTCTTCTTTTATTCTACCTCACATCCACCTGATTTTTTTAATAGTCGGTTAGCATTTAGTAAGTACTTATTATGAACCAGATACTGTGCTAATTGATTGGCAAAATTGACTACCATTGTTAGAGGGATTCTAAAGGGCCAGGACACTAAAACACTATTGGGAGAGCTATGATTTGGTTCGATCATTCTGGAAAATGATTTGAAGAATATCATCTTGGGCAAATGATTTAAACTGTTAAGCAGTCAGTTTCTTAATCTGTAAAATGAAAAAGGAGGTAGCAAGCTATGGTGGAAGGAGACCTGCAGGATTTGGATTCAAAGGATTTGGATTTTGGCTCTCCATGACCATGGGTCTATGAGACTAGATCCATGTGATCGTATCTGGGTCTCAGTTTCTTCATCTTATGACAAGTAAAATGACAATGAGGCAAAATGAGGCATGATTTTCTCCAGCGAAAGATTGCAGTTTATTAACAGTCACCACAGAACAAATGTGATATGTCACACTGGCTTCCTCAGTAGTTCAGCAACCTAAGTGTGATCAATTTATTATCTAACTTAGCAGTAACCAATAAATTGGATTGCTGGGGTCTCCTCATGACTGAAAGACCTCAAGTGAGAGCTGACAGAATCTTTTAAACCTAGGTGTGTCTTCCTTCTTATTGGCTTGAGAGTAAATCATTTGGACCCTCTCTGGCAAAGTAAGACAATCCCAATTAGTAGACATTTAAACGAGGAGAATTAAGAGTTACTTCAGCTACTCCTTATTACTTCCTCTTTGGAAGCTGGGAATAATCCACAAATGATAGGATTATCGTCGTTGTTTGTCCTTTCTTTTCAAAGGACCAATGACTTCATGGGATGATCTCCTATAAATTTCCAGTGAATTCAATTTAAGTGGGGGTGAGGCAGAGTTGCACAAAGTTATCAACCTCACTCTTTCTTCCTGAGTCATCAGGCCCAGTGGCAGCACAGAAGTTAGAACAACTGGTGATGGTCCAGGATATAGTGGATGACCTGCATAGAACTTGCTTCAGCAGCCTTGGTGGCTGCTGAAACAAATTATTCTCATCCACCTATTCTACCCCAGGAGGAAGTTTTCACATGCTTGGGGTAGATATCCCCATAACTCATCAAAATTACTTAATCTAAACCTGTTTTACCTTCTCCTATGGGGAAAGGTTTTAGTGGGATGTGACTGTCATGCACACTAAGCTTCTCGGAGCCACAGGTGAGAAATGGTTGAAAGTGGACACTAATGGTGGATGACCAAGGGCTCAGTAGCCCTTGTGCCAGAAGCTCTAATTCTCCCTCATCTGTGAAACCTAGCTGTAGTCTACAATGGCTTTATATAACTATAACATTAAGGCAGAATTTATGACTTCAAAGATAACTATGAATGTACCTGAATGGTCCAGAATTGCAGGGTATAACAAATTCTCTAAATAGAAGGCAGAAGAGTTAAAGCATTTATTGAACTCAGAAGTAGCAGACCCATGGACCGGTGTCCCCAGTTCGATGTCCTGGTAACAACCTTACAAAACCAGTACACCCATCTCACAATAGTGACCAGGAGGCCACAGGAAAACATTATGGCAGCAAGCTAAGCCATACTGGTGCTTCCCCCAGCTAGTACCAGGGTGCTCCAGCAAGAAAACCACCCACTGGCCTCAAGCTCCTGCTCAGCACTCTCTGGTCTCCACAAGGGTCAGTCCTGCTTTTTTTTTTTTTGTAGCACTTGACACCATCACTGCCACTTGCTTTTCCAAATCCTTTTTGAGCTCCTCCATGGCCTGAGACCAGTTCATGTTTTTCTTGGAGGCTTTTGTTGTGGGCTCTTTGACTTTGTTGACTTCTTCTGGCTGTATGTTTTGGTCTTCTTTGTCACCAAAGAAAGATTCCAAAGTCTGAGACTGAATCTGGGTGCATTTTCACTGCCTGGCTATGTTCCCAGCCAACTTACTTGACCCTTGAGTATTCAGCGTGGTATGACTGCTTGTAGAGTGAAGAGTACTATGTTCCAAGGTTGGGGGGATGTGCTGTTGATTTCAGAGCTATTACAGCCAGCTCTGCCACAGCAGCACTCCTTCTTCCCGAAGAACCCCCAACCTGGACTGGACTTAGATCTTCAGCAGGCTCTGCACTACTGCTCTGATCTGCCACTTAATAACTCCCACTAGGTGGGCCTGGGGCCAGAAGTAACTGCAGCTGTAGTTTTGTAGCTGCCTCACCTCCACTGCCCCCAGGGCAGTGGCTGAACTGAGAACTCTCTCCCCCTGTCCCCAGCAGCTTTTCCCACTAACCTTCTCTGTTGTCTTTGGTGTTTGTGGGTTAAGAAGTCTGGTAATTGCTGCAGCTCACTGATTCATGGCTCTAGGGCATGCTCCGCCTGGCTCCTGGTCTGGTTGGTCCAAGTGGTCCACGCTGCGCTCTGCTCCACTCTGCTTTGCTCCCAGCTCCGTGCGCGAAAGACCTCACCCAGCAACCATCCAGGCTGTCCTGGGCTGAAGCCCTGCTTCCCTGTGCTGTTTTGTGGGTTCTGCAGTTCTACAATTGGTTCAGAATCATTTTTATAGGTTTTTGGAGGGAGTTGGTGGGGAGTTCATGCTAGTCCCTGCTTTCCAGCTGCCATCTTGGCTCCGCCCCCACCAAAGTGTTTTCTAATCTCATCGATTTATCTGGTTCTGAGAGGAAGATGTTGAGATTCCCCTGTGGTATAGTTTTGGTGTCTATTCCTGTAACTCCTTTAACTTGTCTTCTAAGGACTTGGATGGTGTACCAGTTGGTGCATCTATGTTTAATATTGATATCATTTCATTGTCTATGGTACATTTTGGCAAAATGCAGTTTCCTTCCTTGTGTCTTTTAATTAAATCTATTTGTGCTTTTCTTTTGTCTGAGTTCAGGATTGCTAACCCTGCATTTCTTTTTTACTTCAGCTGAAGCGTAATATGTTCTGCTTGAGCCTGTTACCTTTATTCTGTGTGTATCTCTCCTTAAATGTGTTTCTTGTAATCAACATATTATAAGATTCTAATTTTGCTACACTCTGATTTCCACTTCTGTTTTATGGGAGAATTCATCCCATTCACATTCATTGTTATGATTACTAACTTTGTCTTTCTCTCCATCCTATTTCCCCCCTGTATACTTTTCCCTCTGCTTTCTTTTTTCTTTTTCTTTTTTTTTTTTTTGCAGGGGGTAAAGAAGAACAATTGGCGTTAAGTGACTTGCCTGAGGTCACACAGCCTGTAAATGTGTCAAGTGTCTGAGGCCGGATTTGAACTCAGGTACTCCTGACTCCAGGGCCAGTGCTCTACTCATTGTGCCACCTAGCTGCCCCCTTTCTCTCTCCATTCACCTTTTCTCTCCTCATGCTTCTGACCATGGCTCCCTTAATCTCCCCTCACTTCTATCTATTCTCTCCTTTTTCTTTCCCCCTTTTCCTCCTACTTCCCTATTGAGTGTGAAAGATTTCTGTATCCAACTGAATGTGTACATTATTCCCTCTTTGAACCTAATCTGATGACAGTAAGGTTCAAACAATGCTTACACCCTCTTCTTTCCCTCTATTGTAATAAAAGAGGTATCTTTGAACCTCTTCCTGTTATGTAATTTACCCTGTTCTGTTTCCCCCTTTCCTCTTCTCTCAATTGCATCTTTTTTTCCCACCCCTCAATTAGTTATTTTTATCATCACATTAAATTTAACTCATTCCTACACCCTCTGTCTATGTATACGCCTTCTAAATGCCATAAAGAATTACAAGTATCATCTTCCTATGGAGGGAAGTAAACAGTTTAAGCTTATTGAATAACATTTTTTTCCTCTCCTGTTTACATTTTAATGCTTGAGTCTCATTATTTGAAGATCAAACTTTCTATTCAGTTCTGGTTTTTATTTTTTTTTTTTTTAAATAAGGAATGATTGAAAGTTTCCTATGTCATTGAATATCCATCTTTGCCTTTGAAAGATTATAATCAGTTTTGTTCAATAGTTGATTCTTGTTTGTAATCCAAGTTCCTTTGCTTTCTACAAATTGCCTCCCTGCAGTTCTTTAATGTAGAACCTGCAATTCTGACTGTGATTCCACAATATTTAAAATGTTAATTTCTGGCTACTTGCAGTATTTTCTCTTTGGCTTGATAATTCTGGAATTTGGCTACAATATTTCTTGGATTTTTTTTTTTCATTTTGGTACCTCTTTCCCATAATCATTGGATTCTTTCAATGACAATTTTTTCCTCTTATTCTAGGACCTGAGGACAGCTTTCCTTGGTAATCTTTTGAAAGATGCTGTACAGGCTCTTTTATAAGATACCTTCAGGTAGTCCAATGATTCTTACATGACTGCTCCTGGATCTGTTTTCTAGGTAAGTTGTTTTTTCCAAGATGGTATTTTATATTTTCTTCTATTTTTATTATTTTGATTTTTTGTTTGACTGATTCTTAATGTTTCCTAGACTTATTAGCTTCCATTTGCGCAATTCTAGTTTTTAAAGAATTGTTTTCCTGTACCTTTTGTACTTTCTTTTCCATTTGGCTGATTCTACTTTATAAGTAGTTCTCTTCAGTGGATATTTTTTCCTATTTGGCCAGTAGTATTTTTTGAGATATTATTTTCCACATTCAATTTTTGTCCTTACTTATCCAAACTGTTTACGCTCTCACATACCTCCTATTTCTTTCCTCCAATTTTTCTTCTACCTCTCTTATGTGACTTTTAAAATCCTTCCTGAACTTTTCCAAGAAGGCTTTTTGGGTTGGAGACCAGTTCACATTTTTTGACATTTTGTATTTGAGTATATTGACAATGTTATCCTCTTATGAGTTTGTGTTTTTCCCTTCCTTGGCCCCATAATAACACTGTATGGTCATGTTCATTAGCTTTTTGCTCATTTTGTTTGCCTTTTTCCTGGATTTTAAAGTTGAGCTCTTATGCTGTAGCATAGAGGGGCACTTTCCTAAACTTCTTTTCCTGGGTTTCAAGGGCTTGCTTTGTGGTCTGCGGCCTCATGTGCTCATAACTGGAGGCTAGAGACATCTGGTAGCTTACCTGTTGCTGAGCTCAGGTCCTAATGGCAGTATCTGGCATGTGCCATAGCACCAGGAGGTCTGATGTTGGAGGATGCCTCCCAGGCCAGGGTTGCTACTGCTGGAGGACACCTATAAGTCTGTAGTTGTGCTGAAGGATGGGGAGGTTGACTGCTGGAGGACATCTTTATTCCTGGGGCTGTGTCAGTGCACACGGTAGTTCTCCATGCTGGAGTCTGCCATTTTACCTGGCTGTGCTAAGATATGGGGGTGTCCCAGTTTTGGTGTTTGCCTGCTTCCTTGCTCTGGGGCTCAGATTCTCCCACTGGTATGTTGAGGTGGAGCCTGCTGCCAGCTCACTGAGATGTTTCCTGTCTTGGACTGAGGTCCCTTTTTATGCGGGGGATATGGACCATATTTGCTGATTCTCTAAGTCACTTGGATCAAAAGACTGGTACACCCCATCTTTCTGGTGGCTCCACTATTCCAGAAGGGCCTTGTTTTATGGAAGTTTAAGGATGAGAATGTGGGAGGCACATCAATCTACCAGCATGGCTCACCTAACTCTCTCTCTCTCTCTCTCTGTATATATATATATATATATATATATATATATATACATATATATATATATATATATATATGTATGTACTGAAAAAAATATGTTTATTTTAGTTTAGAATATTCAGTTACACAAGGTTTTGAGTTTTAAATTCCCTCCCCCAACCTCCTCTCCACTTCCCAAAGATGACATGCAATCTGATATAGGCTCTACATATACATCTATATTAAGCATGTTACTACATTAGTCATGTTGTAAAGAAAAAATATAACCAATAGGATTAATCATGAGAAACAAGAAACAAAACAAAAAGAGAGAAAGCAAATAGTACCTTTCCATATGCATTCAGATGCTGCACTTCTCCGGATATGGATAGCATATTCTATCATGAGCCTTTTGGAGTTGTCTTACAACTTTGCATTGCTAAGAAGAGCCAAGTCTATCAAAGTTACTCACAGCAAAACGTGGCTATAACTGTGTACAATGGTCTTGTGGTTCTGCTCCCCTCACTCAGAATCAGCTAAGGCAAGTCTTTCTAGGTTTTTCTGAAGTCTCTGTGCTCATCAATTCATAAAACACAATGGTATTCCATTACACTGATATCCCACAACTTCTCCAGTCATTCCCCAATCGACGGGCATTACCTCAGTTTCCAGTTCTTTGCCACCGCAGAAAAAGCTGCTATAAATATTTTCATACATGTCAGTCCTTTTCCTATTTGGATGATCTATTTGAGATATAGCCCTAGAAGAGGTATGACTGGGTCAAAAGCTATGCACATTTTTATAGCACTTTGGACATAGTTCTGACTTTCTCTCCAAAATGGTTGGATTAGTTCATAACTCCACCAACAATGCACTAGTGTTCCAATTTTCCCACATCTTCTCCAGCATTTACAATTTTCCTTTTTTTTGTCATGTTAGGGAATCTGACAGGTGTAATGTGGTACCTAAGAGTTGTTTTGATTTGCATTTCTCTAATAAATAGTGATTTAGAGCATTTTATTTCATATGACTATAGATAGCTTTAATTTCTGCCTCTGAAAACTACCTGTTCATATCCTTTTGCTGTTTATCAGCTAGGGAAGGAATGAGTTGTATTCTTGTAAATTTGACTCAGTTCTCTGTATATCTAAGAAATGAATTTGAGATATATCTCAAAATATATTTGAGAAATTTCTAAAGTAAAAGATACTCATTGTAAAAATTCTTTTTCATTTTTCTGCTTCCCTCCTAATTTTGGTTGCATTGGTTTTCATTTGTATGAAAATTTTTCAATTTAATGTAATCAAAATTATCTTTTTCGCATTTCATACTGTTCTCTATTTCTTGTTTGGTTATAAATTCTTACCTTCTCCATAAATCTGACAGGTAAACTATTCCTTCCTCTCCTACTTTACTTATGGTATCAGACTTTATATCTAAATCACATACCCACTTTGACGTTATGGTATAAGATATTGGTCTATGTCCAGTTTCTGTCATACTATTTTACAGTTTTCCCAACAGTTTTTGTTAGATAGTGAGTTCTTGTCCCAGAAGCTGGAATCCTTGGGTTTATTAAACAGGAGAATACTACAGTCATTGACTACTGTCTTACTGTATTTAACCTATTCCACCAATGCACCACTCTATTTCTTGGCCAGTAGCAAGTAGTTTTGTTGATTGTTGGTATGGCTAGGCCATGTTCACTAGCATTTCTTTTCATTATTTCCCTTGATATTCTGGACCTTTTGTTCTTCCAGATGAATTTTGTTATCTTGTTTCCTTGATCTACAAAGTAGTTATTGCTTTGTAGTTTAATTGGCATGACACTAAATAAGTAAATTTATTTTGGTTGGATTGTCATTTTTATTATATTAGTCTGACCTATCCATGAGCAACTGATGTTTTTCCAATTATTTATATTTGATTTTATTTCTGTGAAAATTGTTTTGTAATTGTGTTCATATAGGTCCTGGGTTTGTCTTGGCAAGTAGACTCCCAAATATTTTATAATATCTACAGTAACTTTAAATGGAATTCCCATTTCTACCTTTTGCTGTTAAGCTTTGTTAGTAATATATAAAAATGCTGATGATTTATGTGGGTTTATTTTACATCTTGCAACTTTGTTAAAGCTATTTATTATTTCAAGTATTTTTACTTTATTCTCCAGGATTCTCTAAGTATATCGTCATATCCTCTGCAAAGACTGATAACTTAGTTTCTTCTTTACCTATTCTAATTACTTCAATTTATTTTTCTTCTCTTATTGCAAAAGCTAATGTTTCTAGCATTGAATAACAGTGGTGTTCATGGACATCCTTGTTTCTCCCCTGATCTTAATGGAAATTCATCTAGCTTGTCCCCATCACTTATAATGCTTGCTGATGGTTTTAGGTACACACTACTTGTTATTTTAAAGAAGGTTCCATTTACTCCTATGCTTTCTATCATTTTTAATAGGAATGGTGTGTTGGTAGCCAAAAATGGGCTCCTTAGCACTTAGTTCAACAAGTGCCCTTGAATAGTTTGGCTTTTGTTCCCTTTGAGTAATTCATTGAGCCTTACTAGGTGCTAAGCCCCAGGCCCAAACCCCTATTAGGTGTAAAACCTTAGTGGGTGTGGATTGGCAACTAAGGTGGGGCCCAAAATGGGGCTAACTCCAGGGAGGGCCTAGTTTACATGTCTGGGAGAGCAGAGGCTTTTAAACCACATGGGTTTAAGTCAGCCTCTTTGTGACTATTCTAGGTGACGTGGGTGAGTTGCATGTGTGACTCACCCCTGAAGGTGAAAAAGATATAAAAACCAGGGGTTGGCTGTCTGTTCCTTAGAGCTCCTCCCTACAGCAGTGGTGGCCCGTGACTCTGGGCCAGCCCTTGTTCCAAGCTCCTGGGCTGAACCTAGATGTTGGTAACTATGAATTGTATTAGGCCTGCCTGTTGATATTTGTAATTTGTTTGTATTTTGTTCTGAAGTTCAGGGTGCTGGCTTTTTCCCCTGAACTAAGTGAATGCTGCCTGTATGCTGGATTAAAGTAAACTTGTCAACCCCTTCACCTTGCTTTCCTTAGTTAAGCAGATCAAAAGAACCTGTGCTGTTGGCAACTTTCTGGGTGCTGGCTGTGGGTGGATCTTATACCCCCACAGAAGCTGCTAGTGGGATTGTTGAAACAAATGGGTGCTGTATGTACCCAAGGCTTTTTCTGCATTTACTGAGATAATCATATGGTTTTAGTTAGTTTTGTTGTTGATATGACCATTATACTGATAGTTTTCCCCAAAATTTAACCAACCCTGCATTGGTGCTATAAATCCCACCTGATCAAAGTGTATTATTCTCACAATAAGTTGCCATAATCTTTTGGCTAATATTTTCTTTAAAATGTTTGCATCATAGTTCATTAGGGAAATTGGTCTATAATTTTCTTTCTCTGTTTTGACTCTTCCCAGTTTAGTTGTCACTACCATATTTTTATCATAAAAAAGATTTTGGTAGGACTCCTATTTAACCAATTTTTCCCAATTGTCTATATAGCATTGGAATTAATTGTTCTTTAAATATTGATAGAATTAAAGAGAGACAACAGACACAGGGTGAGTTGAAGATGAAGGGAAGATATGTAAAAGAAATAAAATGAAATTAAGGGATGAGAGAACAACATACTGAGAGAGGGAGATAGGGAGAGATAGAATGGGGTGGATTATCTCTCATAAAGGTGGCAAGAGGAAGCAGTTCTGTGGGAGGAGGGGAGAGGGCAGGTGAGGGGGGAATGAGTGAACCTTGCTCTCATCAGATTCGGCCTGAGGAGGGAATACCATACATACTCAGTTGGGTATCTTACCTCACAGGAAAGAAGAGGGAGGAAGATAAAAAAAATAAAAGGGGGGGGGATGATGAAGGGGAGGGCAGATGGGGGTGGAGGTAATCAAAACAAACACTTTGGAAAGGGGACAGGGTCAAGGGAGAAAATTCAATAAAGCGGGATGGGTTGGGAAGGAGCAAAATGTAGTTAGCCTTTCACAACATGAGTATTGTGGAAGGGTTATACATAATGATACATGCATGGCCTAGGTTGAAGTGCTCGACTTCTTAGGGAGGGTGGGTGGGAAGGGAAGAGGGGAGAGAATTTGGAACTCAAAGTTTTAAAAACAGATGTTCAAAAACAAAAAAAAAGTTTTTGCATGCAACTAAAAAATAAGATACACAGGCAATGGGGCATAGAAATTTATCTTGCCCTGCAAGAAAGGAAGGGAAAAGGGGATGGGAGGGGAGTGGGGTGACAGAAGGGAGGGCTGACTGGGGAACAGGGCAACCAGAATATATGCCATCTTGGAGTGGGGGGAGGGTAGAAATGGGGAGAAAATTTGTAATTCAAACTGTTGTGAAAATCAATGCTGAAAACCAAATATGTTAAATAAATAAATTAAAAAAATAAAATAAAATAAAATAAAATAAAATAAAAAAAAATATTGATAGAATTTGTTTGTAAATCCATCTGGGCCTGAAGATTCTTTTCCTAGGGAGGTCATTGAGGGCTTGTTAAATTTCTTTTCTTGAAATGAGGTTATTTACATATTTTGAGGGAGGTCGCATCCACTAAGAGACAGAGTGTAGCAGATTTCCAAGCCAGGAGAGTCTGGGAAGAGAACGATTTTTTGCACCTGGCTGGGAGAGTGCTGGGTGCACGGAACCATCCTCAACCATACCAGAGCACTGTAACAGACCTACAGCAAGCTTACAAAATGTTTTGTTTGTTTAAATTAGAGATGTATGGAATTGAGGTAAATTAAGCATTAGTTAAGATTCATAGTCTAAAAGTAATAAGGTATAAATGTTCTAAAATGAAGGGATGGGGAACTTTGCAAGTGGAAGACATCCCATTTCACAGTCAGTGGTCTATCAGACTTTTTCATGAAAGCATAAATGTTCCCCAAATAATAACTCTGCTTGTGTCATTGCACAATATGCTTTTAATGCCCTGTGGATTTATTTTACTTTGATGTTTGCCTAACAACTCTTCCAATTTCTCTTCAGTGACACATGAATCATTTAGGATATTTGAGAGAGAGAGAGAGAGAGAGAGAGAGAGAGAGAGAGAGAGAAAGAGAGAGAGAGGGAGAGAAAGTCTTGAGCAATGGCTTTCACTGTCTGACCCTGACTGTTAACATATACATCAGCCATAGTTGGTCTAAGTTTTGTAAGGAAGGATTAGATTCATAAAGGTTCTTGATCAAATATTCTTGTTATTTAATCTTCATCCGTACAAAACTTATCAAACTATCCCTGGCCTAATAGAAACAAACTAATATGAATCTTAAGAAGAAATGTAGTTTCCTCTAATATTAGCTTTGGGATTGTCATGATTAAAGGATATATATTAAGGAAGAAAATGTTGATTCATGTCTCTTTTACTTAAACATGGAGACAGGGGAAGTGGAGCCAAGGAGTAAAAGCAGTAACTTTCCTGAGCTCTTCCCCCAAAACCTTCTGAATACCTTTAAAATTACTGTACACAAATTCTAGAGTAGCAGAACCCACAAAAAGACATAGTGAAACAAATTTCCAACCTGAGAAAATTTGAATAGTCAGCAGGAAATGTCTTTTGCCCCAGGGTGAGAGAGGAGCACAGTCCAGTGCAGGTCATGTCAGCACAGACCCAGCCCTGAAAACTAGGAGTAGCCACCAGGATGTCTGAATCAGTGACCGCCAGGGTGGTTTCCAGAATTCTCATCCCAAAGACACCAAAGGCAACTTTCAAGGTAAGCAGGAAAGGTCTATCACACCTGGGTATGAGTGGAGTACAGTTCAGCCTTGTGCCAGTGCAATTCCAGCTGTAGAAAACCAGAAGAAGGCCTTGGGAGTGACTGGATCAGTACTGGTAGTTACAGCAGCAGCATCTGCTTCTGGAGCTCTCAGGCCACTGAGGGTAAGGTGGTGAAACAACTGGTCAGAAGATCACAGGGTTCTTTTTGCTAGTACTGAGGCAGGTCTCTGTGGCTTTGCCCATACTCAGATCCAGGTCACAGTCCTGGGTGGCAGTCCCAGAGTGAGGAGGAACACTAAAATAGCAGAGCTTGCAGCTTGTGGTCACTCACAGACCAAAGCGCAGGCCAGAAGAGGAGTCAACACCTCTCCTTAGATCATACCACCTTGAAGAACTGAAAACTTACAAGTCCCTAGAAGTATTTCTAAAAAGAGCTGCACAAAACTCCTGAAAAGGGCAGTGTTTGTAGCAGCAAGCATCCTAGCATACCCAGGATGGCCTGCTAGCAGAGGTGTTTGATCTCCTTTACTAGGAAAGGCAGCTTTTTAAGGGGTCAACAATCTTCTTTAATTACATTCACTAGTTCGGGGGGAAAGTCAGCCCTCTGAACATCAGAGAAAATATAAGGAGAGAAATTAGACCAACAGAAAGGGCTCTGACTGCCTGAATCAAAGCAATATTGCTATACACTTTACATACACCACTTGATCAAAATAGCGTTTACATCTGAGCAGTTGGGGTGTCTGAACATATGGTTACTCAGAGTCTCAACCAGGGAGTCACAAGGTCCTTTTCATAAGTGAGCCCCCAAAGCAAAATGCCAACTCAGAATATATATACACACTCTTCTCAGAGAAAGAAGGCAACACAACCCTCATGACTCAGTGCCTAATTGACTTGGCACTAAAAAGTGTGAAAGCCTTCCTACAAGCAAGCCTCCCCAAGCAAGCTTCCCTTAATGTGAGGTCTATTAATTGGGTGGGGAAGATCTTATACTCCATTAACCTTACAGTGCATTCTCTACCCTGAAAACAGAAGTCCACTTTAACAAACAGTTAAAAGTGAAGTAATAGGCTGGGAAAATGAGTAACCAGCAGATTAAAAAAACAAACTCTGAAAATAGAAAGATTCTATGATGACAGGAAGATCAAAACACACACTCAGAACAAAACAATCAAGTTGAAGCTCACACATTCAAAACTTTCAAGAAAAAATATGAATTGGTATCAGGCTATGGAAGAGATCAAAAATGACTTTGAAAATCAATTAAGAGAGTTAGAGGACAGGTTGGGAAGAGAAATGAGAGTGACAAAAGAAAATCATGAAAAACAAGTCAAGAGCTTGATAAAGGAGACACACACATGCAAAAAATGGAAAAAATAACACCATAAAAAACAGACTAGGCCAAATGGTAAAAGAGGTCCAAAAAGTCAATGACAAAAAAAAACCTTTAAAAATACAATTGGCCAAATGGAAAAGGAGGTCCAAAGGCTCACTGAAGAAAATAATTCCTTAAAAATTAGAATGGAGCAAATGGAAGCTAATGACTTTATAAGAATCAAGGAACAATAAAACAAAACAAAAGGAATGAAAAAGAAATGGAAGACAATGTGAAATATCTCATTGGAAAAACAACTGACCTGGAAAATAGATCCAGGAATGATAATTTAAAAACTATTGGACTGCACATGAACTAAAAACGAGCCTACACATCATCTTTCAAGAAGTTATCAAGAAAACCTGCCTTGATATTCTAAAACCAGAAGGCAAAATAGAAATTGAAAGAATCCACAAATCACCTTTTGAAAGTGATCCCAAAATGGAAATGGCCAGAAATATTATAGTCAAATTCCAGAATTCCTAGGTCAATGACAAAACATTGTAAGCAGCCAGAAAGAAACAACTGAAGTATGGTTGAGTCGCAGTTAAGATAACAAAAGATTTGGTAGCTTCTACATAAAGGATTGGAGGGTTTGGGAGAAATTTAATACTCTGGTGGGCAAAGGAGCTAAGATTACAGCCAAGGACCATCTACCCAGCAAAACTGACTATAATCCTTCAAAGAAAAAAGCGGCTATTCAATGAGATAGAGAACTTTCAAGCAATCTTGATGAAAAGCCCAGAGCTGAATAGAAAATCTGACTTTCAAATACAAGACTCAGAAGAAGCATAAGAAAGTTCCCATAGAGAATGTTATGGTTATTGTGTTATCTGGAGGCAAGGGGATGCAAAACAGCAAATTAATTGTCTTAGGAAAGCAAAAAAAATCAGTGGAAATTTTACTGGAATGCAAAAGATCCTGATGAATGTCCTGAGGTGGAGGAGCTTGTGGTTTCTCTCCTGGAAGCAGAGCTACCAAATGTATTTGTGAGTCACCCCAACAAACCACTTACCAAAGCCTACATTATGGTGTCATTGACCAAGTTTACTGACAAGGAGTTGGTTCACATGATTGGATAGGCCAAGAAAATAACTGGCAGTAGTTTTGGGGGCTTATTTTATCATTGGTTTGTAGGTCTGTTGAGAGTTCCAGCACAAATTTGATAGTCATTTGCTGTCTTTGTGAAGCAAATGTGAATATATTCATTTTTATTCAAAAGTAAGTAATGAAAATGGCCAGCATGATACTATGACAGGAGTCGAAAAATGTCAAAGACTTTTTATTGCTCAGTCTTAGGTGGTGGAGTGTTATTTATGCCTCTAAGAAGATAGAATAGCAGTAGCATAGACAGTGGGTAGAGCCAAACTCAGAGTCAAGAGACATGGCTTAGAGAACATGTGGAAAAATTGGAACACTAATGTATTGTTGATGGAGTTGTGAACTAATCCAACCTTTTGGGAGAGTAATTTGGATCTATGCTCAAAGGGCTACAAAACTGTGCATTTCCTTTGACCTAGCAATACAACTGCTAGTTCTGTATCCTTAAGAGATAATAAAAAAGTGAAAAAGGACCCACATGTACAAAAGTATTTATAGGAGCTCTTTTTGTGTTGGCCAAGAATAAGAAATTCAGGGGATGCCCACCAATTGGAGAATGGCTGAACAAGTTGTGGTAAATGAATGTAATGGAATACTATTGTTCCATAAGAAAAGATGAGCAAGTGGACTTTGGAAAAGCCTGGAAAATCTTACATGAACTGATGCTCAATGAAGTAAGCAGAACAAGGAGAACATTGTATACAGTAATAGCCGCATTGTGTGATGACCACCTTTGATAGACTTAGCTCTTGTCAGCAATATAAGGATTTAAGGCAGTTCCAAAAGATGGAAAATGCTTTCCACATCCAAAGAAAGAAATATGGAGTCTGAATGCAGATAGAAGCATACTACTTTCTCTCTCTTTTTAAAAATTTCTTCTCTCTCATGGTTTTCCTTTTTTTGTTCTAATTCTTCCTTACGACATGACTAATGGAAATATATTTAACATGATTGGACATATATACCCTGTATCAGATCACATGCCATCTTGGGGAGAGGGAAGTGAAGGGAGGAGGAGAATTTAGAACTAAAAATGAATGTTGAAAACTAAAAACCAATAAATAAAATTTTTAAAAATAAGAAACAGATTCTAATAGGAGAGAAATTGTATAAACAAAGGTCAGAAGCAAGTCAGATAGAAAGATGCTCTGGTCCTTTTTGATACAGTGGTAAAGCCAATGGTACTACATTTTTAATGTCATTTGCTTTTATAAAACTTTATAAAATGATATGACACACACATATATGTATACCTATATGTATGTATATGTGTATATATGTATACACATACATTTTTTCTGATGTTGAACCATTTGACAGTGACAAGGATTTTATAAACTTGAATTTCTCTCTTGCATCTTGAGTAGCTGTGACTGCTGAGAAGGGAAAGGGAGTTGATAGGTTTGTCTCAAGAAGAGTTGCCCCTTTGGAAAATGGTGGCAGGCAGGTTTAACTGATAGCAGAGATAATGCTAGAAAAGTATTGCTATTCCTAGGTCTCTTGGTCTCACAAAGTAATGGGTTGCAGTTGATTTGAAGCTATTGTTGGTAGTGTCAGAATTGGTAGACTCCTTCTCTGCAAGTATTAATCCATTGGATGATGGTTGTGGTGGTTGGAATGGAAGAATGACAGGTGGTTTTGGGGGACACTATAATTCCCAGGGCACTTGGGCTTTGGGTTCTAAGCTGAATCCATCAAGTTCTGAAAGTAAGTGTAGGCATAAGTGGTGGTAGTGGTGATTTGACCTTTTTTGAATGTTCTTCCTAAGGACATTTTGCTGCTTTAACTAGACTTGCTCTGTTGTTTTTGTTCTACACTCATTCCAATATGTCTGACTATTAATGACCTTCCTTGAGGTTTCCTTGGCAAAGACACTGAAGAAGTTTGCCATTACTTTCTCCATCTCATTTTGCGAATGAGAAAAGTGAGGCAAACAGGGTTAAGAGATTTGCCCAGGGTCACAGAGGTAATAAGTGTCTGAGGCTGGGCTTGAAATCATGTTTTCCTGACCCATCCCCAGAGCTCTATCCACTATGCCTGTCCCACTGGTGAATATTGCTCGGTTTTGGTGCTGCTGGTGGGGGTTGGCATACTCCTTATCCACAGAGTTTATTCCTTTGGATGACAGCTATAGATATCAGCCTAGTGCTCTAGATCGGAGGTTTCATAGACTTCTGCTAACTTATTAAAATTTCTTACACCAGAAAAATGTCTCACCCAAACCTTTTGTTGGTTCTACTGATCCCAATTTTGATCTGAGATATTATTTTAAAGTTGTTTAGAGGGCAACTTTGGAAGAGTTAAGCTGGATTGTTGACCCTAATCTGTCATCTTCATTCTGCTTTGACCATGTTTGAGCCCCATCTCTAATGTATTAGATAAATATCCAGAAAATAATATTAAAAATATCTATTGCTTGGGAAAAGAACAAATCAAGAATACCATTTATAAATGATGTTAATTAAAAAGAAAAGATCACAAGATCAGAAATCTGAAGACCTGAATTTGAGTCATGGATTTGCCTTTCATTATTTGTGTTTAAAGTCTCTGTGCTTTATTTTCCTCATCCTCAAAATTAAGAGCTTGGACTGGATGACCACAAGGATTTCTTCAAGCTCCAAAACTTTAATCCTATAGTTTTAATTTTTCCTCACCCAAAACAGGCACCCAATGTGTTTCTCAGATTGTGCCTATGCCATGGGTGGAATAAAATTAATGTCAGGTTCATTCTACATGGATAGAGCTCTGGGCCTGAAGTCAGAAATACAGCCTCAGATACTCACTAGTTGTGTGACTTTGGATAAATCACTTAACCTCCATTTGTCTTAATCCTCTGGAGAAGGAAATGGTACACTAATCCAGTATCTTTGCCAAGAGAACTCCTTACAAGGTCACAAATAGTAGGGAACTACTAAACAACTGCTCAATAAAAATTGAATTGATTTAATAGTGAGCAACTTATTAATTCACCAACTCCTAATGGATTCCCCCTTGAGAGAAGGATGATATGGGCTGCAAAATTTAAATGAGAATTTTATTAATGAAAACTTTAGTCGATGCCTAAAGTATACATGACCCAGTATTAGTTTCTTTGATAGAAAAATCATTTTAAAAGTCTATATTACGTGTTCATATGAAGCATAGATTCTAAGATAAGCCCATTGTTGTAGACGCAAGAGACCCTTAAATGGAAAGAATAATGAAGAACTGAAGGATTTATTCCTTTAAAAAGGAGAGTATAAATGTCAGAGAAACATCAAATATACTTTTAAAAGGGATATAAATGTAAACAGAGGGCACAAGGTGAGTTCAATATGAAGGGATGATATCTAAAAAGCAAAATAAAATTAAGGGATGAGAGGAATATATTGAGAGAGGGAGAAAGGGACAGACAGAATGGGGTAAATTATCCCACATAAAAGTGGCAAAAAAGCAGTTCTTTGGAAGGGAAGTTGGGAAGGTGAGGGGCAAGGAGTGAATTTTGCTCTCATTGGATTTGACTTGAGGAGGCAATAACATACACACTCAAATGGGTATCTTACCCCATATGAAAGTAGGGGGAAGGGGATAAGAGAGAGGGGATGATAGAAGGGAGGGCAGATAGTGGGAAGAAATAATCAAAAGCAAACACTTTTGAAAAGGGACAGGGTCAAGGGAGAAAATTGACTAAAGGGGGACAGGATAGGATGTAGTGAAATATAGCTAGTCTTTCATAACATGACTACTTATGGAAGTATTTTGCATAATGATACATGTGTGCCCTATGTTGAATTGCTTGCCTTCTTAGGGAGAGTGAGTTGGGAGGGAAGAGGAGAGAGAATTTGGAACTCAAAGTTTTAAAAGTAGATGCTCAAAAAAATTTGTTTTTGCATGCAACTGGGAAATAAGATTTACAGGCAATGGGACATAGAAATCTATCTTGCCCTACAAGAAAGCAAGGGGAAAAGGGATGGTGGGAAGTGAGGTGACAGAAGGGAGGGCTGAATGGGGAACATGGCAATCAGAATACATGCCATCTTGGAGTGTGGGGGAGGGTAGAAATGGGGAGAAAATTTGTAACTCAAAATCTCATGACCTTCTATGCTGAAAGTTAAAATATATTAAATAATAAGGTATGAAATTAAAAAAAATATAAATGTCAGAAATAGTTTTGCATAGTGGATAGGTAACTGACCTTGGAGGTAGAAAACATTCTAGCTGTGTAATCCTGGGTAAGTCATGAAACACTCAGTGTTCTGGATAATTTACACTAAGATTAGAAGTTGTAAAACAATATTGGTTCATCTGCATGACTAAAGGGCATTTCATCACCATCAGTTGTCTATAACATTTAAATTGAGGGAAGAAAGAAAGAAAGAAAGAAAGAAAGAAGGAAGGAAGGAAGGAAAGAAAGAAAGAAAGGAAGGAAGGAAGGAAGGAAGGAGGAAGTTATTTCAGTGGTTCACATCACATGAAAATAGTGGGTAGAGCAGGTGCCATAAGTGCAAAGAAGGGTTATGTATTGTATCCCAGCTCTCAAAAAGGAAGTGGGAACAGAGCTTCTGCCCTCATGATTAACGTCATGATGAAGAGCCCGCATTGTACCAAAATAATTTTTTCATCCTTAAACAAAAGTAACCTATCTGGTGTTTTTTTTTTTTTTTTTTTGCTTCCGAATGCTGAGTAAGATGAGGAAAAAGTTAGAACGGGAAAAGATTTGGAAATTTTGGAAGAGGGAGAAAAAGGAAAGGGGATGGGGTACAGTGGAGAAAGTGGGAAGCAAGAATGGAAGATTGGAGAAGGAGAAATGAAATGAAGAGCAGAAGTATTTGAATATCTTTATCTCTCTTGCTAGAATATAATCTCTTTCACATCAATGGTTCTTTTATTCTTTATGTTTGCATTCCCAGTGCCAAGTCCAAGTCCAAGTATATAGCAGATGTTTAATAAGTGCTTTTTGCATAACTGAATATTTTTTTTTCTTTCAGTGTCTGGAAATAGCTACCTTCTCTCTTGTCTTTTGTCTCATTGTGCTTAGGTCGATCCTTAATCTGTTTTGCAAAAACAGAAATAGTTTCTCTAATAAGGCGCTACAAAATTACTGTTTTCTGCCTAGCTTCCTTGAGCAATCATTTCTTCTCAAAGAAACATTTCTATTTTCAGTAATTTGTGAATCTTTACTCAGCTTAAATTATCACAACTAAACAGGGGAGTGAGTACATTATCTCACCTTCTTCTGAGGACTACTTTTATGTTTGAGAAGCTTGCTTCAAGATGCTGAAAGACATGAGATTCTTTCCTGGAGCATAGTTACTGTTCTTCCTCTCATACTTTTATTCACAAGGGCAGCAAGATTCATTATTCTCATGTTTATCATATCAAGATCCTTGGCATTGTCTCTGCCCTATCTCATTGTAGCTTGCTCTGGTAAAGGGCATGAGTAAATAGCAAATCGTTCTAGTCATCTGTTATTCTTGACTAATCTATTGTAATGACACCAAGTATTTTATTCATGTGTTCCTTGAGAACTATTGGGAGTGAATAGCTGTCATGAAACCTCCCAAGCTGCTAAAGCTATATTTTTTCCCCTCAACAATTTTTATTTTCAAGTTTAATTGTTTTTCTTGTTTTTCTACCTTTGGACATACCTCTTTGCATGTGTTGTTTCTATCCTAATTAATTTAGGTCATTGTTTCATAAATATGAAAGATTAGAGAATAGGATAATAGACTTAGAGTAAGAAGGGAGCTTAGATCCCATCTGCTCCAATATCATCATTTTACAGATGATGAAACTGAGGCCTAGGGAAGTGACATAGTTTTCTCAAGGTCACAAAAGTAATAAATGGAAGAACCATAATTTGAATCTATTTGCTCTGGCTCCACACACTACCACATTGAATATGGATTTAAAACTGAGAAAGATTTTAAAAATCTCTACTCCACCTCCTTTCCCCTTACTTTAGAGATGAGGCAAATGAAGGACCGAGTTTTGAAACTACTTTTCACAAGGTAACTTTACTCATTTTTTCTATCACCCTATAAACTTATGCAATTCCTTGAAGATGATTGAGATAAGGGCAGGTTGTATGTCTATGATTCCAAAATAATTGAAAATATTCTTTTGTGGACCAAGAAAAGTATAGGCAGAAGAAAATAAAGTTAAACAGTTATCAGAAAAGTGTAGACCTGAGAGGCCATGTAGGGGGCAAAGCAATCTAACATCAGGGAAAACTATAATGCTATAGTGGATAGAATGGGTTTAGAAGACTTGAGTTTGAACATTAGCTCAATTATTGAATACCTATCTGAGTAGGTCATATCAGCAGGGATTTATTTTCCTTTTGTTTAATATGAAGTAATTGAAAGAAATTATTTTTAAAAAATATATTATTTATCTTTGATGTTCTTTTTCTGTTTTGAGTTCCTAATTGTTTTTCCCTCCCACATATCTCTCACCCACTGAGAGCAAAAATATGTTATAAATTATGCATATGAAATCATGCAAAACATTTCCATATTAGCCATATCACAAAATAAATAAATAAATAGAATAAAGAAAGTGAAAAAATTATACTGCAATTTGTGCTGAGAATTCACTGGTTCTCTCTCTGGAGGTGGGTAGCATTTTTCATCAGAAGTCTTCCGGAGTTGTCTTAGATCAGAACAACCAGGTTTTTCACAGTTGGTCATCATGACAACATTGTTGTTACTGTGCACAATGATCTCCTGATTCTTCTCACTTTGCTTTACATCATTTCATATAAGTCTTCCCAGGTTTTTCTAAAACCACCCCTTCATCATTTCTTACTGCAAAAGAGTATTCCATGATAATCATAAACTACAACTCGTTTAGGCCATTCCTCAAAAGATAGGCATCTGCTCAATTTCAAAATCTTTGCCACCATAAAAAGGTGCCATAAGTATTTTTGTACATACAGATCTTTGTCTTTTGTTTTCTTTGATCTCTTTGGGGTACAGACATCACAGTAATATTGATAGATCAAAGGGTATATGGTATAGTTCCAGATAATTCTTCAGAATGTTTGGACTAATTCAGTACTCCAGCAACAGTTGATCAATGTCCCTATTTTCCCTCATCCTTTCCAGCATTTGTCATTTCTAATCAGTATGAGGTGGTTCCTTGGAGTGACTTTAGTTTGCATTTCTGCAGCCAATAGTGATTTAGAGTATTTTTTCATCTGACTATAGATGGCATTGATTTCTTCTTCTGAAAACTGCCTGTTCATATCCTTTTACACTTCATCAACTGCGAATTGCTTGTGTTCTTTTGAATTTGACTCAGTTATTTATATATTTAAGGAATGAGGCCTTTAACAGAAAATATCAAAATAATTAATTGATTAAAAATATTAATTTTTTCCTAAAATTTTCTTGCTAAAATTTTGCTAAATCCCATTTTCTAGGTATCTTTTAGCAAAATGTAATTTCCTTGATGATCTTTTTAAACTAGATACAATTTTTGCTTCTGCTTTGTCTAAGATAATGCCTTTTTTACTTGTACTGAAGCATGATAGATTATGCACCAGTTTTTTTATTTTAAATTGCTGTGTGTTTTTCTTTTTTTTTAACAGCATATAGTTGAATTCCAGTTTCTAATGCTTTGTACTTCTGCTTTTTTTAGGCGAGCTCATCCCATTCCCCTTCCCATTGATGATTACTAACTGTGTATTTTCCTAACCATGTTTATTTCCTGTACCTATCCTTCTCTCTGTCTTTTTCCTAGTCCCTCCTTGATTCTGTTTTGTTTCCGAATACTGTCTGCTTTGTTCTGACCTCCCTTTTATCACCCCTGATCTCATATGTGTAATCCTCCAATTTTCCTACTGGGTAAGAGAGATTTCTAAGACCTTCAAACCTTTAATGTAAAAGCTGCTAGATCTTGTGTTATCCTGATTGTTTTTTCACAATATTTGATTTCTGTCTTTCTGGCTGTTTGCAATATATTTTTTTGACCAGGGAATTATGGAATTTAGCTAGAGTATTCCTAGGAGTTTTCATTTTGAGATTTTTTTTCAAGAAGAGATCAGTGGCTTCTTTCAATTTCCATTTTACCCCCTGTTTCTAGACTATCAGGGCAGTTTTCCTTGATAATTTCTTAAAAGGTGATGTCTAGGCTCTTTTTTGATCATGGCTTTCAGTTAGACCAATAATTTTTTAAATTATCTCTCCTGGATCTATTCTCCAGGTCAGTGGTTTTTCAATGAGATATTTCACATTGTCTGCCATTTTTTTCCATTCTTTTCATTCAGCTTTATGATTTCTTGATTTCTCATAAAGTAATAAGCTTCTATTTGCTCAATTCTGATTTTTAAGTAATTATTTTCTTCAGTGATCTTTTGGACCTCCTTTTCCATTTGGCCAGTTCTTCTTTTTGAGGCATTCTCTTCCTCATTAGCTTTTTGGAACTCTTTGCCATTTGGGTTAGTCTATTTTTATGGTGTTATTTTCTTCAGTATTTTTGAGGGGTTGTCTTTAGCAAGCTGTTTACTCATTTTTTGTGATTTTCTTCCGTCACTCTCATTTCTCTTCCCATTTTCCCCCTACTTCTCTTACTTGATTTTTCTAAATCCTTTTTGAGTTCTTCTATGGCCTGAGGTAAATTCTTATTTTTCTTGGAGGCTTTTAAAGTAGGATCTTTGACTTTGTTTTATTCTTCTGGCTGTATGTTTTGATCTTCCTTGTCACCAAAGTAAGAATCTATAGTCTGAGACTTTTAGCCTGTTTATTTATTTTCAGTTACTTGGCTTTTGAGTTTTTTGTCCAAGTATGACTGCTTCCAGAGTGGAGAGTGCCCTGTCCCAATCTTCATAGGTTTGGCCCTGCTGTTTTCAGGGCAACTTCTAGGCACATGTAAAATTTTCAGTACTTCTGAGCTGGTACAACCCAATGAGAGGTATTTACTTCTCTCCTGTTGTGTACTCTGGTCTTTGAGTGACCTCAAGCCCCCTTTTCTGCCTTTTAACTGAAAGGAGGACTCCCTCTCTGCAGCCACCACAAACTCTGCCGCATCAGCAGCTCTCCTGACCCCAGGACCACCAGCATTGCAACCCAGATCCAAGCAGGGCAAAACAATAGAATCCTGTCTCAGTGCCAGCAAAGAAATCCCTTCACTCCTGTTCTGACCAGCTCCTTGCTTCCCTCCACCCTCTGTGGGCCTGGAGCTCTGAAAGCAGCCTCTGCTGCTACTGGTGCTGTACAGTTGCAGCCACCTCTGCCGCCCAGGACTGGGGCTGGACCATACTCTTCTCTCACTCAAGATCAACAGAGTTTTCCCACTGACCTTCTAAGGTGTCTTTTGTGTTTGTGGGTTGACAAGTACAAAACTTCCAAAGCTCAGTGACTCAGTGCCCTGAGGCCTAGTCTGCCCTGTCTGATCTGGCCTGGTCTGTTCTGGCATAGCCCGAGCTGGGCTGTACTTCGCTCCTAGCATGGTACAATAGACCTTTCCCAGAGACCATCCAGGACATCTTGGCCTAGAGAATTGTTTCACTCTGTCATTTTATGGGGTTTGTAACTCTAGTATTTTTTGGAGTCATTTTTTGCAAATGTTTGGAAGTATTTGTGGAAGAGCTCAAATAGGTCCCTGCTTTCACTCAGCCATCTTGACTCTGTCCCCATGTTTCAACAATCCGGCTAGCAGCTGTTGTGGGGGTGAAAGACCAAAATAACCCCAACAACAAGAACGCTACCAGCACGCTGCAAAAGCACAGGTTCTTTTGATCTGCTTAACTAAGGAAAGCTATGTGAAGGGGTTGACAAGCTTACTTTAATTCAGCATACAAATATCATTCACTTAGTTCAGGGGAAAAGACCACCACCCTGAACTTCAGAGCAAAATACAAACAAAGTACAAACATCAACAGACAGACCTTGTCTGATTCAAATCCCAATTCATAGTTACCAGAGTTTAACAAAGTCTCAGCATTCGGGTTACAAGCTGGAGAGTTCTTAGCTACAGCTGCCCAGTCTCCACCTTAGCACCACCACGAGTGAGAGCCCTGTGCAAATGGCTCTGTCTTCTCTTCTTATAGGGTTTCAGACATCATTGAACATCATCTGAATGACCAGAATTTAGGCTGTTATGATTGGCTCTTGAGTTAGCCCCTCCCCTTAGAACCCTGGGAGGTTCACATCCACATAAGTTAGGTGTCTCAGTGCATCCCTCTTTCTCATATGTACTTTATTTTTGAAATCATCCCAACATAATTTACTCACCCCCATGCCCTCCATATATGTAGATTCCTTTCAATTGCCCAAATAATGATCATTTTCTTAGGAATTCTATGTATCATGTTTCCATATAGGATTGTAGAGTTAAAATTTATTGAGTCCTTAGTGTTTAGTCTTTCATGTTTACTTTTTGGGACTTCTATTTATTCATCGTGGAATGTCAAATTTTCTATTCACTTCTGTTATTTTTACCAATACTGCTTGAAAGTCCTTTATTTCACTAAATATCTATTTTTACCCAGATTGATTATGTTTAATTTTTTTCAGGAGGTGATTCTTAGTTATAAGCCTACCTCCTTTGCCTTCTGAAAAATCATATTCCAAGGCCACCATTCCTTTGAGGAAGAAGTTGCTAAATCTTCTGTGATTCTGACTGTGACTCCACAATATTTAAATTCTTTCTTTCTAATTACTTACAATGTTTTCTCCTTGACTTGGGAACTCTGGAAATAGGCTATAATATTAGTGAGAATTTTTATTTTAAGAATCTGTTTCAGAAGGTGATCAGTAGATTCTTTTTATTTATATTTTACCCTCTGGATCTAAGATATTAAAAGGGTTTTCTTTGACAATTTCTGAAACATGATGCCTAGACTCTATTTTTTTGATCCTGGCTTTCAAGTAGTCCAATAATTCTTAATATACCTCTCTTTGATCTATTTTCCAGATAAGTTGTTTGTTTGTGTGTTTGTTTTTTAATGAAGCATTTCATAATTTCTTCAATGTTCATTCCTTTGAATTTATTTTATTTTTTCTTGTTATCTCATGGAGTCATTAGCTTCCACTAGCCTACTTTCCCACAGTTATCTTTTGTATCTCTTTCTTTCCATTTGACCAGTTCTGCTTTTTAAGGAAAATATTTTTCTTAGAGCTAGTTTTTGTACTTCTTATTTTTCATTTGGTCCATTTTACTCTTTAGTTATTTGCCTCAGCAAATTGTTGTGCCTCTTCTTTAATTAAGTCAATTCTATTTTTTTCAGGTTTAATTTTCTTAAGAATTTCTTGTGCCAAATATCAAATTTCTAATTTTTTTTCATGGCATTTTGGATGACTCTCTTTTCTTTTTTAGATAAATTAATTTATTTTTATTTTTCAACATTCATTTCCACAAGATTTTGAGTTATAAATTTATCCCCTTCTCTCCCCTCTCCCCCAACCAAAGTTGATGTTCATTCTGATTACCCCTTTTCCCAGTCTTCCCTCCCTTCTATCACACCCTCCCCTTATGCCCTTCCCCTTATATTTTTTTAGTGCAAGATAGATTTCTACACCCCATTGTCTGTATATCTTATTTCCCAGTTGCATGTTAAAACAATTTTTAACATTTGTTTTTAAAACTTTGAGTTCCAAATTCTCTCTCTTCTTCCCTCCCCTCCCACCCTCATTCAGAAGGCAAGCAATTCAATATAGATTATATATGGGTCATTATGCAAAACACTTCCATAATAGACAGGTTGTGAAAGATTAAGTATATTTCCATCCATCTTATCCTGCCCCTAATTTATTGTGTTTTCTCCTTTGACCCAGTCCCATTACAGAAATGTTTCCTTCTGACTACCACACTCCAATCCGCTTTCTGTTCTATTATCTCCCTCTTAACCCTTTTCCCCCTGCTATCTTTTAGGGTGGAATACCCAACTGAGTGTGCATGTTATCCTCTACTTAAACTAAACCAGATGAGAGAAATGTTCACTCATTTCCTTTCACCTCCTCTCTCTTCGCTTACATTGTAACACTGTTTCTTGCCTCTTTTATGTGAGATAATTTGCTCCATTCTACCTCTCCATTTCTCCTTCTCCCAATATATTCCTGTCTCACTCCTTAATTTTATTTTTGAAATATCATCTCTTCATATTCAACTCATGCTGTGCTCTCTCTCTCTCTCTCTCTCTCTCTCTCTCTATATATATATATATATATATATACATACACACACATACATACATATATGTGTGCATATGTATGTATGTATATTCCTTTTAACTACCCTAATACTGAGAAAGGTTTCATAAGTTAAAAATTTCATCTTTCCATGTAGGAATTTAGAGTTCAACTTTAACAAGTCCCTTTTGACTTCCCTTTCCTGTTTACCTTTTCATGCTTCTCTTGGTTCTTGTATTTGAAAGTCAAATTTTCTATTCGCCTCTGGTCTTTTCATCAAGAATGCTTGAAAGTTCTCTACTTCATTGAATATCCATTTTTTCTCTTGAAGGATTATACTCAGTTTTGCTGGGCAAGTGATTCTTGGTTTTAATCCTAGCTCCGTTGAGCTCTGGAATATAATATTCCAAGCCCTTCAGTCCCTTAACTGCTAGATCTTGGGTTATTCTGATTGTGTTTTAACAATCCTTGGAATGTTTATTTCTGGCTGTTTGCAATATTTTCTCCCTGACCTGAGAATGCTGGAATTTGTCTACAATATTCTTGGGTGTTTTCCTTTTTGGATCTTTTTCAAGATTAAATTAGTTTCTATTTTACCCTCTGGTTCTAGAATATCATGGCAGTTTTCTTTGATAATTTCTTGAAAGATGGTGTTCTTTTTTTTTTTTTTTTGGTCATGGCTTTCAGAGGGTGCAATAATTTTTAAATTCTTTCTCTTGGATCTATTTTTCCAGGTCAGTGGTTTTTCCAATAATATATTTCTAATTGTCTTCTATTTTTTTGTTTCTTTTGGTTCCATTTTATAATTTCTTGATTTCTCATGAAGTTGTTGGCTTCCATTTGTTCCCTTGTAATTTTTAAAGAATTATTTTCTTCAGTGAGCTATTGGACCTCCTTTTCCTTTTGCCCAATCTTGCTTTCTAAGACATTTGTCTCGTTATTGGATTTGTGGACCTTTTTTTGCCATTTGTTTTAGTCTATTTTTAAGTCGTTATTTTCTTCAGTATTTTTGGGGTCTCCTTTGGCAAACTGTTGACTCTTTTTTCCTTGATATTCTTGAATAGGGCTCATTTCTTTTCTGAAATTTTTCTCTACTTGTCTTACCTGATTTTCAAAATCCATTTAGAACTCTTCCCTGGCCTACCCCCAAATCATATTTTTCTTGGCGGCTTTGTCTGTAGGATCTTTGACTTTGTTGTCTTCTTCTGGTTGTCTGTTTTGATCTTCTTTGTCACCAATGTGAGGTTTTGTAGTCTGAGATTTTTATCCTGTTTGCTCTTTTTCCTAGCCAATTACTTGAGTTTTGAACTTTTTGTCAAGGTAGGAATGTGCTTCCAGAGGGGATAGTGCTCTATCCCCAACCCCAACACAGCACCAACCCAAGCAAACTAGTACCAGGCCTTTGGAGTTACTGAATCAGCAGCAGTTTCAGTGCTAGTGGTGACAGCAGTGGTGGCAGCAGTGGTGGCAGGGGCAGTGGAAGTAGCTGCTTTCAGAGCTCTCAACCAAAGATGGTAAAGGGATTGAACAACTGGTCAGAAGGAAATTACAGGGGTCTCTTTGCTGGCATTGATGCAGGACTTTTTTACTTGGATCTAGTTCACAGTCCTCAGTGGCAATTCTGGGACAAAGAGGAGCACTGGCATAGGAGAGCTTGTGGCAGCACTGAAGAGGGAACCTTCCTCACAGTTCCGGGGTGGAAAAGAATGCTTGTGGTCACTCACAGACCAGATCACAGGCCAGGAGAGGACTAAATACCTCTGCTTAGATCATACTACCTTGAAAGAACCAAAAACTTAAAGGTACCTTTAAATATCTCTGAAGATAGCTGCACAACACCCCTGAAGCTTGGGACAGTACGCCATCCACCCCAGAAGCAGAACCCTACTTTAACAAAGTGTTAAAAGCCAAGTAACAGCCTAGGGAAATGAGCAAATGGGAAAAATTCTGACTATAGAATCTTACTTTCATAACAAGGAAGATCAAAACATACACTCAGAAGAAAACAACAAAGTCAAAGCTCCTATATCCAAAGCCACCAGGAAAAAATGGTAATTGGTCTCAGGCCATGAAAGAGATTAGAAAGCATTTTGGAAATCAAGTAAGAGAGGCAGAGGAAAAATTGGAAAGAGAAATAAGAACGATGCAAGAAAATCATGAAAAATTGATGGACTTCCCCTTCTGGGAGTGAAGATGGTGGAGTAAGAAGTAGGTGTCTCTCACCCTTCCTTATTGACCTCTGAAAGTTCAGAAAATATCATCACAGGAAAAACCTTCAAATACCTGAGCCAGCAGAAAGACAGGATACAACAGTCTTGTAGGCCAGGAAGCTTAGGAACTAATGGGAAATGCCCATCTCACTGGGGGAGAGAGAACTGCACAGGACAGGAGGCATTGCAGCAGGCCAGCAGCAAGCTCCATCTCTGCAAACCAGGGGGAGATCCTGAGCCCCAGGGTGGTGGACCAGGCAAGTGGCAACATGAGGACCCACCCCACATCCCTCGCAAGTGCCTCAGCACAGACAGGGGAATCAGCAGATAGCAGCTCAGGAAACTACCATGTGTGCCAGTATTCTCCAGCAGTCAAATCTCCCAGTACTTCAGCACAACTCCAGGAAGCAAAACTCCTGTAGGCACAGCTCCAGGCAGCAGACAGAGATCCTACAGCATCCAAACATGCAAGCGCAAAGTCCAGATGAGCAGAAGTCAGTGCAAGGCTTAGGTGAGCAGGTGTCCCCAAGAGTCCAGACTCCCAACCTCACCCCAAGAGCTCCACTGTTGCTGACCCCAGCTCAGCACTAGGTAAGCTGCCAGACCTCTACAGCATCCAACTGCCAGAAACTGAAGCCCCATGACTCAAAGCCAGTGGCAAGGTCCTGGGCACCCAGTGCAGGAAGCTTGGGTCAGTGACCCTGTGCTCTAGTAGGAGAGTTCAGTTCTAAATGCCAGGAATTAGGCAAACACCATGAGTGAGAAGCAGAAACAGATAATGACCATACATTCTTAGTATGGGAACATGGAAGATCAAAACACAAATTTAGAAAAGGTCAACATTGTAAATATAATCACGACTGAAACCTCAAAGGGGAATAGGAACTGGTCCCAAGCCCAAAAAGTCTTTTGGAAGAGCTCAAGAAGGATTTTAAATGTCAAATAAGAGAGGTAGAAGAAAAATTGAGAAATGAAATGATAGATATGCAAGAGATAGTCAAGAGCTTGGAAAAGGAAGGACAGAAATTGACTGTAGAAAATAATTCCTTAAAAAGGAGAATTGGCCAAATGGAAAAGGAGGCACAAAAACTCATTGAAGAAAAGAACTCCTTAAAAAGTGAAATGGGCCAAATGGAAAAGGAGACATAAAATCTAATAAAATAAAACAATTCCTTCAAAAATTAGAATTAGGCAAATGAAATCTAATAACTCTGTGAGAAATTAAGAATGAGTTAAATGAAACAAAATAATTAAAAAATAGAATAAAACATAAAATATTCCTTGGTAAAAACAACTGATCTGAAAAATTGATCAAAGATAGAAAATTTAAAAATCATTGTTCTACCTGAAAATCATCATAAAAAAAGACCCTGGAAAGCCTCTTTCAGGAAATCATAAAGGAAAATTGTCAAAAGGTCCTAGAATGAGAGGGTAAAATAGTCATGAAAAGAATGGCACCTTCTGAAAGAGATCACAAATTGAAAACTCCAAAGGAATATAGTAGCCAAATTCCAAAATTACCAGATCAAAGAAAAAAAATACTGCAAGCAGCCAAGAAGAAGCAACTTAAATGTCATGTAACCATAGTCAGGATTATGTAAGACCTTTCACTTTCTACATTTAAAGATCAGAGGGCATAGAATACAATATTCCATAAGGCAAAAGAGTTTGGATTGCAATGAAGTATCAACTACATAGCACAATTGAACATAATCTTCCAGGGGAGGGGATGGATATTTAACAAAATATGGGAGTTCCAAACCTTTGTGATGAAAATACTAGAACTCAACTTAAAATTTGGTCTTCAAAAAAAGACTCAAGAGAGACATAAAAAGGTAAACAGGAAAGAAAACAACAACAATGTGTTATTAATAAGGGCAAATTATTTACATAGCTGTAAGGAAAGATGACACTTGTAACCCTGTTATTCCACCATTTAAAAAGGGATATAGATAGACAGAGGGCATGGATATAAGTTGACTTTGATGTGATGATAAAAAATTTAATTAAGTGGTGAAAAGGAATTGTACTGGGACAAGAGAAAAGGAAGACGCAGACAAGGGTAAATTGCATTACATGAGAATGCACAAAAAAAACCTATTTCATTAGAGGGAAAGAAGGGAGGGAGATAAAAATTGTTTGAACCTTACTCTCATCATATTTGTATTAAAGAGGGAATAATGTACTTAGGTGTAGAAATCTGACTTACCCTTTAGGAAATAGAAAGGGAAAAGGGTGTGGATAGAAAGGAGGGAAGAAATAATAAGGATAAAAGGAAGATAAGGGAGGGGAGTAATAGAATGGAGGGCAGGCTGAAGGAGGCAATAGTTGAAAGTAAAACTCTAATGAGGAGGGAGAAGGAGAAAGGAGAGAGAAAAGCATAAATGGGAAAAAAATAAGATAGAAGACAGAGATAGTAATCATACCTTTGAATGTGAATGGGATGAACTCTCCCATAAAACAGAAGCCTATAGTAGAGTGGATTAAGAACCAAAATCTTGCACTATGTAGTTTACAAGAAACACATTTGAAGCAGAATAAGGGTAAAAGGCTGGAGCAGAATATTTTATCTTTCAAATAAATAAAAAAAAGGTTAGCAATCTTAATCTCAGACAAAGCAAAAGGAAAAATAGACATAATTAAAATGGATAAGGAAGCAAACTACATTCTGCTAAAAGGTATAGTAGACAATAAAGTAATATCAATACTAAACACATATGCACTGGGTGGTATAGCATCCAAATTCTTAGAGAAGTCACGGGAGTTACAGAAAGAAATAGATAACAAAACTATACAAAACCTCACCATCTCAGAACTAGAAAAATATAAACACAAAATAAACAAGAAAGAAGTTAAGGAAGTGAAAGTTATAAAAGTTATATATGATAGACCCCTGGAATAATTGAAGGAGGATAGAAAGGAATACACCTCAGTGGTACATGGCACCTACTCGAAAACTGACTATGTCTTAGGGCATGAAAACTTCAAAATCCATTGCAGAAATGCAGAAATATTAATTGTTTCATTTTCATTTCATGATGCAAAAAAATCACATACAATAAAGGGCCATGGAAAGATAAAATAAAAACTAAAACTGAACTAAAACTAAAATTAAAATTAAAAATTAATTAGAAACTAAATAATCCAATCCTAAAGAATGAATGGGTCAAACAGCATGTCAAAGAAACAATCAATAACTTGATCCAAGGGAATGCAGGTAAGTGCATCAAAAGCAGCTCTCTGGGCAAGTTTTATATCTCTAAATGTATACAAAAACAAAATAGAGAAAGAAGGGATCAATTAATTGGACATGCAACTAAAAAAGCTACAAAAAGAACAAATTAAAAATCCCCAACTAAATACCAAATTAAAAATTCTGAAAACCAAAGGAGAGATTAATATATGTGTATATATATATATATATATATATATATATGTAGATGCACACACACACATATATATACATGTATACATACACATGCATATTACATATATATATTATACATATATATTATATAGACAAGGGGCACAGGGTGAGTTGAATATAAAGGGATGATATTTTAAAAAGTAAAATAATATTAATGGGAGAGAGAGGGAGAAAGGGAGAGACAGAATGGGGTAACTTATCTCGCATAAAAGTGGCAAGAACAAGCCGTTCTGTTGGGTGGGTAGAGGGCATAGACAAGGGGGAATGAGTGAATCTTGCTCTCATCAGATTTGACCTGAGGAGGAAATAATATACACATTCAATTGGGTATTTTATCCAACAGGAAAGAAGGAGGAAGGAGATTAAAAAGGGGGGGGAAGACAGAAGGGAGGGCAGATATGGGGAGGAGGCAATCAAAAGCAAACACTTTTGAAAAGGCACAGGGTCAAGGGAGAAAATTGGATAAATGGGGATAGGACAGGAAGGAGCAAAATATTGTTAGTCTTTTACAACATGAATATTTTGGAAGAGTTTTGCATAATGATGCACATGTGGCCTATGTTGAATTGCTTTCCATCTTAAGGAGGGTGGGTGGGGAGGGAAGAGGGGAGAGAATTTGGAACTCAAAGTTTTAAAAGCAGATGTTCAAAAAAAAGTTTTTGTATGCAACTAGGAGATAAGATATGCAGACAATGGGGCATAGAAATCTATCTTGCCCTACAAGAAAGTATGGGAAAAGGGTATGGGGGGAGTGGGGTAACAGAAGTGAGGCCTGACTGGGGAACAGGGCAATCAGATTATATGCCATCTTGGAGTGGTGGGAGGGTAGAAATGGGGAGAAGATTTGTAATTCAAACTTTTGTGAAAAATCAATGCTGAAAACTAAAAATCTTAAATAAATAAATGATGATTTAAAAAAAAAGAAAAAAAATTCTTATACCAGGTGCAAGATTTAGGTAAGGATAGAAACAACAAATAATATATAAACTGAAATATTCTGAAGTTTCAAAAATGGAGAATCAAATTTTAGTGATTGTGCTAAGTTATATTAAGTAAGAATTATCTGGGAACTTCTAGATTTGAATCAGAGAAACAGAGCTCCCTTTTTGAACTGTCCTAAGAATTACACCTATTGTTGAAGAAAGGATATCTAGGTATCAGATAACTATATCACACATCTGGTATTCGAAATAAAAATGCTGCTTAGATGGACATTGGAATAAATAACTAGCAAACAAGAAACTTAATGTTGGTTTACATTGTTAATAATAATTGCATTACTTTGTACGGTTCTTGTTTAAGTTTTCTTGGTTATCTAATATGTAAATGCAAACATGTGACCAGTAAATTCTAAGTGGTTTGGTATGTACCTGACAATGTAATCATACAATTTTGTGAATTGTGAAAAAAACTTTATTGTATTTGTTTAAACTCAACCCTGTGTGGCTGGAATACCGAACCATTTATTGCGATATTTGAACTTAGCCCTGCAGGGCTGGGAAACTGAAGCATTTCTATGTGCCTTTGCTCAAGGACTTATATTGTGCTGTTTTTCTCTCAATTATCAAATCATACGTTTTCTGGGAGCCACTGTTAGGTCTGTTGCATGTAAAAATTGCCCGTGCTCCCAACTGGACATCTGAGCCCATAGGAGAACTTGCCCTCTGGTTTCCAAGGGGCCTGAAAAAGATGACATCAGATGTAGACAGATTTACCAAGAGTTCGGAGCAGGCCTGCTCGAAGCAAAGCTCCCTCCCCACCTTAAGTATCTCCCCTGGGGTCGCCGGCTTACTCAGATCCCTCCTTCATTTTGCTGCTGGGTTGCTTACTGCACTTGCTCTCCTCTTTTATTTTGAGGAAGTATAACAGTTATTTATACACCAGAGAATCCAATCCCAAGACCAGTAACACCAACTTGATACAGCCATAATTATAGTCCACAACCAGTAAGCCCACCTCAATGTGGCAACAAGGAAAATATAAGACAGTATTATATCGAGGAACCATGTCATCCTGTAACCTGACCCCCCTCACCCCCAGGGCCTTCCTGTAAACTCTTTGCTCAGCCCTCTCTTCTGCAGCTCTGTCAATGCTTGCTCTCTCAATGTCTGCTCTTCAGTGCTCTCTTGATGTTTGATGCCTCAATGTCTTCTTTTTTATTTTTAGTTTACAATGCTCAATTCCACATGATTTTGAGTTCCAGGTTTTCTTCCCACCCTCCCTCCCCTCCCTCCCCAAGATGGCATGGAATCCAAACACATCTTCTACATATAATTTCACGTTGAACATATTTACACAACAATCAAGTTGTAAAGAAGTATTATGGCAAATGGAATGAATCGGGAGAAAGAAGAAACAAAACAAAAAGAAAAACAAACAAAAGAGAAAAAAAAGGGGAAAAAGGAGAGCAAACAGTGTGCCTCAATCTGCACTCATACTTCATAGTTCTTTCTCTGGATGTAAATAGCTCTCTCCATCATGAGTCCTTTGGAGTTGTCTTTGCCCCTTGTATGGCTGAGAAGAACAAATTCTATCAAGGTTAGTCATCACAGAATCCATAGATCTGTGGTTGTGTATAATGTTCTCCTGGTTCTACGCTGCTCACCCAGCATTATATCATGTAGGTTTTTCCAAGTTATTATGAAGTCCATTTCTTCCCCATTTCTTATTGTACAATAGTATTCCATTACCTTAATATACCATAACCTGTTCAGCCATTCCCCAATTGATGGGCATCCCCTTGATGTCCAATTCTTTGCTACTACAAAAGGAATCACTATAAATATTTTTGTATATATGGGTCCTTTTTCCACTTGTGTGATCACTTTGGGATACAACCCTAGAAGTGGTATTGCTGGTTCAATATAGCCCTTTTTTATAGCCCTTTGGGCATAGTTCCAAATTACTTTCCAAAATGGCTGGATCAGTTCTCAACTCCACCAGCAATGTAACAATGTTCCAATTTTCCCATGTCCTCTCCAGCATTTATCATTTTCCTGTTTTGTCATTTTAGCCAATCTGGAAGGAGAGATGTGGCACCTAAGAGTTGTTTTGATTTGCATTTCTCTAATCAGTAGTGATTTTGAGCATTTTTTCATATGCCTATAGATATCTTTAATTTCTTCCTCTGAAAACTGGCTGTTCATATCCTTCGACCATTTCTCAATTGGGGAATGACTTGTATTCCTATAAATCTGGCTCAGTTCCCTGTATATTCTAGAGATGAGGACTTTATCAGAGACACTAGTTGTAAAGATTTTCTCCCAATTTTCTGCTTCCCTCCTAATCTTTGTTCCTTTGGCTCTTTTATACAAAAATTTTTCAATTTAACATAATTAAAATTATACATTTTGCATTTTGTAATGCTCTCTATCACTTGTCATGTCATGAATTCTTCTCTTTTCCATAAATCTGATAGGTAAATTATTCCTTGTTCTCCCAAATTGCATATAGTATCAGGCTTTATTCCTAAATCATGAACCCATTTTGACTTTATTTTGGTATATAGTGTAAGATATTGGTCCATGCCAGGTTTCTGACCTACCATTTACCAATTTTCCTGGCAGTTTTTGTGAAGTAGTGAATTCTTAGCCCAGAAGCTGGGTTCTTTTGGTTTATCAAAGAGTAGATTGCTATAGTTGTTGACTACTGTGTTTTGCGTACCCATCCTATTCCACTGACCCATGGCTCTGTTTCTTAGCCAGAATCAGTTTTGATGACTGCTTCTTTATAGTATAATTGTAATTTATAGTATAATTTAATATCTGGTATAGCTAGGCCATCTTACCTGGCATTTCTTTTCATTAATACCCCAATATTCTAGACCTGTTGTTCTTCCAGATGAATTTTGGTATTATGTTATCCAGCTCTGTAAAATAATTTTTGGTAGCTGAATTGGTATTGTACTGAATAAATGAATTAATTTAGGTAAAATTGTCATTTTAATTATATTAGTTCAGCCTAACCATGTGTTCCAACAATCCAGCTAGCAGTTGTTCTGGGGGTGAAAGACCAACACAACCCTAACAAGAACACTACCAGCATGCTGCAAAAGCACAGGTTCTTTTGATCTGCTTAACTAAGGAAAGCTATGTGAAGGGGTTGACAAGCTTACTTTAATTCAGCATACAAATATCATTCACTTAGTTCAGGGGAAAAAACCAGCACCCTAAACTTCAGTACAAATACAAACAAAGTACAAACATCAACAGACAGACCTTGTCTGATTCAAATCCCAATACATAGTTACCAGAGTTTAACAAAGTCTCAGCATTCGGGTTACAAGCTGGAGGGCCCTTAGCTACAGCTGCCTGGAGTCTCCGCATCAACACCATGAGAGAGCCCTGTGCAAATGGCTCTGTCCTCTTTTCTTATAGAGCTTCAGATGTCATCAACCATCATCTGAATGACCAGAACTTAGGCTGCTATGATTGGCTCTTGAGTTAGCCCCTCCCCTTAGGACCCTGGTGGGTTCACATCCACATAGGTTAGGTTAACACCCAATAGGGGTTAGAGCCTGGGGCTTAGCACTTAGTAAGACTCAAGAGGGCATGGCTCTGGAGTTAGCACCTCTCCTTAGCCAGCCACACCTTGGGCCCCACCCCAGTCACCAATCCACACCCACATAGGTTCCACACCTAATAGGGGTTTGGGCCTGGGGCTTAGCACCAAGTAAGGCTCAATGAAATACACTGAATTACTCAAAGGAAACAAAGGCCAAACTCTTCAAGGGCACTTGGTCGAACTAAGTGTTCAGAGCCCATTTTGCTTACCAACACACCATGAGCAACTGATATTTTCCCATTTATTTAGATCTGACTTTATCACATGAAAAGCATTTCATAATTCTGTTCATATAAGCCCTGGGTTTTTCTTGGCACATAGACACCCAAATATTTTATAGTATCTACATTAACTTTGAATGAAATTTCTCTTTATATCTCTTGCTGTTGTGCTTTTTTGGTAATGTATATATATGTTTTTGACAGTCTGTCAAGTTTTATTGTATAAGCCAAATAGAAGGGTACTATGTACAGAGGAGATAGGGAAGGATCATTTCTTAGTCTCCTCCTCCTTGGACAAAGTCTTGATGATCTCCTCTTTCTTAGCCTGCAGACGCTCTTCCCGACGCTTTCGTGCCTCCTTAGTCTTGGACCGGTGAGCTTCAGCCTGGTCAGCCAAGAGCTTCTTCTGGGCCTTGTCTACATGCATTTTATGAATATGCTCCATGAGGATCTGCTTATTCTTGAACACATTTCCCTTCATCTCCAAGTACAGGCTATGGTACATGTGGTGGTCAATCTTTTTGGATTCTCAGTATCTTTGGAGCAGATGGCGCAGAATTCGCATTCCCCTCATCCATGTCACCTTCTCAGGCATATGAGCATTGGCAGTACCCTTTCTCTTACCAATACCCATGTGCCTGCCCTTCCATTGAGCCAGAGTATTTTTCCAGCATCTAGCACAGTAACGGGCTTCCGGATGATCAGACCATCTTTAATCAGCTTCCGGATCTGCTGACCGGAATTAACGTTGGCAATTTCATTGGTCTCATTGGGGTCAAGCCATACCTTCTTCTTTCCACATCAAAGAACACTAGAGGCAAGCCTCTTCTGAAGCCTGAGCATACTCATGGCTGCAGCTGCAGTGTGGAAAAGGAAAAGAGAGAGCTTGGTAATGTAGGTTTTATGTAGGTTTATTGGATAACCTGCAACTTTGCTAAAGTTGTTTATTATTTCAAGTAGTTTTTTTTACTTGATTCTCTAGGATTCTCTAAGTAAATCATGATATCATGTGCAAAAAGTGATAAATTAGTTTCTTCTTTGTCTATTCTAATTCCTTCAGTTTCTTTTTCTTCTCTTATTGCCACAGCTAATGTTTCTAGTATTAAATTTAATAGTAGGTGTCAAAATGGACGTCCTTGTTTTACCACTGATCTTTTTGGGCATGCCTCTAGCTTATCCTGATCACAAATAATGTTTGTTGATGGTTTTAGATAGATGCTATTTATAATTTAGAGGAAGGCTTCATTTATTCCTATGCTTTTTAGGGTTTTAATACTAGTGGGTTTTGTGTTTTGTCAAAGGCTTTTTCTGTATCTGTTGAGATGATTGTATGATTTCTGCTAGTTTTGTTGTTAATAAGATCAATTATGCTGATAGTTTTCCTAATATTGAACCAGCATGGCATTCCTGGAGTAAATCCCACATGGTCATAATGTATTATTCTCATGATAGGTTTCTGCAATCTTTTTGATAATATTTTATTTAAAATTTTTGCATCAATATTCATTAGGGAAATTGATCTATAATTTTCTTTCTCTGTTTTGACTCTTCTTGGTTTGGGTATTAGTACCATATTTTTGTCATAAAAAGAATTTTGTAGGACTCTTTCTTCACTTATTTTCCCAAATAGTCTATAAAATATAGGAATTAATTTTTCTTCAAATGTTTGATAAAATTCACATGTAAAACTGTCTGGTATTGGAAATTTTTCCTAGGGAGTTCATTGATGGCTTGCTCAATTTCTTTTTCTGAGATGGGGTTATTTAGCTATTTTACTTCCTCTTCTGTTAATCTGGGCAATTTATAATTTTATAGATATTCATTGATATCCCTAAGGTTGTCAAATTTATGGGCACAAAATTGGGGAAAATAATTCCTGATTATTGTTTTAATTTCCTCTTCTTTGGAGGTGAATTCACCCTTTTCATTTTTGATATTGGTAATTTGATTTTCTTCTTTCTTATTTTTAATCAAATTGCCCAAAGCTTTATCAATTTTATTCATTTTTCATAAAATCAGCTCTTGGTTTCATTTATTAATTCAATAGTTTTCTTGATGTCAATTTTATTAATCTCTCCTTTCATTTTCAGTTTTTCTAATTTGGTATTTAATTGGGGATTTTCAATTTGTTCTTTTTCTAGCTTTTTCAGTTGCATGCCCAATTCATTGATTTTCTTTTTCTCTTTTTTATTCATGGAAGTATTTAGAGATATAAAACTTCCCCTAAGATCTGCTTTTTCTTCATCCCATAAGTTTCAGTATGTTGTCTCATTATTGTCATTCTCTTGTATGAAGTTATCAATTGTTTCTATGATTTGGTCTTTTGCCCACTTATTCTTTAGAATTAGATTATTTGGTTTACAATTAATTTTTAGCTTATTTTTCCCCTGGTTCTTTATTACAAATAATTTTTTTTTGCTTTTTTTAAAATTTATTTTTATTTTTAGTTTACAACAGACGGTTCTACATAATTTTGAGCTCCAGATTTTTTTCCCCTCCCTCCCCCCTCCCTCCCCAAGATGGCATGGGATCTCATATAACTACCATGAATGACTTCGCATTGAATTAATTTATACACTAGTCAAGTTGTGGAGAAGAATTACGACCAATGGAATGAATAATGAGAAAGAAGAAACAGAACAAAAAAAATGCACAAAAACCAACCCAAAAACAAAAACAAAAGAGAAGAGAAAAAGGTGAGCATGAAGTGTGCCTCAATCTGCCCAAATTACAAATAATTTTTATTGCATCATGATCTGAAAAGTATGCTTTGACTACTTCTGCCTTTCTTTACTGGATTGTGAGTTTTTATGCCCTAGTACATGGTCAATTTTTGAGTATGTGCTGTTTACCTCTGAGAAGAAAGTATATTCCTTTTTATCCCCATTCAGTTTTCTTCAGAGGTCTATCATATGTGCCTTTTCTAAAATTCTGTTCACCTTCTTGACTTCTTTCTTATTTGATTTGTGGTTATATTTATCAAGTTCAGAGAGGGGGACATGGGGGTCTCCCATTATTATGGTTTTGCTATTTCTTCCTTTAATTCCCTTAAACTCTCATCTATGAATTTGCATGCCATAGCAATTGGGGCATATATGTTAAACAATGATATTGCTTCTTTGTTTATGGTGCCTTTTAGAAGGATATAGAGTCCTTCCTTTTCTTTTTCAATTAGATCTATGTTTGCTTTTGCTTTGTCTGAGATTAAGATTGACACCTCTGTTTTTTTACTTTAGCTGAAGTACTATATATTCTACTCCAGCCTTTTACCTGTACCCTATGTGTATCCCCCTGTTTCATATGTGTTTATTTTAAACAGCATGTTGTAGGATTATTATTTTTAATCCATTCTCCTATCCATTTCCATTTTATGGCAGAATTCATCCCATTCACATTCACAGTTATGATTAATATCTGTGCCTTTTTCTCCATCTTATTTCCCCCCATTTATGATTTTATTTCTTCTTTTCTCCTTCCACTCCTCAACAAAGTTTTGCTTTTGACCACCACCTTCCTCAGTTTACCCTCCCTCTTGATTCCCCTCCCTTATCTTCCCATTTTCCACTTGCTACTTCTTCCCTCCCTTTTGACCATCCCCTCCCTTTTTCCCCCCTTTTCCCTCCTACGTCCTGTAGGACAGGTTAAATTTCTATACTTATCAGGGTATGTTATTCCCTTCTTGAGCCATATCTGATGAGAGTAAAGCTCAGATACTCTTTTTCTCACTCCCTTCTTTCCCTCTGCTAAAATATGTTTTCGTGCCTCTTCATGGGATGTAATTTACCCTTTTCTACTACCTCTTTACCTCTTCTCCCAGAACTCTGCCTTTATATCTCTTAATTATATTTTTATCATTTTATGTGTTATTTTATACTGACATCCACAGTCTATGAATATCCCTTTCAATTGTCATAAGAAGTATACTATTCTCAAGATTAATATATTTATATATACATATGTATATATATATATATATATATATATATAGAGAGAGAGAGAGAGAGAGAGAGAGAGAGAGAGAGAGAAAGAGAGAGAGAGAGAGAGAGAGAGAGAGAGAGAGAGAGAGAGAGAGATATCAAACATATATAAAACAAAGTAATCCTATATAAGGATGCAATTAATTAGTCTTATTGTAACTAGGGTCTTTTTCCGCATTTACCTTTTTATGTCTGTCTTTCATTTTGCATATGGAGATAAAATTTTCCATTTAGCTCTGGCCTTTTCATCAGGAATGCCTGGAATTCCCTAAGCTAATTGAATGTTTATCTCCTTGCCCGGAAAATTATGCTCAGTTTTGCTGGGCAGTTGATCTTTTGTTGTAGTTCAAGCTTCTTTGCCTTTCGGAATATCATATTCCAATTTTTCCTGTCATTTAAGGTAGAAGCTGAAAGATCCTGAGTGATCTGGATTGTATTTCTGTGATATTCGAATTGTTTCTTTCTAACTTCTTGCAATATTTTCTCCTTGACCTGGTAGTTTTGGATCTTTTTTCCGGGGGTGAACGATAGATTCTTTCAATGACAAGTTTACCTCTGGGAAATTTTCTTTAAGGATTTCATAGAAGATACTGTCCAGTCTGTTTTTTTCATCACAGATTTAAGGTAGACCAATAATTCTTAGATTGTCTCTCCTGCATCTTTTTTCCAGTTTGCTTGTTTTTCCAGGCAGATATTTCATGTTTTCTTCTATTTTTTCATTTTTTAGATTTTGTTTGACTGATTCTTGGTGTCTCATAGAGTCATTAGCTTCTATGTGTCCAATTCTAATTTTTGTTGTGTTGTTTTCTTCATTTGTCTTCTCTATTTCCTTTTCCATTTGGTTAATTTTACTTTTCAATGAGACATTTTCTCATTTATGTTCTGATTTTCCTTAACCAATTCCCTGACTTTACCTTTCAAAGATTTGTTTTCCTCAATGAATTTTTTTCCATTTTTCCATTTTTTCTTTTACCTCCCTAATTTGTTTTTTAAAGTCCTCCTTGAGTTCTTCCAGGAATGGTTTTTGGTCTGGAGGCCAGTTCCCTTTCCCTTTTGAGGTTTCAGATGTGGGTGTAGTGTCCATGCTGTCCTCTTTTGAATTGATATCTTGGTCTTCCCTTTCTCCGTAATATGAGTCAATTGTCTTTGAAAACTTTTTACAATTTTGTTTTTCATGGTGTTCTTTTTCGCTCCTGGTTTCTGAGGGGGATCTATGTTTCTGAGACTCAGGGGGCTCTGTCCCATGTTTCTTGTGTTGGGATCTAGCTTTATGTGTTATGGCCTCTGGTTTCCTGAGGTGTGGGGGAGGGGTGGTCTGCCTGGTGGGAGTCTCCTCTTCCCCAGGACTGCTCTACAGAAGGGGTGGTCTCAGGACGTGTCTGTGTTGGTGTCTGCCATTTCCCCTGGCTGTGCAAAGCCAGTTCTGGGGTCCTGGCATTGATGTTAGTTAGCTCCACCCCCCGGGGCTCAGATACTGTCATTGTTCTGCTGAGGTGAGGGCTGCTGGGACACCTCTTTTCCTGCACTAGTCTCCTTGTGCAGGAAGACAGGGGCTCCCCCACTTCTCTTGCTACCAAAGTCCCACTTCTGGCTACTCTGTTTCTCCTGAGGTTTTATTCTCTGGGTTTATTCAAGGGAGTGTTATGAGCCATTTTACTTGCACATCCTGGCTACTGGGAGTCCAAGAAGGCAAACCTTTATACTGTGGATTGGAGGCCTCTGGGTTAGCTGTTCCCACAGCTGTACACTCTGTGCTCTGACAGACTCCCATCCTGGGCTGGGAGCCCTGGGGCTGGAATTGCTGCCATAGCCTATACTTCTACCCTGGGCCTGTTCCTGCTCTGGCTTGTTGGATTTCTCTGCTGTTCCCCATTTTTTTTTGGTCTTGTGCCCTTGTGTTTACCTGGGGTTGGAGGCCTCAGGGCTAGCTGCTTCTGTAGCAGCAGCCTCTGTGCTCTGACAGACTCCCATTCTGGGCTACTTTCTTTCCTCTGACTAGGGCTGACTTTGGCCCACAAATGTTCCATCACCTTAGCAAACAAAATAATGCTGTCCATGGTTGTTTTCCCTTATCTGAGGGGCCCACTCCAGATACAGAGAATAACTCTTCTCCCTGGTCAACAAAGGAAGGATTTCTTGAACTTCCTTTCTCATTCCCTGAAGAAGAGTAAGTTTCCTCCCACACCTTTTTTGGTCTACAGGTGCCGCTTTCACAAACCTTTGACCAAAAGGAGGAAATGACAATCCTTTCAGATTATTTGGACCCCAATAATATCCAAAACATCCAAACTGCTTTTGCTCTGTTCTAAAAATGCCCCTTTCTGGTGGCAGCAACTTCAAAGACCAGATAAGATTTACAAAGGTTATGTTTTCTGTTGGTGACAGGCTGTCTGCAACCAGAACAGTGGGATTTCTCTTATCTTGATATTCTAGGGACATTCACATCTTGTGATCACAGTCTCTAAGTGACACTCCCCTGTCCATTGTCTTGTTCAACTAAGAACTTCCTTTCCTATGATAAGGAGACCATAAGATTGGGTAACAGAGACATGCTGAGTTGGGACAAAAAATGTATTTAAACCTTCTCATTCCTTTTTTCAGACAGTCAAAACTTAAGCTCTGGTTCCTTGTATGTAAAAGTAAGCTAACTCCACTAGCTTTAAAGGAATAAACATCAATAATTTACATATCACCTAGCTTGTTTGCCTCCTTTAACCAAACTTTTAGGTTGACACTTTACATTAACATTGGTGTCTTTAGCCCATTACCATTTCCTCTTAATTTGGAAAATTTCTGAGTTTTTTTTTTTAAATAATCTTTGAGACCTTCACAACTCTCTTAGTGTGACTTCTCCTTCCAAAACATTAGGCTACTGATATTGAAATCATTTCTTTGAATCCTTTTAAATCCACTCTCTGTCAGACTACATACAATTTTCTTTTACCATCATAAAGTCAATGGGGGTCACTTCTCCCCTTGTTTCCTATCATTTCTAGTTCAGCAGAGCTATTCTACCCTCAAGGATTTTTACAATTTAAAACTACTTATTAGCATTTAAGATCATCTCTGGTATATGAGATATTTTTAATTTATAAGTCATTGTCTACTTTGTTCTCTATGGTAGAAACCTGGCCTTTCAGTATCCACTCTCTCAATGGAAATTGAAAATGCAAAAAGAACTCATTGCAAAAACTTTTTGTTTTCCCCAGGTGCATAGGCAATTGTACGCTAATGAGTGTTATATTACAAGAGGATTGATGGTTTGGGGGCATTTTGAGGGCCTGAGGTTAAAGGTAGTGTTCCAAATACAACAGCTGATATTTCAGATTCCCTGATTGCTTTGCTCCTGTCTTGCCTTGTCAATGACCAAACTCATTTGAATTCTGACAATTGTTTCCATCCCTCATCTTCACTTATCAAAATCTTCCATGACCTAACATCTTGTGCTGCATTTCCTACAGCTTTAAGCTGCCAATTTTCAGTTTAAAACATATTATATTTTTACATGGGTATTTCAAAAATTGAAAATTTTTTGCACTCTCTGTTTTCTACTCTGGAAAGGGCTGAGTCTCATATATGATCTATGATAAAGTTATTCACCTTAGAAAGATATAAATATTCTTTGTGTCTTCTTGCCAGCTGCTCTTAAATCTTATCATCCTTATTGTTAGTGAGCATGTAAGTGAGTTAGGAAGATTGACATCCAATTAACAGAGCCTTTTACAGGTTTAATTAGAAGTGATAAATTAAATCCTTTCTTTGGCACTTTTAAAGTAAGTGTAATTACATGCAGAACGAACTAAAGGGATTGTTGCTGCATTGATTTATAATAAATTTTTCCTAATTTATTTGCTTTGAGACAGGAGGAGGTTTCTTTTCAGTGAAAGATATAGATTGTTTAAGCAATTCTGACTGTTGTAATAATATACAATAAAACATTAATTCCTGCAATATGTAAGATAATAGCAGTGTCCAAGCTCTACCATGCTAATTTGATTATTGCATGTTATTTTTAGGCTTTCAATTAAGAGCAGCTCTAGCCTTACCATAGGTAACATTTCTTGATTTCCTTTGACACTGTTGCTTGTTGTCAAGGTAACATCAGAGATTTTAGAAAACACTTCAATAAGCTTTTAATTAGCAAATGGAGCTTTTGCAAAGTAATGTTATGCTTTGAGTTTAAAAGATTGTAAAGGGAGTATTTGTAACTGAAAAAAAGAGAGAGAAAACCTACAAAATGCTGTTCTCTATTCTGAAATATCAGAAATGCAGACAAAGATACAACATGTGAACTATGAGTACAGTATAGTAGAATTACATTTTAAATGCTTTTTACTTAATGGATCTATGATTTCCTTTGTATGAGTATTCTTTCAGACATCAGCCTTTGGCAACATCATCATGAAAATTGTTAGAAAGTTACCTTCTTGCTCTTTGGGACAGTGGATTGGGGATGAGATGATGTCAATCATTATTAATAGCTTAAATTTTAAAATGCACTAATGAATTAAATTTAAATATAAACCTTCTGGAAGTTCATGGAATTCTTATTTTTCAACTTTGATTATGTGACCTTTATGAAAATGATCTTCTGAAATCTAAATACAGAAAATGTTGAAATCCAGTGTTGGAAAGACTGTTTTTTTTTTACCTAAATAACAGGAGAAATTGGAAAACATTATAGTAGAAATCAGATTTAAGCTAAAATCTTAAACCAAACAACATCATAAGCTCAGAATAGATTCATTACCTGAATACAAGAAATATTATTATTATTATTATTATTTATTATTATTATTATTTTAATCTAATGGGGACAGGGTTTGGTATGCTAAAGCTATTGCTAGAAGGGGAATTCTTAACCAAACAAGTTAAAGAGGAAATCACAAGACTCAGTAGTCAATGACTATAGCAATCTACTCTTTGATAAAACCAAAGAACCCAGCTTCTGGGCTAAGAATTCACTACTCCACAAAAACTGCTGGGAAAATTGGAAAGTGGTAGGGCAGAAACCTGGCATAGACCAATATCTTACACCATATACCAAAATAAAGTGAAAATGGGTCCATGATTTAGAAATAAAGGCTGATACTTATAAGCAATTTGGGAGAGCAAGGAATAGTTTGCCTATCAGATATATGGAAAAGGAAAGAATTCATGACACAACAAGAGATAGAGAGCATTACAAAACACAAAATGGATAATTTTAATTATGCTAAATTGAAATGTTTTTCTATAAAAAGGGAACACAACAAAGATTAGGAGGAAAGTAGAGAATTTGGAGAAAATCTTTACAATTAGTGTCTCTGATAAAGGCCTCATATCTATACTCTATATAGGGAACTGAGCCAAATTTATAGGAATGTAATTCATTCCCTAATTGAGAAATGGTCAAAGGATATGAACAGCCAGTTTTCAGAGGAAGAAATTAAAGATATCTATTGGCATATGAAAAAAATGCTCAAAATCACTACTGATTAGAGAAATGCAAATCAGAACAACTCTTAGGTGCCACATCTCTCCTGCCAGATTGGCTAAAATGACAAGGAAAATGATAAATGCTGGAAAGAATGTGGGAAAACTGGAACACTGCTACACTGCTGGTGGAGTTGTGAACTGATCCAGCCATTATGGAGAGCAATTTGGAACTATGCCCAAAGGGCTATAAAAATGTTCATACCCTTTGACCCAGCAATGCCACTTCTAGGGTTGCACCCCAAAGTGATCACGCAAGTGGAAAAAGGACTCGTATGTACAAAAATATTTATAGGAACTCTTTTTGTGGTAGCAAAGAATTGGAAATCAAGAGGATGCCCATCAATTGGGGAATGGCTGAACAAGTTGTGGTATATTTAGGTAATGGGATACTATTGTGCTATAAGAAATGGGGAAGATATAGACTTCATAATAACCTGGAAAAATCTACTTGATATAATGCTGAGTGAATGGAGCAGAACTAGGAAGACATCATACAAAACCACAGATATATGAATTCTGTGATGTCTAACCTTGATAGACCTGGCTCTTCTCAGCAATGCAATGTTCAAAGACAACTACCAAGGACTCGTGATGGAGAGAGCTGTCTACATCCAGAGAAAGAACTATGAAGTATGAATGCAGATTGAGGCAAACTGTTTGCTCTCCTTCTTTTTTCCTTTGTTTTTTCTCTCTTTTATCTCTTTTTTTTGGTTTTTTTTTTTCTTCTTTCTCATGATTCATTCCATTGGTAATAATTCTTCTTTATAACTTGACTATTGTGTAAATAAGCTCAATGTGAAGTTGTATGTAGAAGATATATAGGATCCCATGCCATCTTGGGGAGGAAGTGGGGGAGAGTGGGAAGAAAATCTGGAACTCAAAATCATGCAGAACTGAATGTTATAAACTAAAAATAAAAAATCATAATAAAAGACATATTAGTAATTTCTCACAACATAATAATAATAACAAATACAATAGACATTTTGTATGGATAAACACAATGCAAATTGTAATACAAAGAGAAAAATTAAAGTAGGGAAAATAACAAAAATTTCTGAAAGATCTGATAGCTAACATATAAAAAAAGAATTTACATAAATAGACAAATCATTCCTCAATGTATATCTCAATAGTCCAAGGATATAAAAATAGGTTTTCTATAAAATAATTAATACAAATGACTATTTGAAGCATGCTTTCAGGCATAATAACAGTAAAGGAAGATACAAATTAAAATAATTCAAGTTTTGGCTCATACCTTGCAAATTGGCAAGGTTGACAACACAAAAGGAGCAATTAGCTGATGTAGTAGATAGAGTGCCACACTTGGAATCAGTAAAACTCATCTTTCTGGATAGTTCAAATCTGGTGTAAGACACTTACTATCTGTGTGACCCTCACAAATTCACTAAACCCTGTTTGACTCAGTTGCCTAATTTGTAAAATAACCTGGAGAAAAAATGCAAACTATTCCACTATCTCTATGAAGAAATCTGGTACAGTTTGCAATACAGATGAGGAAAATAAGGCAGATGAGGTTAAGTGACTTGCCCAGGATCATACATCTAATAAGTGTCTGAGGCTGGATTTGAACTCCGGTCTTCCTGACTCTTAGCCTGGTGCTCTATGGCTGATCACAGCAGCTTGATAATTTTTATATATTTTTTATGAATGAGTGGCAGGAGGTAGAGCTAGAGAAAGAACCAGTGAGATAAAAGAGGAAAGGTGTTTGATTATCTTACAAATGCTAGAGTTGTTCTCTCTCAGCTGGAGACTGAACTGAGTGAGAAAGTATCCTACAATTTTGATTTATCAATAGCTTTTATAAATTTCCCAAAAATAAATATTAAGTGATACGAATACAAGTCCTTCTCTTTGTTTTCACTTAGGCTAAAACCAAAGATCTCATGGCCATAGGTCTAGAGATAGGATACTGATGAGATATGCCACCTTTTTTATTATTTTTCCTTATATATGCTCAGTAAAGTAAAGGCTTTAATGAAGGCATTGGTTTGTTGGATGGGAGAAATAAAGGTATAGTTTAAGGAAGAGTGACCACATTTCAAATGTAGGTTCTAGATTAAGGAATGAGCTTCTTTTCATTTTTGCCTTCAAATTTAAGCTTCTAAGCTCTGGCAGATAGCACCTAGGCTACTTAAAAATTAAATGTCTATATGTTTAGATCCAGTGATACTACTGTTGGCCATATACTCCAAAGGAATCAAAGCCAGAATAAAAGGTCTAATTCATAGAAAATGATAAAATATTCAAAATGGCAGTGTTTAGTAGTGAGGAATGGAAGTAAAGTAAAAATCTAAAGACACGGGAGTGGCGGAAAAAAAATTCAATAGAATACAACATTGTATATCCAGTATAAAAAGTCCAGTATAATGTAACATGATAATAAATGGGAAATATGAAGGATATAGAGAAGTGGGAGAGGAGTTTTATGAACTGATAGAGAGCCAAAACCAGATGAACAAAGCCACTGAACCTCTTCACATGGAAGATTTTTTAATAGCTTAGAAAATTCTATTTTTAAGGGTTTTTTTTTTCTATTTTAAGAAACTCAGAAAGAAGGAAGTATTTAGAGAGAGTGATACTGTGTACAGTGATAACTGTATAGAAATATCAAGAATGATGAAAATTGGGGAAAGGCCATTTCATTTAGCAATTAATAGATTGCTGGCAATTTTGAAGAATATAATTTTATTTGAATAGGAAATCAAGGAAAAATTGTGGTTGAGGAAGTGTAGAAGAGGGTACAATTTGGGACAGAAAGAGAATATGATGAGATTGTGATGCTGATTGCAATACATTTATATATGTTTATTCTGTCATATTAAAATGGAAAAAGGGACAAGGGATTGATCCATTAATTATTAGGCTGAAGCCTTTGCCTAATGTGCCTTGTTGAGGGTCACCTATTGTAAGCACGAGACTGGGGGGTGAGGATGTCAGGATAGCATATGAAATGGAACTCCATACGCAATCAGAGTTTCCCAGTGACACTTGAATAGATGCCATGATGTAAGTCTTTTGGAGTTATCTTCTATCTTTGCATTGCTGAGAAGAGTCTATCAAAGTCAGTCATCACACAAAGATCCTGTTACTGTATACAATGTTCTCCTGGGTCTGCTTACTTCACCCAGCATTAGTCCGTATAAGACTTCAAGTTTTTCTGAAGTCTGCCTGCTTATCAGTTCTTATAGCACAATAGTATTGCATTACATTCATTTAACACAACTTGTTCAACCATTCCCCAATTGATTGGTATCCTCTCTGCTTCCAAATATTGGCCACAAAAAATGAGTTGCTATAAATATTTTTGTACATGTAGGTCCTTTTCCATTTTTATGATCTCTTTGGCATGCAGACCCAGAAGAGGTATTGCTGGATCAAAGGGTATGCACATTTTTATAGCCCTTTGGGCATAGTTCCAAATTTCTCTCCAGAGTGGTTGGATCAGTTCACAACTTCACAAACAATGCATTAGGGTTCAAACTTTCTCACATTTTCTCCAGAATTTATCATTTTCCTGTTACGACATCCTGTTAGACATGGAGTTGTTTTGGCAGGTACACTTCAACATATTTTATATTGCCCACAGTAGCCTTAAATGGAATTTCTCTTTCTATCTCTTGGTGTTTGGCTTTGTTAGTAATATATAGAAATGATGATCATTTATGTGTGTTTATTTTACATCCTGCAACTTTCTTAAAGTTATTTATTGTTTCAAGTAGCTTTTTACTTGATTCTAAAAGTGGCTAAGCCACCTTCCCTAGCATTTCTTTTAATTAATTCTCTTGATATACTGGAGCTTTTGTTCTTCCAGATGAATTTTGTTACCCCAGCTCTGTAAAATATTTTTTTGATAATTCGATTGGTATGGCACTGAATATATTAATTTAGGTAGAATTTTCATTTTTATTATATTAGCTCAGCCTAACCATGAGCAACTGATGGTATTGCATTTATTTAGATCTGACTTCATTTGTGTGAAAAGTGTTTTGTAATTATGTTCATATAGGCCCTGGGTTTGTCTTGGCAGGTAGACTCCCAAATATTTTATAGTATCTATAGTAACTTTAAATGGAATTTCTCTTTCTATCTCTTGCTGTCAGGGTTTGTTAGTAATGTATAGCAATGCCGAGGATTTATGTGGATTTATTTTATATCCTGCAACTTCACCAAACTTTTTTATTATTTCCAGTAGTTTTTTACTTGATTCTCTAGGATTCTGTAAGTAAATGATCATATCATCTGCAAAAAGTGATAAGTTAGTTTCTTCTTTGCCTATTCTAATTCCTTCAATTTCTTTTTCTTCTCTAATTGCTAAAGCTAACATTTCTAGTACCAAATTGAATAATAGGGGTCATAATGGACTTCCTTGTTTCACTCCTGATATTATTTAGCTTATCCCTATCATATATAATGATTGGAGAAGGTTTTAGGTAGATGCTACTTATAATTGTGAGGAACACTCCTTTTCTTCCTATGCTGTCTAGTGTTTTTAATAGGAATGGATGTTGTATTTTGCCAAATGCTTTTTCTACATCTATTGAGACAATCATATGATTTATGTTAGTTTTGTTGTTGATATGGTCAATTGTGTTGATATTTTTCCTAATATTGAACTAGCCTTGCATTCTTGGTATATATCCTGCCTGTTCCAAGTGTATTATTCTTGAGATTAGTTGCTATACTCTCTTTGCTAATCTTTTATTTAAAAATTTTGCACCTATATTCTTTTGGGAAATTGGACTATAATTTTTGTTCTCTGTTTTGGCTCTTTCTGGTTAAAATATCAGCATCATATTTGTATCAGAAAAAGAATTTGGTAGTACTCCTTTTTGGCCCAATTTCCTCTCTCTCTCTCTCTCTCTCTCTCTCTCTCTCTCTCTCTCTCTCTCTTTCTCTGTATACATATATATAGTATTTGAATTTATTGTTCTTTAAATTTTTGATAGAATTCACTTGGAAATCCATCTGGCCCTAGAGATTTTTTTTCTTAGGGAGTTCATTGAAGACTTGTTCAATTTTTTTTTCCTGAAATGAGGTTATTTAAGTATTTCATTTCCTCTTTTGTTTCAATTTTATTAATGTCTACTTTGGTTTTCAGAATTTCTAATTTACTATTTAACTGAGAACTTTTAATTTGTGCTTTTTCTAGCTTTTTTAGTTGCATGCCGTAACAACAATGCTGCCTGCCGCTACTGTGACGTGTAAGACCAACAATACTAGCACATAGAAGGGCTGCTAGCACAGGTTATTTAATCTACTTTTCTAAGCAAAGCAACTTTACATGGTTAATGATCTTACTTTAATTAAACATACATATATCATTGACTTAGTTCAGGAGGAAAATTCAGAGCACATACAAACAGAGACAACATAAACTGATCAAAAGACAGATTGCTGTCTGACAAAATTACAATACATAGTTACCCAGAGAAGCACCAACATCTGGGTTCTTCAAAGCCAGGGAGTTGCTTCAACTACTACCCAGAGTCTTGTCACCAACACTGTTTCAATGAGTGTGCCCCCAAAGGCAATACGCCAACCTCAGATTTTATATACATGTCTCAGTGTCAAAGGGTGTCACAAACATGGGACTCAAACTCATGTGAACTAGGCCTTCCTTCAACTTAAACAGGTCATCAAAAACTGCTCATTCAATCAAAGATTCCTTAGTGCCAAGAAGCACTCCAAAAGGAAGACAACAAAAAGTCAACTTCGCCCGCTATTACATTTGAAAAACAAATTCGTCAAAGGTAATTGATAACTCAACATTCCAAAAGAAAAAAGATTTTTTAAAGAGTCTCACCCTAATTAACATTACAAATGCCCAATGCATTGATTTCCTCTTTCTTTATTTTATTCTTGTAAGCATTTGGAGATATAAAATTTCCCCTAACAACTGTATTCCCTGTATCACATAAGTTTTGGTACGTTTTATTCTTTTGGTCATTCTCTTGAAGGACATTAATATTTGTTTTTATGGTTTGTTGTTCAACTAACTTATTCCTTAGGATTAAAATATTTAGTTACCAATTGATTTTTATTCTATCTTTCCATGGTCCTTTAGTGCACACAATTTCTATTGCATCATGATCTGAAAAAGGATGCATTTAATATTTCTGCCTTTCTGCATTGGATGATGAGGTTTTTATGTCCTAGTACGTGATAAATTTTTGTGTTAGTGCCACATACTGCTGAGAATAAAGGCATATTCCTTTCTATTCCTATTTAATTTTCTCCAGAGGTCTACAATACATAACTTTTCTAAAATTCTATTCACTTCCTTAACTTCTTTCGTATTTATTTTGTGGTTAGATTTATCTAGTTCTGAGAGGGAAGGTTGAGGATGATATACCACTTGGTGAATATACATTTCATAAAAAGCAGGGGTAGCAATCCTGATCTCATACAAAGCAAAAGCAAAAAGAGATGAGGAAGGAAACTATATCCTGCTAAAAGGTATCATAGAAAATGAAGTAATATTAATACTAAACATATATGCACCAAGTGGTATGCCATCCAAATTCTTAGAGGAGAAGTTAAGGGAGATACACTTCAAAATCCCCTCTCAGAATTACATAAATTTAAGCATCAGACTAATAAAAATCATATGATTTTCTCAATAGATGAAGAAAAAAGATTTTTAACAAAATACAATGCCCATTCCTATTAAAACACTAGAGACTATAGGAATAAATGGATTCTTCCTTAAAATGATAGGGAGCATCCAGACTCATCAGCAAGCATTATAGGTAAGGGATACAAGCTAGAAACATTTCCAATAATATTGAGGTGAAACAAGGATTTCCATTACCACCACTCTTATTCAACATTGTACTCGAAATGTTAGCTTTAGCAAAAAGGGAATAAAAGGAAATTGAAGGGTTTAAAAATGGCAAAGATAATGCCAAGCTATCTGTCTTTGCAGATGATATCATGGTTGTATTGTTAATGTGTTGTTAACGCAATGGGAAGATCATTCCCATCCATTAATAGGCCCATGTAACTTTTCTGAGTCACATGGAAGTCTGAGTCACATGAGTCTGTGGTGGGATGAGCTTGCTGAACAGGTGGAACAGGAAGGAGTGGAGCAGGAAGGGTGGAGCAGAGCTGAGAGGAAGTGAGCAGAGCAGTCAGAGCTGGGAGAGGAAAGACAGAGAACAGCAGCTAGCATAAGTGGGAGAGAGGGAATGCTTTTGCCCTTCTTGTGGGAAGTTCCTAACAGAGGGAAGGCTTGAGGATGTCAGTGCCCCTTAAATTGATAATGAATATAGATTTCTTTGTTGCTAGGATGAATTTGGCTTTTTGGTGTTGGGATTTGGCTTTCTGGTGTTTGAATAAATGTTTTGGTTCTGCCTTCAATGAAGAGAATCTGTTATATTTTGCAATTCAGAACTTCACAAGCATATTCATAGTCCCTATAGGCACTGTGAGTAGCACATTGGAGTTACAGTCCTGTATTTAGAGAACTGAATCGACTAAAAAAGTACTTGGAAAAATAACTTTAGCAAAGTTGTAGGATATAAAGTAAACCCTTATAAATCATCAGCATTTCTATATATTACTAACAAAGCCCAATAGTAGGATATAGAAGGAGAAATTCCATTTAAAGTTACAGTAGACATTATACAACTAGATGAAGACAATTACAAAACATGTTTTGCACAAATAAAGTCAGATCTAAAATATCAGTTGCTAATGCATAAATAATATAAATAAATAATATAAATAAAATAAAAAAAATATCAGTTGTTTATGGGAAGCCAGAGCTAATATAAAATGAATGACAATTCTATCTAAATTAATTTACTTATACAATTCCATACAATTCAAATTACCAAAAGCAATTTTACAGAGGTAGAAAAAATAATAACAAAATTCATCTGGAAGAATTAAAGGTCCAGAATATCAAAGGAAGTAATGAAAAGAAATTCAAGGGAAGGTGACCTAGCTGTATCAGACCTTAAATTGTGTTATAAAGCAGCAAACTCTAAAACTATTTGGTGCTGGCTAAGAAACAGAGTAGTGGATCAGAGAAACAGGTTAGGTACACAAGACAGAGTAGCCAATGAGGATAGTAACCTACTGTGTGATAAATCCAGAGACTCTAGCTTCTAGCATAATAACGCACTATTTAACAAAAACTTTTGGGAAAACTAGGAAATAGTATGGAAGAAACCAGGCATAGATCAACATCTTATACCCTATCCCAAGATAAAATAAAAATGGGTACATGATTTAGATATAAAGGCTGATACTATAGTTTGCCTGTCAGATTGATGGTGAACAGAAGAATTTATGACCAAAGAGATGGAGAACATTATGAAATACAAAATGGATAATTTTAACTACATTAAATTAAAAAATTTTTGCACAAACCCAATGCAACCAAGATTAGGAAGGCAGAAGAAAGTTGGGAAACATTTTTACAGCCATTATCTCTGATAATGGACTCATTTCTAAAATGTATAGAGAACTGAGTCAAATTTGTAAGAATATAATCTTTCCACAATCGATAAGTGGTCAAAGGACATGAACAAGTAATTTTCAGGGGAAGAGATTAAACTGATATATAGTCATATAAAAATACTCTAAATCCCTACTGATTAGAGAAATACAAATCAAAACAACTTGGAGGTACCACTTCATACATACTAGACTGGCTAACCTAACAAAACAGGAAAATTATGAATGTTGGAGAAAATTGGGAAAATCGGTACACTAATGCATTGTTGATGGAGTTGTGAACTGATCTAACCATTCTGGGGAGCAATTTAGAATTATGCCCAAAGTGCTATAAAACTGTCCATACTCTTTGACCCAGCAATACCATTTCTCAGTCTGTATCCCAAAGAGATGATTAAAAAAATTTAAAGGACTCACATGCACAACAATATTTATAGTAGCTCTTTTTTGTGATGATCAAGAATTGGAAATTGAGGGGATGTCCTTCAATTAGATAATGGCTTAACAAGTTGTTTTATATTAATGTAGTTTAATGGTATTGTGCTATAAGAAATGATGAGCAGGTAGACTTCAGAAAAATCTGGGAAAACTTACATGAACTAATGCTGACTTAAGTGAGTAAAACCAGGAGAACATTTTACACAGTAACATCAATATTGTGTGATGATTAACTTAATATACTTAGCCCTTCTTAGCAATATAACAATCTAAATCCAAAATACTCATGATGGAAAATGCTTTCCATATCCGGAAAATGAACTAAGGAGTCTGAATGCAGAGTGAAGCACACTACTTGGTCTCTCTTTTTTATTTGTTTCTTTCTTCTTTCCCATAGTTCCTCCCATTTGTTCTAATTTTTCTTTACAACATGACTAATGTGAAATTATGTGTAATATGAATGTCTATGTAGAGCCTTTCTCATATTGTATACCATCTTGGGGAGGGGGAAGGGAATAGGGAGAAGAGAAAATTTAGAAGTCAAAATCTTATGGAAGTGAATGTTGAAAACTAAAAATAAATGAATTATTTAAAAAAAGACTTGCAAATATAAAAATCATTCTAACAAGATTTAATGGATTTAATGAAAGCACCCATATTTGTCTTACAACAAAAATAATCCTCTAAAATATAATTTTAAGATGTCACATTATGCCTTCCCTAATGATAATAAGAATCAACACACACACACACACACACACAAACACACACACATACTCTCATAAATCTAAACATACTTCTATAACCCCATTTAACTATTCCCTCATTCTTCCCTCTAAAAAATTCCTTCCTTATCCTTTCTCCTCTCCCCATGTCCTTACCATTTTATTTCATCTATATTTAGAAGACTTTTCTAAATATATGTGTATTTTTCCCTCTGAAACCTATTCCTGATGAAAATAAGTTACCAGAACTGGCAGCCCTCATCTCCCATCTAATTGTTCTTTATGTATCCTTCCGTTTGCACCTCATTTGTATAAAATAATTACTCTTTTTAGCTGTTCCTAAATTGTTTTAATTTTTAAATTCATATCCTAGTCAGGTGTACCCCAATTTTTCTCGTGAGCTACCCAGCTATTAACAAGAATCTTAGACATATACAAAAGGTAAATAGTCTGTCTTTACGAATCCCTTACAATCAGTCTTTAGTATGTGCCTTATATTTCTCTTGGTTCTTGTATGTTGAATCTTCTCTTATGTGCATGATTTTTTTAACAAAGTCTTGAAATTCTGAGAGTTTATCAAATGTCGATTTTTTTTCCTTCAGGATAATACTTAACTTTTCAGGGTATGATATTTAGATCAAAGTCCCAGTTCTTTAGCTCTTCGATGTACTGTGTTCTGAGACCTGTGGTCCTTTAATGTCTCCCCTGCTAGGTCTTGGGTAATTCTAATTATGGCACCATCATATTTAAATTGTTTCAATCTTGATGCTTTTAATACTTTTTCCTTGAGCTGGGGGTTTCTGCGTCCAACTGTGATATTCTTATGAGTTTTCCTCATAGGATTTTTTAAAGTGGTGACTGATGGATTTTTTCTATTTCTAGGTCCTCCCTTTGTTCTAATGCTTCAGGACAATTTTCTTCAATTATTCCTTGTATTATTGTATCAAGATTCTTTTTATAATCATAGCTTTCAGTTAGTCTGATTATTTTTATATTTTATCTTCTTGATCTATTCTCCAAGTCTGGTGCTTTTCTTTTAAGATGTTTCACTTTGTCTTCTATTTTTTCATCATCGTATTTTGTTTAATTATTTCTTTAGGTCTTATAATTTAGCTGGCTTCATTTTGCCCAATTCTAATTTTCAAGGTATCATTTCCTTCCTTAAGATTCTGGGTGTCTTTTTATAATTTGTTTCCTGTCCTTTCATAACCTTCTTGTTTTATCTTGGATTATTCTTTTTTATTTTTTCCTCCATCTCTTTTTGATTTTTAAAGTCTTTTCAAAGATCTTCTATAACTGCTTTTTGGGCAGGTGACCATTTGGCGTTGCTCTTTGGGGCTTTCTTTACTTTAATATCCTCCTCTGATGATGAACCATGGTCATCTCTATTCCCATAATAGCTTTCTATCGTTGTATTATTTCTCCAGTGCCTATGCAATTTTTGTGGTGATAGCTTAATTTACGTAATTACCTCTACCCCTGGGGTATGGGAAATGGTGCCTCTTGTCCCAGATCTTCACTTCTCCCCTCTAGTCTGGAACCAAAGTCAAACCTCTAACCTCCTGTAAGTAGCCACAGGCAGGGCTTTCTACCCCACTGCTTCTGCACCCACCACCCACTAGGCACGTGCTGGTTGCCACCCACCAGGCACGTGCTGGTTGCCTCTTATCCGTGCCACAGGACAGCTGGGTCTAGCATTCCTCATCAGCAGAGGCTCCCTCAATCTTCTTGGTCTCAAACACTCAACTCCCCTCACTATCCCAGAGTGAAAAGTTCCTTTGGGTGAAGGGGAGGCAGCCTCTCAAAACAACTATCCCTAGGACTGCTGCTTGTTGTTTAAGAGACTTATAGCTTGTGATTAAAATGGAATGTAGGCTGGAGGTGTTTACTATTCCCAGGGACAAAACCTAGTCCTGGGATTCTTCTTCTGATATTCTCAAATTGTCCCAGGAAGACCCAGGTTATTCCCATATTTTTCTTTATCTCTACCTACACTTGTTCTCCCTAAGGTGCTATTTAAAATCTTTAGCAGGTGAAAATCTTAAGAGCTTGGAATTTTCTGACCTACTCTGCCATCTTCCCAGAATCCTCTGCAATCTGCTTCCTTTGTAATATGCCTATGAATTTGGTAGTACCAGTATTGTTAACTTCATACCTCATTTTGCAAATGAGGAAACAGAAGCAGATAGAGGTTAACCCACAGTTACAGGCTAGCATCTGAGGTGGGATTTAAACTCAGATATTTTCTCCACAGCACACTGGTTTATAATTGTTACAATACAAGTAGTCCTGGTGAGCGAGTCATTACTTCTATCATTTGGTAAGTTGAGGTAGGGCTTTCCAAACCAATGATCAATCTACATTTCATAAGTGCCAATGTGTGCCAAGTAACATGCTGGGCCCTGGGTATACAAAGACAAAAGAAAAAAACAAAACAAAACAAAACACAATGCAACACAGCACAATACAGCAATCCCTTCCCTCAAGGAACTTATATTCCATCAGGGTGAACAGTTGCACAAATAATCAAATGCAAACTATATTAAGAAAATAAAAGTTAATTTGGGAAATAAGGAGTTACTACAAATGAAAGTGTCAAGTAGCACTTGGGCTGAGTGTTGAATAAAGCCAAGGATTCAAAGAAACAGACATCAAGAGAGTACATTCTGGACATGGAGGTAAGGTATGAGGAAGGGAGATGAAATTAAATGGCTTTGACTCCCAGGAGGAGAGGGAGAAAGACTCTTTCCTGTACATATATGGGAAGCTGGCTCCTCAATAAGTCTCCAGGTCCCAGCTTCAGGAAATTTAACTTTGGGTGAGATTGGGACTTCTCACTTATTTGGAGTATAGATATATGACTCCCAAAGAGAAAACTCATTCATGCTTATATATTTTCCTATATATTCTAATCTTCATTACTCCTCTGATTTTTGCTATTTGTTTGAATAAATGGGCTTGATCACCATTTTCTATTCATGATGACTTTTTGTGTAACCAGTATATAGTGAGAAGAGGCCAAGTTGGTGGGTATGTTTGGAATACTCCCTTCCCCTTAAGAAAAAGCAGCCAGGAAAATAGCTTTTGATTCTGAACCAATCATGCCTTAAATAGGAAATAATTAGGGGGGAAACAGAACCCCTATCTCTGCAAACAGAAAGGCCAGCCTTCTGCTTTCTCCAGGATAGAAATCCCTGTTTTCCTTGGAGAGGGATGGGAAAGATTGCAGAAGTATCTTGGAACATGCCCTGAAAACCTCCTGTAGAAATCACCGTTAACATCTCTATTCCACTTGAGTAACACACACCTTATGGAAACAACTGCAAATAAGTAGGCCATTTTGGCAGAAGCATTGGTAAGTTATATTCAGATTATCACAGAATAGCATCTGGAAATGCTTGTTTAGAGAAGAAACTCATGTCTAGGTTTTGACTTCTTAAGATTACATCAAATAATCCCCAACTAAGGACTGCATAGGCTCTGCATAGCACCTTATTTATATGTTGTTATTTTCCATAAATATTTCTGTAGCATACCTATTTTTATCATGTTCATGATACACAGCATATTCTAACCCATGCTTTCCTACAATATTGTTAGTCAGTTTATTTCCATATTAATAGGGGAAATTATTTGAGAAAAAAAAATGAATTACTTAAGAGTCACGTGTTATAGAGTTAAAGTATTTTGTGCAGGCTGCACCTGGGCTGTGGCATATAGGATGGAAGAGCAAATATCTTAGTTCACCTTTTTTTAAATGTAAAATTTTTAAAATTTATTTTTAGTTTTCAACATTCATTTCCACAAGATTTTGAGTTACTTTTTATTTCTCCCCATCTCCAACCACCCCCACCCTAATTGCCTCTTTCCCCAGTCTGCCTTCCCTTCTATCACCCCTGTCTGACACCCCCCCATCCTTTTCCCCCTTACTTTCTTGTAGGGCAAGATACATTTCTATATCCCGTTGCCTGTATTTCTTATTTCCTAGTTGCATGTAAAAACAACAACAACAACAACAAAAAACCATCTGTTTTTAGAACTTTGATTTCCAAATCCTCTCCATTCTTCCCTCCTCACCCATGAACATTGAGAAAGCAAGCAATTCAATAGAGGTCATACATGTATAGTTATGGAAAACACTTCCATAACAGTCTTTTTGTGAAAGACTAACTTTATTTCTCTCCATCCTAACCTGTCCCTCTTTATGGAATTATTTCCTTTGACCCTATCCCTTTTCAAAACAGTTTGCTTTTGACTACCTCCTCCCCCAGTCTGCCCTCTCTTCTATTATCTCCCTCTCTTAGCCCCTTCCCCCCTAATTTCTTGTAGGGTTAGATACCCAATTGAATGTGTATATTATTTCCTCCTTAAGCCAAATCTGATTAGAGCAAGATTCACTCATTCTTTTTCACCTACTCCATCTTCTCTTCCATTATAACAGCTTTTCTTGCCACTTTTATGTGAGATAATTTGCCTCATTCTGTCTCTCCCTTTCTCCTGCTCTCAACATATTCCTCTCTCACCCCTTAATTATATATACGTATATATATATATATATATATATATATATATGTGTGTGTGTGTGTGTGTGTGTGTGTGTGTGTGTGTGTGTATGCTTCAGCTACCCTAATACTGAGAAAGGTCTCATGAGTTACAAATGTCATCTTTCCATACAGGAATCCAAACAAAACAGTTCAACTTTACTAAGTCCCTTATGATTTCTCTTTCCTGTTTATCTTTTCATGCTTCTCTTGATTCTTGTATTTGAAAGTCAAATTTTCTATTCAATTCTGCTTTTTTTTATCAAGAAAGTCCTCTATTTCATTGAAAATCCATATTTTGCCCTGCAGTATTTTACTCAGTTTTGCTGGGTAGATGATTCTTGGTTTTAATCCTAACTCCTTTGAACTCTGGAATATATCCTAAGCCCTTAGATCCCTTAATGGAGAAGCTCCTAGATATTGTATTATCCTGATTGTGTTTCCACAATACTGTATTAGGAGGGCAGAGTTTATAATCTCAAAGAGGATCATAAACATGTCTGAAAGGTTCGGAACCGCCGGATATAAGAAACTCTCAAAGTAGAAGGCAGAAGAATCAAAACATATATTTAGGCTCCACAGTAACCAACCCATGAACCAGCATCCCCATTTTGACATATTAATGAAAAGTTTCCAGGCCCAATAAGTACGCCTTACAAGAGTAACCAGGAGGCTACAGAGAAGCATGATTACGTAAAGCAAAATCATGCTTCCCCCTCTATGGTAAAAAGATTACCCACTGGCCTGAAGTCTTTGTTCAGCTTCCTCCCGTAGGTCAGCTCTGCTACTGGCAGCTCCTGCTTCAGCTGTGGCTGTGGCTGTAGCAGCCTCTGGCTCCAACGGGAGCTGCTTTTAACCATCCAGCTTCTGCGGGGGTGTAAGGTACGCCGGGGAAAGCACAGGTTCTTTCAATCTGCTTAAGCAAGGGAAGCAAGGTGAAGGGGCCGACAAGCTTACTCCAGTCCAAGATACAAACAGCATTCAGTTCAGGGGAAAAAGCCAAACTAGTCAAGGGCACTTGTTGACTAAGTGCTAAGGAGCCCATTTTTGGTTGCCAATACAAATACTCAAATTGTTTCTTTTTGGCTACTGGCAATATTTTCTCCTTGACTTGGGAATTCTAGAATTTGGCTACAATATTCCTGGGAGTTTTCTTTTTGGGATCTTTTTGAAGAGGTTATTGATAAATTCTTTCAATTTTCATTTTACCCTCTGGTTCTATAATATCAGGGCAGTTTTCCTTGATAATTTCTTGACAGACGATGTCTATGCTCTTTTTTCATCATGGCTTTCAGGTAGTCAATAATTTTATATTATCTTTCCTGCATCAGGTCAGTGGTTTTTCAAATGTTATATTTCACATTGTCTTCCATTTTTTTATTTCTTTGGTTCTAAGACCAATTCATATTTTTTCTTTGAGGCTTTTGACATAGCATCTTTGACTTTGTTGACTTCTTCTGGCTGTATGTTTTGATCTTCTTTGTTGCCGAAAAAAGATTCTATAGTCTGAGTCCTTTTATGCTGCCTGCTCATTTCCCCAGCTAATTACTTGACCTTTGAGCTCTTTAATAAAGCTTTTTCAGCAACTTTTGAGATAATCATATGATTTCTGCTAGTTTTATTGTTGATATGATCAATTATATTGATAGTTTCCCTAATATTGAACCAGCTTTGCATTCTTGGAATAAATCCTACCTGGTCATAGTGTATTATTCTTGTGATAAGTTGATGCAATCTTTTTGTTAATATTTTATTTAAAATTTTTGTATCAGCATTCATTAGAGAAATTGGTATATAATTTTCTTTCTCTCTTTTGACTCTTCCTGGGTGAGGTATTAGTAACTTATTTGTATTATAAAAAAGAATTTGGTAGAACTCTTTCTTTGTATATTTTCCCAAATAGTCTATAAAGCATGGTAAGTAATTGTTCTTTAAATATTTGATGAAATTCACATGTAAAACCATCTGGCAATGGAAATTTGTCCTAGGGGCTTCATTGATGCCTTTCTCAATTTCATTTTCTGAGGTGGAGTTATTTAGGTAATATACTTCCTCTTCTGTCAACCCAGGCAATTTATATTTTTGTAAACATTCATCCATTTCCTTAAGGCTGTCAAATTTATGGTCAACAATTGGGCAAAATAATTCCTTATTACTGTGTTAATTTCCTCTTTATTGGTGGTGAATTCACCCCTGTCATTTTTGATACTGGTAATTTGGTTTCCTTCTTTCTTTTTTTAATGAAATATGACCAAAGTTTATCAATTTTATTGGTTTTTGCATAAAACCAGCTTTTAGTTTTATTTGTAAGCTCAATTGTTTTCTTGATATCAGTTTTATTAATCTTTTCTTTGGTTTTCAGTGTTTCTAAATTAGTATTTAATTTGAGATTTTCAATTTGTCCTTTTTCTAATTTTTTTCAATTTCTTGCCCATTTCATTGATCTTTTTCTCTCTTTTATTTTTATCATACAAATAACATAATATTATTATATTTATTATATATATTTTCTACATATTATACATATAATACATTAATATGTATTAATATATTATATTGTATCATATCATATCAAAATATAATATATTCTACAAATTATTATATCATATTTTATATCTTAATATAATTATATAATATATAAATAATTACATATTATATATATTATATAAATAATATAATATTATTATTTGTTATTTTCTCTGTTTCTATTCTATTCATTTACACATTTAGAGATATATAACTTCCCATAAGAATTGCTTTTGCTGCATCCCATAAGTTTGGTATGTTGTCTCACTGTTGTCATTCTCTTGAATGAAGTTATTAATTGTTTGTATGATTTGTTTTTAACCCAATCATTCTTTAGGATTAGATTATTTTATTTCCAATATTTTTCAGTCTATCTTTCATTGGCTTTTTATTACAAATAATTTTATTTCATCATGATCTGAGAAGGATCCATTGAATATTTATACCTTTCTGCACTGGATTGTGAGGCTTTTATGCTTTAGTACATGGTCATTTTTTGTGTATGTGCCATGTACTGCTGAGAAAAAAAATTTTTTTTCTTATCCACATTCAATTTTCTCCAAAGCTGTATCATGTATATCTTTTCTAAAATTCTATTCACCACCTTAACTTCTTTCTCATTTATTTTGAGTTTAGATTCATCAACGTCAGAAAGGGGAGATTGAGGTCCACCACCAGTATAGTTTTGCTTTCTATTTCTTGCTGAAACTCCCTTAAGTTCTTCTCTAAGAATTTGGTTGTCATGCCACTTGGTGCATAGATGTTAGGTAATTACATTGCTTCATTGTCTATGGTGTCTTTTAGCAGGATATAGTTTCTTTCTTTATCTCTTTTAATTAGATATATGTTTGCTTTTTCTTTGTCTTTGATTAAGATTGCTACCCTTGCTTTTTTTTTTCCTTGAGCTGAAACATAATATATTCTATATATTAGATTCTACTCAATCTTTTTACCTTTACCCTGTGTGGATCCACCAGTTTCAAATGTGTTTCTTGTAAACAACATATTTTTGGATGGGCATCTTTTGGGGCTATGTGAAGGAGTAGCACAGACCTTATGGCCATAGCATAAGCTACTCATGAAGCTTTCAGCCCACTGTCTAAAGGTATGAAACTTGCCTTCTTGAACTTCCAGGAGCTGTGATGATCAGGTAAAATGACTCTCATCTCGACCTTGTATAAATGCAGAGAATACTGCCCTAGGAGAAACAGAGGAATCAGAAGCAGAAGTTCAGTAATCATATAGTTCAGCTGGCTAGGGAAACAGCCTCTCTTGTGGTAGCAGAAGGAGCATGGTGAAGCAAGGGAGGCATCCCAGCAGGAGCCACCTTGGTAGACCAACGAGAGTTCCAGAGCCCCAGGGTGGTAGAGCTGCCAAGTACCATCACCAGGATTCTGTGTTTGCCTTTGCACATCCTGGAGAATTGGCAGACACCAGGGCAGACAACAGTTGAGACCACCTATGCTATAGCAGAGCCATAGGTGAAGAGGAGATGTTCAACGGCCAGCCTACCCCTGTCCCACACCTCACACGGTGACCCCCAAAGGAAATTCAGAAAGATCTCACTGGACCTTGATTCTCAGCACAGACCAGCCAACTCCAGCTCAGCACCAGGTGAACAGCAGCACTAAATAGCCTCTAGCTGACAAAACCAGAGGCCACAACACACAAATCCAGTAAACAGGCCCCCAATTCTGAGCCCAAGAACAGAGCCTGCTGGGCTCCAGAAGCAGAGATACACTTAAAAGGCCAGAAGAAATGTAACCATCATGAAGAAGGAATCTAGAAATCTTATAAAAAATACCACTGAGTCATATTTATGGGAACAGAGAAGATCAAAATATCAATTCAGAAGAGGATATCATTGACACTATATTCACAGGTGAAACCTCAAAATGGAATATGAACTGGTCTCAAGCCAAAAAAGCTTTCCTACATGGGCTCAAGAAGGATTTAAAAAATAAAGAGGTAAAAGAAAAATTGGAAAAAAATTCACTGATGAGAACAAATCTTTAAAAAGTAAAATTGGTGAAATGGTTAAAGATGTTCAGAATCTAATTGGAGAAAATGACTTCTTAAAAAGTAAAACTAACCAAATGAGAAAAGGAAGTAGAGAAGGTAAATGAAGGAAACAATTCATTATAAATTAGAACTGGGCAAGTAGAAGCTAATGACTTAATGAAGCATCAAGAATCAGTCAAACAAAATATAAAGAATGAAAAAATCGAAGAAAATGCACAATATCTCATACAAATAACAACTGACCTGGAAAGTAGATCCAGGAGAGACAATCTAAAAATTATTGGTCTACCCAAAAACCATGATGAAAAATAGAGTCTGAACAGTATCATTCAAGAAATCATCAAGGGAAATTTCTCCGAGGTCCTAGAACCAGAGGGTAAAACAGTCATTGAAAGATTTCACATATCACCTCCTGAAAGAGATCCCAATTTGAAAATTCCAAGTAATATCGTAGCTAAATTCCAGAATTAACAGGTCAAGGAGAAAATACTGCAAGCAGCCAGAAAGAACCAGTTCAAATATCACAGAATTAGAGTCATGATCACACAGCATCTCACAGGTTTTACATTAAAATACAGGATGGATTGGAATATGATATTCCATAAGGCAAAAGAACTTGGACTACAACCAAGGTTCAACTGCTCAGCAAAATTGAGCATAATTTTTCAGGGAAGGAGACGGACATTCAATGAAATAAGGGAATTCTAGACCTTCCTGATGAAAAGACCAGAGCTCAATGGAAAATTTGATCTTCAAATACAAAACTCAAGGGAGACATAAAAAGGCAAACAGGGAGGGGAAAAAAACAAACTTGTTATTCATTAAAGACAAAATGTTTGCATCCTTATACTGGATTATATTGTTTTATATATGTTGTCTACATGTATTTGTTAATCTTGAGAATGGTATAGTTATTATGATAATCAAAAGGTGTATACACAGATAGAGGATGTGAGTATAAATTAACTGATGTGATGACTAAAAACATAATTAAGGAGTGCAAAGGGATTGGCCTGTGAGAAAAGGTAAACAGGAAGTAGAAAAGGGTCAATTATATCATATGAAGAGGCACAAAAACATGAAAATAGAGGGAAAGAAGGAAGGGAGAAGAGAGGAATTTTCACTTTACTCTCATTGGATTTAGTTCAAGGAGGGAATAACATACTCTGATAAATATAGAAATTAAATGTGTCCTACTGGCAGCAGGAGGAGATAGGTGAAAGAAAACGGGCAAGTTAGAAGGGAGGGAAGAATCAGTAAGGGGAAAAGTGCAAGATAAGGTGGTGTACTGAAAGGGAGGGAATATGGAGGGAGTCGGTGGTCAAAAGCAAAACTCAAGACACAGATAGTAATCATAACTGTGAATATGAATGGGATAAACTCTCCCATAAAAAGGAAGCAGATAGCAGAATGGATTAAAAACCATAATCCTGCATGTTCCATTAAGAACCGACCACTCCTCAACAACTCCCTCATCCCCCACTCTGCATGAATCACCTAATTAGTATATTTGGCACATGTTTTACTAAAGTTTAACTTATATAATATTATATATATATTATACTTGCACCTTGTAAGGTTACAGGTTCTCTAAGAACTCCTGCCTGCTGAAAAGTATATTAAATCTTTGCCACCTTCACTTAAAGAATATTGAATTGATTCCACATGGCCCTGACTTTCTCCAGTACTGCTATCCTTGAGGGGTACCCCACTCAATGTCCCTGTCTGGAAACTCCAGTCTTGTGATTCCTGGACTTGGTCTCAAACCTCAACATAGCCCTGACAATGAGAGGTAACAGTAGCAGTGATATGAGTTTGGTTCATAGGGCTTCATGACTAGAACATGGATAGAGGAGGTGCTTGTCTGAACTCAGAGAACATCTGGTGCTGGTCAAAGCAATACAATAATTATATGAAACAATTCTGGGATTTTTCTGTGGCTGAGATTATCGAGAGGGTGAACACAAAGGACTGTTGTTATGTCAAGCTCAAGGCACAGTTTACTTGCTGTGCTGTGCTTAGCTCTGATACAAAATGTAATGTAATGTGTACAGAGTAAAAACAATATTATAAGATGATCAGCTGTGGATGACTTAGTTTATCCTCAGAAATAAAACAATCCAAAACAACTCTGAAGGACTTCTGATGAAAAATGTTATCTATACCAAGAGAAAGAACGGGTGGTGTCTGAATACAGATAGAAGCATACATTTTTGCTTTATTTTTCTTGATGTTTTTCTTTGTTTTCTTTTACAATGACTATTGTTGATATGTTTTGCATATCATCTATGCATATGTGATTGCATATAAATATCTATAAACTATATAGAATTGCTTGCCTTCCCAAAGTGGTGGGACAGGGAGAGAGGAAAGTAGAGAATTTGGAACTCAAGGCTTTTAAAAGGAATGCTAAAAATTGTATATACATGTAAATGGAGAAAAAATAAAATACTAAATAAAAGCTAAAAAATTAAAAGAAAATATAGGTGAGTGCAATATGTTTCATCTCACTTGTCTATAATTCAATAACCACATTAACATACAAAGAAAGCTGATGTTAGAAGAAAAGGGCAAACTCTACTTTTTTCCTCCATTTCTGGGTTATCTTCAATCCTAACCATGTTTTTAAATAATAACCTTTGTCAAGGATTTAGCTATCCCGAAACACTTCAGAAGTTGTAGCTCCTCCCACTTCAGGAAGAAAGAAACCTACAGGACAAGAAAATGAAGGGGATTTTTGCTTATGATTAGAGTTTTGAGGGGCTTTCTTTTTCATTTCATTCATTCATTCATTTATTTATATTCATTTTGAGTTTTAAACATTCATTTCAATAATATTTTAATTTCTAAAGTTTCTCTCTTCTTTCTTGCCTCCTTCCCAAAGATGGCACACAATCTGTTGTTGGCTCTACATATAGATTCATGTTAAACACTAGTTCATTAAACATTACATTAGTCATGTTATAAAGAACAATTAGAACCAATGGGAGAAATCACCAGAAAGAAGAAGCCAAAGAAAATGAGAGAAAGCAAATAATATGCTTCAGTCTGCATTCAGATGTCATAGTTCTGTTTTTGGATTTGGATAGCATTTCCCATCACTAATCTTTTGGAGTTATCTTAGATGCTTGCATTGCTAAGAAAAGCCAAGTTTATCAAAGTTAAGCATCACACAGTGTTGTTGTTACTATGTACAATATTCTTCTGATTCTGATCATTTCACTCAGCATCAGTTCATATAAGTCTTTCCAGGTTTTTTCTGAAGTCAAGTTATTCAGTGGAATAGGTACCTCAAAATCGTTTTGATTTGCTTTTCCCTAATCCAGAGTGATTTAAAGCATTTTTTCGTACAACTATAGCTAGCTTTAATTTCTTCATCTAAAAATTACCTTTTCATGTCCTTTGACCATTTACCAATTGGGGAATGACTTATATTCTTATAAATTTGACTCAATTTTCTATATATATATTTTAGAAATGAGGCCTTTATCAGTGTCACTGACTGTGAAATCTGTTCCCAAGCTTTCTTCAACCCTTCTAATGTTGGTAGTATTGGTTTCTTTGTTCAAAACCTTTTCAATTTAATGTAATTAGAGTTATCCATTTTATGTTTCATTATGTTTGATCATAAAACCTTCTGTTCTCCATAAATTTGACAAGTAAAATATTCTTGCTCTCCTAAATTGCTAACACTATCAGCTTTTATATGTAAAACTTACCCATTTTCACTCTATCTTGGTATAGAGTGTAAGATGTTGGTTTATGCCTAGTTTTGGCCATACTGTTTTCTAGTTTTCCCAGCAGTTTTTGTCCAACAGTAAATTCTTATCCTAGAGACTTGAGTCTTTGGGTTTATCAAATAGTAGATTACTATAGTCATTGACTACTATATCTTCTGTACATAACCTATTACACTGATCCACAACTCTGTTTTTTTAGACTGTACCAAGTAATTTTGATGATTGCTACTTTATAATACAATTTAAGGTCTGGTATGGCTAGGAGAAATTCCCTTGCATTTATTTTCATTAATTCCCCTTACATTATAGAGTTTTTGTTCTTCCAGATGAAATATGTTATTCATTTTTCTAGCTTTATAGAGTAATTTTTGGCAGGTTTATTGGTATGGCACTGAATAAGTGAATTAATTTAGATAGAATATCCTTTTTTTCATATTGGCTTGGCCTCTCCATGAGTATCTGATGTTTTTCCATTTATTTATATCTGACTTTATTTGTGTGAAAAGGATTTTTTCAGTGTATTAATATAATTCCTGAGTTTTTCTAAGCCTGTAGAATTCCAAAAATCATATATCATCTACAGTAATTTTGAATGGAATTTCTCTTTCTATCTCTTGCTGTTGTGTTTTGTTAGTAATATATAGAAATGAAGATGATTTATGAGGGTGTATTTTATATCTTGCAACTTGATTCTCTAGGATTCTCTAAGTATCCCATCATATCATCTGCAAAGAATGATAGCATTGTTTCTTCTTTGCCTATTCTGATTCCTTCATTTTCTTTTTCTTCTTTTGTTGCTAAAGCTAACATTTCTACAATAATATTGAATAACAGTGGTGATAATGGACATCCTTGTTTCACCCATGATCTTATTGGAAATGCTTCTGGCTATTTCCTATTACAACAATGCTTGCTGATAGTTTTAGATAGATCTTACTTAATATTTTAAGGAAGACTCCATTTATTCCTATACTCTAATATTTTAATAGGAATTTGTGTTGTAGTTGGTCAAAAGTTTTTCTGTATCTATTGAGATAATCATGTGATTTCTGTCAGTCTTGTTGATATGGTCAATTTTGCTGATAGTTTTCCTAGTATTGAACCAGCCCTGCATTCCTGGTATAAATCCTACCTGCTCATATTGTATTATCCTTGAGATTACTTGCTATAATCTCATTTCTAATTTTTTTTTAAATTTTTGCATTTACATTCATTAGGGAAATTGGACTATAATTTTCCTTCCCTGTTTTGGTTCTTCCTGGTTCAGTTACTAGTATAATATTTTTATTATAAAAACAATTTGATAGGACTCCTTCTTCACCTATTTTCCCAGATGATTTACATAGTATCAGACTTAATTATTCTTCAAATGTTTGATAGAATTCACTTGTAAATCCATGTGGCCCTGGAAATCTTTTCTTCAATTTCTTTTTCTGAAATGAGGTTATTTAAGTATTTTATTTCTTCCTTCATTAATTTGGGCAATTTATAATTTTGTAAATTTTCATCCATTTCCTAAGACTGTAAAATTTGTTGGCATACAGTTGGGCAAAATAGCTCCTAATTATTGTTTTAATTTCCTCTTCATGGGTGGTGAATTCACCTTTTTCATTTTTGATACTGGTAAGTTGGTTTTCTTCTTTCTTTTTTTTAAATCAAATTTACTGAAGTTTATCTATTTTATTTTTTTCATATAAACAGCTCTTATGTTGATTTATTAGTTCAATTGTTTTCTTAATTTTAACTTTATTAATCTCTCCTTTGATTTTAAGAATTTCTAATTTGGTATTTAATTGGGGATTTTTGATTTGGTCTCCTTCAAATTTTTTTAGTTGCTTGCGCAATCCATTAATCTCTTTCTCAATTTTATTCACATAAGCATTGAGAGATATAAAGTTTTACCAATTGCTTTGGCTCCATCTTTATTTTCCATAAGGTTTGGTATGTTGCATCACTTCTGTTATTCTCTTGGATGAAGTTATTGATTGTTTCTGTGATTTGTTGTTTGACCCACTCATTCTTGAGAATTAGGTTATTTATTTCCAAATTAATTTTCAATTTATCTTTCCATGGCACATGTAATTTTTATTATATCCATCTTGATAAGAAATGAATGCTTTTCATATTTCTGTCTTTCTCCTCCACTGGATCATGAAGATTTTATGCCCTAGTACATGGTCAGTTTTTGTGTAGCTGTCATGTACTGCTGAGAAAAAGGTATATTCCTTTATTTCCCCATTCAGTTTTCTTCAGATATCTACCACATCTAACTTTTCTAAGATTTTATTCCCCTCCAAAACTTCTTTCTTCTTTGTTGTGTGTTTAGACTTATACAGTTCTGAGATGGGGACTTTGAGATACCCCATTAGTATAGTTTTGCTTTGTATTTCTTTCTGTAACTCACTTAACTTCTCCTCGAAGAATCTGGATACTAAACCACTTGTTTCTTATATTTTTACTTTTGATATTAGTGCATTGTGTGTGGCACCTTTGAGCAGGATGCATTTTCCTTCCTTATCCCTTTTAATTATACCTATTTTTTTTCTTTTTCTTTATCTGAGATCAGGATTGCTACCCCTGCTTTTTTTTCTTTTTTTCCTTCAGCTTAAACTTAATATATACTTATTCAACCTTTTGCCTTTATTCTCTGTGTGCATCTCACTGCTTCAAATGTGTTTTTTGTAAACATATGGTTGGATGATGGTTTTTAATCCACTGTGCTATCTGCTTCTGTATGATGGAGACTTTATCTTATTCACAGTCAGTTAGATTACCAGCTGTTTCTTTATCCCATCCTATTATTCCATCTGTTTAGGATTTTTCTCTCCCCTTTCTCCCTTGTCTTCCTCACCTGTGTTGTGCTTCTGACCACTGCCTCCTTCAATCTGCCCTCCCTTCTGTCAGCTCCATTTTCTTTTCTTTCCCCTTCCCCACTACTCTCACTTCTGTCCTCCCTTCTATTTACCACCTTCTTTTTCTTCCCCCTTTCCACTCCACTTATAGAGTAACATAGATTTCTATTACTAATTGAGTGTGTATAATATTAGGTATTTGAGTGAAGTCCTTTAAAAGTAAAGTTCATTTACTTATTTATTGTTAGAAAAGCAATTATTCATTTGTAAACATTGATGTTCAGTCATTTTACTTGTCTGACTCTTCATGACTCTATCTGGGTTTCCTTTTGGCAAAGGTAATAGAGTAATTTGCCATTTCCTTCTCCAACTCATTTTACAGATGAAGACACTGAGGCAAACAGGGTTAAGTGACTTGCCTAGGGCCACACAGCTAGTAAATGTCTGAGGCCAGATTTGAACTCACATCTTCCAGACTCCAGGTCTAGCACTCTGTACACTGTGCCACCTAAGTGATCATTTATTTCTACCATGTTGGTTAGTTTTTTTTTCTTTTTTCTTTTCTTTTTAAAAAAAAATATTAATTTTCAGTTTTCAACATTCAGTTCCACAAGATTTTGGATTCCAAATTTTCTCCCCATCTCTTTCTTCCCTTCACCCCAGCACACAGTGCATTATGATTGTTCCTTCCTCCAATCTGCTCTCCCTTATACAGCTGACTCCCTTCCCTTTACCCCTTCCCTTCTATTTTCCTGTAGGGCAAGGTAGATTTCTATACCCCAATGCCTGCATGTCTTATTTACCAATTGAATGTAAAAACATTTTTAACATTTATTTTTAAAGCTTTGAGTTCCACATTCTCTCCCTTCCTCCCACCCCACCCACCCTCATTAAGAAAGTAAACAATTCAATATAGGATAGACATGGGTAGACATGGAAAACACTTTCATAACAGTCATGTTGTCACAAACTAACTGTATTTCCCTCTATCCTATACTGCTTTCCATTTATTCTCTTCTCTCCTTTGACCTGTCCCTCTACAAAAAGTGTTTGCTTCTGATTACCCCTTCTCCCAATCTACAGTCCCTTCTATTATCCTCCCTCTCTTATCCCTTTCCCCACTGCTTTCCTGTAAGGTAAGATAGATTTCCATACCCAGTTGTGTGTGTATGTTATTGTCTCCTTAAGCCAAATCCAATGAGAGTAAGGCTCACTTATTCTATCTTACCTCCCGCCTCTTCCCCTCCATTGTAAAAGTTCTTCCTTGCCTCTTTTATGGTAGATGATTTACTACATTCTACCTCTCCTTTTCTCTTTCTCCCAGTACATTCCTCTCAACACTTAATTTTATTTTTCAGGTGTTAACATTTCATATTCTGCTTACCCTTTACCCTCTGTATATATACAGAGGGTATATACACACATATACAAATACACACACACATATAGATAGATGTATCTATATGTATGTATCAGTATAGGTGTGTATGTATACATATGTGTATATATGTGCATGTATGTATATAAGTATGTATGTATATCTATGTATACACATATACTTGCATGCACACATATACATGTACACACATATATTTATACATGTGTACATATATACACTGTGCATATACAGATATATGCATATATGAATGTATGCATACATGCATAGTTGTGCACATACATACATGTATACACACATGTATGTGTGTGTATTCGTATGTACAAATAGGAATATTTATATTGTGTATTTATATATACACACATATACATATACATATACAAACATGCATACATACATACATACACATACACATACACACACATTCCCTCCAGTTTCTCTGGGTAAGGGATTCGTGTTTTTAATCCTACATGTTTTGACCTCTAGACTATCATATTCCAAGCCTCTAATCACTTAGTGAGGTAGCTGCTAAATCTTGTATTATACTGATAGTGTTTCCACAATATTTGAATTATTTCTTTCTGGCTGCTTGTAATATTTTCTCCTTGACCTAGGAACTCTGGAATTTGGCTACAATACTCCTAGGAGTTTTCCTTTTTGGGTCTTTTTCAGGAGGTGATAAATGGATTCTTTCCATTTCCATTTTACCCTCTGTTTCTAGAATATCAGAGAAGTTTTCCTTGGTAATTTCTTGAAAGATGATATCTAGGCTCCTTTTTCAATCATGGCTTTCAGGTAATTCAATCATTTTTGACTTATCTCTCCTAGATCTATTTTCCAGGTCAGTGTTTTTTCCAATGAGATATTTCACATTGTCTTCTATTTTTTTTATTCTTTTGGTTTTATTTTATCATTTCTTGACTTCTCATAAAGTCATTAGCTTGTATGTGCTACATTATAATTTTTAAAGAATTATTTTCTTCAGTGAGCTTTTGAACCTCTCCTTCTGTTTGGCCAATTCTGCTTTTTAAAGCATTCTTCTCCTTATTGTCTTTTTGGACATCTTTTCCTATTTTGGTTAGTCTATTTTCACAGGTGTTATTTTCTTCAGCATTTTTTGGGGTCTCCTTTAGCAAGCTATTGACTCCTTTTTATGATTTTATTGCATCACTCTCATTCCTCTTCCCAATTTTTTCTTCTACTTCTCTTCCTTGATTCCTTGATTTTTAAAATCCTTTTTCATCTCTTCAATGGCCTGAGAACATTTAATTTTTTTTTGAAGGCTTTGGATTTAGGAATTTTGACTTTGTCTTTTAAAAATTCTCTTAAAGACTGAATTTGGCTATCTAATCTTATTTTCACAAATACCTCTTGTTGACCTTATCTTTAAGGTCAGGCCTGAAGTTTTATTCTTAATTTCCTGGCATCCCATGTTCCTAGTAGGAGGCTATAGGACTATTCTGGGAGTCACATTGGAGGACATTTCTTAGGGCAAGGCTGAGCTCTCAATACTCAGCTTATTGTTAGAGATTTCTGCTCTCCAACTGGTAACACCATATTGAGCCATTTCATAACCACATTTTTAAAGGATTACTGCCAATGTGAGTCATTTAAAATCTTCCACGTTTGACATGAATTTTTTAAAAAGAGACTGAAAGGTGTAAAAAAATTATCTTATGGGATATTGTGTATAGTTCTCATATATCCCTTCATTATCCTCTACCAAAAAAGAAAAGACAGGGGGAAAAAGAAAAAATTAGATGAGAAGGGAAGGAGAAGAAAGAGGAGGGGAGGTGAACAGGGGAAAGGAAAGAAGAGGAACAGAGTGGAGAGGACAGGACAGGAAAATTGGCTTACAACTAAGCTGGGGATTGCTTGAAGTCCACCATTCTAATTTTTCAATAACTCAGGATGATCTGTTTCAAATTAAGTGGAAATGAGCTTTCCTTGTACTTCTAGTTATATAATATTTATCACAGGGAAAGAGATTTTTCCTTTTATTCTTCATGTAAAGTACTAAAAGCTCAGGATGACATGGGAACAAATAAGTAATAAACACAATATTCTCAATCTGGTTCCATGATAACTCAAGGGACCTGTGTCAATTTGCTTTCTTTTATCTTTTCTAATCTGTAACTGTGCAGACTTAATTCTCAGGAGTGTTCCACTAAATGTGAAACAGTCATAATATAGATTCTGGGGCATTTTTCAGCTCTGAAAAGGGGATTGTAAAAATGTTTAGTGTTATTCCCTCTGGGTATGTTTACAATGAAGTGAATTCAAATTGGTAGAAGACATAAGAATTGTCAAATCATGTCTGCTCTCCACTACACCCCCTCCTCCACTGTTCAGTTGAATAGGCTAATGTAGATGTGCCCTTTGTGAGAGATGTATAATCTGTTGACTGCTCTGTCCAAGGATGCTTTCAAATGGCATTTCATAGGCTTGCAAATATTTCAGTATCGCTCATACTGCTCTTTGGTTTACCTCATTGTCTGTAAAATGTCATTAAAGACAGCATGAAGATATGGTCTTTTGTCTATATTACCTTTTTAAAATTCTTAAAAGTCTTTTTAAAAGTCTTTAAAAGATCTTTCATTGACCTTTTGGGATGCCTTCTACCAACTCATTATCTACTTCACAATTTCAGAAGCTTCTGGGTTATATTAAGTTTGGTATGCTGAATTTGGCTTTTACAAGGTGATATTACAAAATGTATCTAAGCAGAATTTGCTTCCTTTTTTCCTTTCTGAAAGGTAATTTAAACCTTAAATGAAGAACCGCGAATTATTTGTCTTCTTTTTATAGATCTTATGTATTAAAACATATCTGACTTCTAGATACCTGGATCAGATCATGGTTCATAACAGGACAGGGACCATAGATAGGAGGTGAATTGGGCTGATGGAATGGAATGATGGCCATGATGAAGCCTGAAGGTAATGCTAAGTTCAGAATATTGGGTGGTAGACCAAACTGAAGGGCATAGGCAAGGTTTTATTCTCTCTGGGTAGGCTGGATTGGGTGTTCAGAACTGAGTGGGACAGTAGTAGCATCAGAATATACAGGCTTTGGGAGTAGTGTTCAAGTTGTGCAAAGATAGAATCCTAATGTGTCACTGGAAGTCAGGTTAGAGTCAAGATTAGGGGAATGACCAAACCTGCATGTTTATAAGCAAATAATATAACTTATCTGACTTCAAATTATTTGACAGAATGGATAATTTAGGTCTTTAAGGTCTTGATTATCTGAAAAAGTCTATTTTATGATCCAGAATAAGAAGGCAATTCTAAAGAACAAAACAAACAGGTTATGACTTCAAGATTGAACAAGGATGATCTGATCATTATCTCGTCTTTTTATAGGCTCTCTGTTATGAGTAGAAAAATACTTAGAAAGTATGAGCTATTTTCCAAAATGAGAATGGTTTCTTTATATTCTGGAACTTAGGTGAATCTTTAGCGACCACCTAATATGCTGTGTGTATGTGTGTGTGTGTGTGTGTGTGTGTGTGTGTGTGTGTGTGTGAGAGAGAGAGAGAGAGAGAGAGAGAGAGAGAGAGAACTTCTTTCAAAAGAAAGAAGTTAAATGTCATTACAGAAAAAAAATAAGGCCCACTGTCATCATGAAAAAGAGATTTGGTATTATGCCCTGAGGTCACCTATTTGGGGAATGTCACTTGGGGATGCCTGAGTGTAAGAAGCATGAGGGAAAGGGGGATTTCAGATTTATCATCTTACTTATATATGTTTTCTAGGCTCTGAATATCTTCTGTACTTCTCACTGATATTATTTGGCTTGATGTTTTGCAAAAGGGGTTATTTTCTTTTGTTAAGGAGGTGAGGTGGAGATAGAAACATTCATTCATTCAACAAAACAAGTTGATGGAAAAATGTAATTTGACCAGTTTTTCATCAAAGTTCACTTTTGTGTTTCTAAATTATTCATTGTTTGAATGAAAGGTATTCAAGTTTAAATGCTATATATTTTTTTTATTGGGTGAGATCTTGAAGTCTAACTTCAATTGCATTTCATTTTATTTGTAGTTAATAGAGAGAAATGTAGTAGGGATTTTAAAAATGTGTCTTTGCTACAAAATGTCCTTGCCTAAAATCCAATTCAATTTTTAAAATGTATTAGAAACCTACTATGTGCAAGGCACTGTGGTAGGAACTGGGGAAATGGAGAATTTTGAGAGGAAACCAGCATAGTGTATTAGTGTTTCATTTTCCCTCACTTGGGCAATTTTATGATTCCCAACTTTTCTTCCTGCTCCTAAGCCTCTCCCCTCCTTCGAACCATGCTTCACATATTTGCCAAATTAATCTCACTAGGGCCAACATGTCATTATGTTATTCAAATGCTTTCAGTGGCCATCAACTTATATTAGGTAAAATGTAGATTTCTATGTCTTCCATGGGAGGCCCTCCATGTTCTAATTCTAGCTTAGTTTTCCAGGCTTATTTTACTTCTTTTCATGAATTCCCTGCCAAATTGATCTACTAGCTATTCCTAACTCTTATCCTGCCCATTCTTCAATATAAGGATTTATATATGCCATCCCCAATGCTTGGAATGAATTCCCTCAGCATCTCCATCTATTGAAATCATTCCCTTCTTTCAAGACCCAATTCAGGTGCTGCCTCCCGCATGAAGCCTTTCTTTATCCTCCCAGCTAGAAAACATCTTCATTGCTGAGTAACTCATGCTTCTCAGTTGATTTCCATTCACTTATTACACTCCGGTTTATAGCGATTTGTAGGTGTCTTATTCCCATTCTAGGTTGTTAGTTCCTTTAGGTAAAGACTGTATCTGTGCCTTTTTATTTTTTTATCCTCATTATATAACAAAGTGCCCTGATTAAATCATGCTTAACAAATGATTTCAAATATAATTGAATTAAACAATCCCTTTTATATCTGTTAAACTGAAGCCCCACTTTTGTCTTCAGAGATAAGAGGGAAGTTGAATTTAGGCTAACACTCAAATTTAGAGCTCCAACCCTATTTCACTCCCTGGTTTCTATGGTCTATCTCTTTATACACTAAACACTGGCTCTGAATGCAATAAAAAATCAGATTATATTCATCTGGAGACAAAACATCCCATATAACAAATAAAGTTTAAGAAAGCAGAAAAATGGATGTTAGTTTACCAGAAAGCAATGAGGCAAGGGAACAAAAGGAAGTTGAGATACAATAAAAATCACCTGGTCCTAGTAACAGTGAAAGTGAGGGAAAATGAAAACTTCACGTCGATCATTCCTTAAGTGAGTCAGCAAAGCCAGACTAAATTCCTACTGGTCATGATTATAGTCAATCAGACAGGCACTAGAGCATGACGTAGCCATATTCCCTGACCACACTATTTTCCATAAAACTCAAAAGTATTGGGATTTCTTGGAAGGGCATACACATCTCATGAGAATTCAGTCCTGCTTCAAACAGGGCCATATATACCCTTCTTACTGGCCCTCTTGCTGATAAGGGGCTATAATATGAAGAAAGATTCAGGTAATGGAGCAAAGTATCATGAATCACAAGTGTGTGCCTGCTTTAATAAGATTACCTAAAGAAAATAATAGCTGAATTTATGTAATGTTTTATAGTTACAAAGCACTTTCACGTACAGTATCTTAATTTGATCCTCATAATAGCCTACTGAGAGTAGCAAGTCTTTTATTAGTCACTTGCTCCAGGTAACAGGTCACAGGTCAGAATGTCAGAACCAATGACTGGAGGTCAGCTCTATTGGGTTCAGGTCCTATGCTCATTCCTTAATACTGCATGATTGACTCTAGAATCTAGAATCTAGATAGCCTGTCCTGATCTTGAGGAAATAACACTAAATAATAAGTGGATTTCTCCAAATTCCCAATTTCTCTTCCCCTGCTGTTTTGGTGTAAAAAGTAAAATGTAGGAATGTCAAAATCATTAGGAGATGGTGTTCATAAAAACTTTAGTGTGACATTTATTTTACTATATCTGATCCATTAAGCAATAATCTGTTTCTTATAAGAAAAAATGTATTTCAGACTCCAACCTGTGACTATTTATTCCATCCCATTTTGCAAAGATTTAGCAAATAGCCTGTTAGATAAACCTCAATCCTATTTTTAATCGGCATTAAAATTGATAAACCCTCACAATTTTCACTTGCTGAAATAATCATCTTCCTTCAAAGCCCAAAGCTCTTTAACAAAGTCATTTCTGATCCCACTAGATCCCAACAGAAAAAAGAAACTTGCTCCTTAATCCCTTAATCAGTGCTGGTTAATATTTGCTCTGCAATTGGCAGTCTTAGTTGTCTGGGTGGTGTCTTAGGTTTCAAATGGTTAAGTGACTTTCGCGGGATCATACAGTCAGAATGTGGCAGAGGAAGCACTTTTTCTTCTCTGAGGTTGGCTCTTTCCCTTCAGCATTCTGCTTTTTCCATAGCTAGTATTTAATAAAAGTTAATTGAACTGATTGGAAAAATATTAATTGGGTGTGAGAAATATTTGCCTGCAAAAATGATGGATGTTAAAGCCAAGCTGGTAGAGAAGTTATTGCCATGTTTTTGCACTACACATTATATAATGCATTTTCTTATTTAAGGACTTTACAATGGTATGAGATTAGACATTATTCTCGAAGTTTCAGGTGTAACTTTTTTTTTTTAAATTGACTGGAATTGTCTCAAAAGTAAGATGAGAGAAATCTACTCTTGAACTGATCTTTTTATCTTATCCGTTTTGAGAATTAGACATTAAAATTACTAAAACTTCTTATAATAGGCTCATAGGCATAGAATTGGAAGGAATCCAAGACAATCTCTAGTCGAACCCCTTCTTTTTGCATACAAAGAAGCTGACCTAGGGACATTAAGTGATTGCCCAGGGGCACACACACACATTGTACTGAAAGACAGGATGTAAATCCAGGCTTCCTAAATCCTGAGCCAGTGTTCTTTGCTACATACCATGATAATCATAATAATTTATATTCCAAAGGGATCATATAATCATAAGCCGGCATTTTAAATAGTTATAGCTAATATTACTTACATTTGAATAGAAATAGTACATTGATGGCCAGCATCATCTTAAAAGATATGTCATTTTATTTTTTTATGGTAAACTAAAATACAAAAACAAATACATAATGCAAAAAGAAAAAAAAGGAAACATATTGTTAACTTCAATATTGAAACTTAAATGCAAAATAGAACAAAAGACAATAAAACATTGTGATGTGCACAGCACAACATAAGAGAGGAAGTGTATTTCCATTTCAAGAAAACGTATATAATAAATAGCATGCATTATGTTGAGAGTAGTCCACCTTTTCTTTGCTTCCTAGTAAGTTTTCTTTTGTTCTCTGCTGCATACTTTTTACTTTGTTCTTTTTTCATCTTCCTACACCACCAAAGAAGGCTACAGTTTAGCAGAGATATATTTATATGTTCATGTGAACATACATAAATACACACATACATACATACATACTCAAAAATATATTTACATACATCTAAATGCATATAGATATCTATAATCATAGTAATATATAAACATATACATTCATTTGTATCTATGTAAGACCAAGCTATACTTATGTGTCCTCTGTTTCTCTGAAGGTGGATAACCTCTTCCTTCATAAGTCCAAGTCTTTCTGTATTTTCCAAGTCCACCAGCTCCTCATTTCCTACACAACAGCAATATTCCAACCTTATATTGTCTAGGTATTTTAAATAGTCCAAAGCCACGTTGATGAATATAGCTGACATATGGTGTGGTTTCCCTATTTTGTCTCTTTTGATTAAATCTATTTTAGCCTTAACTTTGTCCAAGATAATGATTTCCCCCTGCTCTTTATTCCCTAAAAACCTTCTACTCCTGATTTTATTTTATGCTTGTGCATCTCTTATTTCCTATCACTCCTGACTCCTTTACTTTACTTCTACCTGCTACCTTGGGGGGTAGGGTGTGTTCAGGGAAGATTGCTAAATTCAGTGTGATGGCTGCCAAGCCTTTTTCAGGACTGCTTTCCACCTTTGTTGTCCACCTGTTCCACCCACCTCTCACCTGTGACTCCAAGAAACTGTGGCATGCACAGCAGCTGCACCCCAGTAAATCATTTTGGCAGAAGGGCTGAAGCAGGTTGAAGGTAACCAAGGTATCTGAAAGCCATTGATGAGTTAGGAGGTATCTACTCTAAGCATGTGAAAAATTCCTCTGGTGGAATGGGCAGATGAGAACTATTTGTTCCAATGGCCATGAAGGCAGGTGAAGCAGGTGCTGTGGAGTGCTTAGGGCTTGGTTAGATATCAAAGATGTCGAGGTCATCCACTGGGTCTTGATCCATCACTAATTGTCTGGATTTTATCCTGCCACTGAACTGTGATGACTCTGGAAGAGAGTGAGGCTGACGACTTCATGCAGCTCTGCTTCACTTAAATCCAATTTACAAATGAATCAAAAGACGTAACCCATACCATTTTACCATTCTACCTATCTCAAAGTCCTGTGGCAACAGGCAAGGGATGAAGGAGCAGGTGTGAATACAGTGGGAGCTGTAGTCACAATCCTGCACACAGGTGGCCCAGTCCATAGGGTTCTTTCTCACTGGAAGCAGCAGTGGAATTCGGCAGCCCCCTGGGTGTCTAAGCAATCTTTTAAGGATCACACTGCTCACCTCCTGGTGTGAGAAACGGTCTAGGAAAGGTGTCCTGAAAATTGCCTGCTTACTCAACCCTCACCCGATTACCACAGCAGGTGGGGAATCTCACTCTGTGGTCAAAACACAAAGAAAGGTACAAAAACATCTGCAAAGATGATTCCACTTGCCATTGGCACATAGAATGTGTTCACACTCCCATACAACAAAATCCAGTAGACCTGAAACATAAACAGCTTTTGTTGCAAGAGAAATCAGTAGGTATCACATCCAAATAGTGGCAAGCCTGGCAAATAAAGGCTAGCTTACTGAAGTTGGAGTTGGATACACATTTTTCTGGAGTGGCCATAGTGAAGGGAAGGGCTGTTAAGCTGGCATAGGTTTTGCAAGCAGAACTAACCTAGTCAACAAGCTTGCATGCCTGCCAAAAAGAGTGAACAACAGGCTCATGACAATGTGATTTCCACTTGCAGGAAAATATCACACCACCATCATCAGAGTCTATGCTTCCACCAAGACAAACTCTGATAAGGTCAAAGAAAATTTTAATGAAGACCTTATCATCAGTGTGCCCAAAGAGGACAGGCTAATAATTCTGTGTGACTTTAATGCTAGAGTGAGCTCAGCCTACCAGATTTGGCAGTGTGTCCTAGGGAGGAATGGAATTGGAAACAGCAACAGCACTTTCTACTGAAGACTTGTGCATCTCATGAGTTCTCATCACCAACACTGTCTTCCATTTACCTAAACACAATACAACTTCATGGATAAACTCTCACAGCAAACATTGGCATTTAATTGACTATTTGATTATAAAGATAAGAGACAGACAGGATGTGAGAGTGATGAAGCAATATCTGGTGCAGAGAACTGAACTGATCATAGACATCCTTTCCAAGATAAATATTCACATTCAGCAAAAGTGGTGTCTCCAAGGCAAAATGACTACCAGAAGAATTATTGTCAACAATTTTGAGCTCTTCTCTGAGCAGGAATAGTTTGTTGGTAACTTGGAGTGAAAATTGAGCCACCTACAGTTGTCAACAGTGCAGCAGAAAAGTAGTGGGTAGCTTTCAGGGGTTTAGTATAAACATTGCATTTGCTCATCTGGTAAGAGCATTCATCAACATCAAGACTAGTTTGATGAAAATGATGGGGAAATTCAAAAGCTGCTAAATGAAAAATGGAAACTCCATAGGTTTTACCAGCAAGATAGCTCATTCATCTCTAAGAAGGCAGCATATAATTCCATCAAAAGTAGAGTACAAACAAAGCCTAGAGAGACACAGGAATCTTGGCTCAGTAAGAAGGCAGATGAGATTCAGTTTTATGCTGATAGTAATAATCCAAACAGCTTTTATGATCCCCTGAAGGCTATTTATGGACCAAAGACCCTATGGCGCATCTCAACTACTCATTTCTGATAGAGCCACATTGATTAGTGAGAAGGACCTGATCCTGGAGAGATGGCTGACACTTCCATAGTGTTCTTAACAAACCGTCATCAATCAATGCTGAAGCCATTAACTGTTTACTTCAGGTTGAAGTCATGCCTTCCCTAGCTGAAGCTCCACCTGAAGAAGAGGTTTCGAATGCCACTAGGCTCCTTTCATATGGCAAAGCACCTGGTGCTGATTCTATTCCAGCTGAAATTTCCAAGGTAGGGGATCCATTGCTCATAGAAAAGCTGACTGAAATTTTGCAGGGTACATGGCAAGAGGAGATTATCCCCCAGGAGTTCAAGGATGGCTCCATTGTCCATCTCTATAAAGGTAAAGAGAATAGATTGTCCTGTGACAATCACAGGGAGATCCCTCTGTTAGTAAATGCTGCCAAGACTCTTGCCAGAGTCCTCCTCAGTAGGCTGATCCTTCACCTGGAAGATGGTCATCTATCAGAGAGCCAGTGTGCCTTCAGAAAGAGCTAAAGAACAGTTGATATGGTGTTTGCTGGCTGACAACTCCAGGAAAAATCCCAGGAGCAGAACAAAAATCTGTATATAAGATTTGTAGATATGACCAAAGCCTTTGATACTGTTAGTCATGAGGAATTATGGAAAACTATGTCAATATTTGGCTGCCTGGAGAAGTTCATCAGCATTGTACTTGAATTTCATGATGGCATGCTTTCCCAGGTTCTAGATAATGGACAATGCTCTCATGCCTTCCTGTCACCAATGGAGTGAAACATGGCTGTGTACTTGATGTTTTCAGCCATGTTGTCAAATTTTTTCAATGAGGATGAGTATGGCATCAAGGTCAGCTACTGCACTAATAATAAATTCTTCAACTTAGAAAGGTTAAAAGCCAAAACCAAAGTGGAGGGAATATTAGTGCCTGATTTTCTGTTTGCAGATGATTGTGCCATCAGTGCAGCCTCTGAAGCTGAGATTCAATGAAGTGCGGATCAATTCTCTGCTGCTTGTGCTAATTTTGGCCTAACAACATTCAATTCTCTGATATTTGTACTAATTATGGCCTAACAATTAGCACCAAGAAAACAGAGGTGCTCCATCGGCCACCACCGCACCATCCATATGTGCAACCCTCAGTTGGAGAAGTTTTGAATGCTGTGGATAAGTTCACTTACCTTGGTAGTGTACTTTCCAGGGCTGTACACACTGATATTGCCAGAGTTAGCTCAGTGTTTGGAAGGCTCTGAAGGAAAGTATGGGAAAGAAGAGGTATTAGACTGACTACCTAACTGAAGAGCTATACAGAGCTTTTGGTGTTGACCTCTTTGTTGTATGCCTGTGAAGCTTGGACTGTCTACCAATGCCATGCCAGGAAACTGAATTGCTTCCATTTGAATTGTCTTAGGAAGATTCTGAACATCACCAGACAGGATAAGACATCAGACACTGAGGTCTTTACTCAAAATAAACTGCCAAGCATTCAAATTCTGCTTCAGAGAGTACAACCCCCAATGAGCTAGACGTGTTATTTGAATGAAAAACACGTTTGCCAAAAAGACGATTTTATAGAGAACTCACACAGGGCAAGCATTCACATAGTGGTCAGAAGAAGGGATATAAGGACACTCTCCAGGTTTCTCTGAAGAACTTTGGAATTGATTGGGTGACATGGGAGACATTGGGACAGGACCTTTCAGTGTGGTGTACCTACATCAGAGAAGGTGCTTTTCTCTATCAGCAAAGCAGAATTGAAACAGCTCAAAGGAAACACAGGATGCACAAGTTTGTAGTATTCCCCCAAAAATGTTCACATGGATTGTTTGTGCCCCACTTGTATTAGAGCATTCCTAGCTTATATTGGCTTAATCAGTCAGTCAGATGCATTGAATCTTTGACATGTTGCTTCTGAAGTCTGCTCCATATACTCAGATTATTTCAAATTGATCTAACTTTCCTCTGAACTAGGAACCTTCCCTATAGTTTCATATTGACCCAAATAACTGAGATAGCAATAACCCAAATGCCAGATATTTGATGTAGCTGAGATAAATACTGCACATTTTTTCTCTCTGAAATGACAATGGAGTGATTGACTCTACTCCTCCCCACTCCTTACTCACTTTTCCTTTCATGCTTCAGAAAGCAGTCTTGACTCATTTAAATAAATCCACTTATATCATAGCAGGGAATTGTGTTGTACTGAGAGAAAAATGGGAAATAAATCTGAGTGCTCTCCAGAGCCTCTAGACCTGTGACAGATACTTATGAGTACAGGGGGCACTAGCTGGGAAAGAATAGACATCAAACTGCAGTAGCACATTATTGGGAAGAGAGGCTCACTTGTGAGATTCAATGCCAGCTCTTCTTTTCCATTGAGAGGCCTTCTGTATGGAGCTTGGGGTCCCAGGAACAGCATAATACAGGACTCTAGCAGTAGTTATCTGGAACTTTGATACAGGACGCTAGAGATTTTGGAGACTGAGAGCTCATCCCTTGTGCAGGGTGATAATGACCTTCTTAAGAACTAAGGAAGATTGCAGGAGTGGACCATGGATAGAGCAATGCAGAAAAACAAAAATTGCCACCATAAGAGAATAGAAATTTTGGCATATGTTGAGAGTTGCTAAACTTCTAAAAAGCAAAAATAAAATAATGAAGTGTGGAACATCAGAAGGATCGTCAAATGGAGAACTGACTTGGAGAAGCAAGCCTGGTCTCTTCTTGTAGCATCTTTGCTTAGGGTATATTGCATAGGATAGACTTATACAGATCTTTGGGGCAGGGTTGCTCACTCCTGCCCTATTGTTATTTTCTTTTTTTTTCCTTTTTTTTTTAGTTTATTTACTATATTTAGTTTTCAGCAATGATTTTCACAAGAGTTTGAATTACAAATTTTCTCCCCATTTTCTACCCTCCCCCCCACTCCAAGACAGCATATATTCTGGTTGCCCTGTTCCCCAGTCAGCCCTCCCATCTGTCACCCCACTCCCCTCCCATCCCCCTTTCCCTTTTTCTCTTGTAGGGCAAGATAAATTTCTATGCCCCATTGCCTGTGCACCTTATTTCCTAGTTGCATGCAAAAACTTTCTTTTGTTGTTGTCATTTTGGAACGTCTGTTTTTAAAACTTTGAGTTCCAAATTCTCTCCCCTCTTCCCTCCCCGCCCACCGTCCCTAAGAAGGCAAGCAATTCAACATAGGGCACATGCGTATCATTATGTAAAACCCTTCCACGATACTCATGTTGTGAAAGATTAACTATGTTTTGCTCCTTCCTAACCTATCCCCCTTTACTGAATTTTCTCCCTTGACCCTGTCCCTCTTCAAAAGTGTTGGTTTTTGATTACCTTGTGTCCCTGTCTGCCCTCACTTCTATCATCCCCCCTTTTTATCTTCTTTGTCCTTCTTTCCTGTGGGGTAAGATACCCAATTGAGTGTGTATGGTATTCCCTCCTCAGGTCAAATCTGATGAGACCAAGATTTACTTATTCCTCCTCACCTGCCCCCTCTTCCCTTCCTAGGGAACCACTTTTTCTTGCCACTTTTATGCGAGATAACTTACCCCGTTCTATCTCTCCCTTTCTCCCTCTCTCAACATATTCCTCTCTTATCCCTTAATTTGATTTTATTTTTTTAGATATCATCCCTTCATATTCAACTCACCCTGTGCCCTCTGTCTATATATATACATATACCTACACATATACATACATAGACACACACGTATATATATATATATATGTTTATATGTGTGTATATATATATATATATATATACATATATATGCATACAATATGCACGTTCCTTTCAGCTACTATGATATTGAGGTCTCATGAATCATACACATCATCTTTCCATGCAGGAATGTAAACAAAACAGTACATCTTTAGTAAGTCCCTTATGATTTCTCTTTCTTGTTTACCTTTTCATGCTTCTCTTGATTCTTGTGTTTGAAAGTCAAATTTTCTATTCAGCTCTGCTCTTTTCACTGAGAAAATTTGAAAGTCCTCATTTTATTGAAAATCCATACTTTGCCTTGGAGCATGATACTCAGTTTTGCTGGGTAGCTGATTCTTGGTTTTAATCCTAGCTCCATTGACCTTCGGAATATTGTATTCCAAGCCCTTTGATCCTTTAATGTGGAAGCTGCTAGATCTTGTATTATCCTGATTATTTTTCCACAATACTCAAATTGTTTCTTTCTGGCTGCTTGCAGTATTTTCTCCTTGATCTGGGAGCTCTGGAATTTAGCAGCAATATTCCTAGGAGATTTCCTTTTGGGATCTATTTGAGGAGGAAATCTGTGGATTCTTTCAATTTCTATTTTACCCTCTGGCTCTAGAATACAAGGACAGTTCTCCTCGATAATTTCTTGAAAGATGATATCTAGGTTCTTTTTTTGATCATGGCTTTCAGGTAGTCCCATAATTTTTGTGAGAGAGCTCCGGTAAGAGGCTGCCTTCATGCGGCCATCTTGGCTCCGCCCCCTAGTCCCATAATTTTTACATTATCTCTCCTTGATCTATTTCCAGGTTAGTGGTTTTTCCAATGAGATATTTCACATTGTCCTGCATTTTTCATTCCTTTGATTCTGGTTTATAATATCTTGATTTCTCATCAAGTCACTAGCTTCCACTTGCTCCAATCTAATTTTTAAGCTAATATTTTCTTCAGTGGTCTTTTCGACCTCCATTTCCATTTGACTAATTCTGCCTTTCAAGGCATTCTTCTCCTCATTGGCTTTTTGGAGCTCTTTTGACATTTGAGTTAGTCTATTTTTTTTTTAAATGCAATTTATTTATTTAACATATTTGGTTTTCAGCATTGATTTTCACAACATTTTGAATTACAAATTTTCTCCCCATTTCTACCCTCCCCCCCCACTCCAAGATGGCTTATATTCTGGTTGCCCTGTTCCCCAGTCAGCCCTCCCCTCCATCACCCCCCTCCACTCTCATCCCCTTTTCCCTTCCTTTCTTGTAGGGCAAGATAAATTTCTACGCCCCATTGCCTGTGTATCTTATTTTTTAGTTGCATACAAAAACTTTTTTTGTTTTTGAACATCTGATTTTAAAACTTTGAGTTCCAAATTCTCTTCCCTCTTCCCTTCCCACCCACCCTCCCTAAGAAGTTGAGCAATTCAACCTAGGCCACACATGTATTATTATGTATAATCCTTCCACAATACTCATGTTGTGAAAGGCTAACTACATTTTGCTCCTTCCCAACCCATCCCGCTTTATTGAATTTTCTCCCTTGACCCTGTCCCCTTTCCAAAGTGTTGGTTTTGATTACCTCCACCCCCATCTGCCCTCCCCTCCATCATCCCCCTGCCTTTTATTTTTTTTTTTATCTTCCTCCCTCTTCTTTCCTGTGGGGTAAGATACCCAACTGAGTATGTATGGTATTACCCCTCAGGCCAAATGTGATGAGAGCAAGGTTCACTCATTTCCCCCTCACCTGCCCTCTCCCCTCCTCCCATAGAACTGCTTCCTCTTGCCACCTTTATGTGAGATAATCCACCCCATTCTATCTCTCCCTATCTCCCTCTCTCAGTATGTTACTCTCTCATCCCTTAATTTCATTTTATTTCTTTTAGATATCTTCCCTTCATCTTCAACTCACCCTGTGTCTGCTCTCTCTCTTTTACATATATATATATATATATATGTGTATATGTATATATATATATATAACACATATATATATACACATACATACACATACATACATATACATGTAGATACATACATACACATTCACTTTATATATACATAAACATATATATATACATATATATATATACATATATATATATATATATATATATATATATATATATATATATATATATATGCATATTCCCTTCAACTACCCTAATACTGAGGTCTCATGAATCATACTCATCATCTTTCCATGTAGGAATGTAAACAAAACAGTTCAACTTTAGTAAGTCCCTTGCAATTTCCGTTTCTTGATTACCTTTTCATGCTTCTCTTGATTCTTGTGTTTGAAAGTCAAATTTTCTATTCAGTTCTGGTCTTTTCACTGAGAAAGCTTGAAAGTCCTCTATTTTATTGAAACTCCATATTTTGCCTTGGAACATGATACTCAGTTTTGCTGGGTATGTGATTCTAGGTTTTAATCCTAGCTCCATTGACCTCCGGAATATCGCATTCCAAGCCCTTCGATCTCTTAATGTAGAAGCTGCCAGATCTTGGATTATTCTGATTGGGTTTCCACAATACTCAAATTGTTTCTTTCTGGCTGCTTGCAGTATTTTCTCCTTGATCTGGGAGCTCTGGAATTTGGCAACAATATTCCTAGGAGATTTCTTTTTGGGATCTATTTGAGGAGGCGATCGATGGATTCTTTCAATTTCTATTTTGCCCTGCGGCTCTAGAGTATCAGGGCAGTTCTCCTTGATAATTTCCTGAAAGATGGTATCTAGGCTCTTTTTTTGATCATGGCTTTCAGGTAGTCCAATAATTTTTAAATTATCTCTCCTGGATCTATTTTCCAGGTCAGTGGTTTTTCCAAGGAGATATTTCACATTGTCTTCCATTTTTTCATTCCTCTGGTTCTGTTTTATAATATCCTGATTTCTCATAAAGTCACTAGCTTCCACTTGCTCCAATCTAATTTTTAAAGTAGTATTTTCTTCAGTGGTCTTTTGGACCTCCTTTTCCATTTGGCTAATTCTGCCTTTCAAGGCATTCTTCTCCTCATTGGCTTTTTGGAGCTCTTTTGCCATTTGAGTTAGTCTGTTTTTTAAGGTGTTGTTTTCTTCAGTGTATTTTTCAGTATTTTTTTGGGTCTCCTTTAGCAAGTCATTGACTTGTTTTTCATGGTTTTCTCGCATCCTTCTCATTTCTCTTCCCAATTTTTCCTCTACTTCTCTAACTTGCTTTTCCAAATCCTTTTTGAGCTCTTCCATGGCCTGGGACCAGTTCATGTTTTTCTTGGAGGCTTTTGTTGTAGGCTCTATAACTTTGTTGTCTTCTTTAGGCTGTATGTTTTGGTCTTCTTTGTCACCAAAGAAAGTATCCAAAGTCTGAGACTGAATCTGGGCGCGTTTTCGCTGCCTGGCCATATTCCCAACCAACTAACTTGACCCTTGAGTTTTTCAATGGGGTATGACTGTTCGTAGACTAACGAGTTCTATGTTCCACATTTGGGGGGGAGGTGCCAGCTCTGTCAGACCCGCACTACTCCTTCCCCAAGAACCCCCAGTCCAGGCTGGGCTTAGATCTTCAGCAGGCTGTTGCACTCCTGCTCTGATCCGCCCCTTAATTCCTCACACCAGGTTGGCCTGGAGCCGGAAGTAACAACAGCTCTAGCTGCCCCACCTCCGCTGCCCCCGGGGCTGGAAGCTGAACCACGAACTCCTTCCACTCCCGCAGCTTTTCCCACTAACCTTCTCCGCAGTCTTTGGTGTTTGTGGGTTGAGGGGTCTGGTAACTGCCGCAGCTCACATATTCAGGGCGCTAGGGCCCCCTCCGCCCGGCTTCTGATCTGGATCGTCCACGCCGCTCAGGCTGGGCTCTGCTCCACTCCGTTCCCAGCTCCCAGCTCCGTGTGGAATAGACCTCACCCAGAGACCATCCAGGCTGTCCTGGGCTGGAGCCCTGCTTCCCTCTGCTGTTCTGTGGGTTCTGCCGTTCTAGAATTGGTTCAGAGCCATTTTTATAGGTTTTTGGGGGGACTCGGGTACGGAGCTCAATCTAGTCAGTGCTTACCAGCCACCATCTTGGCTCCGCCCCCGAGTTAGTCTATTTTTTAAAGTGTTTTTTTTTCAATATTTTTTTCAGTATTTTTTTGGGTCTCCTTTAGCAAGTCGTTGACTTGTTTTGCATGGTTTTCTTGCATCCTTCTCATTTCTCTTCCCAATTTTTCCACTACTTATCTAACTTACTTTTCCAAATCCTTTTTGAGCTCTTCCATGTCCTGAGACCAGTTCATGTTTTTCTTGGAGGCTTTTGATGTAGGCTCTTGACTTTGTTGACTTCTTCAGGCTGTATGTTTTGGTCTTCTTTGTCAGCAAAGAAAGATTCCAAAGTCTGAGACTTCAGTGCGTTTTCACTGCCTGGCCATGTTCCCAGTCAACTTACTTGACCCTTGAGTTTTTCCTCGGGTTATGACTGCTTGTAGAGCAAAGAGTACTTTTTACCAAGCTTGAGGGGATGCACTGTTGATTTCAGAGCTGTTTCTATACAGCCAACTCTGCCACATGAGCCCTCCTCCTTCCTCAAGAACCACCAACCCGGACCTGATGAATATCTTAAGCAGCCTCTGCATTCCTGCTCTGATCCACCACTTAATTCCTCCCACCAAGTGGGCCTGGGGCTGGAAGTAACTGCAGCCATAGTTCTGTAGCTGCACCACCTCCACTGCCTCTGAGGTGGTGGTCGAACGGGGAACTCTGTCCGCCATAGCTTTTCCCACTAACCTTCTCTGTTGTCTTTAGTGTTTGTAGGTTGAGAAGTCTGGTAACTGTCACAGCTCACTGATGCAGGGTGCTAGGGCCTGTTCTGCCCGGCTCCTGGTCTGGTTGGTCCTGCTGCCACCCATGCTGAGCTCCACTCCCCTCTGCTCCATGCATGATAGACCTCATCCAGCGACCATCCAAGCTGTCCTAGGCTGGATCCCTGCTTCCCTCTGCTATTTTGTGTGTTCTTCAATTCTAGAGTTTGTTCAGAGCCATTTTTGTAGGTTTTTGGAGGGACCTGGTGGGGAGCTCATGCAAGTCCCTGCTTTCCAGGCTCCATCTTGGCTCCACTCCCCCATTATTATTTTCAATGTGTTCTGATAAAGTTTCATTTATTTCCTTTTTCTCAACTATCTCTTCCCTTTTTATCTCTGACACAAGAGATCATACGTGTTTCTCCATGATCTTAATGTTCCCCCTAAGTACTTTGAATATCTTTTCAAATTTATTATGTGTTCATGTTTTATCTCTCCAGAAGACAAAAATCTCTTTGAAGGCAGGGGTTATTTTAGTTTTCTCTTTGTATTCCCAGTGCCTCATACAGTATCTGGTACATAGTCAGGAGATAACCAATAAATTCTATTTGAATCGATTCAAACTCCTAAATAAACCTACTCATGCTTCAAGCCTTTTGAACCTGAGTTTTCATAAGGTGAATTAAGTGAGTGTGCAACAGTAGGAGAGTAGAATTCAATATTCAATTTTCTTATTATTTCAGTAGGGGCACTGAGCCAGAGAAGTGAAGTGTGTACAAATTGTACCCATATGTAGTGAGTTGGATGAAAATCTCTGATACCAGATAAAATAATACAGGGGTATTCTAGTATGCATAAGACATTCAATTATGACAGTTACTGAATAAAACTCTACAGGTAGTTGTTGTTATCTTTTATAATTTTCAAAGCTCACATAATGATTTTCCAGTCAACTTTTCAAGAACATAATCTATTCCATAGGCTGAGGGCTACCTAATGCCTAATTTACTTCTTGCAAGGATGTGGGATCCCTACAGGTCATGTTTAATATTTCAAAACATGTTCTCAAAAACCACACTGAAAAAGAAGCAATATGGAACTATCAGCCTTGGTCCGACTGGAGGGTTTTGTTGTGTGGTGATTATTTTCTTTATTTCCCAAAGGCTTTATCTTCCTGTCAAGTTTTATTTGATGCTGGATGAATCTGAAAAGTCAGATGAGATTTTTTGTAATCTGTGAGGATATTTCATAATCTTCTTCCTGGCAAAAATCTTCAATTCTGTATTTGTATACTATCTTCTTAAAATGTGTTGTAGTTGTTCCTTGCCATAGTTCAAGCATCCAAATGTTGGGAATGTACATATGTAATCTGTTATCAGCATACTACAACATTTATATATAACATACAGAAAAGGGGGAAGAAATTCCAAACAAGGTGCAATGTAATTGGGCCTTTGCTGCCACCCAACAATCCTTATGTTACTCAGGACAGATCTAGTTCTATTATATGTATGCATGTGTCTCTGCTGTGCTAGTCTTTTGTACTCAAAATATAAAGGCTATCAGTTTGCACCTTTACTATCATGATACTGTCACCATTTTTAGTGTCTTTGTCCAGTACTTGCACCTGAGTGTATATAATTTACCAATCTCTCTAAGGCAATGGTTCTCAACATTAATTGCGTTAATATAAAAAAATAGAATTTTATTTCAATATAACTTCCTTAATTTCTAATCCCAGGATTTTTAATTTCATGTATTTAAAATATTATTCTGAGAATAGGTTTCAACAGACTGCCTAAAGATCTAATGATGCAAAAAAGAGCTCAAGAATCCCTGCTCATGGGCCAACTGGACAGGTCTGTATGCGTGGTACTTGGTGTCCCTGCCTTTTCTCTCATAAGAGAATTTCTTGTTGCACATGGTTTTTGAGTATTATTGTGAGGGGGGACCCCAAAGTAGTAAGAGCATAGTTGTTTCATTTCCCTACCCCCCTTCAACCAAGAAAAAAACACAGTTATTGTAAATTACATCAGTATACTAGTTTGATGCATTAGTTCATCAGTGTGAGGTCTAAATTAAGAAATGTAAGGAGTACATTGAAATCTTTCAGTTACAGGCAAAAGTCAAATTTATTTCAAAGATAGAAAGGCATATGTGTAAAGCAGAAGATGCATTACCAATGAGAATAGTCGCTGATGGTCCTGGAGAGGAAACTCAAAAACTTCATTAAGAGTCTGTAATTGCTTCTGAATGCAGATGAAGGCAAACTATTTGCTCTCTATTTTTTTCTCTTCTTTTTTGGTTTTGGTTCTTCTTTCTCATGATTCATTCCATTGATCATAATTCTTCTTTACAACTTGACTATTGTGTAAATAAGTTTAATGCAAAGGTATATGTAGAACACATATCAGATTCCATGTGTCTTGGGGGGGGGGAAGGAAGAGGAGAGGGAGGAAAAGAAAATTTGGAACTCACAAATTTGTGGAACTGAGTGTTGTAAACTAAAATTAAAAAGTCCAAAAAAAAATTTAAAAAAAAGACTCTGTAATTCCTAGTGACCCAAGTACTTAATATCCCAAGGATTCCTCTCAGGGGAGTGGGGCATTTCATACCTCCTCAAGATTTAGGTAGAAAAATACTATACAATTAGGATATGTCCCTGAGCTTTATGTGATAAGGATGGGAAGGTACAGTCAAGTGTCATGATTACATAGGGACTTAAACATTTCCTCAAGGTAACATCCTTCAGTGTTTAGTTTGAACAAACTGAAATTAAAGAAGAGTTAAGTGTCTGGGACAAATGCCACATACCTGGCCTGTGATTCTGGCAACCCAAGACATTTATTCCTTTTAAATTTCATTTGATTTGAATCCTTTCAATACTCTAGGCTTTTAAATCCTCACTCAGGTATCTAGTATATTAGTTTTTGTTCTCCCCTCCAGCTTTGTGCTATCTGCAAATTTCATAAGTACAGAATCTGTGCTTTTATTTGAGCTATTGATAAAAAAATATTTAACAGGATCCTTATGGTGCTCCCCTAGAGAAGTTCTTCCACATTGATAGATTCTTTTTTAAGTCATTCAATCAGTTTTGAATCTTCCTAATTCGGTCATCTAATCACCCATTTTGATTAATAGTCACCAAGAAATTTTAATCTTACACATACCAACACACACACACACACACACACACACTCATGCACACACACACCTATCAGCAAAATATTTTTGATTGTGCATCCTAATTCACATTAGTGCATTCAATGCAATTAGTATGGCTGAATATGCTTCATTATTTTTGAAAAGCTTGATTTAACACTTGGTGATCCAGTAGATCAGGCCTGCACAACACATGGATTGCCAAAGGATTTTTTGTGGCTTGTGAAAAACGTAGGGTTACTGCTGTGCACTCTCTTGTTTGTTATATGACCTGCGGCAACCAACTGTTGTCAGCCTGTCTGTAGTGTAACCTATCTGCTGCCTAAACCTACTACCTAGTCGTGCAGATCTGCAATAGACAATACCTTAAAATATTCTGAAAACCAACCAGCAAGTGAGGACACCATTGTCAAAACTTCCATGATGTGCAACTCACACACTTCCATCAGCATTCTTTATATGTGGTTCATGAAATATGACTAATTTGCAAATAGACTGAACGAGGATGGCAGATTAATAGAGCTTACAGTTTTTCTCTCTTTTTGCCAGCATTTATAATGCATGTTTTTACGAATGATATAGGCACAACTCATACTATGCTCTTGTCACATCCTATTAATAAGTAGCCACTGACTCAATGTAAACAAAAACTGGGTATTGGGTGGGATATGAATGGTCTTATTGAATGGATGAAGAACACAATCTATGTGGAACAGTATTCCACTTGTTCAAGGATGTTATGTTGTTAAAATCCTAGGCCAGAAGAATGGTTATTAGAAGAAGCCCTTTAAATTTCTTATGTGAACTGTTGTTTGAAAACCAGAGGTCCTACAACAACCATGTTACAATAATGGATTGTCATGACTTTATTTATAAAGACCTCTTCATGGAATATTGTATTTTTGTGTCCCTCAATAATGCACCCATAAGTAATGAGGTAACCTCAGTTCCTTAAAAAAAAACTTTTTCTGTGTAAAAATCATGTAATCTAGCCAGATTTCAAGCTCTTCCTTAGTAACTTTTTTTGGATTTACTTTATAGTTGTTCAGATTTCGAATTCTTGTTTTAAATTTGTTTGTTTAACATATTTAGTTTTCAGCATTGATTTTCACAAGAGTTTGAATTACAAATTTTCTCCCCATTTCTACCCTCCCCCCCACTCCAAGATGGTGTATATTTTGGTTGCTGTGTTCCCCAGTCAGCCCTCCCTTCTGTCACCTGACTCCCCTCCCATCCCCTTTTCCCTTCCTTTCTTGTAGGGCAAGACAAATTTCTATGCCCCATTGCCTGTGTATCTTATTTTCTAGTTGCATGCAAAATTTTTTTTTTGTTTTTGAACATCTGTTTTTAAAACTTTGAGTTCCAAATTCTCTTCCCTCTTCCCTTCCCACCCACTCTCCCTAAGAAGTCAAGCAATTCAACATAGGCCACATTTGTATCATTATGTGTAACCCTTCCACAATACTCATGTTGTGAAAGACTAACTATATTTTACTCCTTCCCAACCCATCCCCCTTTATTGAATTTTCTCCTTGACCCTGTCCCCTTTCCAAAGTGTTTGTTTTTGATTACCTCCACCACCATCTGCCCTCCCCTCCATCATCTCCCCCTTTTTATCTTCCTCCCTCTTCTTTCCTGTGGGGTAAGATACCCAATTGAGTGTGTATGGTATTCCCTCCTCAGGCCAAATTTGATGAGAGCAAGATTTACTCATTCCCCCCTCACCTGCCCTCTCCCCTCCTCCCACAGAACTGCTTCCTCTTGCCACCTTTATGTGAGATAATCCACCCCATTCTATCTCTCCCTATCTCCCTCTCTCAATATATTCCTCTCTCATCCCTTAACTTGATTTTATTTCTTTTAGATATCTTCCCTTCATCTTCAACTCACCCTGTGTCCGCTCTCTCTCTCTCTCTCTTTATATATATATATACACACACACACACACACACACACACACACACACACACACACATGCATATTCCTTTCAGCTACTATGATATTGAGGTTTCATGAATCATACACATCATCTTTCTATGTAGGAATGTAAACAAAACAGTTCAACTTTAGTAAGTCCCTTATGATTTCTCTTTATTTTTTACCTTTTCATGCTTCTCTTGATTCTTGTGTTTGAAAGTGAAATTTTCTATTCAGCTCTGGTCTTTTCACTGAGAAAGCTTGAAAGTCCTCTATTTTATTGAAAATTTGCATTTTGCCTTGGAGCATGATACTCAGTTTTGCTGGGTAGGTGATTCTTGGTTTTAATCCTAGCTCCATTGACCTCTGGAATATCGTATTCCAAGCCCTTCCATCTCTTAATGTAGAAGCTGCCAGATCTTAGGTTATTCTGATTGTGTTTCCACAATACTCAAATTGTTTTTTTTTCTGGCTGCTTGCAGTATTTTCTCCTTGATCTGGGAGCTCTGGAATTTAGCAGCAATATTTCTAGGAGATTTCCTTTTGGGATCTATTTGAGGAGGCAATCGATGGATTCTTTCAATTTCTATTTTGCCCTGTGGCTCTAGAATATCAGGGCAGTTCTCCTTGATAATTTCTTGAAAGATGATATCTAGGCTCTTTTTTTGATCATGGCTTTCAGGTAGTCCAATAATTTTTAAATTATCTCTCCTGGATCTATTTTCCAGGTCAGTGGTTTCTCCAATGAGATATTTCACATTGTCTTCCATTTTTTCGTTCCTTTGGTTCTGTTTTATAATATCTTGATTTCCCATACAGTCGCTAACTTCCACTTACTCCAATCTAATTTTTAAGGTAGTATTTTTTTCAGTGGTCTTTTGGACCTCCTTTTCCATTTGGCTAATTCTGCCTTTCAAGGCATTCTTCTCCTCATTGGCTTTTTGGGGCTCTTTTGCCATTTGATTTATTCTATTTTTTAATGTGTTGTTTTCTTCAGTGTATTTTTAAGTATTTTTTGGGGGTCTCCTTTAGCAAGTCATTGACTTCTTTTTCATGATTTTCTCGCATACTTCTCATTTCTCTTCCCAATTTTTCCTCTACTTCTCTAACTTGCTTTTCCAAATCCTTTTTGAGCTCTTCCATGGCCTGGGACCAGTTCATGTCTTTCTTGGAGGCTTTAGTTGTAGGCTCTTGCACTTTGTTGACTTCTTTAGGCTGTATGTTTTGGTCTTCTTTGTCACCAAAGAAATTCTGAGACTGAATCTGGGTGTATTTTCACTGCCTGGACATATTGCCAACCAGCTAACCTGACCCTTGAGTTTTTCAGCAGGGTATGACTGCTTGTAGACTAAAGAGTTATAGTTCCATGTTTGGGGGTATGCGCCAGCTCTGCCACACCAGCACTCCTCCTTCCCCAAGAACCCCCAACTGGGCTTTAGATCTTCAGCAGGCTGTGCACTCCTGCTCTGATCCACCACTTAATTCCTCCCAGTAGGTGGGCCTGGGGCCAGAAGCAACAGCAGCTGTAGCTGCCCCACCTCCACTGCCCCCAGGGCTGGCAGCTGAACCACGAACTCCTTCCACTCCCTCAGCTTTTCCCACCAACCTTCTCTGCTGTCTTTGGTGTTTGTGGGTTGAGAAGTCTGGTAACTGCTGCAGCTCACTGATTCAGGGCGCTAGGGCTCACTCCGCCCAGCTCCTGGTCTGGTTGGTCCGAGCAGCTCACGCTGGTCTCTGCTCTGCTCCGCTCCCAGCTCCCAACTCCCAGCTCCCAGCTCTGTGTGGGATAGATCTCATCCAGAGACCATCCAGGCTGTCCTGGGCTGGAGCCCTGCTTCCCTCTGCTGTTTTGTGGGTTCTGCAGTTCTAGAATTGGTTCAGAGCCATTTTTATAGGTTTTTGGAAGAACTCGGCGGGGAGATCACTGCTTTCTAGCTGCCACCTTGGCTCCACCCCAAGTTCTTTTTTTACAGTCAGAGCTTTTCAGCAGCATTCTTTTTTCTCTCAAGCCACCTTTTTGGCCTTTCATGGATTAGGGATCCTCAGATATCTGAGCACTTAAAGTATTACCATCTCTCTCTTATACAGGATCATCTAAATTTAACAGCAAACCTAGTGCTTCATCCAAATCATCCACAGCTGATTGTCATGGGGGAGATATTTTCTGACATGACTTCAGTGAACATGACCTGAATCCATCTTTCCTTGTGAGCACCAATGGCAGGGTCAGAGATCTCAAGAGTAACTGGGATCCCAGAGTTATTTCATCTGCATACCAACCCTCTGCACTCCCAATCCCCACCAGATTCCATTTCCTTAAGTCTAATTTTCGGGAACTCTGGGGAAGCAACAGATTGGACTAAGTGATCCTATTTGACTGCAATGAGGAAGGCCGAGATATGTTTAAGAGACAAAGATTCAGTATAATACTATTTTTCCTCCACATAATTAAATTGTAAAAGGAAGAAATTTGGAAACCTAAGCAGGATATTGAAATATTAATACTAAACATTTACATAGCATTGTAAGTTCTGCAAAGTGCTTTATGTAGGTTATCCCACTTGATCCTCACAACCCCATGAGGTTGTTGCTGTTGTTCAGTCATTTTCAGTTGTTTCTGACTCTTCCTGAATCCATTTGAAGTTTCTTGGAAAAAGATAATGCAGTGGTTTGCCTTTTCCTCTATCAACATTTCCATTCAATATGCTCATGTGGATTATTTGTGCCTGACTTGTGGTAGAAACTTCCAAGCTCATATTAGTCAAATCAACTACAGACATAGTGATATAATTTTAGTTCTTTTTTTGAATATGAAGGACAATAAACAACAAACAAATGAGGAAACTGAGGCGAACAGGGTTACTTGACTTATCCAGGATTTCACAGCTAATAAGTGTCTGAGGTTAGATTTGAGCTCAGGAAGATGAGCTTTTTGTGCCACCTAGCTATGCCACTATTATCATCTTCATTTTACAAATGAGGGAACTAAGACTTAGAGGTTAAATGATTTGACCCTACTGCCCCCTTTTTGATTCTCCATGACAATTTTCTGCTTCTTTTTCAATATCTGTATCAGAGACAATCTTTGCTTTGTAATAATTTCCCCAATTAAAAATTCTCTGAGTAACATTTAAATCTCTTTTCAATCTAATTCCAACATACCTTACAGGTCAAAAAAGTCTCACTACAAATTATTCCCACTCATGTACTCTGTGTTGCAATCAAACTAGCTTCTTATTCTTCCTTTGCAAAAGACACCTCAAGTCCTGTCTTAATGTTTCAGCATAAGGTGTTACCCTTGACTGAAGTGTACTCACACTTCATTTTAAAAGATCCTAGCTTCTCTTTACTTGGTTTCAAAAAATAGTTTCATTGATATCCTTTGTTTGTTCGCTACTTAGGTTTCATTTTTCTTTATTTATTTATTTAATATTTTTAGTTTAAAACATTGGTTTGTGCAAGAGTTTGAATTACAAATTCTCTCCCCATTTCTACCCTCCCCCCCATTCCAAGTTTTCATACATTCTGATTGTTGTGTTCCCCAATCAGTCCTCCCTTCTCTCACCCCACTTCCCCCCATCCCCTTTTCCCATAATTTCCTGTAGGGCAAGATAGATTTCTATGCCCCATTGCCTGTATATCTTATCTCCTAGTTGCATGCAAAAACTTTTTTTGATCATCTACTTTTAAAACTTTGAGTACCAAATTCTCTCCCCTCTTCCCTCCCCACCCACCCTCCCTAAGAAGGCAAGCAATTCAACATAGGCCACATGTGTATCATTATGCGAAACCCTTCCACAATACTTATATTGTGAAAGATTAACTATAGTTTGCTCCTTCCTATTCTATCCCTCTTTATTCAGTTTTTTCCCTTGACCCTGTCTGTTTTCAAAACTGTTTGATTTTGATTACCCTCTCCCCCATCTGCCCTCCCTTCTATCCTCCTCCCTTTTTATCTTCTTCCTCGTTCTTTCCTGGGGGGTAAGATACCCAATTGAGTGTGTATGTTATTCCCTCCTCAGGTCAAATCCGATGAGAGCAAGATTCACTCATTCCCCCTCAGCTGCCCCCTCTTCCCTTCCAACGAACTGCTTTTTCTTGCCACTTTTATGCGAGATAATTTACCCCATTCTATCTCTCCCTTTCTCCCTCTCTCAATATATTTCTCTCATCCCTTAATTTGATTTTGATTTTTTAGATATCATCCCTTCATATTCAACTCACCCTGTGCCTTCTGTCTATATATATATTCCCTTCAGCTACCCTAATACTGAGGTCTCATTAATTACGCACTTCATCTTTCCATGTAGGAATGTAGAAATGTAAACAAAACAGTTCAATTTCAGTTAAATCCCTTATGATTTCTCTTTCTTCTTTACCTTTTCATGCTAACCTTGATTCTTGTGTTTGAAAGTCAAATTTTCTCTTCAGCTCTGGTCTTTTCACTGAGAAAGCTTTAAAGTCCTCTATTTTATTGAAAATCCATATTTTGCCTTGGAGCATGATACTCAGTTTTGCTGGGTAGGTGATTCTTTGTTTTAATCCTAGCTCCATTGACCTCTGGAATATCATATTCCAAGCCTTTCAGTCCCTTAAGGTAGAAGCTGCTAGATCTTGTATTATTCTGATTGTGTTTCCACAGTACTCAAATTGTTTCTTTCTGGCTGCTTACAATATTTTCTCCTTGATATTATGAATTTGGCGACAATATTCCTAAAAGTTTTCTTTTTGGGATCTTTTTGAGGAGGCAATTGGTGCATTCTTTCAATTTCTCTGGCTCTAGAATATCAAGGCAGTTCTCCTTGATAATTTCTTGAAAGATGATATCTAGGCTCTTTTTTTGATCATGGCTTTCAGGCAGTCCAATAATTTTTAAATTACCTCTCCTGGATCTATTTTTCAGGTCAGTGGTTTTTCCTACGAGATAGTTCATGTCTTGCATTTTTCATTCCTTTGGTTCTGTTTTGTAATATCTTGATTTCTCATCAAGTCACTAGCTTCCACTTCCTCCAATCTAATTTTTATGATAGTATTTTCTTCAGCGGTCTTTTGGACCTCCTTTTCCATTTGGCTAATTCTTTCCTTCAAGGCATTCTTCTCCTCATTGACTTTTTGGAGCTCTTTTGCCATTTGAGTTACTCTATTTTCTAAGGTGGTCTTTTCTTCAGTATTTTTGGGGTCTCCTTTAGCAAGTCATTGACTTGTTTTTCATGATTTTCTTGCATTACTCTCATTTCTCATCCCAATTTTTCCTCTACTTCTCTAACTTGCTTTTCCAAATTCTTTTTGAGGTCTTCCATGTCCTGAAACCAGTTCTTGGTTTTTTATGGAGGCTTTTGATGTAGGCTCTTTGACTTTGTTGACTTCTTCTGGCTGTACGTTTTGATCTTCTTTGTCACCAAAGAAAGATTCCAGAGTCTGAGACTGAATCTGAGTCTGTTTTCACTCCCTGGCCATGTTCCCAGCCAACTACTTGAGTGTTGAGTTTTTAATCGGGGTAAGAGTGCTTGTAGAGTAGAGAGTACTTTGTTCCAACTTGAGAGGCTATGCTGTTGCTTTCAGAGCTATTTCTGCACAACAAAGTCTGGAACACCAGAGCTCCTCTTCTTCCAAGAACTGCCAATCCAGACTGCGACTCAGATGTAAGCAGGCTCTGCACTCCTGCTCTGATCTGCCACTTAATTACTCCCACCTGGTGGGCCTGGGGCTGGAAGTAACTGCAGCTGCAATTCCTCAGAACTGCAACAGCTCCACTGGTCCTTGAGCAGTGCCTGAATGGTGAATTATTTTCCCTCTGTCCCCACAGTTTTTCCCACTAACCTTCTCTGTTGTCTTTAGTGTTTGTAGGTTGAGAAGTCTGGCAACTGCCACTGATCACTGATTCAGGGCACTAGGGCCTGTTCTGCATGGCTCCTGGTCTGGTTGGTCCAGGCCTGGATTCTTCTCTGCACTGCTCCCAGCATGATGGGATAGACCTTACTCAGCAACCGTCCAGGCTCTCCTGGGCTGGAGCCCTGCTTCCCTCCCTTATTTTGTGTGTGCTGCAGTTCCAGAACTTCCTCAGAGCCATTTTTATAGGTTTTGGGAGGGTCCTGGGAGAGAACTGTAGACATGTCCCTGCTTTCCAGCCACCATCTTGGATCAACCCCCTGCATTTCTTTTTAAAAAATATTTAATTCATTTATTTTCAGTTTTCAATATTAATTTCCATAAGTTTTATATTTTCCTCCTCTCCTTGTTCCCTCCCTCCCCAAGAAGGAATGCAATCTGATATGTGCTCTACACGTACATTTCTATTAAACACATTTTCACGTCAGTCATTTTACACAGAAGAGTTATAATGAGTGGGAAAAACCATGAGAAAGAAAGCAAAATAAAACAAAACCAAGGAGAAGAGTCTACTTCAATCTGCATTCTGGCTCCATAGTTCTTACTCTGGATGTGGATGGCATTTTCCATCATGAGTCCTTTGGAAAAGTTTTAGATCCTTGCATTGCTAAGAAGGGCTAAGTCTATCAAATTCAGTCCTTTCAATCTGTGGCTGATACTGTGTACAATGTTCTTCTGGTTCTGCTCACTTCACTCAGCATCAGTTCATATAAGTCTTTCCAGGTTTTCCCAAAGTCTGACTGCTCATCTTTTCTTATAGCACATCCATTACATATATATACGACAACATGTTGAGCCATTCCTCAATAGATGGGCATCCTTTTGATTTTCAGTTCTTGGCCACCACAAAAAGAGCTGCTATAAATATTTTTGTACATCTGGGACCTTTTCTGATTCTTATGATCTCTTTGGGAAACAGCCCTAAAAGCACTATTGGTGTGTCAAAGGATATGCACATTTTATAACCATTTGGGCATAGTTCCAAATTGCTCCCCAGAATGGTTGATAAGCTCACAGCTCCATCAACAATGAAATAGTGTTCCAATTTTTCCACATCTTCTCCAGCATTTATCACTTTCTTGCTTTGTCATGTTAGACAATCTGGTGGGTGTGATGTGGTACCTCAAAGTTGTTTTGATTTGTATCTCACTTATCAATAGTGATTGAGTATTTTTCAGGTGACCCAATAAAGTTTTAATTACTTTCTCTGAAAGCTGCCTGTTAATATCCTTTGACCATTCATCAATTGGGGAATGACTTGTAGTCTTAAAAATTTGACTCATTTCTCTATGTATTTTAGAAATGAGGCCTTTATCAGAGACAGTAGATACAAAAATTATTTTCCAGTTTTCTGCTTCCCTGCTCATCTTGGTTGCATTGACTTTGTTTGTGCAAAAATTTTTTTCTATTTAATGCAATCAAAATTATTGATTTTGTATTTCATATTGTTCTCTATCTCTTTTTTGGTCATAAATTCCTCTATTCCAAATAAGTCTGACCCATAAACTATTCCTTGCTCCACTAATTTTTTGTTATATCAGACTTTATACCTAGATCATGTACACATTTGGATTTTATTCTGGTATAAGGTATCATATGTTGGTCTATGCTCATTTTCTGCCATACTGTTTTCCAGTTTTCCCAGCAGATTTTGTCAAACAGTGAGTTCTTATCCCAGAAGCTGTGGTCTTTTGGTTTATCAAACAATAGATTGCTATAGTCATTGACTACTGTGTCTTGTGTACCTAATCTATTGCACTGATCTACTTCTCTATTTCTTTGCCAGTACCAAGTGGTTTTGATGATAGTTGCTTTATAATACAATTAAAGAGCTGGTATGACTAGACCACTTTCCCTAACACTTCTTTTCATTAATTCTCTTGATATTCTGGACCTTTTGTTCTTCCAGATGAATTTTGATATTATTTTTCTAACTCTATAACTTTTTTGGTAGATGGATAGATATGGCACTGGATATGTACATTAATTTAAGTAGAAATGTCATTTTAGTATATTATCTTGGCCTACTCATGAGCAAGTGGTGTTTTTCATGTTATTTAGATCTGACTTTATTTCTATGAAAAGTATTTTGTAATGGCGTTCATATATCCTCTGGGTTTGTTTTGGCAGGTAGACTTCCAAATATTTTGTAAAATCTATAGTAACTTTGAATGGAATTTCTCTATCTCTTGCTGTTGGACTCTGTTAGTAATATATAGAAAGGCAGATGTTTTTTGGCTTTATTTTATATCCTGCAACTTGGATAAAGTTCTTTATTATTTAAAGTAGTTTTTTTTTTATTTGGTTTCTCTAAGGATTTTCTAAGGACATCATCATATAGTCTGTAAAGAGTGATAATTTAGTTCCTTCTTTGCCTATTCTAATTCCTTCAATTTCTTTTTCTTCTCTTATTGCTAGAGCTAACATTTCTTGTACCATATTGAATAACAGTGGTGATAATGGACATCCTTGTTTCATCCCCGATTTTGTTGGAAATGCATGTAGCTTATCCCCATTACCTAAAATGCTTGCTGATTGTTTTAGGTAGACTCTACTTATCATTATAAGGAAGGCTCCATTTATTCCTGTATTCTCCAGTGTTTTGAATAGTAATGGGTGTTGTCTTTTGTCAAAACGTTTTTTCTGCATCTGTTGAGATAATCAAATATTTTCTGTTAGTTTTGATGTTGATATGATTGATTACAATGGTAGTTTTCCTAATATTGAACCAGGCTTGCATCCCTGGTATAAATCCTACCTGATCAAAGTGTATTATTCTCATAAGTTGCTGTAGTTTTTTTGATAATATTGTATTTAGAATTTTTATGTCTATATTCATTAGGCAAATTGGTGAATATCTTTTTTCTGTGCTTTAGCTCTTCCCGGTTTAGGTATAAGTACCATATTTGTATCTTAAAAAGAATTTGGTAGCACTTCTTCTTCACCAGTTTTCCCAAAGAGTCAATATAGTACTGGAATTAATTGTGTTTAAATGTTTGATAGAATTCACTTGTAAATCCATCTGGCCCTGGAATTTTTTTTTCCTAGGGATTTCATTGATGCTTTGTTCAATAACTTTTTTTTCTAATATCGGGTTATTAAAATATTTTATTTCCTCTTCTGTTAATTTGGGCAATTTAGATTTTGGCAGATATTCATTCATTTCCCTAAGATTGTCAAATTTATGGCCATACAATTGGGCAATATAATTCCTAATTATAGTTTTAAATTTCTCTTTATTGGAGGTGAATTTACCCTTTTCAGTTTTGATACTCGTAATTTGGTTTTCTTTTCTTCAATCAAATTAACCAAAGGTTTATCCATTTTGTTGGATTTTAAAAAATCTAAACAGCTCTTACCTTTCTTTATTATTTCAACAGTTTTTTTTTTAATTTTTAAAAATGATTTCATAATTTTTGTCAATAGCTAAAAGGAAACAATTGATGATCATGATGATATAGGGTATCCCAAAATCTTAGTGCAGTTTTAATTTTTTTAATGTAAATTTATTTATTTTCAGTTTTGAACCTTCACTTCCACAAGATTCTGAATTTCAAATTTTCTCCCCATCTCTCCACTCCCCTCCCTCCAGCATAGCATGAATTTTGATTATCCCTTCCTTTGACCTGCCCTCCCTTCTATTAACCCACACCCCATCCTTATCCCCTTCCCTTCAATTTCCTACAGGGCAAGATTGATTTCTGTACTGCTTTGCCTGTAGATCTTATTTCCCAGTTGCATGTAAAAACAATTTTTAACATTCCTTTTTAAAGCCTTGAGTTCCACATTCTCTCCCTTCCTCCCTCCACACCCACCCTCATTGAGAAAGCAGGCAGTTCAATATAGGTTATATATGTGTAGTCATGCAAAACACTTCCATAATAGTTATGTGGTGAAAGACTGACTATATTACACTTTATCTTGTACTGTCCTCCATTTATTCTGTTTTCTCCTTTGACCTGTGACTCCACAAAAGTGTTTACTTCTTATTGCTCCTTACCAGAATCTGCCATCCTTTCTACTATCTCCCCTCTCTTATCCCCTTCCACCTTGCTTTCCTGTAAGGTAAGACAGATTTCTTTACCAAATTAAGTGTGTATACTATTGCCTCCTTAAGCCAAATCCAATGAGAGTAAGACTCACGTATTCCTTTTCACCTACCCCCTCTTCCTTTCCATTGCAAAAGCCCTTCCTTGCCTTTTTTATGTAAGATGGTTTACTATATTCTATCTCTCCCTTTTCCATTCTCCCAGAACATCATTCCTCTCAAGTCTTAATTCCATTTTTGTGGGTATCATTCCTTCATATCCAGCTCACCCTGTGCCCCTGTATCAATATATACACATACTCATACATGTGTATACACACATACAAACACATACACGTATATGAATACATATAGATACACACAAACATACATCTGCATATACACATGCATACATATATGGAAATATGTGTGTATGTACACATATATGGGTGCACAGATATGTGTATGTGTGTATATGTGTATGTGTGTATATGTATGCGTATATGTATGTGTATATGTATATGTATACGTATATGTATATACTCTTTAACTACCCTAATACTGAGAAAGGTCTCTTGAGTTGCAATTATCATCTTTCCATGTAGAAATGTGAACAGTTCAAATTTATAAGCCCCTTATGGGTTCTTTTTCCTGTTTACCTTTTCATCTTATTCTTGATTCTTGTATTTGAAAGTTGGATTTTCTATTCAGGTCTGGTCCTTTCAACATGGATGCTTAGAAGTCATCTATTTCATTGAAATTCCATTTTCCCCCCTGAAATATTATACTCAGTTTTGCTGGGTAGATGATTCTTAGTTTTAATCTTATCTTCTTTAAACTCTGGGAAATCATATTCCAAGCTCTCTGATCCCTTAGGGTAAAAGTTGCTGAATCTTATTTTATCCTGCCTGTGTTCCTACCATACTTGAATTGTTTCTTTCTGGCCAATTGTAATATTTTCTCACTGACCTGGAAACTTTGAAATTTGGCTACAATATTCCTAGGGTTTTTCCTTTTGAAATCACTTTCAGGAGGTGATTGGTTGATCCTTTCCATTTCTATTTTACCTACTTGTTCTAGAACATCAGGGTAGTTTTCCTGGATAATTTCTTGAAAGTTGATGCCTAAGCTCTTTTCTTTTGATCATGGTTTTCAGGCAGTTCAATAATTTTAAAATTATCTCTCCTGGATCAATTTTCCAGGTCAGTTGTTTTTTTTAATGAGATATTTCATGCTTTCTTCTATTTTTTTCATTCTTTTGATTCTGTTTTATAATTTCTTAATTTTTCATACAGTCAATAACTTCCATTTGTTCCATGCTAATATTTAAGGAATTATTTTCATTAGTGAGTTTTTGGATTGCTTCTTTCATTTGGCCATTTTTTTCAAGGCATTCTTCTCCTCATTGGCTTTTTGGACCTTTTTTGCCATTTGAGTTAGTCCATTTTAAAAGGTATTCTTTTCTTCAGCATTGTTTGGGTCTACTTAACAAGCTTTTGATGTGTTTCATGATTTCTTGCATCACTTTCATTTCCCTTTCCAATTTTTCCTTCACTTCTCTTATCTGATTTTCAAAATCCTTCTTGAGCTCTTCCATGGCCTGAGACCATTTCAAATTTTTCTTGGAGGCTTTGGTTATAGGAGTCTTGATCCTGTTGTCTTCCTCTGGCTACATGTCTTGATTTTCCTCATCAGTAAGTGTGTAAGAAAACTTCTTTTCACCAAGAAAATAATCTATAATTTTTCTCTTTCCCCCTGTTTGCTCATTTTCCCAGACAAGTATTTGAATTTTGATCTCCTTGGTAAGTGGAGGGCATACTGTCCCAAGTTTCAGGGATTTTGTGCAGCTGTTTTCAAAGATACCTCTAGGGACCTGCAAATTCTCAGTTCTTTCAAAGTGGTATGATCAAAAGTGAAGTGTTTACTTCTCTTGTGGCCTGTGTTCTGGACTGTGAACAACCACAAGCCATCTTTTCTGCCCTTTATCTGTGAGGATGTTTCCCTCTCTACAACCACTACCAGCTCTGCCAGCCAGTGCTCCTCCTCACTGCAAGCCCACTACCCAGGACTGTGACCCAGATAAGCAGCTCAGTTCTCACACTGCCTGTAGGCTGAGAGCTCCAGAAACAGCTGCAACTGCTGCAGCAACTGCCACTTCCCTGGAGCTGGGGGTGGGCCTGGGGTTTGACCTGGGGGGCTGGGTCCAGAGAGCTTTCCCAATAACCTTCCAAGCTGTCTTTGCATTTGTGGATTGAGAAGTCTGGAAACCTCCACAGCTGCCAGTGATTCACTGTCCTGAGGCCTGCTCCAGTCTTATCAGTGCAACCTGTGCTGGGCTGTGCTTCTCCCCAAGCATGGTATGATAGACCCTTACTGTTAGCCTTCAAGATTGTCTTGGGCTAGAAATATGCCTCAGTCTTTAATTTTGTGGATTCTGCTGCTCTAGAAGTTGTTTAGAGTCATTTTTTAGCAGGTATTTTAAGGGGTTTGGCAGGAGAGCTCAATATGGTTCCTCCTTCTACTCTGCCATCTTGGCTCCACTCCCTCAATAGTTTTCTTAATTTACAATTTTATTAATTCTTACTTTAGTTTTCAGGATTTCTAATTTAACATTTGTTTGTGGATTTTCAATTTGTTCTTTTCCTATTTGTTTTCAGTTGCATGCTGAATTCATTGATCTCCTCTTTCTCTATTTTATTCATGTAAGCATTCAGAGACATAGAACTTCCCCTAAGAACTACTTTTGCTATATTCCATAAGTTTTGGTATGTTGGCCCATTATTGTCATTCTCTTGAATGAAGTTATTTATTGTTTCTATGTTTTGTTCTTAGACTCACTTATTCTTTAGGATTAGTTCATTTAGTTTCCAAATAATTTTTAATCTTTCCATGACTCTTTATTACATATATTTTTTATTGCATCATAATCTGGAAAGTGTGCATTGACCATTTCTGCCTTTCTGCACTAGACTGTGAGGTTTTCATGACTTAACACACAGTTAATTTTGTGCATGTGACATGTACTGCTGAGGAAAAGAAATATTCCTTTATATCCCCATTCAGTTTTTCTAGAGGTCTACCATATTGACATTTTCTAAAATTCTATTCACCTTCTTAACTTCTTTCTTGTTTATTTCGAGGTTAGATTTATCAGGTTCAGAGAAGAGGAGGTTGAAGTCCCCCACTAGTATATTTTTGCTGTCTATTTCTTTCTGTAACTCCCTTAACTTCTCCTCTAGGAATTTGGATGCTATACCACTTGGTGCATATTGGTGCACTAATGATATTACTTCATTGTCTGTGGTGCCTTTCAGCAGGATATAGTTAGCTTTTTATCTCTTTTAATTAGATCTATCTTTGCTTTTGCTTTGTCTGAGATTAGAGTTGCTACCTCTGTTTTTTAATTATTTTTTTTGCTTCTGCTGAAGCATAATATATTCTACTCCAGCCTTTTACCTTGTGTATCCTGTGTGTATCCCTGTGTATCAAATGTGTTTCTTGTAAACAACATATTGTAGGATAATGGTTTTTAATCCATTCCACTATCTGCCTCCATTTTATGGAAGACTTTTTCCCATTCACATTCATAGTTATGATTACTATCTATGTCTTTCTCTCCATCTTACTTCCTCCCATTTATGCTTATTTCTTCCTTTTTCCTTCTCCTTGTTAAAAGAGTTTTGCTTTTGACCACCACCACTCTCAATTTTCCCTCCCTATCAGCCCCCCTCCCCTTTCTTACTCTTTTTTCTTATTACTTCTTACCTTCCTTCTCATCAACCCTCTGTTTTCTTTCCCCTTTCCCCTCCTACTGCCTTTAGGGCATGATTGATTTCTATAACTAAGGGGATATTTTATTCCCTTCTTCAATCAAATTCAATGAGAGAAAGCTCAAACACTGCTCTTTTCCCTTCCTTCTTTCCTAGCACGATAATATGTTTTTTTTGTGCCTCTTCAAATGCTGCAATTTACCCTTTTCTGCCTCCTCCTTTCCTCTTCTCCCATTACAATCCCATTGCACCCCTTAACTATGTTTTTATCATCATATCAATTAATTTATACTCACATCATTTGTGTGTATATATACACATACATATATATCCCTTTTAAATGTCATAATAAATATGCCCTTCTCAAGATTAAGAAGTATCATCCTCCCATATAAGGATGTAAACAATTTTCCCTTATTGAATAACTTTTTTTGGTTTGTTTTTCTTTTCCTATTTACCTTTTTATTTGTCTCTTGGGTCTTGTATTTGAAGATCAAATTTTCCATTGAGCTCTGGCCTTTCATTGCTATGGGTCTGGCAGTCCCTTATTTCATTGAATATCCATCTATTTGCCTGAAAGAAATTATGATCAATTTTGCTGGGTAGTTGATCCTTGGTTGTAGTCCAATGTTCTTTGCCTTATGGAAAATCATATTCCAGTCCCTCTACTCTTTTAAGATGTAAGCTGAAAGTTTCTGTGTGATCCTGTCTGTAATTCTGTGATATTTGAATTGGTTCTTTCTGGTTGCTTACAGCATTTTCTCCTTGACCTGATAATTCTGGAATTTGGCTACAATATTCCTTGGGGTTTTCAATTTTGGATCTCTTTCAGGGGAGTATGGATGGATACTTTCAATGACTATTTTAACCTCTGGGTCTAGGACCTTGGGATAGTTTTGCTTGATGAATTCTTGGAAGATATTGTCCTGCCCTTTTTTTCAATGTGCCTTTCAAGTAGACCAATAATTCTTAGACTACCTCTCCTGGATCTATTTTCCAGGTCAGTTGTTTTTCCAATGAGATATTTTACATTTTTTTCTATTTTTTCATCCCTTATATTTTGTTTGACTGATTGTTGATGCCTCATAGAGTCATTAGCTTCTACTTGCTGAATTCTAATTTTAATGAATTGTTTTCTTCAGTTAGCTTCTCTACCTCCTTTTCCATTGGTCCAATTTGAATTTTCAAGAAGTTTCTCGTTTGGCTAATTCTGCCTGTCAAGGCATTCTTCTCCTCATTGGCTTTTTGGAGCTCTTTTGACATTTCAGTTAGTCTATTTTTTAAGGTGTTGTTTTCTTCTGTATATTTTTCATTATTCTTTTGGGTCTCCTTCAGCAAGTCATTGACTTGTTTTTCATGGTTTTCCTGCATTAATCTCATTTCTCTTCCCAATTTTTCCTCTACTTCTCTAACTTGCTTTTACCAAATCCTTTTTGAGCTCTTCCATGGCCTGAGACCAGTTCTTGTTTATCTTGGAGGCTTTAGTTGTAGGCTCTTTGACTTTGTGGACTTCTTCTGTCTGTATGTTTTGGTCTTCTTTGTCACCAAAGAAAGATTCCAAAGTCTGAGACTCAATCTCGGTGCATTGTTGCTGACTGGCCGTGTTCCCAGCCAATTTACTTGACCCTTGAGTATTTCATGGGGGCATGACTGCTTGTAGAGTAAAGAGTACTATGTTCCAAGCTTGGGGGATGTGCTGTTGATTTCAGAGGTATTACAGCCAGCTCTGCCACCCCAGCACCCCTCCTTCTCCAAGAACCCCAACCCAGATTGGACTTAGATCTTTAGCAGGCTCTGCACTCATGCTCTGATCTGCCACTTAATTCCTCCCACCAGGTAGGCCTGGGGCTGGAATCAACTATACCTGTAGCTCTGTAGCTGTCCCACCTCCACTGCCCCTGGGGCAGTGGCTGAACCCCAAACTCTATCACCCTGTCCCCAGCAGCTTTTCCCACTAACCTTCTCTGTTGTCTTTGATGTTTGGGGGTTGAGAATTCTGACAACTGCTACAGCTCTCTAATTCAGGGTGCGAGGACCCACTCCACCCAGCTCCTGGTCTGGTTGGTCCACACAGCCCATGCTGAGCTCTGCTCTGCTCTGCTCTGTTCCCAGCTCTGTGTGCAAAAGACCTCATCCAGCAACCATCCAGGCTGTCCTGGGCTGGAGCCCTGCTTCCTTCTGCTATTTTGTGGGTTCTGCAATTCTAGAATTGGTTCAGAGCCATTTTTATAGGTTTTTGGAGGGACTTGGTGGGGAGCTCATGCTAGTTTCTGCTTTCCAGCCACCATCTTGGCTCTGCCCCCAAGCAACACTTTAAAAATAGACTAACTCAAATGGCAAAAGAGCTCCAAAAAGCCAATGAGGAGAAGAATGCCTTGAAAGGCAGAATTAGCCAAATGGAAAAGGAGGTCCAAAAGACCACTGAAAAAAATACTACCTTAAAAATTAGATTCGAGCAAGTGGAAGCTAGTGATTTAATGAGAAATCAAGATGTTATAAAACAGAACCAAATGAATGAAAAATTGGAAGACAATGTGAAATATCTCATCGGAAAAACCACTGACCTGTAAAATAGATCCAGGAGAGATAACGTAAAAATTATTGGACTACCTGAAAGCCATGATCAAAAAAAGAGCTTAGATATCATCTTTCAAGAAATTATCAAGAGAACTGCCCTGATATTCTAGAGCCACAGGGCAAAATAGAAATTGAAAGAATCCCCCGATCACCTCCTCAAATAGATCCCAAAAGGAAATCTCTTAGGAATATTGTTGCCAAATTCCAGAGCTCCTAGATCAAGGAGAAAATACTGCAAGCAGCCAGAAATAAAAAATTTGAGTACTGTGGAAACATAATCAGAATTATGCAAGATCTGGCAGCTTCTACATTAAGAGATCAAAGGGTTTGGAATACAATATTCCGGAGGTCAATGGAGCTAGGATTAAAACCTGGAATCACCTACCCAGCAAAACTGAGTATCATGCTCCAAGGCAAAATATGGATTTTCAATAAAATAGAGGACTTTCAAGCTTTCTCAGTGAAAAGACCAGAGCTGAATAGAAAATTTCACTTTCAAACACAAGAATCAAGAGAAGCATGAAAAGGTAAATAATAAAGAGAAATCATAAGGGACTTCCTGAAGTTGAACAGTTTTGTTTACATTCCTACATGGAAAGATGATGTGTATGATTCATGAGACCTCAGTATTAGAGTGGCTGAAGGGAATATGCATATATATATGTGTGTGTGTGTGTGTGTGTGTGTGTGTGTGTGTGTGTGTGTATGTGTGTGTGTTTGTATGTACATATGTGTCTGTGCATGTATGTATATATGTATGTGTATATATAGAGAGAAAGAGAGGGCACAGGGTAAGTTGAAGATGAAGGGATGATATCTAAAAGAAATGAAATCAAATTAAGGGATGAGAGAGGAATATATTGAGAGAGGGAGAAAGGGAGAGATAGAGTGGGGTAAATTATCTTGCATAAAAATGGCAAGGAAAAGCAGTTCTTTAGGAAGAGAAGAGAAGGCAGGTGAGGGGGAAAGAGTAAATCTTGCTCTCATCAGATTTGACCTGAGAAGGGAATACCATACACACTCAATTGGGTATCTTACCCCACAGGAAAAAGGAGGAAGAAAATAAAAATGGGGGATGATAGAAGGGAGGGCCGATGGGGGAGGAGGTAATCAAAAACAAACACTTTCAAAATGGGACAGGGTCAAGGGAGAAAATTGAATAAAGGGGGATAGCTTAGGAAGGAGCAAAATATAGTTATTCTTTCACAACATGAGTATTGTGGAAGGGTTATAGATAATGATATGCATGTGGCCTATGTTGAATTGCTTGCCTTCTTAGGGAGGGTGGGTGGGAAGGGAAGAGGGTAGGGAATTTGGAACTCAAAGTTTTTTAAAACAGATGTTCAAAAAACAAAAAAAAAATGTTTTTTCATACAACTAGAAAATAAGATGCACAGGCAATGGGGCGTAGAAATTTATCTTGCCCTACAAGAAAGGAAGGGAAAAGGGGAGGGGAGTGGGGTGACAGAAGGGAGGGCTGACTGGGGAACAGGGCAAGCACAATATACACCATCTTTGAGTGGGGAGGGATGTTGGCAAGCAAAATGGACTTTGTTTTCTTTGAGTGACTCAGTGTATTTCATTCAGCCTTGCTGTGTGCTGGGCCCAAGGCCCAGAGCCCTATTAGTTGTGGAACCTATGTGGGTGGTCAGATTGTTGACTGGGGCGGGCCCAGGATGGGGCTGGCTAGGGGCAGGTGTTGACTCCAGAGCCATGCCCTATTGGGTGTTGACCTAATCTATGTGGATGTGATCCTCCCAGGGTCCTGGTGGGAGGGGCCAACTCAAGAACCAATCACCAGATCCTGGGCTCTGGTCAGTCAGACGACACTTGATGATTTCAAAACCTCTACAAAAGGAGAGATGGCAGCTTGAAAATCCCTTTTCCGTTGGAGCAGCAGTGGTGGCGAGTGTGACTCTGGGCCAGCCCTTGTTCTGAGCTCCCAGGCTGAACCTAGATGTTGGTAACTATGAATTATATTGGGTCTGTCTGTTGATTTTTGTAATTTGTTTGTATTTTGCTCTGACATTCAGGGTACTGGCTTTTTCCCCTGAACTAAATGAATATTCTGAAGTTCAGGGTGCTGGTCTCTTCCCCTGAAGTAAGTGAATGAATCTGCATTTGGTCTGTCTGTTGATGCCTGTAATTTGTTTGTATTTGTTCTGAAGTTCAGGGTGTTGACTTTTTCCCCTGAACTAACTGAATGCTGTCTGTATGCTCCCCTGAACTAACTGGATGCTGTCTGTATGCTGGATTAAAGTAAGCTTGTCAACCCCTTCACCTTGGTTTCCTTGGTTAAGCAGATCAAAAGAACCTGCATTTTCCCGGTGTGTGGGCAGCTTTCTGGGTGCTGGCTGTGGGTGGATCTTACACCCCCACAGAAGCTGCTAGCCAGATTGCTTAAACAGGGGGAGGGTAGAAATGGGGAGAAAATTTGTAATTCAAACTCTTGTGAAAGTCAATGCTGAAAACTAAATATATTAAATAAATTAAATTTTAAAAAAGAAGTTATTTTCTCCAGTTAGGTTCTGCAGCTTCTTATCCATTTCACCAATTTTACTTTTAAGAGATTTTTTTCTCATCAGTGATTTTTTAAAACAATTTTGTCCATTTTATTTTTAAAATAATTGGTCAATTTTTCTTTTACCTCTCTCATTTGTCTTTTAAAATCCTCCTTGAGCCTTTCCAAGAATGTTTTTTGGACTTGAGACCAGCTCATATTTTCTCTTGAAGTTTCAGATATGCCTATAATGTCAATGCAGTCCTCTTTTGAATTTGTGTTTTGATCTTTTATTGTAAGATTCTGTGGTCTTTGCTTTTCTAGTTTTCTTCTTCATTGTGATTGTCTTTTTCTTGGCTTTCAAAATGGACCTCTGCTTCTGGGGAACAGGAGTCTGTGTCCCAAGCTTCTTGTGCTGGGTGCTTGGGGCCTGGCTTTGTGTTCTGTGTCCTCTGCATCTGTCAGCTAGAAACTGCTTCTCCCCTAATGCTGAGCTGGAGCTGGCTGGTATGTGCCAAGGTCAAGGCCTGCCAGTATTTTTTTGAGTTTCCTCAGAGTTACACTGAAGCTCACAGTGTGAGGTGTGGGGGAGGGGTGATCTGGTTGCTGGAAGTCTCCTCTTCCCCTAGGGCTGTGTTAGAGCACGGGTAGCCTGAGCATCAGTCTGCACTGCTGTCTGCCAATTTCCCTGGCTGTGTGAAGGCACACCCAGGTGTAGTAGCAATTTGAATTTGAAGATCTTTCCCACCATTAGTAGGCCACGTGACCTGCTTACATCACAGGCAGATTATGACACGTGTGGTGGGAGGAACTTCTGACAGGAAAAGGAAGTTTTGTCACAGGAAATGCAGAGAGAGAAAGCAGTTATGGCTACTGATGTCTGCTTCTGGCAGCCCTTCTGATAGTTAGCACTGAATAGGCTGAGTTAGCTGTACTGTGAGTTTGTTTTGGGGAAGACCCCAGAAGGGTGTCAGAGAGGTTTTGGGATGGCGAGGCTCCATGTTGTGATGTTACGTATGGAATGTTTTATTGATGTGATAGATTGGATAAATGGCCTGTGGGGTATGGTGCTCTGGTGTCTGAATAAATGGTTTATTTCTACCTTTTATGTGGATTGTCTCATATACTTTGTGATAAAGAACTACATAAGCATTTTGACAATTAACATCTACATTGTTATTACTGCCTTACTGATACACCAAGGTCATTGTGTGGGTGCTTACTGGCTCCACCCCCTTGGGGTTTAGGATTTCTCATAGGTCTGCTGAGGTTAGGCTTGCTGGGATGCCTCCTGTCCTGCCCTGGTCTCCTTCAGCCACAGCAATAATGATATTATGTTGATTATAATTATTATAATTGATATATTATATCAATAATGATAACCCTTATGATCAATCCCTCTAGCTTCCTGAGCTTAAAGACTGCTGTACCCCGACTGCAGGACCCAATATTCCAAGAATTTTCCTGGGGGCAATATTCTCTGGGTTTTTCAGTCAACAAGCAGGGGGGAGGGGGATGAGAGCACTTATGGTTTACTCTGCCATCTTTGCTCTTAGAAGTTCAAGTAGGTGATTTTCAAACATTTAGTCTATGGACTGATAGCCCCAGGAGTAGCTGCAAGCCCTGTGCTTCTCTTTCATGCAGGTACAGCAGACTTCTCTCTTGCACTGAGAGGTTTGGGAATTGCCACTACCACTGGTGATTCAGTCTACCAGGGCCCACCCCGCTCTCACTCTGTGGGTGTAGACCTGCATACTCCAGCCCAGTGTAACAACTGTTCAGCTAGCAGCTGGCGTGAGGGTGAAAGACTGGCACAAGCACAACAACAAAAGCTTCCAGCAGAGGTTCTTTGATCTGCTTTACTGAGGAAAGCAACCTTAAGGGGTTAACAAACTCTTAAGGCAATCAGTAAATGAGAAGTCCTTTCCTGCCCATTTGAATAGGCTTAAGGTGGGGCCAACCAAGGGAGTGGGGCCAACTAAGGGAGGTCTGATTAGATCTTTGCTCCTAAGTTTGCCCCAAGCCCCTAATTACTAGGTGCTAGGCGTGAAGCCCCCAGGGTCCTAAGGGGAGGTGCTAAGACCAGAGCCAATCATAGGAGCTTAAGTTCTGTTCACTCAGATGACCTCTTAAACTGTATAAAAAGAGAGAACACAGCTTGGAGATTGAGACTTGTGGACAGCAGGAAAAGCAGCAGTGGCATCAGCAGTGGCGTCAACAGTGGCATCAACAGCAGCAGCTGATTTCATCAACTCCAAAAGGAAGGCGCTGTGTTAAATGACCTCAAAGGTCTCTTTTATCTCTAAATTTATGTTCCACTTGTACTAGCTTATAATTATATAGGAAAGGGACAATAGAGCAATTTTTTAAAAAAAAGTATGAACTTAGGTGCCTTAAGGGTCATAGAAGGATGGCTCAGCACTTGTGGAAAACACACTGGTATTATGTACCCTTTGCCATCTTTCAATTCAACTCAGTACTTATTAAGTGTATACTATATGTCAGGGACTCTGTTGGGAACTAAAGATACTAAGACAAAACCCAAAATGAATCTTACACTTTCCTCAGGGGAAATTTCAAGGGTGTGTGTGTGTGTGTGTGTGTGTGTATGTATACACATACACACATTTACCTATATATATATATATACATACACATATACACATACACACACATACATATACATATACACACATGTATAGGTATATATAATTTATTTTAGACTAATAAGAAAGTAATTTGAGGAAAATAGCCTAATTACTAGATGCATCTGGAAAAGTTTTGAGTCAGAGAATGAAACAAATGATCTTTTAAGGAAGGTAGGAATTGCAAGAGTGAAATTTAGAAGGGAGAGTAATGCAGACCAGGGAAGGGGAGTGGTGACCTATGCAAATGCATGGAGGAGGGAGATGTGATATCATGTATGAAGACTTGGAAGGAGACCAATTAAATTGGGACAAAAAGATTATATAAGGGAAATAATTGGAAGGAGAGGGTGAAGTTAGGTTTTGAAGACCTTTAAATGTCAAGTTAAGGAGTTCGTATTTTATATTAGGGTTAAGAACAGGTTTGTTGAATGAGGTTTGCTGAACAAAGTAAGAATGAGGTTTATTGAGCAAAGTAGTGACATGGTCATGGCATTGGCATTAGCATTAGTGGTGGGCTTTGGAGGTGTCTGGGACAGCCACAGCATCAGCAGAAGCTTTAGAAGCTCTCAGCCCAGAGGCAGTAAAAGTGTTGAACAAGTGGTCAGAAAGAGATTACAGGGGGGCCCTTTGCTGGCAATAGGTTCTGCTCATGTTGTTGATAAAACTCTTTTGACCAAAAACAGTTCTGGGCCCCAGTCTCAGGGCAGAGGGGACCACTTGTGGTCAGTCACAAGGGAATAGGTACCCTGTTCCAAGGCCAAGAGGAATACTAGTTCTTACAGCTGCAAGGGAGCATGGACCCTTCCTGGGTCAGACCAGGTAAGCAGTGACCACACCTCTCCCAGGGTAACACTACCTTGGAAGCACTGAATGCATGAAGACTCCAAGAACCACCTCTGAACACAGCAGCACAAAAAACCTGAAGCTTGAAATGGTGCCTTTCCAGCCTCAGGTCAGCAAAGTCTAACTTAACATGAAGTTCAAAGTCAAGAAATAGGCTGGAAAATAGCAAACAAACAAACAAAAAACAACTTGACCACAAATATCTACAATGGTGGTAGAGAAGACCAAGATATAAATGCAGAGAAAAAAAATCAATTCCAAAACAGTTACAGCTAAAGTTTCAAAGAAAAAGGTAATTGGACTCAAATTCAAAGAAAATTTCCAGAAGAGTTAAGGAAAGAGACAGGTGGTAGAGATAAAATTAGGAAAAAAAAGAAATGAGAGTTGATACAAGGAAATTATTGGGCGGTGCGTGAGAAGGATTAACAGCTTGGCAAAAAGGCACAAAAACACTGAAGAATGTAACACCATAAAAAGCAGAATTTGTTTAATGTCTAGAAAAAAAAATACACTGAGAAAAAAAAAAAAACTTCTTAAAAATCAGAATTGGCCAAATGGAAAAAAAGAAGAACAAAAGCTGACTGAAGGAAGCAATTTCTGAAACCTTAGAAGTAGGCAAATGGAAGCTAATGACTCCATGAAACTCAGTAAAAACAAATAAAACAATGTGAAAAGAATGAAAAAAGAAGAAAATATGAAATATTTTCTTAGTAAAAACAATTTATCTTGAAAATAGTTCAAAGAGAATTAATTTAAGAATTATTGAACTACCTAAAAGCCATGATTAAAATTAAAAAGAGCCTGAACATCAAATTTTGAGCCATTATCAAGGAAAACCGGCTTGACATCTTATATTCAGAGGGTAATATAAAAACTAAAATAGTCCACCAATCATTTCCTGATAGTGGTACCAAGATGAAAATTCCCAAGACTGTTATAGCCAAATTGCATAGTTCACATGTCAAGGAGGAAATATTGCAAGCTTACAGGAAAAAAAAAAAGAAAACAATTCAAATACTGTGGAGCCACAGTCAGGATCACACAATATTTAATATTCCATTTTAAAAGATCAAAGGACTTATTATATCCCAGAAGACAAACACACTGGAATTATAAGCAACAATCCACTACCCAGTAAAACTTCAGTGGAAAAATGGATATAATGTAACAAAGAACTTTCAAGAGTTTCTGATGAAAAGACCAGAGCTTAATAGAAAATTACACATTCAAACAGAAGACTTGAGAGAAACACAAAAAGGTAAGCATGTAAGAGTGATTATAAGTACTTAATAAAGTTAAACAATTTGCATTCCTATATGGGAAGGTGCTACATGTGTGTCCTGTGAATTTTATCATTACTTTAGAAGTTAGAAGGAATCTACTAGACAACCGGTATGGGTGTTAGTAGATCATGTCAGAATTATCTCAAAAGAAAAAAAAAGAAGGGATGAGAAAAAAGGATTGCACTCGGATAAGGGGGAAGGGAAAGGTAGAATGGGGAAAATTTGCTCACATAGAAGAGTCACAGAGGGAAAAACTATAATTGGAGGGAAAATTGGGGGTGGGAGGAATGCACTGCTTGAGCCTCTCATCTGAATTGGTTGAAGAGGGTGTATAGATAGACAGACAGATAGATAGATACACACATATAGATACACACACTTAAATCTATCTTACTGTATCAATAAGGCAAGATTCATGATATTGTTGGTGACCATGAATATGCCTGTATAGTTCAGAATTGCAAAATATAACATACTTTCTATATGGAAGGCAGGAGAAGCAAAACATTTATTCAGACACCAGAATATCAAATCCCAAACCCAATTATTCCAATTCAACATAGCAATAATTGTATTCCCAAACCAGTAAGTCCATTTCAATGCAACAGAAAGGAAATCAAAACACAATATCACTGGCTGCAAGGATCGAAGCCATCCTGTAACCTTCCCCTCTGCTAGGCTTCCCGTTAACACTCACTCATGAATCCTAACTGTCTGCTTGCCTGTGTCCTCTCCTCCCACACTTCTGAGAGCCCTTGCAGTTTCTCTCTCTCTCTCTCTCTCTCTCTCTCTCTCTCTCTCTCTCTCTCTCTCTCTCTCTCCTTAATGGATACCCTTAGTCTGAGAGCTTTACACCTAATCAGCAAAAGGATGTGGGCCTGCCAACAAACCAGCCTCCCGTAATCAAGCTTCCCTCAACTAGCTCCACCTGAGGCCTATTAAATGGGTGGGGAAGATCTTTAATTACATTAATGCCCCATTTACCCAATTGGAAAATGGAAGGGAAACAGCATGAGAGAGATGGGAGGGAATGGTAAAAAGGAAGGAAGATTAAGGGAGGCAGTGGTCAGAAGCAAAACAGACTTTTGAGGAAGGACAAGATAGAGAGAAGCAGAAAGATAAGAAAACAGGGTGGAGGGAAATACAATTGTTGGTGGAGCGGTAAATTGGTCCAGCCATTCTGGAGAGCAATTTGGAGCTGTGCTTAAGGTGTTATAGTTATACCCTTTGACCCACCAATAGCACTACTAAGTCTTTATCCCAAAGACATGAAAGAGAAAAGGAAAAGGACTTACATGTACCAAAAAAAAAATTATAGAAATTCTTTTTGTAGTGGCAAAAAATTGGAAATTGAAGGGCTGCCCATCAAATGGGGAATAGCAGGACGAGTTACGGTATACAGATGTAATGGAATACTACCATGCTATAAGAAATAATAAAAAGCTAAATTTAGGGGAAAAAAAAGACTAGAAAGATTTGTATGAGCTGATGCAAAGTGAAGTGAGCAGAACTAAGAGAATATTATATAGAATAACAGCAATATTACACAATGATCAACTTTGAATGACTTCACTTTTCACAGCAATACAGTGATCCAAGATCCAATCTACCTCCAGAGAGAGAACTGATGAACTCTGAATGCAAATTGTACTACAATTTTCTCACTTCATTTTTTTTTTGCTTTTTTAATTGTTGTGATATGGCTAATATGGAAACATTTTCATGATTTCATATATATAACTGATATCATTTTGCTTGCCTCCTCAGTAAGTGGGGAGAAATTTAGAGAGACAGAGAGAATTTGGAATTCAAAATCTAAAAAGTAAAGTTTTAAAATAAATAATAAATTTAAAAACTAACCTAAACAATAAAGGCATAAATACAAAGTAAAAAAAAAACACAAATAAAAACTAAAAGCTGAATATTGAAGCATATGTCCCTGATAAAAACAGAGATTATCATCCACAGAATTTAGAGGTTAACTAGATCAATCCTTCCACTGGGAAGAAGAGAAATCTAAGATCAACATAGTTTAAAAGATTTTTCCAAGGTGATACAGGAATCAATAAGGGGAAAATAATAAGAATTTATTCAATGCCAAGCACTGTGCTATGCATTTTCCAAACACCCCATTTGATTTTAACAAGACTGTTCAGATGTAGGTGTGATTATTATATTCATTTAACAGTTGAGAAAACTGAGGTAGATATGTAAAGTAAGTTGTCTAGAGTCACATAACCAGTAAGTGACTGAAGCCCAATTTGAATGAAGATCTTCCAGATTCTAGGCCCAGTTCTCTATACATGGTGCCACTGAGGGCCAGAAGTAGCGCAAGGATCATTCCAACCTAAATTCTGATGTGACCACAAGCTAAAAAAGAAAACCAAATACTTGGGAAACAGATTAGGAAGTCTTAGGCATTCTAATAAAAGATTCTGCATGCAAAGATAAAGAGATTTGATGATATCTTGTCCTGATCACATCTGGAAGATTGGGTTTAGTTCTGAGTAATACATTTTATCAAGGAGGTTACCAGAGGAGAACAGTGAATATGTTAAAGGACCTCAAAATCATGTCATCCCAAGATCAATTGAAAAACCTGGGTTGTTTTGCCTCAAGCAGAGAAATTCAAGGGATGGGGAAGGAAAGGGTTGACAGTTGTCTTCAAGTATTTGAAGGCTGTTCTTGAAAGAAAGATTAAACTTGTTTCATTTAGTTAGAACTAGGAGTAATGAATGAGAAGTTGCACAGAAGAAAATCAAGACTTGATTTAAATGTTAATGGGAGTTTGGAACATGGTCAGGCCATCTAAGATGGAGTCTGCCATGTGGGAGGTTCTGGAGCCCTGCTCTTGGAGACAAAGAACTAGAACATATATGGACATTCTTTAATGGTCTAACACCTCTAGACTCACATGCCAGGAAGAGGCATATTTTACTCAGTCAGGTAGCTTTAAAATGGAAATTGTGGAAAGAGATTGCTCCCATCCATATGGAAGGCCAGCAGCTGAATTCATGCTCCAGTTCTACTATCTCCCAGAAACAGGTGCCCAGCACTTCCCATAAGCATGACTCCATTGTAAGCAATCTGGGCATGAGTTAAGACCTCATTACATAAGAAAATCACTTCATAAAAATTCAAGCTATCAAACTTTGGAAGGTTTGTCCTCAGAATGGAGCAGGTTACACCTCACAAGAGGTCTTCAAGCAAAGGTTGGAGAGCCATTTGTAATTCAGAATATTCTTTTATGTACAGCCACAGTTAAGAATAAATTACTTCTGATGTTACTTGCAACTCTTGGGTTGTTTTTCAATTTTTTGACTGGTTCTTGCATTCTTCCCATTACAAAATAATGAATACCACAAGATTACACTCTTTCATGTGGGGCAGAAGGAAAAGAATTCATTTAAATTATTTATGGCCATAAGATTAATTACTAACACAATCTACCTATAGAATGCCACAATGATTATATTGAATTGGGTTCTTAAATTTCCACTAGGTTCTCTACTGAATTTCAAATGATTGAATTGCTTTCAAGAACCATGTTGAGTCTAAGAGGCTCATTTTTAAGGTGACATTGTAGACATGATCCTGCAGAGAGCTATGTAATTTAATCCTGATTCTAGAAACAAACCAAAGGCAAAGCAATTGTTATAAGGCTTAGTATTTTCAAGCCAAAAGTTTTTTTTTTCATTTAATACATTCTTCAGATTATTACAATGTGCAAAGATATGCTTCATAAAGCAAAAGTTTGAAAATGTCAGGAGAGATGGACGGGATCACTAAATCAAACATAGCATTTAAACTTTTTCAGATTAATAATCTGTGGCTTAGAAACTACTGAAAGGTAAAATAAAATTTTTTCAGCTTTTCATTTCCAGACTGTGACAGCATCAATGAATTTGTCACTCAGGGAAGCAAATTCTCCCTTAAAAGGACCTTGAGTATACTGGTTGTCAAAGGGTAAGTACTATTTTCATCATTCATAATCTAACAACCCATTATTTGTTATTGAAGCATTCTCCCACCAATCTACCCATGGAGAACTTTGGAGTTTGAGATATATTTAGAGAACCCATATATTCTCATGGGGGGTGGGGGTTGGGATTAGTGAATAACACTTAGGGTAAAGGAAGGATTTGATCCTTTTGGAGAAAATTAGAAGATCCAAACACTATTTTATACTAGAAAAACTGTAAAATTTAGTAAGGATTATTGTTAATACATGATTTTATATTTTTGAGGGAATGTGTTTCAAGTACTGCCCTTTTCTAACAAAACCTCTATTCATACTGCACAGAACAAAAGTTTCCATGAAACACAGAATATCAAGGGACTATACTCAAGAAAAGTGGAGTAATGTGTTTTAGAGAAATTGTTGCAACATATTTTAATTAATTTTATTTATTTTGTTTTATGCATCTTTTATTTCCCTAAATTCTGCCTCTCCCAGAGAGTCAGGCCCCATAATGAAAAAAAATAAAAAGAGGGATAAAAGAACATTAGTAAAAAGTAATCAACAGATAAACAAATCTAACATACTGTACAATGTTCCACATTGATAGTTCTGCATCTCTGCAAAGAAGGAAAAGAGCTAGTTTGTTATATCTTTATTTTGAGATGAAACTTGGTCATTATCATTTTATAACATTCAGTTTTAATATTTGTGTTATTCTTTCAACTTACATTATTGGAGTCCCTATGCATATTGTTTTCTTGGTCGTGTTTTGTTTTATTTTTTTTTTTGTGGTTCATTATCTTCCCAGGCTTCTCTATATTTTTCATATTAATCATTTTTTAAAGCAAGGTAACATTCTGTTATATTCATATACAACATTTTGTTTAGTCAGTCTCCAATCAATGCACATCTACTTTGTTTCCTATTCTTAAATACTATTTTAACTTCAATGATTTTTTCCCTTTAAGATAATAATTTCTGGAACTGCAAAGGTTTTTTAGTTCACGTAATTCTATGGTGTACATGATGAAGATAATGAAAAGGGGAATTCATATAAATAGGGGAGATGGATGAACAGAAAAACAAATATTTATTAAACACTAACCAGGTTGGAGGCCCTATGGAAAGTGCTGGGCATACAAATAAAAAAGTGATTAATTTCTTGCCCTCAAGAGCTTACATTGTAACAGGGAAGACAACACATCTCTGCCCAGGCAAGAGAGTGTAGTTAGTGCCCAGACAAGTTAGTGTAGGGGGAAAGGAAAGGGAAAAGAACAAGCATTTTAAGTGCCAATGATATGCCAGGAACTATGCTAAGCATTTGACAATTATTCTTTCATTTGAGCCTTCCAATGTCTCTGAGGAATGTGTTGTTATTTCCATTTTACAGTTGAAGAATCTGAGGCAAATAGAGCTTAAGCAACTTGCCCAGGGTTACACAGTTACTAAGTGTATGAGGCAAGCTTTGAATTTAGATCATCCTAACTCTAGGCCCAGTCTTCTATCCACTATGTCACCTAGCTAGGAAGTCAAAAGGATGGTGAGATGTTCCAAAAACCGTAGGTGCCTTCACCTCTGAGAATACTTTTCATCTGTTGCTATTCAGTAGTTTCAGTCACGTCCAACTCTTCATGACATCATTTGGGATATTCTTTGCCTTTTCCTTCTATAGCTGATATTATAGATGAGGAAACTGAGGCAAACAGGATTAAGGGCTTGCCCAGGGTCACAGAGCTAGCATCTGAGGCCAGATTTGAATTCAGGAAGATGAGTCTTTCTGGCTCCAGGCCCAGCACTCTATCCGCTGAGCCACCTCTGTTTATATCTTGTATGAATAGCGAACAGTTGTTGATATCTGTTAACTGGCACTTCCTTTCTATTTTCCAGGAATAATGGTTAAATTTATCTGATTAGTGCTGATCCCAGAGGCAGATGTAAAAAGTAGAGGAGCTGGGACAATATGTAGCATAACGGTAAAAGTCATAACATGCTAGGTGGATGACTGGCTATGAAGCATGTTAGTGATGCTAAACTCTGTCATTTCATTTCTAAGCCTAAATTAAAATGAAGCAGTACATGAACTTGTAGTATTATGTTTTTGTTTGACTGTTACGTATCTGTTAGTAACACTTGATTGTCTAGGGGTGGTTTATTTCATCATCATAATTATGTGAAACACATTCAGCAACTGTAAGAGAAGACCTCAGGGAAGCCAAAAGTTTCTTATGGAAGAATCCCTTGGGTTTCCACTCGAGACCAATTCCTTATTCTTTTGAGCATACAGCAATTCTGAAGATGGCAACTACCTAGTTTCCAAGGCTACAACATGCTAGAAACATTGGATTAGAAAGGGAAGGGAGGTACTGCTAGAGGTATATAAGATGACAGTGCTAAGAGCAGTATGTGATGGCACTATGCCAAAGGAAAAAAACAGAAGCAGAATTGTATATATATATATGAACATGATAAGTAGAGTACAATGGGAGAGTGGTGAGATTTTTAATTCAGTTGTTGAATTTTGGAATTGTGATTGTTTTCACCACTCATTTCTCTATTACTTTGCTTTTGAAACCATTGTATCCTAATTTTATATATACTGGAGTAACTCATTACCCTCTAGAAAATCAGGATTTTCAACAAAAGATCCTGAAATCTCATTGCAAATTTCTGTAGTCCCTTTTATTTCCTACACCTTGTAGTATTATTTCAGATTCATGTTTCTAAAAGGTCAAAAAGATGTGAAACCTTCTAAGTGTGGACCCATGTTGGGAAGAAGGAAAACAGATAAGCTAATTATTCTTGAGTTGAAGTTCCCCCTTCCCTCCTTACACATAAAATTAATCACTGTACCCACATTAAAAACCAGTATCCCAACTGGTAGGGGAAAAGACTTCGGGAGTAAATGACTTTCAGAAAGTATACAGCAGAATATAGCAAATATTACTTATAATGATGACAGTATTGTCAAAGTCTAATGTTTTTACCATTCCATTCTGGGGCAGTCTGTATAATGCTTTCCTTACCACAGTTCAGTAAGAAAGATTTAGCTTCTGTGATTTACCCCATTTATGGAAGAAAGTGGAACTCCAGAAAGTAAAATAGCTTTGGATCATGGATCTAGTGGAGGAAAGGACCTTTTAGGCCATCTAGTCTAATATCTCCTTTTGACATTTGAAGACACCAAACCTCTGGATGACAAATAGACTTGAAATCACCTATTAGTGACAGAGCTCAAGGTCTTCCAATTCAACCCACTTTTCTTATGCTACACTGAACCTAGAGTATGTGAGAACATGTCACTTCTACTTCAGAAGCAAAAATAAAAAAAGACATTTGACCTAGGCCATCTATAGATAATAACCTAGCAGCTCTGGATTTCAAGCCCATCTCCTCTGACTTCTAATTTCAGCCTTTCTTTCTTTCTTTTTTTGCACTTAATGGTATCTTATATTTTTGCAATTATATGTAAGGATAATTTTCGACATTGATTATTGTAAGATTTTGAGTTTCGAATTTTCCTCCCCCTCTCTGTTCTCTCTCACCTCCCCAAGACTGCAAGTAATCTGATATGGGTAATACATGTACAGTCGTATTAAACATATACCCCCATTAGAGATGACAATATTATAAATTAACATCAATTCTATTTAATATACACTTACTAAGGATGCAGGGAGGTTTGTATGACATTTTAGAAATATTTTCCTCTGAACTATTACAATGCTTAAGTTTTACTTATCTGGAAAATTCACTTACATGGAATGATATATTCCCCAATAAAGTAAAAGAAATGGAATATTGTGGAATGCTACAAACAAAATGCTTGGTTTTGAGTTTTTGTTGTTTTTGTTGTTAGATAAATGGAAATAAGAGAAATAAATATAAAATTCCCCACTTGGGTTCAAATAATCAGCCTCATAGGTATATGGTCATAAGATCAGAGCTAGGAAGAACCTCAGAAACTACCTAGTGCAGATGAAGGAAACAGGGCCAGAGATTAAGTGATTTGTCCAAGGTCAGATAAATAGTGGTATCAAAAGGAGCCTCTGAACCCAGGTCCTATAATTTCAAAGCCATTTTTAAGTTGCACTATGATGCAACTGCATTATATGACAGGGAAAAAAATAATTTTGATCTTTGGTCATATTAAAGGATGCATAGTATCCAGTGTCAGGGAAATTATAGTCTCACTCTAATTTGTCCTGGTAAGACCACACGTGTACTTTGTGTTCAATTCTCTACATTGCATTTTGGGATTACTTGATAAGGTGGAATATGTCAATAAGAGTGCAATAAGATTTAGGAGGATTGGAGATTATGTCATACTAGAAATGAGTAATGAATCCAAGAATTCTTAGATTGAAGAAGAATTTTGAGAGTATAGTAGTTATTTACAAATATTTGAAGGGTTGTCATGGGGAAGAAAGGATGGCTTTGTTCTACTTCTTCATTAAGGAAAGAATTAGGAACAGTATCCGTAAGCTGCAAAACATTAGATGGAATAACAGATGTTCAATATAAGCAAAACTTTCTTAATTTCTGACAATTAAATCTGTCCAAGAGAGAAATGAGTTACTTCAGAAGTTCTCTTCCCCCTTTGAAAGTCTTCAAGTAGATGCTGGCTGACTAGAGCTCTTGTAGAAGGGATGAGTTCCTGTTTAGGTGAAGTTTGAACTAGATAGATTTTCCGTAGAACTTCTGAAGGAGTTTTAATTTTCTCATGGTGAATTAGAACTATATTTGTCTATAAAAGGACCTTGATCAATTCAGTGAGAAGCTTAGCTTTGTTCAGACCTATAAGTGGGTGGCTTTCTACTCCTTTCCTCTGGCTTCTAGGGATAACCTTGAAAGGTGACAATATCTAATATGATGTTTCATGAAACACTTTCACATATGTTCCCCTGATATCACATTGAATTGACACTTTCCTACTATTAAGCAATAAGCATTAGCAGGGATAATTACTGAAAAAGTATTACGAAGAACAAAGTACAATGTCTCATTTTCTTCACACATACCCACTTATACCCTGGGAAGAGTGGACCTGAACTTAAATAAGTCATTACTCAGCATTCTCAGCCTCCACCCCCAACCTGGAACTAACAGGTAGCTGGAGAGAGCAAGAGGCACTTCCTGGTTTCAGGAGCCTTTTTCACCCTCTATGGAATCTCTACCAGTTCATTTCTGGGTGTGATATAGTCAAGGAATGAGTCACTCACTCCCTTGCTTACTGAATGTGTTGTTTTGGCTGCTTAATCAATTCACTCCTGGGTTAATCCAGCAGGTCATTCTTCAGGGCTCTTTCCTTACCAGATCTGGCTACTACTGTAACTGGCTCTAGTTACTGGGGGGATGTTTGATGGCTCTTCCAATGCTTCAAAACTGATAAAATAATAATTTTGTCTATTCTGTCTCTCATACTGAGTTAAGTAAAATCAAGAAAAAAAACACAAATGGACAAAAAAAGACACCGCTTGGTTTCTAGTGAGGGAATAAATTAACCCTTGTAAGCACCTCACATTGCCACTGTTTCCTAAATCTCCCTCCACTCAGAGGCCCACTACATTTCTTTCTCCTTACTCACAGTTGCCACAAAAGAAAACAAGACATCTTTTGTTCGAACTGATAAGGCCCAGAAACAATGAGAGCCTTGCCTAAATTTAAATCTGCACAGTAAAAGGTGGCTCTACCTGTTAACTAGACACACCTACTTCACCTTTTTTGCCTCTCCTTCCCTGTGGTTAAAAGTACCCAATATGCCTGCTTTGTTTTCCCTGTGGTTAATTATCCACACGGGAACATGCTCCACTCCGGCCTGAGTGCCCAAGATTTGTGAACAAAAAGCAAGCCCTTGTCCTTCTCCAAGCTGCTGGTGCCATGAAGGACTAGCCTGACACTTTTGCATTAATAAAGCCCTCTTGACTAGGGTAATATCTACCTCTTGAACTCTTTGCCAGAAGACCCAAGTTCTGAATTTCATCATCCTTTTCATTTTGTGTTCTGAAACCTGGGACCCATCAGAGGGTCAAATCTTCTCCTAGCCAACAGGAAAGAGTCTTACTCTTTCTTCCTACCCTGCCTTTGTCTGTGTCCGAGGGCTGGACCCCTTTGGGTGCCTCGATCACCCAGAGTGGCATTGTGGGTCTCTCTTACTTCTAGGCAGTCTGGAGAGATTGTTCCTGGCTTCCTGAGGGGGACAGCTCTCATTTAGCTTTCTTCTCTCATTCTCCCCCTCTTTGAGTTGCTGAAAAGGTAGCAAGTGGCACAGGGATCTTGGCCATGGGATGGGGTACCCTAGGTTTTTTCTTAAGGTCTTGGGAAAAAATTGGGAGGAGGGACTGTAAGAGAGAGCATCTCATCTTTTTCCTCTAATATAGTAAGGCCACAAAACAACCTACAGGATAATACAGTTATGTCTCTTTTTATCTGAGGGAGGGGAAATCTTGCAAAATGCTCCTTGCATGCCCTCAATTCAGTCCTGACATCCGCAAATCTCAGAAGGCACTGAAACCCGAACCTAACATTCTAGATACTAAATCTCCATCCATGTGCCCCTTGTATTCCAAAGCTTTGTCTCAGACCCCTCCCCCCCTTACTGAGTGTATTAGGAGGGCAGAGTTTATAATCTCAAAGAGGATCATAAACATGTCTGAAACGTTCGGAACCGCCGGATATAAGAAACTCTCAAAGTAGAAGGCAGAAGAATCAAAACATTTATTTAGGCTCCACAGTAACCAACCCATGAACCAGCAACCCCATTTTGATATATTGATCAAAAGCTTCCAGGCCCAATAAGTACGCCTTGAAAGAGTAACCAGGAGGCTACAGAGAAGCATGATTGCGTAAAGCAAAATCATGTTTCCCCCTCTATGGTAATAAGATTTCCCACTGGCCTGAAGTCTTTGTTCAGCTTCCTCCCGTAGGTCAGCTCTGCTACTGGCAGCTCCTGCTTCAGCTGTGGCTGTGGCTGTAACTGTAGCTGTAACTGTCGCTGTAACTGTCGCTGTAACTGTCGCTGTAATGGACTGAAGTCTTTGTTCAGCTTCCTCCCGTAGGTCAGCTCTGCTACTGGCAGCTCCTGCTTCAGCTGTGGCTGTGACTGTAACTGTAGCTGTAACTGTCGCTGTAACTGTCGCTGTAACTGTCGCTGTAACTGTCTCTGGCTCCAACCGGAAAAGGAAAAGAGGATCTTCAAGCTGTCCTCTCCCCTCTTATAGAGTTTTTGACATCATCAAGCACCGCCTGAACGACCAGGGCCGATTGGTTCTTGACTTGGCCCCTCCCCCTAGCATAGCCGTTAACACCTCCCCTCAGCCAGCCCCATGACTCATCACACAGGAAGTTGTCTGGAATGCTCTTGGCTCCTGCCCCGGAAGAGCAAGCCACAGTGTCCAGAGGCTCAATGAGGTAAGCTGAGTCATTCAAAGAAAACAAAGGCCATTCTGGCTACACTCCACCCCTTGTTATAGGATACATAATCTAATCAGCCATGTATCCTAGAACATACATTGTGATCCAATTACAAAGGAAACTAAAACATATCATTCATTATAAAGCAAAACATATCATTTGGTGACATTCCTAAATATTGGTTTACGATTCAAATGTGATCCACCCCTAGGTCCCAGCAAGATAATCTCTTCAATCAATCATCCCCAAAATAATTATTAATAATTCAAATGTCCACCCCTAAATCCTTGTATCCATTACATAGGATCAATAATATCATAACAATAAAACAACACAGCAAGGATAACACAAAATAAGTAAACAGAACACTATCATCATTTCCACCCCCCTTGAACGATTGGGGCTCAAAATCTTGGGGTGAGGGGTGAAGGTCTCATTTTCCATAGCTTCTTCATGCTGAAATTGGATGTAGAGATGGCCCTGCCCCCAAAAAGTCCCATTCCAGAGGTCATTTCTTTAACGAGCTGGCAGGAATTCCAAGAATGCTACATGCTTAGGCAGTCACCGGAAAGTGCAGGGTGCTTAAGCCTGAAGGAAACAAAACTAGCAACAAGGTTAGCCAAAACAAAGGACAAAAAGAATAGACAAGTATGGACTATAATTCTTCAAATAAAATCATCTCAAGTTTGGTTGAGATTTCAGTTATGCAAAGATCCAACATCAGAGCCAAACTCAGGTGGGAAATGTTTCTTTTCAAAAGGAACATAATGAGGAAGCCAAGAGGATCCCACCCTAGATAGAGACTAAGATTGTCCTCTCCAGCCTTTCCCCAAATGTACAAGTTTTCATCCGTTAATCACACAAGGTCACCTTCAGTCTGAGTGGCTTGTGGGCTTGCAGGAGCAGTTCTTATTTCCCTATTTCTCGTGTTATCAAGTCCTCTATACATTCTGTATAATTCATTGGTTGGAATTCCATCTATCATTTCAAAACCTACCCCTGCTCTCAATAAAGCAGTAAACATTTCTTTCCTTGTTACTCTCCTTTGGCGCCAAGTTTGCTGGTTATTCACCCTTCTCTCTCGAGGAGATCTATCCCTTCCCCAGTCACCTAAGTCATGTAACTGTAAAATCTTATTTATCACTGTTGTAAGACGGCTCCCTACTTCTCCAAGTAATAAATTCAAAATTAGTTGTTTATAAGCAGGGGGAGCTGTCCTAATTATTAAATTCCTATGAGGCAGTTCCATTGGATCATTGTAATATTTGTCTGCAGTTCCTATCATAATGGCAGTCTTCATTACCTCCTCCTTTAGTCTCATGATACAATCTCTAAGTGAATACCAGGGTCTGTGCTCAGTGGGCCACATAGAATCAGTAGCATATCTCTTATTGCATCCCACAGCGGCTAATGCCAACAGAGTAGTCCTGCTATCACCATCTCCTTGCTGATGATGTTCCCTAAAAGCTTGTTGAACTAGAGGATCATGGCTGATACCTATGAATCTCATGCAGTCTGTCCCTATCTACTGATATTCCACTGGCCCCTTGATCACTGAGTCTTACCATCCAAGATATCAATGGTTCTCCTATTCTTTGGCTGAATCTACTCAAAATATCTGTGACCTCTTGCGGTGAGAAATCTTCCTGAATTTCCCTTGTAACTGAATCTTCACCTCGGGTTTCTGTCTTCCTCCTTTGTATGGGTCGAGCCCTTGTCTGATCATTTAACCATCTCCTATTCTCTGTGTGAGGCACATCCTGAACCCCAGTAGTGTTTTGTGCCTCAGCCCCTAACATTGTCTCATTCTCTCCCCACTCACTTCCTCTGCCACCATGGCTAGGACGAAGCAGGCAGTCAGGCTCTTTCTGGGCTGGGTTGAAATGCACTCTGGGCTTTTTTGGTCTCCTGTTGCTCTTAGCCACATTAATAGAAAAGTTCTCATTTGAGTCAGTTTGGTCTCCTGCTATCTGAGATTCCCCTTCTTCCTGTGGGGTAGGAGTGCCCCCATGTCTTTCACTTAATCTCAATCTTTCGTATACTAGCCGGTAGGCTGATAACACTATCCAGCTTTGCCTAGATAGTGATGCCCCTGACTGAATCCCAACTTCTCGTAAACACTTTTCCAAATCCCTAGGATCTCCTCTCCGTAGCCTTGGTTCCCAGTTTTCACAGGGTCCAGCTTTTTTAGCCAATTCTTTTGCTAGGGAGGAATAAAATGGATCCTCCCATCCTGGGATATTCATCTCTTCCTCTGGAATTGTTCTGCTTCTAAATAGAGATCTTATACCTAGCGATCCCATCCTCGTCGCCAAATGTATTAGGAGGGCAGAGTTTATAATCTCAAAGAGGATCATAAACATGTCTGAAACGTTCGGAACCGCCGGATATAAGAAACTCTCAAAGTAGAAGGCAGAAGAATCAAAACATTTATTTAGGCTCCACAGTAACCAACCCATGAACCAGCAACCCCATTTTGATATATTGATCAAAAGCTTCCAGGCCCAATAAGTACGCCTTGAAAGAGTAACCAGGAGGCTACAGAGAAGCATGATTGCGTAAAGCAAAATCATGTTTCCCCCTCTATGGTAATAAGATTTCCCACTGGCCTGAAGTCTTTGTTCAGCTTCCTCCCGTAGGTCAGCTCTGCTACTGGCAGCTCCTGCTTCAGCTGTGGCTGTGGCTGTAACTGTAGCTGTAACTGTCGCTGTAACTGTCGCTGTAACTGTCGCTGTAATGGACTGAAGTCTTTGTTCAGCTTCCTCCCGTAGGTCAGCTCTGCTACTGGCAGCTCCTGCTTCAGCTGTGGCTGTGGCTGTAACTGTAGCTGTAACTGTCGCTGTAACTGTCGCTGTAACTGTCGCTGTAACTGTCTCTGGCTCCAACCGGAAAAGGAAAAGAGGATCTTCAAGCTGTCCTCTCCCCTCTTATAGAGTTTTTGACATCATCAAGAACCGCCTGAACGACCAGGGCCGATTGGTTCTTGACTTGGCCCCTCCCCCTAGCATAGCCGTTAACACCTCCCCTCAGCCAGCCCCATGACTCATCACACAGGAAGTTGTCTGGTCCTGCCCCGGAAGAGCAAGCCACAGTGTCCAGAGGCTCAATGAGGTAAGCTGAGTCATTCAAAGAAAACAAAGGCCATTCTGGCTACACTGAGACCCTAAAGGGGCTTCTCCAAGTCTCTTAGCTTCCCTTATAACACCTCCTGACCATCTGATACTAAGTCTCTCAAATATCAAACAAGGGGTCTCCTTTTTGACTTCCCCACTTCCAAGTCCCCCTCAGTCTGTTCCATTACTCCCTCTAAAAGAAGTCCCTGATTTCAGAGGGAGCAACACCCAAGCTCATGTTCCTTTTTCAGTGTTTGAGCTAGCCCCAATTAAGAGAGATTATGCAAGGGCCGGACAAGAAACTGCTCTTTTAAGAATAGGTAATTAAGGTGGTACTTTCTTTTACTGTTTTCTCTTTTAGCACTTATTTAATCAAGTACCCTTGAAGAGTCTGGTCTTCTTTGTTTGATTGGATGAGGAGACTTTGATGACCACCTTGCCTCAAGGGAAAGCCTGATTTGCATGGGTTAGAGTCACATGTTTTTGACTCCTGAGGCCTTTAAGCCACATGGGTTTGAGTCACCATGTTGTGATGCCCTTTGACCCTGAACAGAATATATAAACCCAGAGGTCCGTATCTTCCCTTGGGGCTCTCACTCACTGGAAGGGTGGCATGTGACTTGAAGAGACTCTGGGAAGCTATTAATGGTCCCCTGCTTGTAAACCCAGATGTTGGGATTTTGTTCAACCCTGGTAACTATGCATTGAGATTTCAATCAGACAAAGTCTGTCTGTTGATGTTTGTAATTTCTATGTGTATTGGTTCTGAAGTTCTGGTTGCTGGCCTTTCCTCCTGAACTAAGTGTGTATCTATACCTATACCTATACCTATACCTATACCTATACCTATATCTATATCTATATCTATATCTATATCTATATCTATATCTATATCTATATCTATATCTATATCTATATCTATATCTATATCTATATCTATGTCTATATCTATGTATATGTACACATATGTTTGATTAAATTGAGATTGTTAACCCCTTAATGCTGCTTTACTTAGTAAAGCAGATCAAAAGAACCTGTGCTGGCAGCTCTTGTTGTTGGGGTTGTGTAGGTCTTTCACCCCCACAACAGCTGCTACCCAAACTGTTGCTAAGGCTCTAAGAAAGTATACAGAGGAGGCAAGATGGTAGAGTAAGAAGTAAGTTGCTCTCACTCTTCCTTTTATAGCTCTAAAAACCCACAAAATATCACTCCCAGAAAAACCCTGGAACAGCTGAGCCAGCAGAAAGATATGGTGTAGCAGTTTTGAAGCCTGAGAACCTTGAGAGATTAAAGGGAAAGGTCCCAATTGCTATGGTAGGAGAGCAGTACAGGATGGAAGGCATCCCAACAAGTCAGCAGGCAAGTATCAGTGCCAGGAAGATCCAAGTGCCTTGGCTCAGGCAGGGGAACTGGTAGAATTGATTGTAGAAAACCACCACCTGCCCCAAACTCCCCATGCTTCAGCATGTGTCCAAGAGAAACACACAGCTACAGGCAGGCAGGAGGCCGCCAGGAGCTAAATCTTCCAGTGTTTCAAAGCACCTGGGTGAGCAGGTATCCTCCAGGGGCCAGAACACATAATCTCTTGGGGGTGGGAGTTGATGACCCCAGCTTAGCCCCAGGTAAGCTGATAGACCCCTTCAGCATCCAGCTGCCAGCACCTGATGACTGAACACACAAAGCTAGGGACCAGGTCCCTGGCCCCCAGCAGAAGGAGCTTGGCTCAGTGCTTCTTGTGCTGAAGGAGGAAAGATCAATTTTAAAAGAAAGGAAATAGGCAAATCCCGTGAGCAAAAGGAAGGAATGGACAGTTACCATAGATTCTTACTATGGGGACAAGGAAGATCAAAACACAAATTCAGAAGATGACAACATTATGAATATACCAAATTCAAAACCACAAAGGGGAATATAAATTGGTCTCAAACCCAAAAAGCCTAATTGGAAGAACTCAAGAAGTATTTTCAAAGTCAAATAAGAGAGGTAGAAGACAACTTGGGAAAAGAAATGTTACTTAAAAAGTGGAATTGACCAAATGGAAAAGGAGGCACAAAAACTCACTAAAGAGAACAACGCCTTAAAAAGTAAAATGAGCCAAATGGAAAAAGAGTTATAAACTCTAATTGAAGAAAACAATTTATTAAGAATTAGAATCGGGTTATTCTGATTGGGTTTCCACAATACTCAAATTGTTTCTTTCTGGCTGCTTGCAGTATTTTCTCCTTGATCTGGGAGCTCTGGAATTGGAGAGTGGGGTGACAGAAGGGAGGGCTGACTGGGGAACAGGGCAACCAGAATATACGCCATCTTGGAGTGGGGGGGAGAGGGTATAAATGGGGAGAAAATTTGTAATTCAAACTCTTGTGAAAACCAATGCTGAAAACTAAATATGTTAAATAAATAAATTAAGTTTAAAAAGAATTAGAATCGGGCAATTGGAAGCCGATGACTCTATGAGATATCAAGAATCAATCAAACAAAATCATAACAATGAAAAAAAAATGTAAAATAGCTCACTGGAAAAAAACAAAACAAAACAAAACAACAACAACAACAAAACAGACCTGGAAAATAGATCCAGGAGAGATAATTTTAAAATTACTGGCCTACTTGAATGTGGCACTGAACAAAAGAGCCTGGAGAACATCTTACAAGAAATGCTCAAAGAAAACTGACCTGAGGTCCTAGAAATAGAAGGCAAAATAGTCATCAAAAGAATCCCACAATCACCTCCTGAAAGAGGTCACAAACTGAAAACACCAAGGAATATTGCTTAGAGTTTTCAATTTGGGTTCTCTTTCAGTGGGTGATCAGGGGATTCTTTTGATTACTATTATGCCCTCTGATTTTAGGACCTAGAGGAAGTTATTCTTAACGATTTCTTCGAAGATACTGTCCAGGCTCTTTTTTTCATCATGGATTTCTGGTAGACTAATAATTTTTAGATTATCTCTCCTGGATGAACTTTCCAGGTAAGTTGTTTTTCCAATCAGATATTTCATGTTTTCTTTTATTTCACTCTTTAGATTTTGTTTGACTGATTCTTGATGGCTCATAGATTCATTAGCTTCTACTTGTCCAATTCTAATTTTTAATGAGTTGTTTCCTTCATTTAGCTTCTCAACCTTCTTTCCCATTTGGTTAATTTTACTTTTCAAGGAATCATTATATCCAACTAGATTCTGAACCTCCTTAACCATTTCACTTCTCATAGGGACAGCTAAGTTGCACAGTGAGTAGGACACTGGCCCTAGAGTCAGGAGGACCTATGTTCAAATCTGTCCTCAGACACTTGACACACTTACTAACTGTGTGACCTTGGGAAAGTCACTTAACCCCAATTGCTCTGCCTTCCCCCCTACAAAAAATTGAAAAGATTTGTTATCGTCAGTGATATTTTTTTTCATTTTTCTTTTACCTCTTTAATTTGCTTTTTAAAATCCTCCTTGAGCTCTTCCAGAAATGCTTTTTGTGCTTGAGACCAGTTCACATTCCCTTTTGAGGTTTTAGATGTGAGTATAGTGTCAATGCTGTCCTATTCTGAATTGGTATCTTGATCTTCCCTGTCTCCATACAAAGAATCAAGAGTCTTTGGTTTTCTGGATTGCTTCTTTATGATGGCTGTCTTTTTTCCTGGCTTTTTAAAGTGGATCTCTCCTTCTGGGACCCAGGGGGCTCTGTTCCAAGTTTCTTGTGCTGGGAATTGTGGGCCTGGTTACTGGCTTTGTATGCTGTGGCCTCTGGCTTCATGAGGTGTGGGGGAGGGGTGCTCTGGCTGCTGAAAGTATCCTCTTCGCCCGGGCTGTGCGACAGCATGGGTAGTCTCTGTAGTTGTCTGGGCTGGTGTATGCCAATTCCCCTGGCTGTGCTAACACACCTCTGGGTTCCTGGTGTTGATGCTTCCTCACTCCATACCCCTGGGGCTCAGGAACTCCCGCTGTTTAGCTACTGAAGCCCCACTTCTAGCTCCTCTTTTTCAGAGTTTCTTCCAAGGGTGTGAGTGAGGAAGGGTGGGATGAGAGCCATTTCACCTGGTCATGATTGCTCCTGGAAATTCAAGAAGGCAATTTCAAACCTTTAGACTGTCAGCTACAAGCTTCAGGAGTAGTTGCTCTCACAGTGACAGGTGCACGACTGCTGTCTCCCATAGTTCCAACAGAGTTCCATCCTGGCTTGAGAGTCCTGGGGATTGCCACCAGTTTTGTGTGCCTGGCAGTCTTCCAGCCAAGTTAGCATGTTGGGTTCCTTAGTTACTCCTACTTTGTTGTGTTCTGGTGAAGTTCTGGTCTGGGAACTCACCCAGCCTATAGTCCTGCTGACCCTGTGGACTCTCTTGGCTTGGAAATCTCAAATCTGCTCAGATTCACCTGTTTAGATGTATCTGGCAAAATTTGTAAGAGAGCTCCAGTAACTTACTTTCTGCTTTCACAGTGCCATCTTGGCTCTGCCTCTCAAAAATCCTACTTACTTCTTAAGTCAAAAATTCTTCTTTCTTTTTTTTATTTTATTGCAGCCTTTGGCGCTACGATTTATTTCATTTTATTTTATTTTCTGGTTCACATTCTGGCCCAATCCTCTGAACCTCCCAAATGAGAAAACAATAAAAGGCAAATCTATTACCAACATATATGTTTGCATACAGTTATGCAAAATAACTGCTCACACTGGCCATGAACACTACCATCACTTCTAACATTGCCACAACAACATGATTTAGTTAGCATTCTGAGTCTATTGCCTTTTTATTTGGAGAGTTAGGAAGTCTTTCCTAACTTTCTCTCATGGAATGATTTCTAGAACCTTGCACAGACCTTCTATCTTATTCCTCTTATTCCTCTAATGTGGTCTTTTTTTGGATCCTGTTTATTGTGCACTTAGTTATCACAGTCAAACTTCAGATAATCTTGAGTAGTTTTTTCATCATTTTTTTAAAAAATGGAATAAGCTTAAGCCTTTGAAGAGAAGACTGATATGAGGCAGACAAGGTAAAAATGAATATCGAAGCCAGAAAATAAGCTGATATGAATCAAAAATCTGGAGAAAGAGATTTTTACAGAGTTCAGAAAGAAAAGAAAAAAAACAAATGATCCCATGGTTTGAAATTCTGCAAGTGAAATGAACTCAATATGATAGGATAGACTAAAAAATCAAAATTCGGTCACGTAATAGTTTAATTGAAATTATGACATTAATTTAAAAATTAAAATTATATAAAAAAGAATGATATGTAAGGAGTAAACATTATGATGATAGAACTGAAAACCTGAAACAAATGAGATGATCAGAGAACATCAACTTGCTTTCAGTGAGCTCAGGTAATTTTCTGATGAACTTCATCTCAGAGTACTATAACTGTGTTTTAGTTGGTGAAAGCAAGGTAATTGGGGTTAAGTGACTTGCCCAAGGTCACACAGCTATTAAGTATGTCAAGTATCTGAGGCTGGATTTCAACTCAAGTCCCCTCAAATCCAGGACTGCTGCTCTACTCACTGCATCACCTACCTGCCCAAAACCTATGAATTTTAAGACTCTAAAGTCTCTAAAATTTTTTTTCAGAATAGTATTTGAACAAATGTGGTATAGAATTTCAAAAATTAAGAAAAAAATGTATTCTTCTGATTATAGAGAAATGAATTCACTTGGGCTTATAAAATATAAAAAAACCCCTAGAATGCATTATTAAAGTTTATGAGGATGTCAAAAGGGATGCAGTGATGTATAGTAATAATAAAAATAATAACAATAGCAAGGGAGGCAGAGCCAAGATGGCAGCTGGAAAGCAGGGACTTGCTTAAGCTCTCCCCCAAATCCCTCCAAAAACCTGTAAAAAACAGCTCTGAGCAAATTTTACAGTGCTGGAACCCACAGAATAGCAAAGGGAAGAAGGTCTCCAGCCCAGGACAGCCTGGATGGACCCTGGGAATGGTCTATCACACTGTGCTGGAAGTGGAACACAGCTCAGCCTGGGTCACACCAGTACCAGCCAAACCAGGCATTGGGTGGAGCAGGCCTGAGTGCCATGAATCATTGAACTTTGGACGTTACCAGACTTCTCAACCCCAAAATGCAAAAGATCATGGAGCAGGTTAGTGGGAAAACTGCTGGATGAAGTTTGAGAGTGGTCTGGCCCAGCTCTGGGGGTGAAGGAGGTGGTGCAGATGTGGTGGGAGCAGTAGCAGGAAGCTCCTGTGGCTACTTCCAGAACTCCAGAATCAGCTGCTTCCCAAGTCTCTGGCTCATACAGTGGGAGGAATCAAGCAGAGGATCAGAGCGGGAGTGTGAGGAACTATTTGCTGGTGCACAGGCAGGTTCTCTTGCTGTGTCTTGCTTGGATCTGGGTTGCAGTCCTGGTTAGTGGCTCAAGGGAGGAGGAGCTCTGGTGTGGCAGAGCTTGAGGTGACAATGGAGTAGAAATAGCTTTGAAAAGAGCAGTGCAGCCTGTAAAGATTGGGACAAAGTACTCTCTACTCTACAAGCAGTCTTACCCTGACAAGAAGCTCATGCATCAAGTAGTAGGCTGGGAACATGAACAGGCAGCAAAAACAGACTCAGACTCAGTCTTAAGAATCTTTTTTGGTGACAAAGAAGATTAAAACATACAGCCAGAAGGAGTTAACAAAGTCAAAAAGCCTACATCAAAAGTCTCCAAGAAAAATGTGAATTGGTCTCAGGCCATGGAAGAGCTCAAAAAGGATTTGGAAAAGTAAGTAAGAGAAGAAGAGGAAAATTGGGAAGAGAAATGAGAGTGATTCAAGAAAATCTTGAAAAACAAGTCAATGACTTATAAAAAGAGACCCAAAAATACTGAAGAAAATAACACCTTAGACTAGCCCAGATGGAAAAAGAGATCTAAACAGCCAATGAGAAGAAGAACGCCTTGGAAGCATTAGCCACTTGGAAAAGGATGTCCAAAAAACCACTTAAGAAAATGCCACCTTAAAAATTAGATTGGGGCAAGTGGCGGCTAATGATTTTATGAGAAAGCAAGATATTATAAAAGAGAACCAAAAAGAAATGAAAAAAATAGAAGACAATGTGAAATATCTCATTGGAAAAACCACTGACCTGGAAAATAGGTCCAGGAGAGATAATTTAAAAATTATTAGACTACCTGATCTGTGATCAAAAAAAGAGCCCAGATATCATCTTTCAAGAAGTTACCAAGGAAAACTGCCCTGATATTCTACAACCAGAGAGTAAAATAGAAACTGAAGAAATCCACTGATCACCTCTTGAAAAAGATCAACAAATGAAAACTCCTAGGAATATTGTCACCAAATTCCAGAGTTCTGAGGTCAAGGAGAAAATATTGCAAGCAGCCAGAAAGAAACTATTTGAGTATTGTGGAAACAAAATCAGGATAACACAAGATCTAGCAGCTTCTACGCTAAGGGACTGAAGGGCTTGGAATATGATATTCCAGAGGTCAATGGAGCTAGGATTAAAATCAAGAATCACCTACCCAGCAAAACTGAGTATCATGCTCCAAGGCCAAATATGGATTTTAGATAAAATAGAGAACTTTCAAGCTTTCTCAATGAAAAGACCAGAGCTGAATAAAAAAAAAATTGACTCTCAAATACAAGAATGAAGAGAAACATGGAAAGGTAAACAAGAAAGAGAAATTGTAAGGGAGCTGCTAAAGTTGAACACTTTTGTTTACATTCCTACATGGAAAGATGATGTGTGTAATTCATGAGGCCTTTCTCAGTATTAGGGTTATTGAAGGGAAGATACATACATATATGTCTGTCTATCTATCTATCTATCTATCTATCTATCTATCTATCTGTCTGTCTGTCTATCTATCTATCTATCTTCACAGACAGAAGGCACAGGTTGAGTTGAATATGTTGGGATGATATATTAAAAAATAAAATAAAATTAAGGGTGAGAGAGGAATGTGTTGAGAGAGGGAAAAAGGGAGAAAAAGAATGGGGTAAATTATCTCACATAAAAGTGGCAAGAAAAAGCAGGTCTGTTGGAAGAGAAGAGGGGGCAGGGGAGGGGTGATGAGTGAATCTTGCTCTCATCAGATTTGAATTGAGGAGGGAATGACATACACACTCAATTGGGCATCTTACCCCACAGGAAAGTAGGGGGAAGAGGATAAAAACAGGTGATGATAGAAGGTAGGGCAGATGGGGGAGGAGCTTATAAAAAGAAACACTTTTGAAAAGGGACAGGGTCAACGAGGAAAATTGAATGAAGGGGGACAGGATAAGATGGAAGGAAATATAGTCAGTCTTTCACAACATGATTATTGTGGAAGTGTTTTGCGTAATGATACATGTGTGGCCTATGTTGAATTGCTTACCTTCTTAGGGAGATAAGAGGGGAGATAATTTGGAACTCAAAGTTTTAAAAGCAGATGCTCCAAAAAAAGTTGTTTTTTTTTTTTTGCATGCAACTGAGAAATAAGATATATAGGGAATGGGGCATAGAAATATATCCTGCCCTACAGGAATGTAAGGGGAAAATGGGTGGGGGCTAGTGGTGTGACAGAAGGCAGGGCTGACCGGGAAACAGAGCAATCAGAATATATGCCATCTTGGAGTGGGGGGAGCATAGAAATGGGGAGAAAATTTGTAACTCAAAATCTTGTGGAAATCAATGTTGAAAACTAAAATATTAAATGATAAAATGTGAACCCCCCCCAAAAATAGCTAAAATTTATCTAGCTCTTACCATGTGTCAGATACTGAGCTAAGCATTTTCCAATTATTATCTCATCTGATTTTCACAACAACCCTGGGAATTAGGTACTATTATTTTTTCCATTTTACAGATGAAGAAACTTGGGGAACTAGAGGTTAAGTGACTTGGCAAAGGTCATGTAGAGATTGTCTGAGATTTGAATTCGTATGTTCCTTACTCCAGGCCCAAGCCTCTATCAATACAACTTTCCTATATGAAACAGAATGTGTTCATTATTACAGTCATGCTGGGCTACTTTTCCTTTTTTTTAAAAAAATTAAGATTATTAAAGTATTAACTCAGTGGAAAATTCTAGAGATATTGTAAAACAGTGTCATCAAAGCATTTGTCCAAGTTTCTCAAGCTCTCTTTGGAGAAAAGTGGAGAAATCTTTGCTATACGATACAGCAATAAGGTGACTTCAGAATATTGTTTAATGTTTTTATACAAATGTAAAGGCATATTTCTATTGGAGAGCGCATGGAGCACTGGCTGTGGCCCTGGCTCATTCGCAAGATTTTTATCCTTGCCTTGGATGAAGATATCATTAACATTCTCATCAACTTTGAATAGGTCATGATGCTAGAGTGATTTGTTGGATGACACACTTTGGAATCCAAAGAGTTCTAGAAAGTTTGTAACAAGAGGTTGAATTTTTAAAAATAAAATAAAAGGGAGATATATAAAGTCTCACACTTGTATTAAAAAAATCAACCAAGTACAAGATTAGAGTCAGAGGAGGGAGAGAAGTTTGACTAGAATGGCATAATTGATGGAATATTGGACTTGGAAGTCAGAAGACAAAGGACAGAATCCCAAGTAAGATACTTAGGAATAGTACCATCTTAGGCCAATAAACTAATTGTTTAAATTGTTCTTCATCTGTAAAATGGGAATAATAACACTTCCATGTTCTAACTTACAAAATTGTGTGATCAAATTGGTTTGTTTTTTTTTAACAAATCTTATAGCATTTTATGAATACGACTTATCACCTGTCTTGAATCTCTTTGCTGTATGGAACTATAGGTGAGTGATCTCCCTTCAACAATACATATTAGCAATTCTTCTGCCATATACAGTCTTAGATAATTATCTGACATGCTGAGAAAGCTTGCATGAGTAGCCTAGGGTCTCACAGCTTAGGGTATGTCAGAAATAGTACTTAAAAACAAATCTCAAAGACTTTGGGCCAATTCTCTATCCATAATACAACATTGCCTCTGTGTTAATTCACTGAAATAGACTGCTTTATAGGTTGTCGAATCCCTGTCCCATGACATCTTTATATATAACTTTTTTCCCCAAATGATATTTCATACATTGGAAGTCTGACTCTTACTAGATACTGGAGCTATTATTTGCATATTGAATAAATAATGTAAAAGTACTGTGTAAAATACAAAATTATGTTAAATATGACCTGGAGAGGCAGCACAGCATTGTACAGAGAGCATGGGATTTGGAGTCAGAAGACCTGGAATCACATTTGGGTTTGCTTAATCTGACATTGACCAAATCATTTTAACATTTTAAAATCTCAATTTCCTGATCTTGGAAACTGGAATAACAGAAAACTTGTACGACTTGCATCTCAAGAGTAAATTACTATTATTACTGGCTCTTTTACTGATATAACAAAAATTTAAATCATTCAGAATCTGCATTGTATCTATTTGCTAATCCATTTCAGGATTCAGAAGAAATATACCCATCTTTCCATTAATCTGTGATCTCTTCTATGGTATATGGGTAGTCTATCTATAAGTTTGGTTCATAACCCAAATGTGCGTTCTCATTTTGTACAGTTCTCATCTATATCCACTCTTTGTAGAAGTTTACTCAATACATTAGAGGCCTTCCTCTTAAAAAAAGTGACTCTCAGTGTTCAATTTGAGATGGCCATCTCTTAAACCATGCACCAGTCATATGACCAGCCCAACCTATTTTCCTATTTTTACTATTTTTACTCAAAAGTTCTATCTTTGAATGTCATCATGAGTTTTTCAGGGATCTTAGAATATTCATTGGCGACACTTTGCTGGAAGCTATTAATGGCCTCAAATACTGTGTTTTATTCTACGGACTACCTACAGGTTCTCAAGGATACAGATAGGTATTGGGGAAAAGAGGAAGAAGAACTTCTGTTAACATGATAGAAAGAATTAAAACATCACGTCTTGAGTTTTGACTAAAGCCCAGGACTGATATTGGGAAGAAAAGGACAGTAGAGTTCAGTGGCAAAGTACTAACTGGCACTTAAAGTCTATTTTCCCAGATAGCTTTCCAGGACATATAATTGAAATAGCCCCTACCAAAGCATCTTGTAAGATTAGTTTATATTCATCTATATAAATTTTTAGAATTTTTTCAGGTCCACAGAGAATGTGACCAGTATACACTTGGAAATTTGTTGCAGACTGATGGGTCAACACCCCTGGTTTAAATTAAGCAGATCATCATCAGAACATATTTAGTTATGTGAGAAAGCAGTAAAATACCACTCCCTAGTAGAAAAGAGAGGGAAAGGCATTAGCTAGCACAGGAATACAGTGTCTTAGTGTGTCCTGGACCTTTACATACACATACATATACACATATATGTATATATATACATGCACACACACATAACACACAAACACATACACCCATATATATAATATACATATATATGTATATATATATATATATATATATATATATAATTGTGTCTGAGACTATGTATGTAGCATAGAAATATGACATACCCCTCTCTCCTAAAGTTTAAACTTTAAGACAGTCTCAGGAATTTGATCACACTTGTACAGAAACCTAGTAATGAGAAAGAACACAATATGCCTTGTCTATCATTTCACTTAGGAAAAATTTTAAAGAGTGAAATTGTTGTGTCCTTTTAAGAAAAATCTACTAAAATGTATTGGGGGATGATTTGAGATCCTCATCCTGACTCATTACTCCAGTAAATTCCCACCTCCAAATCGAGGTCTAACATATGGCATCTTTGTCACTTTCAAACTTGAATTATTTCTCTTTGAGTTCTTAAAAATAGCAGGTAAAATCAGGTAATGGCTATGCAGTCATATCTGCTGGTTAGTTAGGGATATTCACCACATGAAGGCCTGCTGATCTAGAAATGGTATGGTTATTTAGAAATGCTTTTGAGCCATTTCCCTCCTTGTTATTACTTTCTTACCTCCTATGGCCGGTGACATTCATTAGAGTGAATATATTAGAGTTGATTTTTTTAAATATAAAATGAAGGTCCAGGACACACTAAGACACTGCATTCCTGTGCCTTCTAATGTCTTTCTCTCTCTTTTCTGCTAGGGAGTGGTATTTTACTGCACTCTCACTTAATTAAAGAATATTTCTTAAATTGCTGCAGGAAACAGGGATCTCAGCTCTTATTCTTTAGAAGTTTCCCCCCAAAGATCAAGGAAAGTATCTTTTCCCAATATTGGTATCCTATAATTAAATCTTCCACTAAGCTTTTTCTTCTCCCAGATAAGTAATCATAAATTTTGATCTTTCTTTAGGCTCTATTTTTCCAGCCCTTTAATATTTTTTTTCTTCTACCACTTTGGACTTTCTCCAAATTTGTGACTAAAATAGTAGAATCAATAAATGTCCTTTAAGGAACTGTAATAAAAGAGGCTTACAGTTATTAAAGAGCTTGACCAAATCACATATTAGATTATTTTACTTCAGAACCACTGTAGTTGGATGGTCTTTTCTCTGTTTTATTCAAAATGGAGCATAACCTTACCCTTCTGAATGCTATGTTATAAAATTATCTTTATTTCTTTCTTTTAAAAGTGAAATCTACTACACTAAGCATAATAAAAGTACAGTGCATCCACCTCTGCCAGGAAAGTTCAGGCTCAGCAGTTTGATATGACACTAATTTACTTGTCAAGTGATTTATAAAGATTCACAAATTGTGGAACAATATGAGTGGATCTTACTTTTGTTGATTCAATTACAACTGATGTTTGAAAGACACTAAAAAAGATTTCAAATGGCTTGGGCAAGAATTAACTCTCTTAATGGAATATATCATAGCAATGTGCTCTGGAAAAATATAATGGAGACCATGTATCTGCCCTTTAGACTTCCAAGGTACCTGTAGGGTTTGGAGGTATCTCTTATCTAATGCCATCTGCTCAAGCCCCACCCATCCCCAGAAATGTTTCCTCTACTTTTAGGTCCCAATGTTTAGCACCCCAGGTTATTTTAACCATTTAGCATAAATCAACTTTTACAAAAGGTTATTTATTTCAAATACAGAATGAGGACAAAGGTAGATTTTATTTTAATACCCGAGGATACATTCTCCCCTATCCCACTTTGTTTACTAATGACACTAGGCTTACTCTTTAGTATAGTTTATATGTGGCATTAGTTCTATTAAGTTCATTCAACATTGACTAGTTCTCATTTCCACTGCTGGACTGGGTGCCAAGTCATTTTTTTGCTCCTGGAGGTTTCCATGCTGAGTACGCTACAAAACGCCAAAATTATCAGGCCCAAACACCAAAATGCTCACTCTCCTGATCTTTTGAACCTTAAAACTTTGGAGCCTCCAATCCCTCATCCTAAAACAGAAAATAGTGACTAAGGACCATAGGGTCATGTTCTCCTTGGTGTGGAAGATTCAAAGCCTCTCTCCTTACAGTACTTGTTATTCAGTAATTTCAGTCATGTATGACCCTTTCTGAGCCTGTTTGGGGGTTCCTTAGCAAAGCTACTGAAATGGTTTGCCATTTCCTTCTTCAGGCTCATTTTACAGATGAGGAAACTGAAGCAAACAAGGTTAAGTGACTTGCCCAGGATCACGTAGCTAGTAAGTATCTGAGGTTAGATTTGAACTAAAAAGAAGAATCTTTCTGACTCCAAGTCCAGCACTCTATCTACACTGCCACTTAACTGCACCACTGCCCCTTTATAGAACTGTCTCTCACCAAATGTCACAAGCAAAGGAGTCCAAAAGAACAGCATAAGAAAAATGGCTGAGGAAAATTAAAGTCTTTCTGAAGGAATCTCCAGGTCCATCTATACAGCTAAGAATGAGTGTGTGGTGGGAGGGGGAGGGGGAAGTAGGATTTATCCTAACAATTTGGTTAATAGACCTGATCCACAGAATTTCTACAAATACTCCACCATTCCTTCAAGCAGTTCCATTATGCATCATCACAACACTCCCGCAATTAGGCTCCATACATTCTCCACATGTGCTAGTCTCTGTTTCAGTATGAACGCTTTCTCAGCAATGAAAAAAAAAACCCATTGGCCCAGGTTGCAAATGCTTTTGAGGAAGGTGCAAGCTGGAAAAAAGAATAATGTATTGAATGGGGGTTAGGTATGCTTTATTAACATATGGCTTAAAAGCCAAACATTGTCCAAACATGAGAAGATTCAACTGATCAAGGCAAATGATTTAGGCTATAACTTATGTCTAGAACCTGTAGAAATCAATGCTGATCAAGGCAACTTTTTGGGACTTGGAAATCCCAATTAATCTACAGATCCACTTTAGGTAGAGGTATATTTGAAGTCAGAAATATTACTTTTAAAGTGATAAAACAGAGACTATATTTTCATCCTCAGTGTTGTACAAGTACGCAAGTATTTTAAAATGGTTTTCATCTATTTACATATTCATCCATTCATCCACTCACTTGCTAAATTAAATTGAGTTGATTAATCTTGAGGATCAATAATATTCCATCATATTCATATGTTATAAAAAGTTTCATTGACTGATAATTTTTTGTCATGTGACCACTCTTTATTTTGGGTTTGGGGCAGCCCTGAAGCCCTGCACCTACTCCCCAACCCACCCAGAGAGGAGGGGAGGGGGCCTAAAAGACATGGGGTATGGGAGAAGGCACTAGATATCAAATGAACCCCATGGGGGCAGAATGTGATGGCACTTGGCTGAGATGTTAAAACATGTAACTTGTGTTTGCAGGGGTTTAGGAGTAGTGGCAGCCATGTTATAGGATGTGGTATGTTTACAGGGCTTGTGGGTGAAGCTTGGGAGGACAGCGCATTAGACCATAAGTATTTCTAAGGACAATACATGTGGCTGGTATGTTAGGGCATGTGATATGTTTACAGGTCTGCTGGGGGGCAGAAGCATGTGGTTGTTTGGCATGATCTGGATCTGGGAGGTGGGATTGGGGATGAGCAGGGAGCAGGGGCTCCTCAGTGGTGGCCATGTTTGTATAGTTGGTGGTAGGAGGGGTGAGGCAAGGGCAACACTCAGTGTCTGGTGGTGCCTGTATTGGGATGAGAACAACAGAAATGCAGGGGAGTGGGAGGGCAGCTTCCTGGCAATCTCTGTCCTGGGTAGTATGGAGGGGGGTTAATGAGCAGTCGGGTAGACAGACACATGGGCCTCAGAAGTACATGGTCAGTTGCAGCCACTTTTGAATGTTCACCTGGATCTGACCCTTGTCATCCTTGTACAGAGACATAAAGGCATGGAAAATGGCATCTAGAAGCACGAGTGAAGTTGTCAAAACTCATATTCCCGTCCTGGTCAGAGTATTGCTGAATCATTATCTGGCACAACTCTGGGCTGAGCTGAAAACCTGCAGCCTAAAAGGCTCCTGGTAGCTCATTGCTGCCAATGGTCCCTGAGCAGTCTAGGTCTTACTGTTTGTAGATGTCCTGCCATTTCTTTATGTTGTTCCAAAGGTACTTAAACTCCTCAAAGCCAAGTTTGCCAGTGGTATCACTATTCATGACAGCCACCATGTTCCAACAGGGATCGAAGCCAAAACTGCCAATCTTCAGGTGAGGGTGTCAAGTCACTAACTTGTTCAAGATGTTCTTGAGTTCAGAGGCACTGACTTCCAAAGCATCTCCTACCAGATGGACCTCATCACTCTCACTGGCTTTGATGTTGGAGAAATGGGATCAACAGGGTGGGGCCTCTGGGTTGTAACTGGGGGCAGCTTCTCTGATGGCCCTGATCATGTCGCCTAGCAAGCCCATGCCGAGCAGCCCCGCTATGATATTGCCAGTGCCTCTACCACGGTTGCCTCCTCTGAGCAGTGCCCCCAAAAGCTCTGCCTGTGACCCCCAATGCTACTGCTGCCTTTGCCCTTCCAACCTGGACTGAATGAACCTGGAAGATGTCTCTGGGACACTGATATTGGCTGGGGCCTCAATTTCCCCAGCCTTGGCCTCAGTTTCCCCAGCTCCGGCCTGGCTTCCTGCCCCACTCTTTCTGCTCCACTCCTGGATTTGTGGATACCAACTTTGCTTCCAATCTCTGCCATTACAAAAAGAAATATGCCGCTACAAGTATTTTGTGCACATTAACTTTTGGGGAAATATGTCTAGCAATGGTATCATGGTGTCAAAGATTATGTAGTTTAGTGTCTATTTGGTTATAAACTCACATTATTTTCCAAATAGATTAATTCACAGCTCTATCAATAGTGCATTAGCGGAGGGGGGGGAGGGGAAAGGGGGAGGAAAGCCAAGATGGCTGTGTGAAAACAGTGTCTTACCAGAGATCTCTCACAAGTTCTGTCAGATTCCTATAAGATCAAAATACCAATTTGGAAGAGGATAACATTGACACTATACCCACATCTGATACCTCCAAAGGGAATGTGAACTGGTCTCAAGCCCAAAAAGCATTACTGGAAGAGCTAAAGGAGGATTTTAAAAACCAAATTAGGGAGGTAAAAGAAAAAAATGGAAAAAATGGAAAAAAAATCCACTGACAAAATCAAGCCCCTAAAGAATAAGATTGGTGAAATGGCTATGGGCATTCAGAATCTAAATGGAGAAAATGACACCCTGAGAGGTAAAATCAACCAATTGGAAAAGGAGACTCAAAGGCAAAATGAAGACAGTAACTCATTAAAAATTAGAGTTGAGCAAGTGGAAGCTTATGACTTTATGAGGCATCAAGAAGCAGTAAAACAAAATGTAAAGAATGGAAAAATAGAAAAAAAATGTGAAATATATGATTGGGAAAACAACTTACCTGGAAAATAGATCCAGGAGAGGCAATTTACAAATTATTAGTGTACAGGAAATACATGATGAAAAAAAGAGCCTTGACAGTATATTCGAAGAAATTATCACAGACAACTGCCCAGAGGTCCTAGAGCCAGAGGGGAAAATAGTCATTGAAAGAATCCTCCTCCCTGAAAGAGATCCGAAACTGAAAACACCAAGAAATATTATAGCCAAATTTCAGAATTACAAAGTCAAGGAGAAAAAACTGCAAGCAAACAAAAAGAAACAATTCAAATATCGTAGAACTACAGTCATCATCACGCAGCATTTCTCAGATTCTACATTAAAAGACAAGAGAAATTGGAATATGATATTCTGAAGGGCAAAGGAGCTGGGACTATAACAAAGGATCAACTACCCAGCAAAATTAAGCATAATTTTTCAGGCAAGGAGATGAACATTCAATGAAATAAGGGAATTCCAGACCTTCCTAATGAAAAGGCCAGAACTCAATGGAAAATTTGATCTTCAAATACAAAACTCAAGAGAGACATTAAAAGTAAACTGAGGGAAAACCCCCACAAACCTTATTAATAAATAACGGCAAATTATTTGCATCTTTATATAGGATTATACCATCTTATGTATGACATATATACATATATATTCATGTATGTATACATATATGTGTCAATCTTGAGAATAGTCCAGCTATTATTACAATTGAAAGGGACACACATAGATTGTGAATGTCTGTATAAAATGACTGATATAAAGATATAAAATATAACTAAGAGATGTAAAGGGAGGTTTATGGGAGAAGAGGTAAGGAGGTAGTACAAAATGGTAAATTACACCAAATGAAGAGGCACAAAAACACATTTTAGTAAAGGCAAAGAACAGAGGGAGAAGAGCAATATTTGAGCTTTACTGTCATCTGATCTGGTTCAAGAAGTGAATAACATACCCTGATAAGTATAGAAATCTAACTTGTCCTATAGGTAGTAGGAGGGGAAAGGGGGAAAATAGGGAGGGGGGTGGTCAGAAGGGAGGGGAGAAGTAGCAAATGGGAAACAGTAAAATGAGGGAAGGGAATAAAGAGGGAGGGTAAACTGAGGAAGGCCACTGTCAAAAGCAAAACTTTGTTGAGGAGTGGAAGGTGAAAGGGAGAAATAAAAGCATAAAAGGGGAGAAATAGGATGGAGAAAAAGACACAGATAGAAATCATAACTGTTAATGTGAATGGATTGAACTCTCCCATAAAACAGAAGCAGATAGCTGAATGGATTAAAAACCATAATCCTACAATATGCTGTTTGGGAGAGACACATTAAAACAGGGGGATACACACAGGGTAAAGGTAAAAGGCTGGAGTAAAATATATTGCCCTTCAGCTAAAGTAAAAAAAAAAGCAGGTGTAGCAATCCTAATCTCAGACAAAGCAGAAGTAAAGATAGATTTAATTAAAAGAGATAAGGAAGGACGTCCTTCTAAAAGGCACCATAAAAAATGAAACAATATCATTGTTTAACATATATGCACCAAGTGGTATGGCATGCAAATTCTTAAAGGAGAGGTTAAGGGAATTATAGGAAGAAATACAAAGCAAAACTATAATATTGGGAGACCTCAACCTCCCCCTTTCTGAACTTGATAAATCTAGCCTCCAAATAAATAAGAAAGAAGTTAAGGAGGTAAACAGAACTTTAGAAAAGGCAGATATGATAGACCTCTGGAGAAAATTGAATGGGGATAAAAAAAGAATATACTTTCTTCTCAGTGGTACATGGCACATACTCAAAAACTGACCATGTATTAAGGCATAAAAACCTCACAATCCAGTGTAGAATGGCAGAAGTATTCAAAGTATACTTTTCAGATCACAATGCAATAAAAATTATTTGTGATAAAGAACCATGGAAAAATAAACTCAAAATTAATTGGAAACTAAATAATCTAATTCTAAAGAATGAGTGGGCCAAAGAACAAATCTGAGAAATAATTAATAACTTCTTCATGAGAATGACAATAATGGTGAAACTTATGGGATGCAGCAAAAACAGAAAAGGACCCATATGTACAACAATATTTATAGTGGCTCTTTTTGTGGTAGCTAAGAATTGGAAATCAAAGGGAAGCCCATCAATTGGGGAATGGCTGAACAATCTGTGGCATATGGAGGTAATGGAATAGTATTGTGCTATAAGAAATGGGGATGATACAGACTTCATAACAACCTGGAAAACCTACATGACATAATGCTGAGTGAGCAGAGCAGAGCCAGGAGAACATTATACACATCCACAGATATATGGATTCTGTGAGGGCTAACCTTGATGGACTTTGCTCTTTTCAGCAACACAAAGTGCAAAGACAACTCCAAAGGACTCACGATGGGGAATACTCTCTATGTCCAGAGAAAGAACTATGAAGTATGAATGCAAATTGAGGCACACTTTATGCTTGCCTTTTTCCCTTTTTTTCTCTTTTTTTTGTTTTTGGGTTGTTTTATTTTTTTTTGTTCTGTTTCTTCTTTCTCAAGATTCATTCCATTGGTCATAATTTTTCTCCACAACTTGACTAGTGTGTAAATTAATTCAATGCGAAGTTATACGTGGAAGATATATGGGATTCCATGCTGTCTTGTGGAGGGAGGGCAGGAGGGAGTGAAGAAAATCTGGAACTCAAAATTATATAGAACCAAGTGTTGTAAACTAAAAATAAAAAAAAATTGTGCATTAGTATAATTGTATGACCACAAACCCTCCAACAGTTGACATTTTTCTTTCTATTTTTGTCATCTTTTACAATCTTGTGCACATAAGGCAAACCCTCATAGTTGTTGTAATGTGCATGTCTCTTATTATTAGTGATTTGGTGCAGTGATCTTGGTAGCTTACATTTCTCCTTTTGAAACCCCCTGTTTCTATCCTCTGACTGTTCATCTTTTGGGGAATGGATCTTTTTCTTAAATGTTTGAATCAATTCACTATGGATACTGAGCATTTAGAAATTGAGCCTTTAATGGAGAAATTTGCTGCTATTTTCCTCTTAGTAAACTGTTTTACTGCTAATTTTAACTGGATTAAAAGTGTTTGTGTAAAAGCTTTTCAATTTTATCGAGTCAAAATTATCCATCTTACAGATATTTGCTCATTTCTATCCCTTGAGTCTTCAAGCACTCTCCTGCTATTCATAGTTATGAATGGTATCTCCCTTCCTTCTTTAATTTTTGTAGAACCATTTACACTTTTCATGTGTATATCCTGAGCTTTTTGTACCATTTGGTGTAAAATTATGTTCTAAACCTAATTTTTTAAATATTGATTTCCAGTTTTTCTTTTTTTTTTAAACAGGAAATCATTTCCCCAGTGTCATTTTTCTAACTCTATGCCACTATGTTTGACAGCTTTTAGGTGCTATTTGGTTTTTTTTTGTTAAATCACTCATGTTTTTTCTCATTATTTTTTAAACTAATGCCAAGTAGACTTGATATTCACTGCTTTATAATATAGTTTGAGATCTGGTAAAACAGAAGTGAACACAAGGTTCACTTCATTTAAATTTTTGACTGGGTCATGGTAATATAACATACATGACAGTACTGTGTCTAAGTTAAATTGTAAATTTAGTGCCATGAAAAGAAAAATACCAAAAATTATTTTATAAAACTAAATGAAAATATAATAAAAGTCATCTAAAGGATTTTTAGATAAGAATTTCAAGGGAAATAACAAAAATATATTATTACCATTTCTTAATTTTTTTCTTACCTATTTTTCTCTCAATGTGCCATCTGCAAAGCACTGGAATAAAGACAAAAACCTTGTTAAGTTATAATTCTTTGCTAATTTCTTCCTTTAAGCTTGAATTTCCAATAGCTAAAGCAGTAGAGGGAAAACTTTGAAGGTCTTTCCAAATTGGAAAGACATTATGTGTAGAACTACTAATGATCAGTTATCAGACTGTGCAGTTGGAGCCTGGCAAGTTTATTCCCTCCTAGGGGTTTATCAGGATATAGGTAGCCCCAAAGCTGCTGCCACTGAGTTTTTCAGATGATGTCAGTGTTCCCACTGGACCACTTATCAGTAGGAAAGAGGGTCCAGACTGACAGTATAATCTTTGCTCCCTATTCAGGTCATTGTTATTGATGATAACAACAATAACAATAATCTCTAAAAGGAAGTAGAAATGAATTTAGAGTTAGGCGATGGGAGTTCATGTTAATTATATCTCCAGTGAATATTTCTAGGCCTCGTTTTTTTCAGATATTAAATGAGGCTATTGAAATAGCTGATCTCTCATATACCTAGAAATTCCACCTCTGTGGTCCTAAAATTTGATGAGTGAACAAAGACTATCTATTAAAAGCTATCAAGAGGTGACATTCTGTATGGGTAGAGAGAGAATCTAAACCAACTAAGTTATAAAATCTTGAAACATTGAAGGAAGACTAAATAATAAGTCATTCATTTTCATTTTCTGCATTCTTTCTTTAAAAAAATTATATAATAAAACAAACATTTCCATAATATAATACAATAAAAAGGTGATTGTACATAAAACTGCAAATTTATGATGCACAACTTGCTATTCCTTTCAAATATACAATATAAACATGATGAAAAATTATTTTTTTACCTTTTTCTTCCCTCCTTCCTCCCCCCAACCCTAACATGGCTACCATTAGACACAAATAGGTATATATGAGTGTGTATATATGTATATATGTATGTATGTGTATATAGGTATTTATATGTATGGATGTATGTTTTGTGTGTATATATTTGTATATATGTATACATACATACACATATACATGCATATATTCCTACATATGTACACATGCATATACATATATTCATACAAGCATATATACATACACATAAATATATGTATACATGCATACATACATGCATGGATGCACACTTACATGTGCATACATATATGCATATGCATGCATACATATACACAAATGCATAGATAAATATAGACATATATACACATATGCATATGCATATACATATACACACATGCATGTGTGTATATGTATACATACATACATACATATATCCTTCCTCTTGATTCAGATTATATTTTTCTTCATTAAGTCCTTTATAGTTAATTTGGGTATTTATAATAGTCAAAATAACTTGTGAGTTAAAGTCATCCTTTTTGTTTTTATTTTTATTTTTTGTTTACAACATTTGGTTCCACAAGTTTTTGAGTTCCAAATTTCCTGTCCCTCCCTCTCCTCCCCACTTTCCTCCAAGGTGGCATGTAAACTAATACCTTCCCTTTGAACTTATTTACATAATAGTCCAAATGTAAAGGTCTATCATATCTACCTTTTCTAAAATTCTATTTACCTGCCTAACTTCTTTCTTGTTTTTTTTTTTTTGAGGTTAGATTAATCAGTTTCATAGAGGGATAGATTGAGGTCCCACACTAGTATAATTTTGCTGTCTTTTTATTCCTATAAGTCCCTTAACTTCTCCTCTAAGAGTGTGTATGCTATACTGCTTGGTGCATATATGTTAAGTAATGATATTACTTCATTGTCTATGGTGCTTTTTTAACAGGATATAGTTTCTTGCTTTTCTCTTTTAATTAGATCTCTCTTTGCTTTTGCTTTGTCTGGGATTAGGATTGCTATCGCTGCTTTTTTTTTTTCTTTACTTCAGCTGAATCATAATATATTCTACTCCAGCTCTTTACCTTTTTCCTATGTATCCCCACATTTCAAATGTGTTTCTTGTAAACAACATATTGTAGGATTTTGGTTTTTAACATATACTGCTCTCTGCCTCCTTTTTATGGGACAGTTCAACCCATTCACATTCAAAGTTGTGATTACCATTTGTGTTTTTTTTCTCCATCCTATTTTTCCCCCTGTTTATGCTTTTATTTCTTGCTTCTCCCTTCAATCAAAGGAATTTTGCCTTTGACTACTGCCTTTCTCAATTTTCCCTCTTTGTTGACACCACTCCACACTACTCCCTTATCTTACACTTTTCCCCTTGCTACTTTTCCCTCCCTTCCAACCCCCCGGCCCCACCCTGTTCTTTGCCCTTTCCTCTCCTACTGCCTGTAGGACAAATTTGATTTCGATACTTGTCAGATTATGTTATTTCCTCCTTCAACCAAATCCAATGAGAGCAAAGCTCAAACACTGCTCTTCTTCCTCCCTTTTTTCCCTCTGCTAAAATGTTTTTTTTGCCTCTTCATGTGATTTAATTTACCCTTTTCAACCTCCTCCTTACTTCTTATCCCAGAATAATCCCTTTGTACACCTTAATTAGGATTTTCTTCATCACATCAGCCATTTCATACTGACACCCTCAACCTGTGTATATCACTTTTAATTGTTGTAATAACTGTACCATTCTCAAGACTGACATATATATATATATATATATATATATATATTTATAACATATATAAAACAATATAATCCTATATAATGTTGTAAAAAATTTGCCTTTATTGTATAACAAAGTCCCCTCCCCATTTGCCTTTTATGTCTCTCTTGAGTTTTGCATTTGAAGATCAAATTTCCCATTGAGCTCTGGCCTTTTCATCAGGAAGGTCTGAAATTCCCTTATTTCATTGAATGTCCATCGTCTTGCCTGAAAATTTGTGCTCAATTTTGCTATGTAGTTGATCCTTGCTTGTAGTCAAAGCTCCTTTGCCTTTGTGAACATCATAGAAGTTGCAAGATCTGGTGTGATTTTGACTGTACTTCTACATTATTTGAATTGTTTCTTTCTGGGTGCTTGCAATAATTTCTCCTTGACCTGATAATTCTGGAATTTGAATATAATAGTCCTTGGAATTTTCGATTCATTGTTTCTTTCGGGGGGATTGGTGGATTCTTTCGATGACTATTTTATCCTCTTGTTCTAGGACCTTGGGGAAGTTTTCTTTTAAGATTTCTTGGAAGAAAACATACAGGTTCTTTTTTTAATCATGGCTTTCTGGTAGACCAATAATTCTTAGATTATCTCTCCCGGATCTGTTTTCCATGTTACAGGTGTTTCTAGTGAGATATTTTACATTTTCTTCCATTCTTTTCATTCTTTAGATCTTGTTTGACTGATTCTTAATGCTTCATAGAGTCATTAGCTCCCACCTGCCCAATTCTAATTTGTAACAAGTCGTTTTCTTCACTTAGCTTCTGTTCTTATCAGTGATTTTTTTTTGCATTTTTTTTTACCTCTCTTATTTTGCTTTTAAAATCCTGCTTGAGCTCTTCCAAGAATGCCTTTTGGGTTTGAGACCCAGTTCTCATTTCCTTTTGACTTTTCAGATGTGGGTATAGTGTCAATGCTTTCCTCTTCTGAATTGGTATTTTGATCTTCGCTGCCTCCATAAAAAACAAAACAAAAAAAAAAAACAAAAAAAAATAGACATTGGTTTTCTGGATTGTATCTTCCTGGTGTTTTTCTTTTTCCTGGCTTTTAAAATGGATCTCTGCTTGTGGGGCACAGAGGCCTCTTTCCCACCCTTCTTGTGCTGGGAACTGTGGGCCTGATTACTGGCTTTGTTTGCTGTCTTCTCTTGTTTCATGAGGTGTGGGCGAGAGGTGATGGCACTGCTGGAAGTTTCCATTTCCCCTAGGACTGTATTACAGCACAGGTGGCCTTAGCAGGTGTCTGTGCTCTTGTCCCCTTGCTATGGGGAGGCACATCTGGTGCCCTGGTTTTGATGCTTGCTGACTCCACCCTCCTGGGGCTCAGGAACCACCTCTGTTCTCCTGAGGTGGGGCCTGATGGGACCCCTCTCTTCCTGCACTAGTATCTTTCTGCCACCAGAGGAAGTTCTCTCTCCCCATCTTCCTGAGTTAAAAGACAACTGAAATCCACTTCTGGTTCCTCTCTTCAAGGGTTTCTTTCAGGGGAGTATTGACAGCATGATGAGAGCCATTTAACCTCATCATCATGGCTCCTGGAGGTTCAAGATGGCAAGTTTTAAACCTTTAGATTGTGGGCTGGAAGCCTCAGGAGAAGCTGCCCTCATGGCTGCAGGCTCTGGGCTGATGTCTCTCCATAGCTCCAAAAGATTCCCATCCTGGGCTGAGAGACCTGGGAATCACCACCACTTCAGCCTTGGCCCTACTCCTGCTCCTGCTTATTTATGGTTTAGTTATGCCCACCCAATACTCTCCCAATCTAGTTCGCTGGCTGGTTTCTGCTGCTGCTCCTGTGTTTTTTTTTTTGTGACCTGATACAGTTCCACACACCTGAAACACCCACCAAACCTAGTCTACTAGTGGCTTCTAACTCTCTCAAAACTGCTCAGATTCACTTTTTAAAGAGGTTTCTGACAGAATTTGTAAGAGACCTTTGATAAGTCCCTGATTTCACAGTGCTATCTTCTCAAAGTCGTTCTTAAAATAATACAATGTTCTCTTGGTTCTAAATATTTCACTTTTCATTATTTCATGCAAATCTTTCCATGATTATTTTCTAAACTTATGGAGCTCATTATTTCTTATAGCACAGTAATATTCCATAACTGTCATGCACCACCACTCATTTTATTTAGAATTTTGGAGAAGAATGCTTGTGTTTTTTCCACTTGAACTTGAACTAAGTAGTGTGTTAAATAATGGGTGTCTGAAGATTTACAGTTTTATGATTCACAAATATGTTATTAAAAATAGATAACAGATGGTAGACTACAGGTTGGGACACAGCTGAACTCTCCCAATATTTCCCTAAAATCAAATTCTACAGCAGCAGAGACAATAAAAAGGTCAAAGGGAGACATTCTTCCAGCAAAGAAAACTTAAGATGTTGGCAGAAGAGAACTGTAGCAGTGGGATAGCCAAAGGCTCTTATTTTGGCAGAAGTACAAGTGGTAGGCCTTTGTGTTGGTAAGCAAAATGGGCTCTTAGCACTCAGTTCAACTAAGTGCCCTTGAAGAGTTTGGCCTTTGTTTTCTTGATTAGATTTCAGTGTCCTTGGTGCCTCCTTGCCTCAGGGGAGGGCCTAGTTTACACATGAGTTTGAGTGATGTGTCTGGGACAGCACAGGCTTTTAGACCATGTGGGTTTAAGTCATCTCTTTGTGATGATTCTAGGTCACATAGGTGAGTCGCATGTGTGACTCCCCCCTGACCCTGAAAAAGATGTAAAACCCGGCTTTCTCTTCTCTGGAGCTCTTACCCACAGCCATGGTGGCGTGTGTGACTCTGAACTAGCCCTTGTTATGAGCTCCCAGGTTGAACTTAGATGTTGGTAACTATGAATTGTATTTGGTCTGTCTATTGATGTTTGTAATTTGTTTGTATTTTGCTCTGAAGTTCAGGGTGTTGGCTTTTTCCCCTGAACTAAGTAAGTGGTATTTGTATCCTGAATTAAAGTAAACTTGTCAACCACTTAACATTGTTTTCCTTAGTGAAGCAGATAAAAAGATCCTGGGCATTTGCAGTGTGCTGGTAGCATGCTTGTTATTGAGCTTGTGTTGGTCTTTCAACCCCACAAAAGCTGCTAGCTGGATTGTTGAAAGAGCCTTGGAAGTTACTGCAAAAGCTAAAACAATTTCTAGATCTCTCAGCCCAGAGATGATAAGAGAGTCAGACAACTGTGCAGAAAGCAATTATGGGGACGCTTTGCTGTCATTGAGTGCAGCTGGTACTGAATGGCAACTCTATTGCCCATAAGCACTTTTAGGGATCAGAGGAATGATCAGTGAAAAAAGAGCAGAGGCCATGGTCACAGTTCTGGGCCATGAAGAGTGTTAATATTGTGATGTCAGGGGATCAGGGGCCCTTCCTGGGTGACAACCAGAATGCAGACCAGGAGGTTAGTTGACTATACCTCTCCCAGGATAATACCACCTTGGAAACATTGAAAACTCCCAGACACTGATAACTAATTCTGAAAACAGCAGCATGAAAATATTTGAAGCTTATCAGAGTGACTCCTCATCCCTAGGTGAACAGAACCCAACTTTAACATAACATTTAAAATGAAAAAAAAATCTGAAAAAATGAGCAACCAACAATAATAACAAAACCAAAAAAGAACTTGACCACAAATATCTACTATGGTGGCAGGGAAGCTCAAGACACAAACTTAGACAATAATGTGAAAACAGCTGCAAGCAAAGTCTCAAAGAAAAATGCTGATTGGAGAGAGGATTCTGGGAATATGGTGGAGTAGGTCAGAAAATTCCAAGCTCTCATGATTTTCTCCCACAAGAGATAAAATTGTACCTTGGGGTGAAAGAAGTTCCGGTAAAAATAAATAAGAGTAGGAAAAGAACAGTAGTACTCCTGGGACGATCTGAGAATATCTGAAGAAAAATCCCAGGACAAGGTTTAGTCCCTGTGAAGAGTAAACAGTTCCAAAGTAGGGTCCTTTAAACAACAAGCAGCAAGCCCTGGGGTTAGCTGGGTTGGGAGGTTCCCTCAGTGCCAGCCAAAGGAACTTTTATCCCCAGGACAGTGAGGGGAGTTGGGTGTCTGTGCCAGGGAAAATCAAGGGAATCTCTGCTGACAAGGAACTCCAGACCCAGCTATGCTGTGGAGAGCTGCAGCAGCAAGAAGGAACCAACACCTAGCTAGTGAGTGGGGTGGGATACCTCTGGCTGTGGGCACTTACAGGTGGCTGGTGGTTTGGCTTTGATTCCAGACTAAAGGGGAGAACTGAAGCACTGGGGACAGAGGAACCATCCCTCATATCCCAGTGCTAGAGTTGACTAAAAAATTAACTGATTACTACAAAAATGCAGCAAAGGATAAAGATTCCAACCACAGAAAGTTATTATGGGAATAGAGAAAATTAGGGTTCATTTTCACAGGAGGATATTGAAGCAAAGAAACGTTCTTCTACCCCAAAGAGTAATGTCAAGAGATCACCTGCCCAAAAAGAATTAACAGCAGAAATTAAAATAAAAAGACTTCAAAATCAAATGAAGGTGATTGAGGAAAAAATAAAAATAAAATAAAATAAGAACAATCCAAGAAAAACAAGATTATGGAAAGAAAGTCAACCAATTAGAGAAGGAGATACAGAATGCTAAAGAAGAAAATGACACTCTGAAAATTAGAATTTATCAAGAGGAAGCCAGGGAAGTTATAAGAGATCAAGAAAAAAACAAAACAAAACATAAAGAATGAAAAATATAGAAAAGAAAAAAGCACTGATCTGGAGAACAGATCAAGAAGAGAAAACATAAGAGTAGAAAGATTACCTGAAAGCTATGAAGAAAAAAAAAAGAATCTTGATACAACAATACAAGAAATAATTAAAGAAAATTATTCTGAAGCATTAAAACAAGAGAGGAATGTAGAAATAGAAAAAAAAATCCATTAACTGTCACTTGAAAGTGAGCCTATGAGGAAAACTCATAAAAATATTTTAGTTAAATTCTGAAGTTCCAGCTCAAGGAAAAAATATCAAGTGCAACAAGAATAAAAATTCACTTAGCAATGAAAACCCTAAAAGATCACAGGTCTTAGAACATTATATATTGAAGAGCAAAAGAATTGGTGTTCTGGATGAAAATATCATACCCAGCAAAGTTAAGAATAATCCTAAATTTAAAAAGGATATTTGGTAAACTGTCAGACTTTCAGGACTTTGTTAAAAAAATCTGAACTTAATTAAGTTTGGACATAAAAGAGCCAAAGAAACATAAAGTATATACCAAGGACTTATGACAAGGGGTTCAATAAGGACAGATCATTTACCTTTTATATATGCAAAATGTAAAACATATGTCTAAGATTGTCATTAGTAATAGGGCAGTTTGAAAGAAAGATAATGGTAGATCTGAATATGATATGACTTTAAAAAGTAAAATCATTTAGCCATTTAGGAACAGAGAAAAAGAGTAATTATTCTATACTAATGAGGTACAATGGAAAGAATTAGTACAGAGGAATTAGATGTTGGAGGAGGGCTGATAGTTCTGAAAACCTTCTTTAATAAGGAATTGTTTTAAGGAGGATATATATATATATATATATACACACACACACACACACACACACACACACACACACACATATGTGTGTGTGTGTGTGTCTAGAAGAGCATAAAAGTTTTCAAAATTTAGAAGAAATAAAATGGTAAGGAGATAGGAAGTGGGGAGATGAGGGAATATGTTAAAGAGGGTATTAGAATGTTATTTAGATTTATGGGAATGGGAGCATAGAAGAAGGAACTTTGGATGGGGATGGGTTAAGTAATAGGAGAACAAAATAATGGTTAGAAGTAGAGTGGAGGTGTCAGGAGGGATAGGAATTAAGTGATATGCACAAACATAAAAACAAAGATCAGGAGTAGAATTTGTTGGGGAAAGTATATGTCTATGTATGTATGTATGTATGTATGTATGTATATGCATGTATATATGCATATATATACATATATATACATATGTATATATATATATATATACATATATGTATGTATATGTGTATTGAGACTTGCTTGTAGGAAGGCTTTCACACATTTTGGTACTAAGCTAATTCTGCACTGAGTCCTGAGGGTTGTGATGTCTTCTGGCTCTGAGTCTATTAGCCAAAAGTGCATATATATATACTCTGAAGTTGGCATTTTGCTTTGGAGGTTTGCTTATCAGAAGGATCTTTTAATTTCCTAGTCAAGACTCTGAGTAGCCATTTGTGCAGAGCTCCCCGACTACTCAGATGTAAAGTGATGTATGTAAAGTGTACAGCAATATTTCTTTGATGAGGCAGGTAGAGCACTGTCTGTTGGTTTTCGTGCTAATTGCTTGTATTTTCTCTGACATTCAGGGAGCTGACTTTTCCCCTGAACTAGTGAATCTAATTCAAAGTAGGATATTTAACCACTTTTTGAGTATTCTTTCCTAGAAAATCAGATCTAAGAACCTGTGCTAGCAGCCATTCTGTGTATGCTAGTGTGGTTGCTGCTACATATGTCATAGTCAATAGGATCTACATAAACTAAAAAGAAAGTATGGGGACCGGGATAATTGTCTATTGTTTCCCAGTTGTTGTGGCTATGGTTCTGTGGAGCCCTAGGAGCAGCAGAGACCTGAGGGAAAACATATGAGTAGCAGTGACCGTAGTGGTTTCCTGGGTGCTCAGAGCAGGGACCCTGGGAGATAACCCCGCATCCCCCCTCCCTACCCCACTAGCAGTCCTGAGAAAAGTTGTTTGAGCAGCACCTCTGGGAGTGCAACAACAATGTTGCTAGCAGCTGCTGTGTGGGTGTAAGGCCAATAACACCAGCACACAGGACAGCTGCTAGCACAGGCTCTTTGATCTGCTTTTCTCAGAAAAGCAACTTTAAGGGGTTTACAATCTCACTTTAATCAAACTTACATATATCATTCACTTAGCTCAGGGGGGTAAAGCCAGCACCCTGAACTTCAGAGCAAATGCAAACATAAATTAAAAACGGAGGTGATATAAAAGAGCAAATAACATAAACCAGTAGACAGGCTTCTAGCTTTCTGTCCAATATCTCAATACATAGTTACCAGGGAAGCATCAACATCTGAGTTTTCAAGCCAGGGGACTCCTTAACCATGGCTACCCAGAGTCTTGTTTGGTCAAATCACAAAAACACTCTTCCAATGAGTGAGAGCCCCGAACAAAACGCTAATCTCTGAGTTTATATAGCCTGTTCAGGGTCAAAGGGCATCACAACCATTTGACTCAAACCTGTGTGAACTAAGCTTTCCCTTCACATAAACAGGTTATCAAAGACTCCTGATTTAATCAAAGAAAGAAAGGCTGGACTCATCAAAGGCACTTGGTTACAGCAATGCTCCAAAAGAGAAAACAGTAAAAAGTCCCATCCTAATTACCAATACAGCAAGTAAAACAAGCCGGCTGGAGGTGGGGATGGCCAGAGCCAGGGCTCTGGTGGAGTAGCCCCACACCAGACTGTGAAGTGTGTTATATTCAGAGGCCAGGTAGGAGTGACTTGGAATGGAGCCCTGGAGCAGGGGCAGAAAGCTGCCTACATGCAGACCTTGGAAAGGTTAGAAAAGCAACAGAAAGCTTCCAGTGTGTCCAGGCAAGAGTCTGGGATGATTGGCTCCTGTAAGAGGAAGAATCCTGGATTTCAGAATTCAGTCCTGGGTCAAGATAAAAAAACTTTATAAGGTAGGAGCACTAAATGTGCTTTCCTCCTGCCTACCCCTAGAATGGTTTGGAACCCAGGAAAGGGGGATAGAGTGTATTGGGAATCAAGATGGGGCTGTTAGCAATTATTTAACCAAGTGCACTTGATGAGTTTGGCCTTTGTTTCCTTGATTAAATTAGGAGTCCTTGATGGCCTCCTTGCCTCAAGGGAAAGCCTAGTTTACATGGTTTTGAGTGACATGTTTGTGACATCAGAGACTTTTAGACCACATGGGTTTAAGTAACATTTTTGATGCTTTTAGGTCACATGGGGGAGTCGCATGTGTGACTCACCTTTGACCCTGAACAAGATATATAAACCCAGAGGTTGGCTTTCTCTTTTGGAGCTCTGAGCCACAGCAGGAGTGGTGCATGACTCTAGGCAAGCTATTGTCATGAGCTCCCCAATTTTGGAGAAAACCCAGATGTTGATGCTTCTCTGGTAACTGTATATTTTGGTTTTGTCAGATGGAAGTCTATCTGTTGATTTGTGTTTATTTTCTCTGTTTGTATTTGCTCTGAAGCTCAGAGTGCTGGCTTTTCCCGTTGAGCTGAGTGAATGATATTTGCATGTTGGATTAAAGTAAGATTGTTAACCCCTTACTGTTGCTTTCCTTAGTAAGGCAGATCAAAATAACCTGGGCTTGCAGAGTTCTTGTTGTTGGATTCGTGTTAGTTTTTCACCCCCACAGCAGCTGCTAGATGAATTGTTGAAACATGACGTTGTCTGTGGTGGGTTGAGGGAAGTGCCATAATCCTGAGAACCAACCCTGTTGGCTTGGTGGCTTAACTGCCCTTCAGGACTTGAAAGTGCCAGCTAGAGCAATGCTAAGACTAGGACTTTACTCATTAGACTATGCACCTGAGAGGGCCAGGTGAAAGCCGGCAATGGCAGCATGGGGAGAAGGACACACCCCCAAGAAGACTTTTAGTTGGACTTTTTTGTTTTGTATTGAGGGAGGATGAACTTGTTGGTCACTCCACAAACAATTTGACCCCCAAAGAAGTTATGTCATGTTACATACGTTTGTGTTTGTTTAAGGCTGGGTGGCCACCCTGTTAATAAGTTGCAAATGTGATGTGTTTGTTTTGTGTGAATTATGTTGATCTGATGTAGATGTTAATACCTATCTAGATATAAGTTGCTTTTGTAATGGACATGAAAGATCCTGGAGTTAATGGGATGTAATATCTTCCCCAACCAATTAATAAGCCTCATGTGGAGTCCATCGGGGGAGGAGCTTGCTTAAGGGAGACTTGTTTGTAGGAAGGCTTCCACACCTTTTGTACTAAGCTAATTAGGCACTGAGTAATGAGGATTGTGATGCCTTCTGACTCAGCCTATTAGCCAAAAGTGTGTATATACTCTGAGGCTGTCATTTTTCTTTGGGGATTTGCTTATCAGAAGGATCTTTTGATTTCCTGGTCAAGACTCTGAGTAGCCATTTGTTCAGAGCTCCCTGACTACTCAGATGTAAAGGCTCTCTCAATCAAGTGAAGTATGTAAAGCTTACAGCAATATTGCTTTGATTCAGGCAATTAGAGACCTGTCTGTTGGTCTTTATGTTAACTTCTCTGCTTGTATTTTCTCTGACATTCAGGGTATTGTATTTTCCCCTGAATTAGTGAATGTAATTAAAGAAGATTATTGACCCCTTTAAAAGCAAATTAAAGAACCTGTGCTAGCAGGCCACCCTGGGTATGCTAGGGTGCTTGCCGCTACATGTATGTATATATCTATATCTTTATACCTATATCTGCACTTATTTGGCCTTCTTGGGGGGGAAGGGGGGAAAAGAACAAAGTAAAAATTTATCAGCAGAGAATAAAAGAAAACTTACAAGGAAGAAAAGAAAAGTGGAAAAGCTCTCAACACAACATCTAGTATTTATCATACAGGCTTTTTGAATTGAAAATTTATCACTACATATTTTGAATTCTTTCTTATGTTCTTCTGTGCACACAATATGTTTTATTTTTCTTTTCTTACTTTGTATTTAAATTTGGATACTTAAGTTTTTATTTGTTTTTTTTTTTCTTTTCTCTCTTCTATATTTGAGTTCTGGTGTTTCAGTCTAAAGATACAGAAAAAGAAGAAAAAAAAAAAGAAAATACTAATTGGACCTAAAAAAGATAAGAGTGGTAGAGGAAAAAATGGGAAAAGAAATAAGATGCAAAGAGAATTATAAAAAGAGAATTAACAGCTTGGTAAAAGAGGCCCAATTTCACTGAAGCAAAAATTTCTTTAAAAGTAAATAAGGCCTAATGGAAAAAAGATGTTCAAAAATTCACTGAAGAAAAGAATTCCCTATAATGCAGAATTGGCCAAATGGAAAAAGAGGTACAAAAGGTCACTGAAGAAAATAATTCCTTAAAAATTAGAACTGGGATAGTATAAGCTAACTATTCCATGAGACTTTAAGAAAAAAGAAAAACCTAAATGTCAGGAGAAAGGAAAAATAAATCTTAGATCCAGACAGTAAAATAAAAATGGAAAGAAACCATCTAGAATCTCCTCAAAAATCAGGAGATTCTATTGCAAGCAACCAGAAACAATGCAAATATCATGGAAGCACAGTCAGGATCATACAAGATTTAGTAACTTCAATGTTAAAGCACCAAAAGTGGTATCTCAGAGTGCTTTTAATATGCAATTCTCTCATCAGTAGTGATTTAAAGATTTTTTCCCATATAACTATAGATAGCTTTTATTTCTTCTGAAAACTGTCAGAAGCCAAAAGAGTTAGGATTACAAACAATAACCTTACCAGGAAAATGAGTATAATTTTTCAAGGAAATATGGATATTTAATAAACTAAAAGACTTTCAAGAATTCCTTAAGAAAAAAAAACAGAGTTGAATAGAAAATTTGGCATTCAAGCACAAAAATCAAGAAAAGCATAAAAAGATAAAAAAGGAATGATCATAAGGGAAACAATACATTTAAGCTATTTACATTCCTTTATGAAATGATACATGTAACTCCTGAGAACTTTATCATTAATAGGGCAGTTAGAAGGGGTCTACATAAACAGAGGGTATGGTGTGAGTCAATTATGTTGGTCTGATTCTCTGCCACATCCTTAAAAAAGAAAAAAAAAAACAGAAAACCATAGAGTTGAGAAAGAGAGAGGCCCTGGGAGTAGGGCTGAGGGAGAGATAAAACGGGGAGAATTTCTTCACATAAAAGAGGCATGCAAAGAAGAGATTTTTTAGTGAAGGGGAAAATGGTTGGGTGGTGGGTGTTGCAACGATCTGCTAGCAGCTTCGCAGATCCTATAAGGGTGTAAGACCTGGCAGCAACCAGCACACAGAAAGCTGCCAACACAGGTTCTTTTGGTCAGCTTTACTAAGGAAAGTAATTTTAAGGTGTTAATAGTCTCAGTTTAATTGAACATACACATATATCATTCCATTAGTTCAGGGGAAAAAGGCAACACCCTGAATTTCAGAGCAAATACAAATAGAAATTACAGAGACAATATAAACAGATCAATATTTCTGTCTAACCAAATCACAACATACATAGTTACCAGAGTTTAACAAAGTCCCAACATCCGGATTTACAAGCTGGAGGGCTCTTAATCACAGCTGCCCAGAGTCTCCACATCAACACACCTTGAAGAGTGAGAGCCCCAAGCAAATAGCTTTGTTGTCTCTTTTAATACACTCTTTCACCGTCATCAAGCATCATCTCAGTGAGCAGAACTCAGGCTCCTACTATTGGCTCTGGTCTTATCAACTCCCCCTGGAACCTTGAGGGCTTCACACCCACATAGGCTTAGCACCTAGCAGACAGGGGTTTGGGCCAGTGGTTTAGCACCTAGTAAGGATCAATCAAAGACACCCAACTTAATTGATATTACAGTGGGCAATGCTTGAATTTCACTCTCATTGGAATTGGTTCAAAATGGGAAGAATAGGAGGCGGAGCCAAGATGGCAGCTGGTAAGCACGGACTAGAGTGAGCTCCGTACCCGAGTCCCTCCAAAAACCTATAAAAATGGCTCTGAACCAATTCTAGAACGGCAGAACCCACAGAACAGCAGAGGGAAGCAGGGCTCCGGCCCAGGACAGCCTGGATGGTCTCTGGGTGAGGTCTATTCCACACAGAGCTGGGAGCTGGGAACGGAGTGGAGCAGAGCCCAGCCTGAGCAGCGTGGACGATCCAGACCAGCAGCCGGGCGGAGGGGGCCCTAGCGCCCTGAATATGTGAGCTGCGGCAGTTACCAGACCCCTCGACACACAAACACCAAAGACTGCGGAGAAGGTTAGTGGGAAAAGCTGCGGGAGTGGAAGGAGTTCGTGGTTCGGCTTCCAGCCCCGGGGGCAGCGGAGGTGGGGCAGCTACAGCTGTTGTTACTTCCGGCTCCAGGCCCACCTGGTGGGAGGAATTAAGTGGCGGATCAGAGCAGGAGTGCAACAGCCTGCTGAAGATCTATGCCCAGTCTGGACTGGGGGTCCTTGGGGAAGGAGGAGTGCGGCTCTGACAGAGCTGGCACCTCCCCCCCAAATGTAGAACATAGAACTCATTAGTCTACAAGCAGTCATACCCCACTGAAAAACTCAAGGCTCAAGTTAGTTGGTTGGGAATATGGCCAGGCAGCGAAAACGCGCCCAGATTCAGTCTCAGACTTTGGATTCTTTCTTTGGTGACAAAGAAGACCAAAACATACAGCCTAAAGAAGACAACAAAGTCATAGAGCCTACAACAAAAGCCTCCAAGAAAAACATGAACTGGCCCCAGGCCATAGAAGAACTCAAAAAGGATTTGGAAAAGCAAGTTAGAGAAGTAGAGGAAAAATTGGGAAGAGAAATGAGAAGGATGCGAGAAAACCATGAAAAACAAGTCAATGACTTGCTAAAGGAGACCCAAAAAAATACTGAAAAATACACTGAAGAAAACACCTTAAAAAACAGACTAACTCAAATGGCAAAAGAGCTCCAAAAAGCCAATGAGGAGAAGAATGCCTTGAAAGGCAGAATTAGCCAAATGGAAAAGGAGGTCCAAAAGACCACTGAAGAAAATACTACTTTAAAAATTAGATTGGAGCAAGTGGAAGCTAGTGACTTTATGAGAAATCAGGATATTATAAAACAGAACCAAAGGAATGAAAAAATGGAAGACAATGTGAAATATCTCCTTGGAAAAACCACTGACCTGGAAAATAGATCCAGGAGAGATAATTTAAAAATTATTGGACTACCTGAAAGCCATGATCAAAAAAAGAGCCTAGATACCATCTTTCAGGAAATTATCAAGGAGAACTGCCCTGATATTCTAGAGCCACAGGGCAAAATAGAAATTGAAAGAATCCATCGATCGCCTCCTCAAATAGATCCAAAAAAGAAATCTCCTAGGAATATTGTTGCTAAATTCCAGAGCTCCCAGATCAAGGAGAAAATACTGCAAGCAGCCAGAAAGAAACAATTTGAGTATTGTGGAAACTCAATCAGAATAACCCAAGATCTGGCAGCTTCTACATTAAGAGATCGAAGGGCTTGGAATGCGATATTCCGGAGGTCAATGGAGCTAGGATTAAAACCTAGAATCACCTACCCAGCAAAACTGAGTATCATGTTCCAAGGCAAAATATGGATTTTCAATAAAATAGAGGACTTTCAAGCTTTCTCAGTGAAAAGACCAGAACTGAATAGAAAATTTGACTTTCAAACACAAGAATCAAGGGAAGCATGAAAAAGTAATCAAGAAAAAGAAATTGCAAGGGACTTACTAAAGTTGAACTGTTTTGTTTACATTCCTACATGGAAAGATGATGAGTATGATTCATGAGACCTCAGTATTAGGGTAGTTGAAGGGAATATGCATGTACATATATATATATATGTATATGTATATGTATATATATATGTTTATGTATATATAAGTGAATGTGTATGTATGTATATATCTATGTCTATATGTATGTATGTGTATGTATGTGTATATGTATATATATATGTATATATATATATATATATATGTAAAAGAGAGAGAGCAGACACAGCATGAGTTGAAGATGAAGGGAAGATATCTAAAAGAACTAAAATGAAATTAAGGGATGAGAGAGCAACATACTGAGAGAGGGAGATAGGGAGAGATAGAATGGGGTGGATTATCTCGCATAAAGGTGGCAAAAGGAAGCAGTTCTATGGGAGGAGGGGAGAGGGCAGGTGAGGGGGGAATGAGTGAACCTTGCTCTCATCAGATTTGGCCTGAGGGGGAATACCATACATACTCAGTTGGGTATCTTACCCCACAGGAAAGAAGAGGGAGGAAGATAAAAAAAAATAAAAGGCGGGGGGATGATGGAGGGGAGGGCAGATAGGGGTGGAGGTAATCAAAACAAACACTTTGGAAAGGGGACAGGGTCAACAGATAAAATTCAATAAAGCGGGATGGGTTGGGAAGGAGCAAAATGTAGTTAGCCTTTCACAACATGAGTATTGTGGAAGGGTTATACATAATAATACATGTGTGGCCTAGGTTGAATTGCTCAACTTCTTAGGGAGGGTGGGTGGGAAGGGAAGAGGGAAGAGAATTTGGAACTCAAAGTTTTAAAATCAGATGTTCAAAAACAAAAAAAGTTTTTGTATGCAACTAAAAAATAAGATACACAGGCAATGGGGCATAGAAATTTATCTTGCCCTACAAGAAAGGAAGGGAAAAGGGGATGAGATGGGAGGGGGGTGATAGAGGGGAGGGCTGACTGGGGAACAGGGCAACCAGAATATAAGCCATCTTGGAGTGGGGGGGAGGGTAGAAATGGGGAGAAAATTTGTAATTCAAAATGTTGTGAAAATCAATGCTGAAAACCAAATATGTTAAATAAATAAATTGCATTCAAAAAAAAAATGGGAAGAATATATATCTACACACACTAGCTGGGCATAGAAACCCAACAGAAATAGGTGGAAAGGACATAAGATATTTGGGGGGTTGGAGCAAAGATGGTGGCTGGAAAGCAGGGACTGGCCTAAAGCTGTCCCCCAGGACCCTACAAACACCTATAAAAATGGCTCTGAACAATTACTAGAACTGCAGATCCTAAAAAATAGCAGAGGGAAGCAGGGATTCAGCCCTGAACAGCTGGATGGTCACTGGTTAAGGTCTATCATCACATGGAGCTGGGAGCAGAGAAGAGCAGAGGCCAGCATGGGCTGCACCCAGACCAACCAGACTGGCAGTCAAACAGAACAGGCCCTAGCACCCTGAATCGGTGAGTTGTGGCAGTGACTAGACTTCTAAACCCACAAGCACCAAAGACAACAGAGAAGGTTAGTGGGAAAAAAAAAACTGTGAGGAAAGCGTGAAAGGAGTTCATGGTTCCACCACTGGGCAGCAGAGGTGGTGTAGATAGAGAACTAAAGCTGCAGTTGCATCTGGCTCCAGGCCCACCAGGTGGGAGGAATTAAGTGGCAGATCCAAGTGGAAGTGCAGAGCCTGCTCAGATCTGATTAGCTGTCTGTTTTGGCAGTTCTTGTGGGAGAAGGAGTGCTGGGGTGGCAGAGTTTACTGTGCAGAAAAAACTCTGAAAACAACAGTGCAGCTTTCAAGCTTGGGACAAAGTACTCTCTACTCTACAAGCAGTCATACCCCGAGGAAAAGCTCAAGAGTCAAGTAGTTGGCTGGGAACATGGCCAGGCAGTGGAAATGGACTCAGATTTAGACTCAGACTTTGGAATCTTTCTTTGGTGACAAAGAAGACCAAAACATACAGACAGAAGAAGTCAACAAAGTCAAAGAGCGCGTATCAAAAGCCTGCAAGAAAAACATGAACTGGTCTGAGGCCATGGAAGAGCTCAAAAAGGATTTGGAAAAGCAAGTTAGAGAAGTAGACGAAAAACTGAGAAGAGAAATGAGAGTGATATAGGGAAACCATGAAAAACAAGTCAATGACCTGTTATAGGTGACCCAAAAAAATACTGAAGACAGTAACACCTTAAAAATAGACTAACTCAAATGGTAAAAGAGTTCCAAAAAGACAATGAGGAGAAGAATGCCTTGAAAAGCAGAATTACCCAAATGGAAAAGGAGGTCCAAAAGACCACTGAAGAAAATAACATCTTAACAATTAGATTGGAGCAAGTGGAAGCTAGAGACTTTATGAGAAATCAAGATATTGTAAAACAGAACCAAAGGAATGAAAAAAATGGAAGGCAATGTGAAGTCATTGGAAAAATCACTGACCTGCAAAATAGATCCAGGAGAGATAATTTAAAAATTATTGGACTACCTGAAAGCCATGATCAAAAAAATGAGCCTAGATATCACCTTATATGAAATTATTAAGGAGAACTGATCTGATATTCTAGAGCCAGAGGGTAAAATTGAAATTGAAAGAATCCACTGATTACCTCCTGAAAAAGATGACAAAAAGAAAACTTCTAGGAATATTGTCGCCAAATTCCAGAGCTCCCAGATCAAGGAGAAAATACTGCAAGCAGCTAGAAAGAAACAATTTGAGTATTGAGAAAACAAAATCAGGATAACACAAGATCAAGGAGCTTCTATATTAAGGGATCAAAGGGCTTGGAATATGACATTCCGGAGGTCAAAGGAGCTAGGATTAAAACCAAGAATCACCTGCCCAGCAAAACTGAGTATCATGCTCCAATGCAAAATATGGATTTTCAATAAAATATATGACTTTCAAGCTTTCTCAGTGAAATGACCAGAGCTGAATAGAAAATTTGACTTTCAAACACAAGAATCAAGAGAAGCATGAAAAGGTAAACAAGAGAGAGAAATTATAAGGGATTTACTAAAGTTGAACTGTTTTGTTTATATTCCTACATGGAAAGATGATGTGTATAATTCCTCAGACCTCAGTATTAGGGTAGCTGAAGGGATGTAGGGATATATATATACACATATATAGACAGAGGGTGCAAGGTGAGTTGAATATGAAGGGATGATATCTAAAAAAATAAAATTAAGGGATGAGAGGAATATATTGAGAGAGGGAGAAAGGGAGAGGTAGAATAGCGTAAATTATCTTGCATAAAGTGGCAAGGAAAAGCAGTTCTGTAGGAAAGGAAGAGGAGGCAGGTGAGGGAGAATGAGTGAATCTTGCTCTCATCAGATTTGACATGAGGAAGGAATACCATACACACTCAATTGGGTGTGGTCCCCAAAGAAAAGAAGGAGGAAGGAGATAAAAAAAGAGGGAGGACAGTAGGAAGGTCAGATATGGGGAGCAGGTTATCAAAAACAAACACTTTTGAAAATGGACATGGTCAAAGGAGAAAATTGAACAAAGGGGGATAGGATAGAAAGGAGCAAAATATAGTTAGTCTTTCACAATATGAATATTGTGGAAGGGTTTTACATAATGATACACATGTGGCCTGTGTTGAATTGCTTGTCTTCTTAGGAAGGGTGGGTGAGGAGGAAAGAGAGAAGTGAATTTGGATCTCAAAGTTTTAAAAATAGATGTTCAAAAAAAAGTTTTTGCCTGCTACAAGGAAGCAAGATTGCCCTACAAGAAAGGAAGGGAAAAGGGAATGGGGGAAGTGGGGTGACATAAGGCAGGGCTGACTGGGGAATGGAACAATCAGAATATATGCCATCTTGAGTGGGGGGAGAGGGCAGAAATGGGGAGAAAATTCATAATTCAAACCATTGTGAAAATCAATGCTGAAAACTAATAATATTAAATTAATTAATTAATTTAACAAAAAGATATTTGGGGGAGGGATTAAAGGGAATGTAGATTAGGAGAGGTAGTGTTCAGAAACAAACCAGACTTTTGAGGAGGGACAGGATAAAAAGAGAGAGAAAAAAACATTAAAAAAATAGAATGGCAGGTAATAAACAGTAATCACAACAGTTAATGAAAAAGAAAAATGTTGGAACAGAATCTATTATGCTTCAGCTGAAGTAAAAAAAAAGATAGAGGCAACAAAACAAAAGCAAAAACTGACATGATTAAATCAAGGAAACTACATTTTGCTTAAAAAAATGTGATAGACGATTGTTACAATAATCTGGCTACAGCTGCTGTGGGGGTGAAAAACCAACCCAAGCCCAACAACAAGAATACTACAAGCCCAGGTTCTTTTGATCTGCCTTACTAAGGAAAGCAACATTAAGGAGTTAACAATCTTACTTTAATTCAGTATACAAATATCATTCACTCAGCTCAGGGCAGAAAAGCTAGCACCTTGAGCTTCAGAGCAAATACAAACAGAGCAAATAAACATGAATCAACAGGCAGATTTCTGTCTGACAAAATCACAATATACAGTTACCAGAAAAGCATCAATGTCTGGGTTTTCTTCAAAGTCTGGGAACTCATAACAATGGCTAGCCCAGAGTCATGTGCCGCTCCTCCTGTGGCTCAGAGCTCCAAAAGAGAAAGCCAACCTTTGGGTTTATATATCTCGTTCAGGGTCAAAGGTGAGTCACAAAAATGCAACTTAAACTCACGGAGTCTAAAGCCTCTCATGTCACAAATGTGTCACTCAAAGCCATGTAAACTAGGCTTTCCCTTGAAGGAAGGTGGTCATCAAGGACTCCTAATTTAATCAAGGAAATAAAGGCCAAACTCTTCAAGGGTACTTGGTTGAATAAGTTCTAAGCACCCATCTTGATTGTCAATACAAGGAAGAAGTAATATAAAAAATTTTATTCTCTGGCAAAGGACTTATTTCTCAAATATATAGGAAACTGAGTCAATTTGGTTAAAAGTAATGGCCAACTTAATAGACAAAAGATATGAACAGGTGCTTTTCAGAACATATCAAAGCAATCTGTAGTTACATGAAAAAAAAGCTTTGAATCACTACTGATGAGAGAAATACAAATTAAAACAACCCTGTCAGAAATGAATGAGGCTAAAGCATGTGTGGGAAAACAGATATATTAATAAATTGTTGGTGGAATAAGGAACTGTTGCAACTTTCTTCGAGAAAAATCTGGAACTATGACCAAAGAACTACAAGACTGTACATAACCTTTTATCCCGCATTAACACTATTAGGTCTGTATCCCAAAGAGATCAAAAAAAGGAAAAAGGACATCTATGTGTATAAATATTTATAGCAACCTTTTCTGTGGTAACAAAATAATTGAAAATTGAGGGGATGCTCATGAACTGGAAAATAGCTGAGAAAGTTGGAGCATTTGATTATGATGATGATGGGTGTTGTTTCAGGAAAAAACAAACACACAAACAAACCAAAAACAAAATAAAAACATGGCAAGACCTATATGAACTGATGCAAAGTGAAGTGAAGAGAACGTAGAGATCATCATGCATAGTAGCAGCAATGTTATAATGATGATCAAGTGTGAAAGACTTGAGTACTCTGATGAATACAATGATCTAATACAATTAAATAGATTCACAATGAAAAAGTGCCATTCACTTCTAGGGAGAACTAATGATCGCTGAGAGCAAATTAAAGCATAATTATCTTGTTTTATATCATTTTTAAATTTTTTTGCCATATGCTTTTCATGATTTCATATCTATAAATATCATATTGTTGCCTTCATAATGGACATGAGAAGACACGGGATGGAGGGAGAGAATCTGTTGCTCATTTTTTTAAATTAAAATAAGTAATAAAAAATTAATAAATTAAAATAAAATCAGTAATTCTTTAAATTTGAAAAAAAAATAAGTTCTATGGAAATAGTAATTTGCATAGACACTTTGTATAGTCTACAGCGTACCTTACATTTTTAGAAATTCTAAAGCTTCTCCCATTTAGCATTTTTTAAAAGTGCTGACTGTGTAATAGTGCAGTAATCTTTGGCTGGCCATGAATGGGCTACTCCAAAGATTAGCACAAATGCTTCTTATTTTTTTTTTAATTTATATGTATTTACTGTGAATTATGTCATAGTAAAAATACAGGAAACCCTAACTTTATTATGATTTCTTATTAGCTTTTTTTATTTGTTTCACAAATAAACCAGGAATTGACTGTCTTTAATGAGCTGAGTGTAAGAGGAAGTGATAACTGCCTCTTTCATCATATTTTTCAGCTATTTGGTTTTAAGAGAGCACTAGGTCATCAAATATAAACGCTACACAGAAGGGAAAGCTATATGAGCATTTCTTTCCTCCATCATTGTATGCTGCAGTAAAAACTTAATTTGAAGTGCAGGACAAACACAGAATAATTATTGAAACTTTTATTGGGTATTTGCTTCTAGTCTGTCTCACTCTCTTGTGGTTGATATTTCCCCTGCTCCTTGATCTCAGGAAGGATCAGGAGAAGGTTATTTAGGCAAAAAAAAATGCAAATTGAGTGAGTATAAATCAATAATTCTGTGTATTTCCATTGCAACAATTCCAAAATTGTGAAGTGAGGTTAAATGCTTTCTATGTTCCTAGCACTGTGCTAAGCTCTGGGGACAAAATAGAAAGACAGAAGCCAGTCCCTCACCTCAACGGGTTTATAATCTAATGCGACAAACAAATTGTAAATAACTATGTACAAGCAGGATACATAAGCTGTATTTTAGAGATAATCTCAGAGGGAAAACACAGTGTTTTCTTTTTTGACAGTCAGTCAAAAAACATCTATCAAGCCCCTACCATGTGCTAGTCACTGTGTTAAGTGCTGAGGATGCGAATTAAAACAAAGACAGTCCCTCAAGATGCTTCCAATCTAATGGGGCTTCATGACTGACCAAATTGCAGAGCTGAGGAACCCATGAAATAACAGAGGAATACAGGTTTCCAGCCCAGGAGAGTCTGGATGATCACAGGGAAGGGTGTATTGCACAGTGCTGAGAGAGAAGGGCAGCCGGGCATGGGGGTACCAGGACAGACCAGACCAGGAATCAACAAGGTGTAACAGGACTTGGGGCCATGAAACAGTGATCTGTGGTGGTTACCAGACTTCTCAACCCACAAATGCCAAAGAGCGGGTTAGGTGGAAACTGCAGAAATTGAATTCAGAGTGGTCCCATAACCTGCCCTGGGGGTAGCCGAGGTGGTACAGTGGTGGCAGTGGCAGCATAAGGAAACACCTGAAGCTGCTTCCAGAGCTACAGCGTCAGCTGTTTCTCGAGTCCCTGGCTCACACAGTGGGAAGATTCTAGCAGCGGATCGGAGCAGGAGTGCAAGGAGCACTTCGTGGGCACAAAGGCAGATTCTCTTGCTGTGCCCTGCTTGGATATGTATTTCGGGCCTGGTTAGCCATTCTTGGGAGAGGAGGAGAGCTGTGGTGACAGAGCCTGGGGTGATGGCGGAGTAGAAGGAGCAATGAAAACAGCAGTGCTTGGACCCAAAAGCTTGGGACAAAGTATTCTCTACTCTACAAGCAGTCATATCCTGACAAAAAGCTCAAGGGTCAAGTAGTAGGCTGGGAAAATTAACAGGCAGCAAAAACGAACTCAGACTCAAACACAGACTCAAACTCAAACTCTATATGCCTTTTTTGGTGACAAAGATCTAAACATACAGCCAGAAGAAGTCAGCAAAGTCAAAGAGCCTACATCAAAAGCCTCCAAGAAAAATGTGAATTGTTCTCAGTTCATGGAAGAGCTCAAAAAGGATTTGGAAAAGCAAGTAACAGAAGTACAGGAAAACAATAGGATGAGAAATGAGAGTGATTCAAGAAAACCATGAAAAATAAGTCAATAATACTGAAGAAAATAACACCTGAAAGAACAGACTAATCCAAATGTCCAAAGAGCTCCAAAAAGCCAATGAGGAGAAGAATGCCTTGAAAGGCAAAATTAGCCAAATGGAAAAGGAGTTCCAAAAGACCACTGAAGAAAATACTACCTTAAAAATTAGATTGGAGTAAGTGGAAGCTAGTAGATTTATGAGAAATCAAGATATCATAAAAAGAACCAAAGGAATGAAAAAATGGAAAACAATGTGAAATATCTCATTGGAAAAACCATTGACCTGGAGAATAGATCCGGCATAGATAACCTAAAAATTATTGGACTATCTGAAAGCCATGATCAAAAAAAGAGCCTAGACATTATCTTTCAAGAAATTATCAAGGAGAACTGTCCTGGTATTCTAGAACTGGAGGATAAAATAGAAATTGAAAGAATCCACTGATTGCCTCTTGATAAAGATCCCAAAAAGAAAACTCCTAGGAATATTGTTGCCAAATTCCAGAATTTCCACCTCAAGGAGAAAATAATGCAAGCAGCCAGAAAGAAACAATTTTAAGATATAAAACCAGGGGTTGGCTTTCTTTTCTTTGGAGCTCTTACCCACAGCAGTGGTGGTGCGTGTGATTCTGGGCCAGCCCATGTTATGAGCTCCTGGGCTGAACCTAGATGTTGGTAACTATGATTCTGTATTTGGTCTGTCTGTCGATGTTTGTAATTTGTTTCTCACTTGTGCTGGTGTGCTGATGAGGAGACTCCAGGTAGCTGTAGCTAAGGGCCCTCCAGTTTATAACCCAGATGCTGGGATTTTGTTAAACTCTGGTAACTATGTATTGGGATTTGCATCAGACAAGGTCTGTCTGTCGATGTTTATACTTTGTATTTTGCTCTGGGTGCTGTTTTTTCCCCTGAACTAAGTGAATGATATTTGTATGCTGAATTAAAGTAAGCTTGTCAACCTCTTCACATAGCTTTCCTTAGTTAAGCAGATCAAAAGAACCTGCGCTTTTGCAGTATGTTGGCAGCTTTCTGGGTGCTGGTTGTGGGTGGATCTTACGCCCCCACAGAAGCTGCTAGCTGGATTGTTGAAACAGTATCATACTCCACAGGAAAATAAAGGGAATGGGATAGAAGGGGAGATGATAGAAGGGTCTTTTAACAATCCGGCTAGCAGCTTCTGTGGGGGCATAACATCCACTCACAGCCAGCACCCAGGAGCCTGCCGGCATGCCAGGAAAGCTCAGGTTTTTTTGATCCACTTAACTAAGGAGAGCAAAGTGAAGGGGTTGACAAGCTTACTTTAATCCAGCATTCAGTTAGTTCAGGGGAGCATACAAAGAAGCATCAACAGAAAGACCAAATACAGATTCATTCACTTACTTCAGGGGAAAAAGCCAGCACCTTGAAGTTCAGAACTTTCATTTAGTTCAGGGGAAAAAGCCAGTACCCTGAACTTCAGAATAAATACAAACAAATTACAAATATCAACAGACAGACCCAATACAATTCATAGTTACCAACATCTAGGTTCAGCCCAAAGGCTGGCCCAGAGTCACACTCACCACTGCTGCCGTTCCAACTGAAAAGGGATCTTCAAGCTGTCTTCTCCCCACTTATAGAGTTTTTGACATCATCAAGTGCCTCCTGAATGACCAGGGCCGATTGGTTCTTGAGTTGGCCCTTTCCCCTAGGACCCTGGGAGGTTCACATCCACGCAGACCAGGTCAATGCCCAACAGAGGCGGACTCAAACCCATGTGGTCCAAAAGCCTCTGCTGTCCCAGACATGTAAACTAGGCCCTCCCCGGGGTTAGCCCTAACAGGGGTCCAGCACCCAGCAAGGCTCAATGAGATAAACTGAGTCACTCAAAGAAAACAAAGGCCATTCTGTTCACAAAGGGAGGGAAGATAGGGGGAGCAGGTAATCAAAAGCAAATCCTTTTGAAAAGGGACAGGGTCAAGGGAGAAAACTGAATAAAGGGGGACAGGATAGGATGGAAGGAAATATAGCCTTTCACAACATGAACATTGGGGAAATGTTTTCCATAACGGCACATGTGTGATCTATGTTGAATTGTTTTCCTTCCCAGGGAGGGTGGGTGGGAAGGGAAGAGGGAAGAGAATTTGGGGCTCAAAGTTTTAAAATCGTATGTTTAAAAAAATTTGTTTTTTGCATACAGCTAGTAAACATGATATATAGGGAATGGGGCATAGAAATCTATGGGAAGCAGTGTGGTGAAAGAAGGGAGGGCTGACTGGGGAATGAGGCAATCAGAATATATGCCATCTTGGAATGGGGCAGAGGGTAGAAATGGGGAGAAAATTTGTAACTCAAAATCTTGTGGTAATCAATGTTGAAAACTAAAATATTAAATAAAAATGATAAAATTTAAAAAAAAGATTGGTGTGTGTCAAACAAGTCTTAAAGTAGTGGTAAATGGACAATAGACATCAGTTATTCTGCAGAGAAGCCAGCAAGAGATCTGATGGTAAAGACTTTTTGGGATGTGAAATCATGATTTCTCCTGCCTATATGGGACCCTGTCACGTGTGTTCCCAGCTATATGTTTTACTTGCATATATTCCCTGTCCAGCTTATAGTGATGTATCTTGGGAAAGAATATGTCCATACATGCAAAATGGGATCCTTCTTATGCCTAGTACATAATAGTTACCCAACAAATGCCTATAGATTGACCATCATTTATTTCACTATGCTGTTTCACTAAATGTATTTTTCTTTGAATTGTTGTGTCCTGTGCTTAGCTGGGTTAAAAAAAGAAAGCAAAAGAAAGAAAGAAAAAATATTGTCAGGGCTTTTTCAGTTATGGTTTTGAGTAGATGCTGATACCTGACATGCCTCAAATGAAATAGCTCTCGGGGAGCTACTTGTGAATGATGAGGTCTCCTGTGGCTACACTTACATGAATTTATTTTCCTAATATATAATACTATTGCATCATGCCACCTTTCTGTATTTGTCATTTATTACTTGCTTTTACTTCCATCTTCTAAAAATGTTTTTGTTAAATGAAATTGTTCATTGAATTCTCTGTGCTTCTATGTTCATCTCTAGACAGCACCCCTTTATTTTCCTTGTCTGCATAGTTTGTGTTTATATTAGTAGACTTTCCTTTCATATACCTTTGGGCAGTCATTACCTGTAGAATTTTACATCATAAGATCGTTGCTCTATTTTCTCTGAACTCTATCAAATCTATTCTTCTCAAATCTAGGGTGAATGTCAGACTATATTTGAATTTCCTATTCTCTGCCATGAATGCTGAAATGGAATGGTGACTTATTTATCTGTATGTTATCCTTTCTAGTTGAGCAGAGTTCTTCTTTGCTGGTCAAAATCAATTCACCATCTGTGGAATGACATTATCAGTAACGCAAGACAAGAAATTCTCCATAATTATGCTTTGGTAAAATTGAAACTCCAAGCAGATATCCAAGTAGCTGAAGCACTGTCCCCCTCCCTCCACCACACACACACACACACACAGACTCTCAATCTGACCTCCATGCTAAATTTCAATATGTTTCCTTAATTTTCCATCCTTTTCTTCCTTTCGTACAGGTGGTCTGCAGTATGATCACATGATAATATCACTTCTGTTTTCCTCCTCCATTGACTTTGATTGATTCAAATGTTCTCCACTATGTTTCCCTTTCCATGCAAGATTGTTGCAAGACTTAAATTCAAATAATGAATATAAAGCACATTGCAAACATTAAAAGACTCTATAAAACCAGTTGCTGCTGCTGCTGCTGCTGCTGCTGCTGCTGTTGCTGTTAAGCATCATCATTGTTATCCTATAGTCAACAGACCTCCAGTCTGGTGTTGACTTTATTCCCTGAGCCTTCTACTACACTCCTGCTGAACTCAAGCAAGGCAAAGGTGTGCTAATAAATGTTTAAAGGCTGGGTCCTCACAGAGCTTGGCACTAATGCTTCATCAATACTGTTGCTTTTATTGTTTTTTTTTTTCAATTTATTACTCAGTCAAGAGAATGAGAGCAGTTCCTATTTGGGATAATGTCCATACTTCATAATGTTGTTCAAAGATGTAGCAAGAATTTCCAACACCTCAGGACACAATCTCCCCTGCACCACCTTTGGTCTCTTTGGGTAGTAGGCTCAAAACTTAGTTCATGTCTGACATAGCATGTTCTGATCATGTTCATATTCAGATACATCATGCCTGCCAGATATGCCAGTCTTTTCAGCTTCCAAGGTCCTGGGTCTTGATGATCACTCTCCTGAAAACACTAAGTTTAAGGAGGCCTAGAGAAGAGTTCTTGCAAAAGATAGGATTTTAGCTCAAACTTGAAAGACAGTAGGGAAGTCAGGGGTTGGAGACAAGAGGAATAGGTTTAAAAATCTAGAAAGGTAGGAGGGTGAAAGATTATGAAGGACTCTAAAAACTAAATAGGTGATTTTATATTTGATCTTGAAGGTATCAGGAAGTCATTAGTATTAATTTTTCAAAGGAAAAGAATGAAATTTTCCTAATCATTTTTTCCCAAGCACTTTAGTGATTACACCTTCTGGGTAATTTTAATGTGTCGAATTTCCTGGTTTTCCTTAATAACTTTTGTAAAATTTTGGCAAAATAACAGAAAGTAGAGTTGGGTTTTCTACACAGTTTAGTGAAAAGATCATGACTTCTCTGTGTGTACACAAGTGTGTATGTGGGTATGCATGTATGCAAGGGTAAAGATTAGGGGATATGCAAAGGATGTTGTACCAGTGCATGAGTGGATACAATGAGAGAATCAGACAGGTGTTTTCTAGGAAGCTCTCCACATAACTCTTACTGGTCCCAGTAAGTTCCACTGACATAGAGTGAAAAAGTTTAAAAAACACTTTTACAGATAAAATTTGAATTTAGTGATGAGAGAATTACCTTGGGAGTATGCTGAAAGGTTTTCAGAAAGGGAGAAAAATATTGGAAATTCATCAGTAAGTGTTCACTTAATTGTTCTTCATTTAATTCTCCATTGTCCATCACATGTTGCTGATAAAGTATTCTAAGAATTAACAATGTCCAGAGGGACCTGGGCTGCCAAAGAGTCATAGATTTCTAGCAAGAAGTTATCTCTGTCCAAAAAGGTAACAATTTTCTTACTGTGTGATGAAAATGCAGTGGTCTTAATTTGAATTTTATCTGCACTCATGTTGAAAGGACAAAGTGATTGAAAATATTCATAAAAATAATGCTATGATAAGAAACTTTTTTTAAAAAAATAATCACATGTAAAGTAGGCCACTCTGATTTCAAAGGGACAGATGATAATATAAATATTGCTTTGTATTAAGGACCCAGTTAAGGAAATAAGGCTATGTCTGTTCCAACAACACCAAAATTCATCTGTGGAAAGTAAGAGACTAACAACATCTTGAGTTCAGTAGTTTAAAGTGAAATATCATTTTAAGGTCAGTTAGCAAAGCACTTTCCATTTGTTATCTCATTACAACCTTATATTGACAGCACTCTAGTCATCATGACCCAGGGGTAAATAATGTACAGGAAACCTAGATTTCTATATATACCTTTCTGTCAACAAGTATACCTCTGTGTAGAAGCTTCAGGTCATAATATCACCAAGATGCAACACAGCTAGAATCACATTTACTTCAAGACGCATATGTTTCAGATTTCCAGAGGTGAATCCCTCATTTCTTTCTCTATTATGTTTCCTGGTATTGCTATTATTTCATCTCTTCCTAAACACCATGTAAACAAAAGTCCAGGAGCTCCTTTCTTTGCTATTAACCCCTTAATATAATATCACTAGCAAGCCTTAGCATGGTCCTCTGTATATGAAAAGTACAGACTCTAAGAAACATCCCCCTCAATCAGCTTGGTAACAATCTTCTATTGTCTGTCTATTGAACATGTCACTTTTCTGAGGATTCTTAGATTCAATTCACCTATAGTTTGGCCTTCTGGGGCATGACTACCTTCTTGCTGATGTCCAAAGAGGCTTGCTTTATGCCTCTGATGCAAGGATTCTTTCTGTATGTACTTTTGTTTTTTATGCACAATATTGATTCTCCCCCCACCCAAAAATGTTAGAAAACACCAAAGATAACTAATCAGTTTAAAATTTTAAGGTTATCAAAGATGATCTTTGATTCTGATTTGTCCTTTACCACCATGATCCTGCCTTCTATCCTTTCTCCTATAACTCCTTGATTTCACTCAGTCATCCGATCTATTATGGGATTAATAGATCTACTCTACTATGAATTAGTCATAGTACAAAAGGAATATTGCCTTTAGGTGGCTTCCCCAAGCACCATTTTAGAGTAACATTAATAAACTGGAGGGATTCTGGAGAAGTGTGGAAAAGGCTAAACTAGGTCCTTGAAGCAATGTGGATTGCTAAAGTACTAATCTTTCACCTTGAGAAGGACTTAGGAAGAACATGGTCCTTTTTCTTCAACTGTTTCAAGTTCTATTATGCTGGAAAGGTAATAAAATATTTTGTTTCAACCAGAAGACAGAACTAGACAAATGAGTAGAAATTACAAAAATATATGTTTTTTAAATCTTAATTTAAGAAGAAATTTCTAACAATTAGAGGTACTGCAAAATGGAATTGTTGCATCTTGGAGAAGTGAGTTCACTGACTTTAGCATGGTTCAAACAGACTGCATAGCCAATTGTTGAAAATGTTGAAGTGACAATTAATGTAGCCTAGAAATTGTTAGTCTCAATGATCTATGAGATTTCTTCTGAGATTTTCTACTTTTATGACTTTCTAGGTAAGGCCTAGAAAGTTCACTCCCCCCCTCAACTTTTGAAACAGGGAAAGATATCTTTTTTTTACATTTTTATTTTTAGTTTTAAATTTCAAATTCTAGTTCTCCCCTAACCCCTCCTGAGACAGTAAGTTATTCTAGATAGGTTATCCTTGTTCAATCATGTAAAATATTTCTATATTAGTCATTTTGTGGAAGAAAACTCAAAACTTTCTTCTTTCCTTCTGTTTTGAGTTTTGAAAAAGAGAGAGAGAGAGAGAGAGAGAGAGAGAGAGAGAGAGAGAGAGAGAGAGAAAGAAAGAAAGAAAGAAAGAAAGAAAGAAAGAAAGATGGAAGGAAGGAAGGAAGGAAGGAAGGAAGGAAGGAAGGAAGGAAGGGGAAAATAGCATGCTTTGTTCTATAATTTGATGTCACAAGTTCTTTCTCTAGGGGAGGATAGTTTTTTTGTTTGTTATTTTTTATCATGAGTCCTTTGAGATTATCTTGGATTATTGTATTGCTGATAATATCAAAGTCATTCACAGTTGTCCATAACACAGTATTGCTGTTACTGTGTACAATGTTCTGGTTCTGCTCATTTCACTCTGTATCAATTCATGTAAATCTTTCCAGATTTTTCTGCATCTGCTCATCATTTTAATAGCACAAAAATACACCTTTGTGACAGAACTAAATAATAGCACTAGTGCCCCCTCTACAGATACTGTTCAGTGATGAAGTAACTAGGTTGGTTCTGCCTTAGTCACTACAGTTGCCTTTGGAGATAGCATATTATATGGATTCAATTGATTCTTTGCAGCCAGCATGACTTTTACTTTTTCTCTAGGAACCTAGCCTTTGTTAATCTGGAAGAAAATTTCTGCTGGTTATCATGGTACAAATAGGCACTCAGGCCAGACAACTGTCCCTAAAGGACAGTACCACAAGGACTTTGGTGTGTAACAGTAATCTTGGAGTTACATCTCTGTAAAATCTTTTAAATAAAGGTTAAGCAGGGTGGGACTTTTTTTTACTGTTTTCTTTTTTGGAACCCTTATGTAATCTTTGATGAGTCTGGCCTTTGTTTCTTTGATTAAATCAGGAGTCTCTGATGACCTGTATACATCAAGGGAAAACCTAGGTTACATGGATTTGCGTCACGTGTTTGTGATGCCCTTTGACCCTGAATGGGGTATATAGACAAAGATATTTGTGTTTTGTTTGGGGCTCTCACTCACTGGTTGATGTGGAGACTCTGGGTAGCTGTTGGAGCCCCCGGCTTTGAAGAAACCCAGATGTTGGTGCTGGTAACTAAGTATTTTGCAAATTTGATGTGCTCATTTTGAGGTGAATCTATTCTACTTAAAAAAAATAAAACCTTTGTACCTATTCAGACACAAGTTGCCTATTTAATGGATGTGAAAGATCTTGAGGCCAAATGTAAAGCCAATTGGTAAGTGAAAGATATTTCCTGCCACTTGAATAGGCTTCAGGTGGGGCAACAAAGGGAAGTTTGCTTAGAGACAAGCCCACACCCTTTCACTAACTAGATGTGAGCCCCCAGGTTACTTAGAAAACTAGTTTGCTAGTTTGAGGGAAGGGTGAAGCCCTCAGGGCCATAAGGGGAGTTGTTAAAACCAGAGCTAATGGTATGTGCCTGAATTCTAGTCAATCATATGACTGAAAGCTAGGATGGTATGAAAAGAGAGCACCAAACTTGGAGCAGAGCAGAATTGAGGACTGAGGACTAAGAGCAGAACTGAAGGAATGGAGCTGCAAGCAGGGAGCAGAGAAGGGCAGAATTCAGAAGCAGACAGCCAGCATCGAGAGTGTGCAGAGGAGAGAGTGCTGAACAAGAGTTGCAAAATCAACGAACTCAGAGTCAGCAGAGCTGCAGGAGAGAGTGCTGAGCAGAGAGTTATGATTTGTGGGTGATCTCCTGATAGGAAGGCCCTAGCATCCAGGGAAAGCACAGCTATGGCTTGGTTCATTGCTATAATATTCTCTGCCTTCTACCTAGAGAATTGTTTATACTGAATGATTACAAACAGTTCAGGCATGTCCATGGTCCTCTCCGAGGTCATGAATTTCACCTAACTGCTATATCAGGAGAGTGATTAAAAGGGAACAGCAATGACATGAGAAATGTATTCAGTGAACACCAAGATTTTAGGTAAAATGATGAACATAAACACACACACACACACACATATACATACATACATATATATATATATATATATATATATATATATATATATATATATATATATATATATATATATATATGTATGTATGAAATGCCAGAAGGAAGAGTTGATGAGCTTCAATAACAAGTAGACAAGCTAAAAAAATGGAGAGGAAAGGAGTCATTAGCCCTCTTATTAATGCTGATTGATATAATTTAGTTGAACATAATGCTTACCATGTAAAAATATTGCTCTTAGGATACTTGCCCATTGTAACACAGTATGTATTGAGTGAATTACAGTTAAAATCCATGCTATCTTTTAGCTGTTTTGATAAAAGAATAGATGCAATGGTTATCAAGGCAGTTCACTTGTATATATGATAGATAGTTTGCTAAATATACATCACAATTCAAATAATAATTTTACTGTTACATCTATGTGTTTATTTCCTTGCCAAATAATCTTTTCTACCTTGACTTCTAATTTTGTTCTGGTTATGGGAATGAATCAAATGATAAAATTCTTAGCTCAAAGTTGAATTCACTGATCCCTCAGCACAGGCAAATATATTATTAAATAAATATTCTGGCTAATGTCCATCAATTGGATGAAGTTTACCTACCTTAAGAATGATGAGATTTGGCAGGAAGAAAGGAAAAAAGATGTGTTTGCCATTGTTTCATAATTTGTGGTTTGCATATTAAAAGTCCTCAAAAACTATTCCTGGAAATAGATTCGGGGTCATTAAACCTGTTTATAATTTAATATTTCTTTAACTATCCTTAGTATAACTAAACAAGTGATAAAAAGGGTTAAACAAAAACACCACCATTAGCTCTGTGGCTCCCACACTCATGTGTGACATTAAAGTTTTCCTGTGTCATAGAAGTGACCCTGAGTGCTCAAAGTCTACAGGAAAAGGAAGGAACACCAATCTCTGCTCAACACTCCCCAACCTGGAAAGATTTTAGTATATACCCAATGATAGGCCATGAATCTGTTATCCGAGGACTAGTTTGGATAAATTTGTTGAATTCTATCACCAGCTTGCCAGTAGGGTGATGATTATGGACCCAACAGCTCTTAACAAATGTTACCTAAATCATATGAGATTTGTGGTCAAGAAATCATAAACTCTTGAAGTACTGAAATAAATCTCATGGAGAAACCAGTAAATAAAATTAATCATTTTGTTTCTCAAGTATTATTTTGAAATGTTAATAAACCATTATGTTGAAAATAGGCACAATCTATCAATTTGTTAATCATGATAGAATATAGTTTTGATATGAATGGCTTGGACATATGAAAACTAATTCAATATGGCAGTCACTCAGATTACATTATTTATAAATTTATTCAACTTGAAATTTACTGGAATATTGGCTATGGAATCAGTTATTTAGTGTCCATAATCATACACACACATGCACACTTTAGGTCATATCTACATAGTCATACACAGGAAATTCAGTGTAGAAAGTTTGTTTGCATTGTAATTATATGTTTTCTTTTATCCTTATTTAAAATAAAGACTTGAAGTTGAATTCATGCATGAATAATTGACATTGCATTGTCTTAGGTGATAAAAGGATACAAGTAAAAGAAGTAAAGGAACTTTAGTTATGTTGGCACTTATAGAACTTCATATCTTTTTTATTTCCTTTTTCTAAAATTTGTTATCTAAAGAACTTTTGCTTTAAATAGAATTTTGCATACTCTAAGAAGACTAGGTAAGTCTCTTCTATATCAAAACTGGGATGAAGATATAAGCATTCCACTGCTATAAGAAGCAAAAATTGAAGTTCTAGCATCAAAGTAATACTTAAGTAATTTAATAAAGGAGTAAAGAATTAGTAAAATATGGAAAATAAAAGTCAATTCCTGATTATGAACATCAGTGCTCATCCCTGAAAATAAATCAAGTGACTCTAAAACTTTGAGATATAGTTGTACTAAATTTCAACAGAGAAAAAAAGCACAGTAAACAAAAAAGGAATGAATGAAAAGCAAAGAATAAGGTAGGAAGAAATGCTTCCTCCTCCCACAGTCCTGAAAAATATAAAATATTTTAAAATAAAATGTGTATTTTTGAGAAAGTGAAACTATCTGTGAATTCCAAATTGGTGGTGTCTGGAATGGTGTCTGCTCTTTCATCACATGTATCAAAAAATTGGCGTCTGAAATGAAGAGGTCTTACTTTATTAAAATTCTCTAGTTACCTGTTAGAATATTAATGAAGTGATTATAAAAAGGAAAGCTTTAAATAGAATCAGCTTTGAAATGTTAATGTGACATCCATCGCGTGCTAGGTAGTGTCCTGATATTTGATGATCTCAGTTCCCTGAATCTTCCTTTTCATGGAGCTATTTTGTAAGATAAACAATGTGGAAAAGGTGAAAGGGAAATAAAATCCAAGTTTAAGAAACTGCATCAGTTGGAGATAGTATATTCAGCAGCTTTTAATACAACATGGAACAAATTTGCTTTTTGGTGATAGTTACCTTTGTTTCTTTGAAACTAACTAGGTGAAAGTGGGAGATTCATTATCTATGGTAGAAAAAGGTATAAGTATTGCAGGATAAACTTTTGGGTTATGAAGTTAATCCTAAAGCTTCAGGTAGGCTAAAAAGGCTTCCACAATTTGCCTCTAACCCCTCTTTCAAACCTTTTTCACTGAATACACATTCAAACACTTATGTTCCAACACTAGTGCTGATCTGAAGAAGATTGCATAAGGCTTCTAATTGTACTCTGTACCTCTAGTTTATTCTCCTTTATCCATTCTTCATATACCTGCCAAATTGAAATTATAAATGTACATTATGACCATGGGACTCCTCCCCACCCCCCCACAGACACATATGCTTAAAGGCATTTAATGACTTTCTGTTGTCCTCTTGCTTTGGGAATAAAATCCTTAGTCTGACATTTATAACCTTTCCTAATTAGGCTCCTAACTATCCTAGTAGTTTTAGTTCCTATTATTTTTTGTGACCTCAAAGTCCCAGTCAAATGAGCAACAAATAACATATCCACCTCCTTCCTCTGTCTTTTCAAAAGTGCCACTACCACTCTTCCCCCCAACCCCTGCCAATCTCTGGAATTCAGCATTTCATCACCTCTTGTGTTGGTAAGCAAAATGGACTCTTAGTACTTAGTTGGCCTTTGTTTCTTTTGAGTAATTCAGTATATTTCACTGAGCCTTACTAGGTGCTAAGCCCCAGGCCCAAACCCCTATTAGGTGTGGAACCTATGTGGGTGTGGATTGGTGACTGCTGTGGCTCAAGGTGGGTCTGGCTAAGGGGAGGTACTAACTCCAGAGCCATGCCTGTCTTGAGTCTTACTAAGTGCTAAGCCCCAGGCTCTAACCCATATTAGGTGTTAACCTAACCTATGTGGATGTGAACCTCCCAAGGTCCTAAGGGGAGGGGCTAACTCAAGAGCCAATCACAGCGGCCTAAGTTCTGGTCATTCAGATGACAGTTGATGACATCTGAAGCCCTATAAGAAGAGAGGACAGAGCCATTTGTGCAGGGCTTTCACTCGAGATGGTGTTGATGTGGAGGCAGATGTAGCTAAGGGTCCTCCAGCTTGCAACCTGGATGCTGAGACTTTGTTAAAATCTGATAACTATGTATTGGGATTTGAATCAGACACTGTCTGTCTGTCGATGTTTGTACTTTGTTTGTATTTTGTTCTGAAGTTCAGGAGGCTGTTTTTTTCCCGTGAACTAAGTGAATGATATTTGTATGCTGAATTAAAGTAACCTTGTCAACCCCTTAACGTAGCTTTCCTTACTAAAGCAGATCAAAAGAACCTGTGCTATTGCAGTGTGTTGGCCACTTTCTGGGTGCTGGTTGTGTTGGTCTTTCACCCCCACAGCAGCTGCTAGCTGGATTGTTGAAACACCTCTGTGTCATAGTATTCCTCAATTCTTTCAAAATAAGACAGGTACCCACCATTCTAGAGAGTAATTTGGAACTATCAACAAAGGGATTTGATTCAACAACAACAGTACTACGTCTATATCACAAAGAGATTTACAAAAGAAAGGAAAGCAAAAGGACCAATGTGTATAAAAATATTTATAACAGCTCTTTTTGTGGTGGAAATTTGAAATCAAGGGGATGCCCATGAATTAGGGAACAGATCAAGAAGTTGTGACAGATGATTGTGGTGGAATATTATTCTGCTCTAAGAAATGAAGAGCAGGATCATTTCAGAAAACAAACAAACCTGGAAAGAAGTAATGGAAAGCGAATTGAGCAGAACCAGGAGATCACTGCACATAGTAACAGTAATATTTTAAGCATGATCAGCTGCGAATGATTTAGCTATTCTCAGGAAACAATGATCCAAAACAATTCTCAAGGACTTATGATAAAATGCTATCCACCTCCAGAGAAAGAACTGATGGAATACACACACACACACACACACACACACACACACACACACAACTCACACACACACACACATACATATACACACATATACACATAGATGTATGTATATACACATATGTGTGTATATATACATATGTGCATGCATATGTGTATGTGTGTATAAATACATATGTGCATATATGTATATGTTTGAACATACATACATATACACTATTTTTATTGGGGTTATTTTGGTATTCATTTTCTTTTGCAACATGGCTAAAATGGAAATATATTTTGTGTGACTTCACATGTATAATCTATATCAAATTTCTTGCCTTCTCAAGGAGGGAGGTAGGGGCAGACAGAGAGAATTTGAAACTCATCTTTTTTTTCTTTTATTTTTTAAGGCAATCAGGGTTAAGTGACTTTCCCAGTGTCACAGAGCTAGTAAGTGTGTGAGGCCAAATTCAATTTCAGATCCTCGAAACTTCAGGACTGGTGATCCATAGACTATGTAAACTAGTTAACCCGGAATTCAAAGCTATTTTTTTAAAAAAAGTTTAAAATTGTTTTTACATGTAATTGAAAATAAAAAAATAAATACAATTTTTTTAAAAAGGGACAGGCACCATCACCTTCACAAAGGCTTTATCCTTTCATGACTTTTTTAACCATTCTCTCTCCTTTAAATTTTCTTTTAAAAATTAATATCTGTGTGTGCACATATTTATGTGTGTGTATACACATGTATATATGTGTGTCTATACATACATATGTATACACATACACACATATATGTGTATATATATATATATATATATGTGTGTGTGTGTGTATTTGGATTAACAAGAATTTGTTTTCTCCCTTACCCTTTATCCATTTATGTCTCTAGTCTTCCTAGCAAATTAAGATCCATTCTGCTAGATATGGAATGTAAAAAGAATATAATTTAGGGAGAACATAAAATCATTAGAAAATAGGGAGATTAATTGCTGCAAGAGAGTTCAAAAAAGAAGAAATCCCCTATGAAAGTCTTCATGGCGGGGGGGGGTGGGGAGCAGCAAAGCAAAGATAGCAGAGTAAAGGCAGGGACTTAACTAAGCTCTCCCCCAAGCCCCTCAGAACTCCTTTAAAATCACTCTAAACAAATTCTAGAGCAGCAGAACCCACAAAAGATGGAGTGAAACAAATTTCTAGCCCAAAGGAAGAATGGCAGGAATGGTCTATCACAATACGGTGAGAGCAGAACTCAATCTAGTGGAGATTGCACCAGAGCAGAATGCCTCCAAACAAAATGAGCTGGCCTGGGGGCCACTGAATAAATGGCTGCAGTGGAGTTTTCCAGGCTTTTCAGTCCACAGACACCAAAGACAACTTAGAAGGTCATCGAGAAGAGTCTGTCACACCTGGGTGATAGTGGAACATGTTCCAACACAAGCTATGCCAACACAGCCCCAGCACCAACAAACCAGGAGCAAACCTTGGGAGTGACTGAATCATCATCAGTAGAAGCAGCAGCAGTGGCTGCTTCCAGAGCTTTCAGACTACAGATGGTAAAGGGGTTGAGCAACTGGTCAGAAGGAGATAAGCAGGGTCTTTGTGCTAGAGGCAGGACAGTCTTGTTTTGCCCATACTCAGATCTTGGTTGCAGTCCTGGGTGGTATTATTGCCAGGGCAAGAAAGAACACTAACATAGCAGAGCTTGCAGCCGAAGTGGAGGAGGGATCCTCCTAACATTTTCAGGGAAGAAAAGAATGCTTGCGGTCATTCACAGATTACAATACAACCCAGGACAGGAGTAAACACCTCTCTTTAGATCACACAGCCTTGGAAGAACTGAAAACTTAAAGGTTCCTAGAAGAATCTCTGAAAACAACTGCAAAAAACCCTTGAAGCTTGGGACAGAGCACCTTCCACCCTTGAAGAAGAGCCCTACTTTAAAAAAAAAACAGTTAAAAATCAAGTAACACTGTGGGAAAATGAGCGAACAATGGAGAAAAAACCCTCTGACTACAGAAAGTTATTATGGTGTCAAGGAAGATTAAGCTCACTCAGAAGATAACAACATCACAGCTCTTACATACAAAGCCTCCAAGAAAAATATGAATTGTTTCAGAACATGAAAGAGCTCAAAAAGGATTTTGAAAATCAAGTGAAAGAGGCAGTAGAAAAATTTGGAAGAGATATGAGAGTAGTGCAAGAAAATCATGAAAAACAAGTCAAGAGCCTGGTAAAGCAGACACACAAAAATACTGAAGAAAATGACACCTTAGATTAGTTCAAACAGTTTAAAAATGTCCAAAAAGTCAGTGAGAAGAATTCCTTAAATAGCAGAATTGTCCAAATGTAAAAGGAGATCCAAAGACTCACTGAAGAAAATAATTCCCTAAAAATTACAATGGAGGAAATGGAAGCTAATGGCTGTAGGAAAAACCAAGAAACAATAAAAACCAAAAGAATGACAAAAATAGAAGAAAATGTAAAATATCCCATTAAAAATGACCTGGAAAATTGTTCCAGAGAGGTAATTTAAAAATTATTGGACTATCTGCAAGCCATGATATAAAAGTGCTTAAACATCATCTTTCAAGAAATTATCAAGGAGAACTACCTTTGATCTTAGATCTAGAGGGTGAAATAGAAATTGAAAGAATCCCCAGATTACTCCCTAAAAGAGACCTCAAAATGAAAAACCCCAGTAATATTACAGACACATTCCAGAGTTCCCAGGTCAAGGAAAAATACTGCAGGCAGCCAGAAAGAAACAATTCAAGTTTCATGGAGCCAGAGTCAGGATAATGAGAGATTTAGCAAGTTATATATTACAGGATGGAGGGCTTAGAATATGATATTCTGGAGGGCAAAGTAGCTAGAATTATAACCAAGTATCACCTACCCAGCTAAACTGAATATAATCCTTCAGGTAAAGAAATGGATATTCAATGAGATAGACAACTTTCAAGCATCCTTGATGAATGAACTCAATAAAATCTGACTTTCAAATACAACACTCAAGAGAATATAAAAAAAAGTAAACAGGAAAGTGAAATCAGAAAGGACTTCATAATTTTAAACTGTTTAGATTCCTATGTGTGAAGATGATATTTGCAACTCATAAGACCTTCCTCTTTATTTGGGTAGTTAGAAGGAATATATGTAGAAAGAGGGAACAGGTGTGAGTTGAATATGAAGGCATGATATATAAAAATAATATTAAGAGGGTAAGAGAGGAATGTACTGAGAGAAAGAGAAAGGAGTAAGTTGAATGGAATAAATGAAAGAGGCAAGAAAAAAAGCTTTAGCAGTGGAGGGAAAGAGGGAGTGAGGAGGAGTGAATGAACCTTATTCTTATCAGAATTGGCTCAAAGAAAGAATAACATACATCTTCAGTTTGGTATAGAAATCTATCTTACCCTACGGGAAAGTAGGAGGGAAAGAGGATAAGAGAATGGGGTGAGTGATAGAAGGGAGGGCAGATTGGGGCAGGGGTAGTCCAAAGCACAACACTTTTGAGGAGTGACAGGGTGGAAAGGAGAGAGATTATAGAATAAGGGGGACAGAAGGAATAGGATTTAGGGAAGTATGGTTAGCAATGGTCAGTGTGAAAAAAAAATTGAAGCAACTTTGTCTGATAAAGGCCTCATATCTCAAACATAAGGAAATGAGTCAAATTCATTAAAATAAGAGCCATTTTCCAACTGATAAATGATCAAAAGATATGAACAGTTTTCAGATGAAGTAATCCAAGTTATTTATGGACGTATGACAAAAGTCCTCTAACTCATTATTTATGGGAGAAATGCAAATTAAAACTGTTCTGAGGAACTACCTCATACCTATTATATTGGCTAATAGTACAGAAAAGGCAAATGACAAATTTGGAGGGGATATGGGGAAAATGAGATACTAATGCACTATTAGTGGAGTTGAGAACTATTCAACTATTCTGTAGAGAAACATTGAATGATGTCCAAAGGGCTATAAAACCATGCATATCCTTTGACCTAGCAATGCCCATGCTGTCTGTATCCCAAAAGAAATAATGTGTATAAAAATATGTACAAAAATATTTCTAGCAGCTCTTTTCTGGGAGCAAAGTTAGAAATTGAGGAGATGCCCATCCATTGCGGAGTGGCTGAAAAAGTTGTAGTACGTGATTATGATGGAATCCTATTGTACTGTTAGAAATGATGAGCAGCTTGCTTTCAGCAAAACCTGGAAATACTTGTATGGGTTGATGCAAAGTAAAATATACTGTGTACAAAGTAACAGTAATATTGTAAGATGATGAGCTGTTAATGACTTAGCTATTCCTAGAAATACAACAATCCAAGACAACTCTGAAGGACTTATGATGAAAAATACTATCGATCCCAAGAGAAAGAACTGATTGTGTTTGAATACAGATAGAAGCATACTTTTTTAACTTTATTTTTCTTAAGTTCTTTTTGTCTATATTTTCATTTACAATACTATTTTGGATATGTTTTTCATGACTACACATGTATAACCTATATCTAATTGCTTGCCTACGCAATGAGGGGGGGTGGGAAGGGAGAAAGGGAGAGAACTTGGAACTAAAAGTTTTAAAAATGAATGTTAAAATTGTTTTTACATGTAACTGGGGAAAATAAAGCAATATTTTTTAAATAAAGCAAGTCTTTCTTGACATCAAGGAAAAGATAGGAAAGAAGAGGAAAGAAGGAGGAGGAAAAGGGAAAGGATACCTTTTTAACAAATATGCATATTCAAGCAAAATAAATTTCCACTGTTGTTGATGTTATATTCTGTATATTCATCACCTCCCAGGCAGATAGGAAAAATTTATTATCATTGATTTTTTGGAATCATGGTTGACTATTGTGTTTATCAAAGTCCTTAAGTCTTTCAAAGTTGTTCATTTTTACAATGTTCCTGTTACTATATAAACTGTTCTCCTGGTTCTGAAAATTTTGCATGTATTTTCTATTTCTTTCTATATGAGCAAGTTGTACCCCTAGAGGTCTTGGAGGGAAAGAATGTTTTTTTTTTTCTTTGTTTTTTTTTTTAACTTTTATGTCCTAGAACAGTTTCTGGCACAGAAAGTTCATAATAAATATTTGTTGTTAAATTGAACTAAACTACTGGCTATCCTCCCTGCCTCAGATCATGTGCAAATGTGTGTATCCTCTCTGCTTAGAATACACTCTTCTTCAACTTTTCAAATAATAATAGTACTAATAAGAACGTTCAAATAGCACTTTTAAGTTTGAAAGCTCTTTATAAATCTTATTTCATTTTATTTTCACAACAGCTATGAGAAGTAGGTGCTATTATTATTCTCATTTTATTGAAGAGAAAACTGAATCAGAGAGATTAAGTGACTTATCCAGGGTCACACAGGTAGGAATTATCTAAGGAGAGATTTAAACAGCACAGGTCATCCTCACTCCAGGTCCAGAACACTGTGTCACTTAGCTGCACCTATTTTTCTTCCTTTAGGGCTCAGTTTAGGTACCACTTATTTCCATAACATTTTCAATAATACCCCAAACTGAAATAAGCCACTTTTTCCTTACAATATTTGATCAGGCCTTTCCTTCTACCCTCAATTATAATTTCTTTCTACCCTGTCTTATAACGCCATCTGTAGATGACTCCTCTATAAAATGTTTGAACCATTTTAATGCAAGGATCACATTTTGTTTCTCTTTTGTACCTCTAGTACCTAGTGCAGTGCCTTATTCACAAAAGTGACTAAATGGTTATTGAACTGAATTAAAAAGTGTTTGGTACCTGTAAAGCATTTACAAACTTATGATTATAAAAATAAGAAATGTCTAAAGATAGAAAACTTTATTATGCTATATTATCTTAATGAAACTTTGTCTGAGTTTATTGCTACGAGGGGGCAGGCTTCTAAGACGTGAAACCCCAAAGACACTGTTGCAGGGATTTTTTCTAGTATTATTATATGATAGTATAAATGGTAGGAGAATAGAGCCAAGTGCTTTAGTACTACAAATGATCATTCTGGTTTTGAATTTCAAAGAGGTGGTCAGAGTAGACTTTTCTGATGTTGAACACTTCTTTCTGGGTTCCTTTTTCCTGTATGGTTAGAAAAACCTCTTGTTTGTTTTTAAGATACCATGTATAGTCAGTATTTACCTGACACACTAGTGAATTTGACCAGGTAGGATTATAGTCACCTAAAATATTGATGCGAATGGCTTACATTTACATAGTTCCTGAGAGTTCACAAAGAGCTTGCTTCTCAAGGAAGGCAAATAGTGCAAATATTGTCCTCATTTTACACATAAGCAAACTAAAACACATGGAGGTAAATTTATACATCCAATGTCATACAGTTTTTACCTGATAAGTCGTGTATCTCCCAGATCCATATCCCCATGTTCTTGTCTTTGATTTCCATTTACTTTGGAGTTGAAGAACTGGACATTATTTATTATTGCATTGAAATTAATGAAAATATTAAATTTATTCATTTTACTGTGAAGAGGAATGGGCTTTTCTGAAGATTCCAAAATGGTAGTCCCTGGAAAGATAAAGTAGATCCATATGTCTGGCCCCCTGGTTCTTCACACTGTTTGGTTGAGTGTGTATTTTCTAGTGCACTTTATGATTTACTACTCACAGCTCCCTTAAAGAAGATAAATAAAATGCATAACTCAAAGGCATCATGAATAAATCCTATTGTGCCTTATAAAAATTATAGCTTTCTTTTTTCTTTAAAATCATGAATCCCTAGTCAGGATTCTAAATGTTAAACATTCCTGATATATTATCTCTCCCTAAATTGCCAGATCAGTAACATTCCTTTGTAAAGAATACAACTAAAATTAAATTCCTATTATTTGAAAACAGAATAATCATGGACATTGAAGCCCAATATATATGTTCTATATTTTCAACTTGCTAATTTTGTATTTCCTTCCTGTGACAGAAAAAAGTAAAATATTTGAGAGCTACTTATTAAAATCTAAGCTTGACATTAAGTATTTACAATAAGAGAAGTTAAAGTAGTTTTTACTGGCAGAAATGTAAAAAAAAATCCCTATGATGATATCAGACCGTTTTCCTTTACTTTTTTGGAGGTCAGAAGAACTTAACAAGTGGGTCCACATCAGAATGGTAATGAGGTTAAATGTAGATAACTTAGTCAAGAAATGTCACACTTTTTCTTCAGTGGAGGACACTTTTGGGTTATGGGATCACATCCTATTTAATAATTTGAACAAAATAAAAAATGTTTGATTTTATCCAACTCCACAGAAGGTATCACTTTAATATATTTCCTTTGGACTTCCACTATTTCTTTTCCTGTCTGTAAGCCTTCACTTACTGCTTCAGATATTAAACTTAAAGGCTGTGCCATAGAAAAGGGGCTTATGCAAATTTTGTGGACTTAGCAAAAAGAGAGTTCACCAAAAGATTTTCTACTTAAAGCAACCTGACTTTGCCTACTGGGTGACATCAGATCAAATACATCACTGTAGAAGATAACAAGGTACCACTCTAAAGTTAATGGGAATTGGAGCCAAGGGGCAGAATCTATACCTAAAAAGCTTTTGTACAAGGATGTGAAGATCAATGATTCTAAATGAGGCAGTTGTTTCACAGTGACTGCAATCCAGCAAAGTGGTTCAGGAGAGAAAATAAAAGACCATGTGAACTGAAATGAACTGCTTTTAGCCAACTGTAGTTTCTTTACTTGGATTGTACTAGGTTAGTGGGAACTCCTGTTCTCAGAGATGCATCTTAGGGGCTCCAATGTTGTAGCTTGATAGAAAATTCATGTAACAAGTCACCTACCAAAGAAAGAAAAGATGAGAGAAATGTAAAGAAAGATAGAAGGCAAAAGGTACGTAATACATTGATTTCTATTTTATGTGCTAACTTTCTTCTACCATTGTTTTTCAGAGGCTTATAGGATCACAAGCTCAAAGGGACTTTAGAAGTCATCAAGTCTACCCTCCTCATTGTATTCTTTTTAAATTCTATTTACACATTTTATGTTTTGTACCATAACTATTTTACAATTAGTTCTCCTTTATATGACTGGATTCTCCTTTGTAATAACAACAAAAAAGCAAAATAAAATATTACAGACATGGCCATGATCTGCACCTGGAGTTCCTCCACTTCCATATTGAGAAAAGAGATGTGGACAGCCAGATCCTGATTTGTGTGAGTAAAGAATCACCGGAAGTGGTTACATTATTTGAATTTGGCACCATACATTTCCATTTGGCTGGGATCAATTACCACATGATATATAATTATAATAAAATAGTATCATTTAGAATACATTAGACCACTTCAAGGGATTCATTATTCAAACCAATTGGGACCTAGTTGTATGTTATTATGTTCTCTTGTACCAATATTGGTCATTACAATTTTTATTAATTTATTTTTAGTTTTAGTTTACAATATTTAGTTCCTCAAGTTTTTGAGCATCAAAATTTCTCTTCCTCCCTCTCCTCCCCTCTCCTTACCCAAGATGGCATGCAATCCAATACTGGTTCTACATACTATCTTCGGACTAGATATATTTTCACAATAGTCAAATTGTAAAGAACTATAACCAGTGGCATGAAACAGGAGAAAGAAGAAACAAAACAGTCATTACAATTAATCAGAATCCACCTGTCTTCTCCATTTATAAATTATTATAATTGTAAACATTGATATCCATGGTAGGCTTGTTTCATTCTTCAGGAGATCATACAAGTATTCCCATTTGTTTTCCCCTGAATACCTCATATTTATCATTTCTAATGGTATTGTAATAATCCATTATACCCATATGCAATATGTTCAGCCATTCCCAAATTGATGTGTCCCAAATCATAATGACATCTATTTTTTTATTTTATTTATACCACAAAACATTCTCTTTAAATATTTTAGGATATATGGTATAGTCTTTATGTCTTTGAGTCCCTTGGGAATATATCTCATCTAACTCCTTAATTTTAGTGATGAGGAAATTTAGAACAAAGAGTCCATGTAACTTTTCTAGGTTCACATGTGTGGTTAGAAAAATAGATATGCTGCTGAAATGAACAACTATACATTTTCTATCATCATTAGAGTAATAGATAGAAGCTACATAAATACATATGTTAGAGAACTATCTTTGGACAAGAATGGCTTGAAGATTTTCATGGAAGGACATTATTTTTGCTGATCTGTTCAATATACCAAAGCACTATATGTAATGTACACTACTGTGATTAGTCAGAAGGTGTTTGCTTCAGGCAGTTGTAACATGTTTTGAAATTACTTTGAAATGTCACCTTTGATTAAATAGACTCTGTGAAGCTAGTTGCTGTGGAGATATTATGGAAATCGCTGCCATCATGTTTTTCTCAGAATTATTTCATATTTTCTCTCATCTCCAGCAGAGGTAAACTGAACAGGTTTGGCCTCAGATATTACACTTTTAGAGGCCCAGAAGAAGTACTATAAACCCTCTGAAATTCTGAAAGTGACAAAGAGATTATAATTTCATGTGCAATTTCTGTCTGATGAAGCTATTTCAGAAATTCACACAGATTCTGGAAAAGCTTGATTGCCTTAATCTTGTATATGAATTCTCTATTATGAATATTGCTTTTGTGGGCTGCATATGTATTTGAGCTTATTTCTACAAAATGTGAAGATGAAAGAGTATCTTCTTGATTTAACACAAATCTATTTCAAATGCTTGCAAAATTGTCTAAGACCTGGCCCTGTTCTGCCTACATCCACAAACCCAGTATTATCCAGATAATGCCCATCTTTGCATTCTTGCTTGCAAGCATAGGCAGGTTATTTTTTTCCTTGAAAGTTGGATCACTGCATGGTTATTAAACCTGGGAATATAATGTCAGAATGGAAGATGTCATGATCATTCAAACATAATCCCATTTCAATATTAGGGATCTACCTGGCTATTGCTTTAATTAAAATGGACATTGCTGCATAACTGATATTTTCATCTGAAATGGGTAATTAATATTTATATTCTTTTTTCTTTAATGGAGAAAAAATGTCAGCCATGTTTTGCTCTTCATAGAGAAAAAAAGTCAGCACTGTACCTTCAACTCTTATATGGGCTGCTTTTTATTCAGTCTAATTATAACACCTTAATATATTGAAAATATTTAGCATTTAAAGAATAAAGATTATACATTTCCATATGGGAACTTGGGAAGTCTCATATATTGAAAAGTGATACCAAAATGAAAGGATTGAATAAAAAATAATGAAACCAAAGGACTAATTAAAAAAAGTAAGTTCAATGTTCCATTCGTTGTTTTTGGTACAGATCTGAAATCTATTCTATTGCATACACTGTTGAAACTGCATTTGAAAATGCCTTTTCACTAATGCTGGATGGTAAATGAACTATCATTTATAGTCTTTGAAGGTGGCCTGTGATATTGAAAAGTTATATGCCTTGGACACGATCACATAGCTTATTTCTATGGGATTACATATTCCGTGGGGACATGTTTCAGTAGGGAAAAACAAATACAGTTGTATCAATTCTTTTCTCTCTAGTTCCTGGAAAGTGAATAAGTCTCCAAGGTGGTGAGCTGAGGTGACTTTGAATATGAAGTGCATCTAACTCTTGCCACACATACTAATTATTTATTTAAAGAAACTGCCATTAGCTCAATAAACAAGAATCTATGGTGCAGTACAATACACAGCTGAAAAGGCCTGCCATGAATGGCATTTATTATTAGTAGTTCTACTGGTTAACACCCAGTTCTGTCTATTTTCTTGATAAACCTTGTTTAACTCTGTAATTGTAGATCTCTATCATGTAATCACCTCTTGGTTCTCTTAGCTTAAACCTCAACTCTGGATGGTTTGGACATCAATGTCTAATACATTGAGTCATGCCATAATAAACTCATTTCTTTTCTGATCAGATGATAAAACTGGTATATTGGAGGAATGCCACAGATAAAGACATCAAAAATTCTGCAGGGTAAGATGCAGGGCAGTACAGTATTTTTTTTGTTTGTTTTTCCCCAGATGGAAAGAAAGACTGAAGAATCTTAAGATGTGGCTGCTTGGGACTTTGGAGCCCCATGGAGAAGAGAGTCAGGAGTAGGACATATACCAGTGGTAAGAAATTACTGGCCCACAGATATAATAGGTTGCTTCCTGAACTGCATAAAGTTGTCAGGAGGTGGAGCCTGTCTTGCTTACAGATTTGCTTAAAGAGTGATTATCCTGGACAATCCTAGCTTCACTGAATCAATTTAATTTTAATAAATAAACTTAAAACTATCTCAAGTAAAACTCTGTAACTTTTACTAGAAGCTTATTTAGATTTCTGCTGCAAGAATGAGTCAATTTGAGCCATTGTACACATACATATATTTATTGAATGGCATATGGATGATCTCTGATGATATCCTTGTGAATGAAATGTAGGATTTTCAGTTGATTCAACAAAGACACTCCCAAAATACAAATGCAGATGCACATTTTTGTTATAGACACAGTCCATAAAGATCACATCATTCTTCCAGGAGCCAAGGTGGAAGAATAAGCAGTAAATCACTATCACTCTCCTTTATTGACCTCTAGGTGGTTGGGAAGAAAGAAAATAGTACCACAGGAAAATGCTGGAACAGCAGAACCAGTGGAAGGATGGGGTGGAGCAGTATTTTAGCCCAGAAAACTTGGAGGTTCTGCAAGAAAGATCTGTCTCACTTGGGTAAAAAAGGAGCACATTCCAAGACAGGAAGCATATCATAAAGCCAGCAACAATATCTACCTCAGGAAACCAGTAGGAGATGCTGATCCCCAGGGTGGTGGAGAAGGCAGATGACAACAAAAAGACTCATCATACATTGTTCTACCTGAAAAGCCATAGTCAAAAAAGAAACTCAACAGCATCTTTCAAAACTGCCCTGAGGACCTAGAACTAGAGGGTAAAATAGTCATTGAAAGAATCCACCAATCACTTCCTAAAAGAGATCCCAAAATGAAAACTCCGAAGAATAACATAGACAAATTTCAGAATTATCAGGTCAAGGAGAAAATACTTCAATACAGAAACAATTTAAATATCATGGAAACACAGTCAGGAATACAAAGGACCTAGCAAATTCTGTATTAAAGGTTTGAGGGGTGTGGAATATGATATTCTCGAACCAAAGGACCTTGGATTGCAGCAAAGGATCAATTACCTACCAAAATCTTTCCATGGAAAAGCTGAACATTCAGTAAAATTGAGGACTTCCAAACCTTCTTTATGAAAAAAACAGAGCTCAACAGAAAATTTCATCTTCAAACACAAGACTCCAGAGAAACACGAAAAATATAAAAAGGAAAGGAAATAAAAAAAACATCCTATTCAATAAGATTAAACTATTTACATCCATACTTGGGAAGATGATATTGTAAGTTGAGAACCGTATCTTCATTACAACATTTAGAAGGGTATACAGAGACAGATAGTGTGGTTATAAATTGACTTAATGTATTGATAAAAAATTAATTAATTAAGGGGATGAAAAAATAGGATTATGCTGGGAGAAGAGGAACAGAATAGATAGAAAAGGGGAAATTACACCACATGAAGAGGCACAAAAACCTATTATGTAGATGGAAAGAAGGGAAGGAGGTGAGCATTGTTTGAACTTTACTCTCATTGGATTTTGCTCAAAGAGAGAATAACACAAGAATTGGGTATAAATATCCATCTTACCCTAATAAGAAGTAGGAAGGGAGAAGGGAAATAAAAGGGAGAGGGACTGATAGAAAGGAGGCCATGTTGAGGAAGTGAAACAGTAAGGCAATAAACACAACATCAAAGATGATTGTGAATATGCTTATGTAATTCTGTATCGCAAAGTATGAGAGACTCTCCATAAATAAGGCCTCATTTCTCCAATATAGAGACAGCTGAGTCAAATTTATAAGAATAAAAGTCATTTCCCTATTGATAAATAATCAAAGGTTATGAACAGGCAGTTTTCAGAGGAAGAAATCAAATGGAAAAAAATGTTCAAAATCACTATTGATCAAAGAAATGCAAATAAAAATAACTCTGAGGTACCATATCACACCTATTAGATTGACTAATATGACAGAAGAGAAAAATGATAAGTGTTGGAAAAGATGTGGGATAATTGGAAACGTTAATGCATTGTTGCTGGGGTTGTGACCTGATTCCACCATTCTGGAAAGCAATTTGGAACTATGCCCAAAGGTCAATCAAACTGCATAGTCTTTGATCTAGCAATATCACTACTAGGCCTCTATCCCAAAGTGATCATAAAAATGGGAAAAAGGACCCATATATACAAAAATATTAATAGCAAATTTTTTGTAACATCAAGGAGTTGGAAATTGAGGTGATGCCCATCAACTGGGTAATGGCTGAAAAAGTTATGGTATATGAATGTAATGGAATGCTGTTGTTGAGCAGGAGGAACTCTGAAAAAACCTGGAAAGATTTATATGTACAGATGCTGAGTGAAGTGAGCAGAAACAGAAGAACATTAAACACATTTTGCAATGATGACTTTTGACTTAGGTTTTCTCAGCAATGCAATGATCTAAGAAATTTCCAAAACACTCATGATGGAAAATGATTTCTGCATCAAGGAAAAGAACCATGAAGTCTAAAAGCAAATTGAAGCACACTATTTTCTCTTTTTTTGTTGTTTTTTTCCTTTCTCGTTATTTTTCCTTTTTTTCTGATTCACCTTTACAACATGACTAATATGGAAATATGTTTAACACGATTGTGCATGTATACCCTGTACCAGACTGTGTGGTGTCTTGGGCAAGGGGGAAGGAGGGAAAAAATTAGAACTCTAACTCTTATAAAAGTGAATGTTGAAAACTAATTTTTTTTTTAAAAAAAGTTTTACAACTTTAATTTACTTTTAAAAATCACATAGTTCAAAAGCATAACTCAATTTATTAAAAAAATTTGTTATAAGTCTGCATTAAAGTTGACAGATTTTTTTTTCTAAAATCATACAATGGCTTTTAAGCTAATAGTCTAAGACAGAGTCTAGACATTCTCCATTTCTCTGGTACATTGCTCTTAACACTGTAACAGAAATATTTTGTATGTTAAAATTATATTAAATTGTATTTTTTCTTAAATGAAAGGCCAAAAAAAATTAAAGATGAAATTATAGTCAATATTTTTGTTGTTCAGTTGTGTCTGACTCTTCATGAACCACTGTCCATGGGGTTTTCTTGCAAAAATATGAAATGATTTGCTATTTCCTTCTCCTGTGGATTAAGACAAACAGAGGTTAAATGACTTGCTCTGAGTCAAACAGCTTATAAGTGCCTGAGGCCAGCTTTGCTTGACTCTAGACCCAGTGCTCTATCCACTATGCTGTTGCTACCTTCATAGTAAATACAGTTTAGCTCTAATATAAGACCATGAGTACTTGAAGCTGTCAATGGCAGGCCGTGATCACACTGCATGGCATTTTTAGGTTGCTGCATTTTACATTACTCTTTATTTTCTTATGTTTATGTTGATGGCATTAAACTTCAAATCTTTAGTGGTAGGAAAAAGAAGAATTTTCTAAAATTTAGTACTATTTAGAAAATTTAGTTGAATACCTGTATTCAATCAAATTATGTTGGAGAAAATATCACTTGCATGTCTGACACCAAAATTAGTTTTGGAACACATTTGCAAGCAGTGTCTTATTGTAAATGTCTTATTATCATCTGGGTAATTGCATATCTCTTTTGCTTGGATAAAATGTCAGCTAAGATTCTATTACATGCAATTGTTGCTTCACATATAGACTGTTGTAAATCTCTTGTTGATTAGTTTTCTTGTTACTTTGATGGTCAAGTCATTGAATAAAGAAAGAAAAGTGATTCTTATGTCTTTTCCTATACAGAATATATTGTTGTCTGGTGAATTCAAGAAGACATAATTGTTGCTTTAAAGAATAGCAATGATATTGACTCTGAACCTGTAGCTGATGAAATAGTACAGACCTGTATGACCTTTGGCCCACGGGCTGCTTACTGCCCTCTGGCTGCTTGCAGCACAAAAAAGATTTCAGGTGGTGCACAAAAAATGTAGAAGAAAGTATCCTTTAGATGTAGAGGAAATCCTCTGGCACAAGCAGCCTCAGGGCTTTAAGCATCCTGCAGGCCACAGGTTCTGCAAACCTGAAATAGTGCTTTGTACTATTGGTGTGATACTTACCATAGCTTATCTGTGTTTTATATACTTATGTAAATGTAATCTCCAATTCTAGGTCATAAGCCCTTAGAAGGAGAAAACTATAATATACCATTATTTTCTTCAATATTCAAGAAATAGTTAAAGTAAATGTAATTTCATATATATGCACATATATACACAAATATATATGTGCATGCATATGTTTACATATGTATTTAATATATATGGGAAATAATTCTTAGATTATGGAAAGAATTGATTATTCTAAAAACTTTCAGCATCAACAAACTTTTTATGTCAAATATCCTGGAGTGATATGTTTTAAATACACACAATTCATTACCAGTTTCATCTATTCCTACAGAAAGCTCTTTATACATTTAAAATTTGAGGATGACTTTCTAACTCATTAGTCTTTGAACTGTTCTATAGCATCACTGATAAAAAAGAAAAGCTAAATCCAAGGAACCATCAGATATGACAAAATACAACAGAGCATTCCCAAACATACACTCTTCTGAGAATTATCTATTCACTGCTCTTAGAAAGTCATGGCATAAACAAGTAAACTCTGATCACTGATTACTATATCTTGAGAGCCATAATGATGTACATCTTAGTTTTTCTCTGGATAGTTCCAATGTTGAGAAGACTGGCAGATTTGGGATACTGTATACAGATCTGTGTGTCTATGGTAGAAGAGGGGGAGTAGACTCAATTGAACTGTCAAGTAATTTGTCTTGTGTGTGTGTGTGTGTGTGTGTGTGTGTGTTGCCTGTGTGTGGGGGGGAGATGAGAACAAACATGGGAGCCCCTGATCAGTTTGATTACTTCTCCAATCAACTAGATGAGATGTCTGAAGGCAACTGAAGGGCATGTCACAATGAAATAGACATATGCACAGGACCCTTGCAGAGGAGATACGGAGAATTCCTCTGGTTGATTCCCATTGATTGGGGTTGCCTCCAAGATAATTGGCAAGTTAGAGGCTAGATGGAGTCTATCAGAAAAGTTCCCTCCATTTTGGGCTATAATACTAATTCTGTCTGCCTCACCTTTTCCTCTTCCCTTTCTATTTTTCATCATATCCTTTTCCCACTCCCAACTCCACAAGCTTTGGATCACAGGACACTAATGCAGAACTTTATTTGTGATATGGAATTTCAGGGCGATATTTCTCCCTCTTCATCGCAAGAGTCAGTGAGGATGGCAAGTTACAGTTGAAGTACATGGCAGGTGTGTGCTAGCATCCAGCCTCAGAGAGGAATTCAAAGACACTGAACCAGTGACTCCTGTGTAATGGAGGGGGAGACTTTTTAATTCACTAGGCAGCATCATTCTGCAGTTGAGCTTCACAGCCAGAGAAACAAGATTTCTTATGCATCACAAGTTTTAGCAGTTGCCACATGAGAAGCATCACCAAGCTGGAGATTGCCTGAGTGTGAGAGTTTGGGTACTGGCCTTCTAGCACCAACAGTGAATCACATTGTAACTGAAGTACTACAGTTATGCCATGGAGGAAAAGAGATCTGCACCTAACCATCCCCAATATTCCTATTAATTATTCAGCATAGGCCTATCAGAAGAGGATTGTTTTTCCAACAGAATCCCAAACATTGTTTATCTTCTGAGGGGTTGAAGAGGGGGGTAGTCTATGATGCTATTTGAAAGTTTCACGTGTTCCTTTTCCTACTTGTGAATTACTATGAGTCTTTTCCATTTACTCTATTTTTGTGGTGGTGAAATAAAGACTAGTTCATAGAAAATACTTGTATTATGCACTGCATACTTGTATAGCAATTGAGGATTATATTGCAACAAATTAAAGATATCCAGACACATGTTGTACCATGAGTATATTTTAAAAAAACATTCTGGTGGTATTCAAGATGGCATCTCAATTTGCAAGAAAAAAATGGTGTCTTTGAAATTATGCACACAGGACTGAGATAGACTCATGTGAGGTCAGAGTTTTAGTAGAACCCTACATCACCAACCTATCTGTACTTCATGCATTAGTGTTAATTTTCTTCCAATTTACATTCAATCTTAGGTTACTCTAGAGTTGTTCACATTTTTGCTTATTTTTGTACCTGTAACATAAGTGCAATTATAAGCATAAATAGTCAATTAAGATCAATTAAAATATCCTACAATGGGTTCTAGAAAACTATGCCAGCAGAGCACAAGCTCTGGTAGGTCACAATTGAAAAAAAATGAGGAAATGTCTGATGAAGAATTGTCTATGGTCCAAGGAATAAGCTAATAGTATTTTGAAAAGCTTATCAGAAAATATTTCATTTGGGGGTAATGATTTTTTTTAAACAGCAACTAAACAATCGAAGAAGTCAGTCAAGGGAAGATTAACATGAATGTAGTCACAGATTTTTGAAACACTGAAGCAAGTAAGTAAGTTGCATTTCCCTGGTCTGTTTGACACTGAAAGCCTAGTAAGTAAGGATAAAAAGGGTCAGGGACTCTTTTAAATTCCTTTGAAGACCCTCTGGTATATTATCCAATAATCTATGTTTAAATAGTGAACCAGAACAGTCTAGTTCTCCACTTTTTCACTATTTATAATGGTCAGAAGGGCATAAAATTCAGAAATCATAAGGAAATAAGAAGTTAGCATCTGTGAGTTTCATATTTTACAATCCTGTAAAAGGTGCAACTTACATCTGCCATGCAATGCTTACATTGTGTTTAAACCTTGCTATCACATTTGGCTAGCCTTTTGTATTCAACTTTCTACCTTATCAGCCATGGCCACCCTGTGAAGTGAATTATTTAGGCAGTAGAATTCAAGAACAATATGCAATTCTGAACTGCGCAAATCATTAACCCTGGGTATAGTTTCTTGTGTACTTCTTGATGAGTAACTCAGGTGTTCAGGTTTATCTTAAAAAAAAAGAGCTGACTCAGTATATTGTTTTAGTCTAACTTTCCTGAGGTAGCCTGAGCTTATTGGAAAAAGATTTTTTTCTTTTGTTTATTTTATTTCCCATTTTTGTTTGGTTTATTTCTATTTACAAATCTTGCTTTAATCCATAATCAGTTCCCAATAAACAACATCACCCTTACTCCATTCTGCCTCCAAATGTCCAGTTTGGTCAGTAGTTATGCAAAACCATGGCATGGAGCTCTCTGAACAGGGAATCAGGACATGGGATCAAGGGGAAATCAACTTCATACTCTCAGGTCAGAAATCAAAATGCTTATCTCTTCAATGAGTCTCTGTAACATACAAGGTAGCCCAAATGGGGGCGACCCAAGATGGAATTTCAGACAAAATTTCTCCAGTGTATTCTTCTAATACATGGGGCAAATTGGAGTTCTGAAACGAGTTGTCCTCTAAAACAAATAAACTCAGAAAAGTCCTAAAGATGTATGCAGTTGAATGAAAGGCATTCAATACTTGGAGTTTATTGGAAATCAAACTTTAACATTCCAGTTGAGTCCTCAAAATATGGCAAAGGCCTCTACCTTCAAGAAAATCTGGACTCACATGAGCCCAATGAGACTTGAGTTTAATTCTTGAGATTTTATTCTAAAGATTCTGTCTTTTTCTTTATCATTTGTCCCTAACTCTAGGAATTTTCTGAAAATAGAGCTTATATTTAGACTTCCCCAAAACTATGTAATAGGTTCTCTACTTTCATTTGCATCCTCACTGTAGCCTATGCATGTCAGTATGAAATACCCTATAATTTACACAAGACAGAAATGCATAAAATGCAAAAGGGTCAAGTGAGGATCCCATGAACACATTAAGAAAAATGAAACAATCAGGTGTCCCATTCATTTTCCCCTGGAATGTAAAGACTATTTAAGGAACTGCTGAACAAATATCATCTGTTAGCCTCAGACAGGTCGTCTAAGCAACACATAGCAAACAAACAAACAAACAAACAAGTTTTCTCAGTCCTCTTCCTTCTCTAATAGACTTGTCACTGAGTAAATCTCTCTCTTATAGCCTGATGTTGTATCCTTATATGTAGGAAAGCTACAACTCATGATTCCATGCAAAGTAACATGAAACATCCATCTTTAAAAATTGACTTTACTCCAAAAAAGAAACTTAAGGACATAAGGAGGCAGCCAGAACCTGGGGTTCTAGAAACTTCTTCTCAGATTTGTGTTTTCCTTCCAGTAGTCATTCAAAGGAAAACAGGGTCAAACAAAGTATGAGAATATAGATTTTAAAAGTTTAGTGAACATTACCTACATTTTGTAATCATTATTGAAATGGAGATGAGCATATGCAAATTGGACATTGACATTTTGGAAATGGAACTTCCTGAGAAAGTTTTGTAAATATTTTCAGGAAGAAGTAGCTATAAATAAAGGGCAGTTTGTGACTAGAGAGTTGATTTTAGGACTATGTGGTTGTTTGATAGGTATGACATTAAATAAACAAACTTAGATGGTATTGTCATTTTTAGTCTATTGGCTCTGCCTAACTACAATTAATGAATATATCTCAGATTACTTAGAGCCATATTTATTTTTATAAATAATATTTCTGGAATTTTATTCATAGAGTTTCTCAATATATCAGGTCGAATAGATTCCCAGTTATTTAAGAATTCTTTTATAATGTCTACAGTTATTTTTATTTTTTCATCATTTTTTTGAGATTTTTTTTATTTTTAGTTTATAACGCTCAGTTCTATATAATTTTGAGTTCCAGATTTTCTACCCCCCCATCCCTCCCTAAAAGGGCATGGAATCTGACATATCTTCTACATATAACTTTGCTTTGAAATTATTTACACAACAGTCAAGTTGTAAAGAAGAATTATGACCAATGGAATGAATCATGAGAAAGAACAAACAGAACCAAGAAACAAAAACAAAAGAGGGAAAAAACAAAGGGAAGAAAAAAGGTGTGCCTCCATCTGCATTCAGACCCCATAGTTCATTCTCTGGATGTAGCTAGCACTCTCCATTGTGACTGCTTTGAAGTTCTCTTTGCACCTTCTATTGCTTGAGAAGAGTGAAGTCTCTCAGGGTTAGTCACCACAGAACCCATATATATGTGGTTGTGTATAGAGTTCTTCTGGTTCTGCTCCCCTAGCTCAGGGAACAGGAGGGGAGTGCAATTCTACAGTGATAGGGAAGGCTGGGAACAGGAGGGGAGTGCTGTTTCTACAGTATCTAAAGAGGCGTGGGAAGGCTCGGGCAGGATACAAACTGGTATCATTACTGTATGAGCTATGTGAGGCACGGGGCAGGATGCCCTTGTAAAGTATCCAAGAAGTTCCCATTAATTAAAGCATGTTTGTGTTAGGCACTGGTTCAAGAGCATTAGGTAGTGGCAAGCTGTTTTCCTCCTACTGGGCTTGTGAGTCCTTGGTGAATGGACTCTGCCTGCATGAGAAAGGATGGCTATCAGAGCAGGAGGGGGGTGCTGTTAGGGGGGCTGCTAGGGATGGAAGTCTTTCCTCTGGGCGCCTACCGTCCCAACCCCTACTAAGCCTGTCTGGTATTACCCAGGAAACAGGCCAAGCGCTGGGGTCCGAGCAGCCCCGGGGTCGGCACTAACTCCCTACAGGAAATATAGTTATTCTTTCACAACATGACTGCGATGGCAGTGTTTTGCATAATGATACATGTATGGCCTATGTTGAATTGCTTACCTTCTCAAGGAGTGTGGGTGGGGAGGGGAGAAAGGAGAGAATTTTGAATTCATAGACCTAAAAACAAATGTTCAAAAAAAATTGTTTTTACATGCAACTAGGAAATAAGGTATACAGGCAATGAGGTGTAGAAATCTATCTTGCCCTACAAGAAAGTAAGGGGAAAGGGGTGGGATGAGGTAATAGAAGGGAGGTCAGACTGGGGAAAGTGGTAAACAGAATATATGCAATCTTGGGGTGGGGGGAAGGTGGAAATGGGGAGAAAATTTGTAACTTATAAACTCGTGGAAATCAATAATGAAAACTGAAAATATTAAATAAATAAGAATATATACATATGTATATATATGTGTAAAAAATTTAGTCTTTCTTTAGCAATATGGAGCCATAGGTAGGGGCAGCTATGTGATGCAGTGGATAGAGCACTGGGCTTATAATCAGAAAGACTCATTTTCATGAGTTCAAACCTGGCCTCAGATACTTATTAGCTGTGGGACACTAGGTGAGTCATTGAACCTCATTTGCCTCAGTTCCTCATCTCTAATATGAACTAGAGTAGGAAATGCCTAATGACTCCAGCCAAGGAAATACCCAAAATGAGGTCACTAAGAGTTGGACAGGACTGAAGTAACTGAATAACAGCAAATTCCTAAATAGGTACTGTAAGATTTTTTTAGGAGGATTAAGTAACAAGATTATGCAATGTGCATGATATTACAGGAGAGAGAGAATAGACTAGGTGTGAATATTCAGGAAGCTATTCTAATTTACCATGTGAAAAAATAGATCTCTCTCTCTCTCTCTCTCTCTCTCTCTCTCTTTATTTATGTATGTATATACATATATATAATATATTATATATACATATGCACACATTCAATTTACCTATACTAAATTCCCCATTTTTTTTCCTAAAGGCATATCTACATTTATCTGATTTTTTTGTACAATAGCAAGGTTCATTAACTATTCAAATTGTTTCCTATCTTGTCCATTCTTCTTATTTTCTCTTCTAAGAGAAATGTCATCTACAAATTATGAAAAATATTTAATTTATTAGGCCATGTCTTATATTAAAATAAAAATAAAATAAAATAATAATGGTACCTAATGGTATTTTAGAATGATGTGGTGTTAGCAGTGTTTTATAGGTGCCAATAGATTGTTATTAGAGGAAGAGGTTGAGAACCATTGATAAAAATAATTATATCTTGACCTTCAGGAAAATATTTCATAAAGGATGAAATTATCACTTGATATCTTCAAAGTAAGAAAGACAGTGTTGTATAGTGGATGGAGGACAGGCCTTGAAGTGGGTACAGTCAAGGTACAAATTCTGCCTTTTTCACATTCTGCCTCATGACCCTTGGCAAGTCATCTAACTTTTCCAGGCTTGAAATAGCAGTCTAACACTATATCTCAGAGAGGTTACTGACTTGCTTTGATAGGATTTCCCTCATCACTAGTTATCAATTAAAACAAAATAACAGATCCAGTGCCCATACCTATCTGAGGCTTTCAGATAAATTAATCTTCAGTACAGTTGTCTAAATTTTAGCCAACTAACTTTTAAGACATTAAATAGTAGGTAGATGTTGTCATTCATTCATTCATTCATTCACTCATTAATTCATTCAACAAACATTTGAAAAACTGAAATACATCCATGACTAGGATAGTAAATGTGCTTGTGATCATGTTATACAAGGAACTGTGGAATGAGAGTTATTCAATCTGAAAAAAAAACACTTCATAGAGATAAAATAATTCTTTTCAAATATTTGAAAGGTTTCACTAGAAAAAAGACTAGACTTGTTCTTCTTGCCCTTAGAAGGCAGAACTAGGAACTAATTAAGAAGAAGCTACTCAGAAGCTGTTTGGGGCTTGAAAGAAAGTGAAAAAAAGAACCAAAAACAAACAAAAACTTTCCCAACAATTATAAATGGAATGGGCTGAATTGCGAGGTCTTATCTGTTTAAATCACTGATATAAAAAGCTGTTTTTTTGTTATTTTTGTGGACAAAATAGAATATGTCTTCCAGACTAGGCAAACTGCTTATCCATTCAAATACATAAAAAGTGGTAGCACTACATGATTAATAAGAAGCTGAAATGAAGCAGTTCTAGTCTATATAGGTACTAGTTAATAGTCCTATAAGTTGAGATAGATAGATAGATGGACAGATAGATAGATAGATAGATAGATAGATAGATAGATAGACATATAAATATATGTACTATGTAAGTATGTGTAGTTGTAGATATAGACATATAGATATACATGGCAACATTTGGCAAAGTACAATGCGGAAATGAAAAAAAAATTTCTGATAAGATCAATCTGTTACCTGCTTATATTAATTTTATCACTCCAGGAATAACAAAATAAGAGAATAAACATATTTCAAATACTATGACTATATTAGTAATAGCATTATTATAAGGGAGAGAAGTATTACTAAAAGAGTAGATATGGAGGTCAATTGAGTTAGATGCAAAGCTGTTTTCCAGTTCTTCCATGATGCCATAAAAGCTACCTACTTAACTCTACCATCCACCTCATTCCAAAGCAACCTCTCCACTGGTTTATTCTGTATGAGTAACTGCTTTCTCTTTTCCCTTCTTTTTAACCTTTTGATTTCTCTGGAGGCCTTTGATAACAATTAAGGTTTAAGGTCATTTAATAATAACTCTTAAAGAAATGGGAGTGCAAAAAAGAAAATAAATGACAAAGGAAGAATGTTTAATATGAGAAGCATAAAATCAGATGAAAGGCTCAAAAAGATTTTTCAGAATGTATTTTGGAGGGAGTAATAATGCAATGGATAGAAAGATGCGTGGTAGTCAAAAATAGTTTATAGTATTTTGTCAAACATGTTATCAAATATGACTTCTGGGGGTATGCTAGATACAGCTCTAACTGGCATGTGACAATCATTAAATTTTTACTGTGAGCATTTGTACTAAAGAAATTGGAAATGTCCTGGAAATAAGGGCTTGATTTATCATTCTGTTGATTGTCTAGGCTAGACTTCAGGAACTGTTAATGAAACAGCTTGAACTTAAAAGCATGTGTGTGTATATTTTTTTTTCCTTAGAGCCCAATGTGTAAGTGAGGTCATAAGGACTGTTTCTTGAGTATTGTACTGGTATTCATGAACAAAAAGAATGCTTCCAGCACCACCAATGAGTAGATTTTGGAAAGTTTATGGATAAATCTGAATAAGAAATGTGCGACATGGAAAAGCGTGATTGCATTGCAATCCATACCAATAAAGGAAATGCCCACATTCATAGTAGATTCTATTGAAATATCAAAATAATAATGCAAAAAAGAAAAATGAGAGAAAAGAATAGAGAATCTGAGAACCAGTCAGAATAAGAGTCAATAAGTCAAGAAAGTTTAATTTAATATTCACAAAGTTCTAATTTTGGCTGAAATATTAAAACAATAGGGTAATAGTTGTTAGGATTTTTTGTTTTGCTTTGGTTTTTTAATAGTTATTTAGGGATCAAGTCTTAATGTTGTGCAATCCTATTCATCATTTGGAAACAGAAAAGATACAATTTAAATCCAGAAATCTCGGAAGTCCATATGTCAATTCTATTTGACTCATTTGATAGATGTGGGAATAAAGGTCTGAAAAGATTTGTGTAAAATAAAAATGCTAAAGCTATCATTTCAACCATGAAATTAAATGCAACCCTTATTCTTCTCAATAACTCAATTTTAGATAGCAATAGAATCACATCTGCATAAGTATCTTTATATACATTATTGCTACTTGATCTTCATGACCACCCTGTGATATAGGTAGTTCATGTATTATTATTCATGCTTTACAAAAACAGAATTGAGGCTGTCAGAGATTATGTGACTTGTGACCCCCCTCCCCCAACATCCCCTTTCTGTTTATGTTCTTGTAGGGAAAGAGAAATTTCTATACCCCAATTGTCTGTATATCTTATTTCTCAGTTGCATGTAAATACAATTTTTAAACGTTTGTTTTTAGAACTTTGAGTTCAAAATTCTCTCCCTTTTTCCCTCCCCACTCACCCTCCTTGAGAAAGCAAACAATTCAAGATAGGTTATACATGTTTCATTATTCAAAGCACTTCCATAATAGTCATGCTGTGAAAGATTAACTATGTTTCCCTCCATCCTTTCCTATCCCTCTTTATTCAATTTTCTCCTTTGACCCTGTCCTTTTTCAAAAGTGTTTGCTTTTGACTAACTCCTCCCCCAATCTGCCCTCCCTTCTATCTTCCCCCTCCTCTTATCCTCTTCCCCCCTACTTTCCTATAGGATAAGATAAATAATTGAGAGTGTATGTTTTTCCCTCCTTAAGTCAAATCTGATGAAAGCAAGATTCATTCATTCGCTTTCACCTACCCCCTCTTTCCTTCCATTACAACAGCTTTTTCTTGCCACTTTTTTGTGGGATAATTTATGCCATTCTATGTCTCCCTCTCTCCTCCCAATATATTATTTTCTCACTCCTTAATTTTATTTCATCCTTTCAAATTCAACTCACCCTGTGTCCTCTGTCTATATGTGTGTGTGTGTGTATGTGTGTATGTATATATGTATGTATGTATGTATGTATATTTCCTTCAACTACCCTAACATTGAGAAAGGTCCCATGAGTTACAAATATCATCTTTCCTTGTAGAAATGTAAACAAAACAGTTCAACTTCAGTAAGTCCCGTATTATTTCTCTTTCTTGTCTACCTTTTCATGCTTCTCTTGATTCTTCTATTTGAAAATCAGCTTTTCTATTCAGCTCTGGTATTTTAATCGAGAATGCTTGAAAGTCCTCTATTTCATTGAAAATCCATATTTTGCCCTGAAATATTGTATTCACTTTTGCTGGGTAGGTGATTCTTGGTTTTAATTCTAGCTCATTTTACCTCTGGAACATTGTATTCCAAGCCCTCGAATCCCATATGTAGAAGCTGCTAGATCTTGTGTTATCTTGATTCTTTTTCCACGATACTCAAATTGTTTCCTTCTGGATGCTTGCAACATTTACTCCTTGACCTGGGAACTCAAAATTTTGGCTAAAATATTCCTAGGAGTTTTCTTTTTTGGATCTTTTTGAAGAGGTGATTGGCAGATTCTTTAAATTTCTATTTTCTCCTCTAGTTCTAGAATATCAGGGCAGTTTTCCTTGATAATTTCTTGAGTGATGATATCTAGGCTCTGTTTTGATCATAGCTTTCAGGTAGTCCAATAATTCTTAAATTATCTCTCCAGGATCTATTCTCCAGGTCAGTGGTTTTTCCAATGAGATATTTCAAATTATCTTCCATTTTTTTCATTTTTAATTCTTTTATTCTGCTTCATATTTTCTTGATTTCTCATAAAGTCCCTAGCTTCTCTTGCTCCATTCTAATTTTTAAGGCAGTATTTTTTGGTGGTCTTTTGGACCTCCTTTTCCATTTGGATATTTCTTCCTTTTAAGGTATTCTTCTACTCATTAGGCTTTGGAGCTATTTTGCCATTTGGGTTAGTCAATTTTTTAAGGTGTTATTTTCTTCATTATTTTTGGGGGGTTCTCTCATTTCTCTTCCCAGTTTGTCCTCTACTTCTCTTACTTGATTTTCCAAATTCTTTTTGAGGTCTTCCATGGCCTGAGACCAATTCATGTTTTTCTTGGAGGCTTTTTTTTTACTTTGTTGACATCTTCTGGCTGTATGTTTTTATCTTCTTTGTCACCGAAGAAAGAATCTATAATCTGATTCCTTTTTTGCTGCCTGATCATTTTCCCAGCCAATTATTTGACTTTTGAGCTCTTTGTCAAGGTATGACTGCTTTCACAATGAAGACTGCTTTGCCCCAAGCTTCACATGTTTTGCATTGGCACTTTCAGAGCTACTTCTATACTGAGGTGGTATGATTTTTTGGAGGAGGTACTCCTCTCCTGGCCTGTGAAGTACCAGGAGGACTCCCTCTCCAACTGTACCACAAGCTCTGCCACTCCAGTGCTCCTCTTCTCCCAAGGTTCACCAACCAGGACTTCAACCCAGATCCAAGCAGCATAGAGCAAGAGAACATTGCCTTAGCACCAGCAAAGAAAACCTGTACTCTGGCTCTGATTGGCTCTTGATTCACCCCACCAGTGGACCTGGAGCTGCAGAAGCAGGTGCTGGTGGTGGTGAAACTACTGCCACTGCATTGCCTGCCATCCACCATCCTGGGACTGGGGTGCAACATTGCACTTCTCGCACCCAGGTCCAACAGTTTTCCCACTGACCTGCTAAGTTGTCTTTAGAGTTTCTGGGTTGAGAAATCTGGAAACTGCAACAGCTCAGTGATTCAGGGCCCTGAGGCCTGCTCTGTCAGGTCTTCTCTGCCCTGGGCTCATTGGGTGTGGCCCATGCTTGGCTGTGCTCAGCTCCTACCACAGTGGGAGAATTGTTTCACTCTGCAATTTCTTGGGTTCTGCATCTTTAGAAATTTTTTAGAGTCATTTTTACAGGTATTTGGAGGGATTTGGGGGAGAACTCATGTGATTCCCTGTTTTCATGCCTCCATCTTGGCTCTGCCCCACCCCCTTGTTTGTCATTTCTTAAAGCACAATAATATTCCTTCACAATTGTATACAACAACTTGTTCAGCTATTCACCAGTTGATGGACATCTTCTCAATTTCTAATTCTTTGCTACTACTTAAAGAGTTACTTTAAATGCTTTTGTACACATAGGTCCTTTACATTTCTTGGGTATTCAAATGTAGTAGTGGTGTTGCTTGGTCAAAAGGGGTGTGCATAATTTTATAGCCCTTTTGACATAGGTACAAATTACTCAACAGAATGGTTTAATCAGTCTACAACTCAGAAAACACTACAATTAATGTATTTGTTTTCCCACATCCTCATCAACGTTTGTTGTTTTCCTTTTCTGTCATATTAGCCACTTTGATAAGTGTGTGGTGGTAGCTCAGAGTTGTTTTAATTTGCATTTTATCTAATCAATAGTGATTTAGAGCATTTTTTTCCTATGACCATAGATACATTTGATTACTTTGTCTGAAAACTGATTTTTCATGTCCTTTCATGATTTATCAATTGAGGAATGACTCTTCTTTCTATAAATTTGACTCAGTTTTCTATATGTTTGAGAAATGAAGCCTTTATCAGAGAAACTCATTACAATGTTTTGTCACAGTAATGATCAACTATGTATTTCCCTCCATTCTATTTTCCCAATTTATCTTACTCTCTCTCCCCTTTTACCATGTCAGTTCTCAAAAGTGTTTTGCTTCTGACTTTTAGCTATGACAAACTGACCTCCTTTCTATTAGCTCCTCATCACCATCTCTTCTACCCATCTTCTCCTACTTTCCTATATGATGATAAGATAGATTTCAATACCCAGCTGAATGTGGACATTATTCCTTCTTTGAGACAATTCCAAGAAGAATAAGGTTCATGTGCTCCCCTCCCCCATGCCCCATTTTCCTCTTCACTGTAAAATTTCTTTAAGGCTGCTTGTTTGTCAGATAACTTACCCCATTTTACCTCTCCTTTTCCTCTTCCCTTAGTGCATTCATCCTCCTGACTTCTTAATATTTTTATATTGTTTTTTAGATAAGCATACCATCACATTCAATGCACACCTATTCATTCTGTCTATGCATACTCCTTCTAACTGCTCTAATAAAGAAAAAGTTTTTAGGATTTGCAAGTATCATTTTCCATGTAGGAATGTAATCCCTTATGATTTCTCATTTGTTTTTACCTTTATATACTCCTTTTGAGTCTTGTATTTGAAAGTCAAATTTTCTTTTCAGCTCTGGTCATTTCATTAAAAATCCATTTTCTTTGGTCCTGAAGTTTTACTGGGTAGGTGATTCTTTTTTGTAACCCTAGCTCTTTAGCTTTCTGGAATATCATATTCTAAGCCCTCTGATCTTTTAATGTAGAAACTGTTAAATCTTGTGTTCTCTGACCGTGGCTCCATGATATTTGAATTGTTACTTTTTGGACTGCTTGCAGTAATTTCTCCTTAACCTAGGAGCTCTGCGGCTATAGTATTCCTGGGAGTTTTCCTCTTGGTATCTCTTTCAGGAGGTGACTGGCAGATTCTTTCAATTTCAATTTTACATTCTGGTTAGGGCAGTTTTTCCTGATAATTTCTTAAAAGCTGACATGTAGGCTCTTTTTGTGATCATGACTTTCAAGTAGCCCAATAATTCTTAAATTATCCCTCCTAGATCTATTTTCTAGGTCAGTTGTTTTTTCCAATGAGATATCTCACATTTTTTATTTGCTTCATTCTTTTGATTTTGTTGGATTTTCTATTATTGTCTCATATACTCATTAGCTTCCACTTGTCCAATTCTACTTTTTAAGGAATTGTTTTCTTCAGGGAGATTTTATACCTCCTTTTCCATTTGGCCAATTCTGTTTTTTAAGGTGTTCTTTTCTTCACTGAATTTTTGTCCCCCTTTTACCATTTGGACTATTCTGCTTTTTTAAGTGTTATTTTCTTTTTTTAAAAAAACTTAGGTAACTTAAGTTACTTTATTCATTTTTAGTTTTCAACCTTCACTTCCATAAGAAATTCCATTCAAAGTTACCAAAGGCATTGTAAAATATTTGGGAGTCTATTTGCCAAGACAAGCCCAGGGCCTATATGAACATAACTATGAAACACTTTTCACGTGAATAAAATTAGATCTAAATAAATGGAAAAATATCAGTTGCTCATGGTTAGGCTGAGCTAATATAATAAAAATGACAATTTTACCTAAATTAATCTATCTATTCAGTGCCATACCAATCAGACTACCAAAAAATTATTTTACTGAGCTGGACAAAATATTAACAAAATTCATTTGGAAAAACAAGAGGTCTAGAGTATCTAGGGTATTAATGAAAAGACATGCTAGAGAAGGTGGCTTAGCCACACCAGATATTAAACTGTACTACACAGCAGCAGTCATCAAAACTGCCTGGTACTGGTTAAGAAACAGGGGTGTGGATCAGTGGAATAGGATAGGTACACAAGTAGGAGAAATCAACAAGTTTAGCAATCTACTCTTTGATAAACCCAAAGAGGCCAGCTTCTGGGCTAATAATTCACTATTTCACAAAAACTGTTGGGAAAATTGGAAAATGGTAGGGCAAAAACTGGGCATAGACCAATATCTTACACCATATACCAAAATAAAGTCAAAATGGGTTCATGATTTAGGAGTAAAAGCTGATACTATAAGTAATTTGGAAAGCAAGGAATAGTTTACTTATCAGATTTATGGAAAAGTAAAAATTCATGACCCAACAAGAGATAGAGAGCATTACAAAATGCAAAATGGATAATTTTGATTATGTCAAATTGAAATGTTTTTGTACAAAAAAAGCCAATGCAACAAGAATTAGGAGGGAAGCAGAAAATTGGGAGAAAATCTTTGCAACTAGTATCTCTGATAAAGGCCTCATTTCTAAAATATACAGGGAACTGAGCCAAATATATATTAATACAAGCCATTCCCCAATTGAGAAATGGTCAAAGGATATGAACAGGCAGTTTTCAGAGGAAGAAATTAAAGCTATCTATAGGCATATGAAAAAATGCTCTGGATCACTACTGATTAGAGAAATGCAAATCAAAACAACTCTTAGATACCACATCTCTCCTGTCAGATTGGCTAAAATAACAAAACAGGAAAATGATAAATGTTGGAAAGGATGTGGGGAAATTAGAATATTGTTGCATTGCTGGTGGAGTTGTGAGCTGATCCAGCCATTTTGGAGAGCAGTTTGGAACTATGCCCAAAGGGCTATAGATATGTTCATACCCTTTGACCCAGCAATACCACTTCTAGGGTTGTATCCCAAAGAAATCACACAAGCGGGAAAAGGACCCATATGTACAAAGATATTTATAGCAGCTCTTTTTGTGGTAGCCAAGAATTGGAAATCAAAAGGATGTCCATCAATTGGGGAATGGCTGAACAAGCTGTGGTATATGAAGGTGATGGAATAGTATTGTGCCATAAGAAATGGGGATGATGCAGACTTTGTAACAACCTGGAAAAACCTACACAACATAATGCTGACTGAGCGGAGCAGAGCCAGGAGAACGTTGTGCACAGTCACAGATATATGGATTCCGTGAGGACCAACCCTGACATACTGGGCTTCTCTCAGCAACCTAAGGTGCAAGGACAACTCCAGGGGACTCACGATGGAGAACGCTATCTTCATCCAGAGAAAGAACTGTGAAGTTTGAATACAGATCGAGGCGCACTACATGCTAGCCTTTTTTTGCTTCTCTTTTGTTTTCGTTTTTGGGTTGTTTTTCTTTTTTGGTTCTATTTCTTCTTTCTCATGATTCATTCCATTGGTCATAATTCTTCTCCACAACTTGACTAGTGCATAAATTAATTCAATGCGAAGTTATACATGACAGTTATATGAGATTCCATGCCGTCTTGGGGAAGGAGGGAGGAGGGAGGGGAGAAAATCTGGAACTCAAAACTATGTAGAACCGTGTGTGGTAAACTAAAAATAAATAAATAAATTAAAAAAAATATCTACACCCTAGCCCTATTACCCTAGCTTTCATCTCCAGGTAGCCTTCAGCTATTTCCCCAACCTGGAGTCTGACCTCATCTAAGTCCTCCTTAGAGTCCTCCTCAAAACCCTCCCTAAACCCCTCCTCTAGTCACCCCAGACCACCCCTCAGTCCCTCCTACAATCTTTGTATATATAATCTCCATCTTGCCTCCATGGAGGTGATCAGATTCAATCTAGCTCTGTAGGTTGAATCTGGCCCGCTTGTGAAAACAGGCATCACAAAGAATGGGATTTCTTAAGATAACCCATTATGGCAAATCTTTAATAAACTTTGTCTTTCCCCTTGAAAAAAAAATTAAAAAAAATAAAATAAACTCACTTACTCCTCTGCATCCCTATATATTACTAACAGAGCCCAACAGCAAGAGATAGAAAGAGAAATTCCATCTAAAGTTACTTTAGGCAGTATAAAATATTTGGGAGTCTCCCTGCAAAGACTAACTCTGGGCCTATATGAACACCATTAAAAACACTTCTCACACAAATAAAGTCAGATTTAAATAAATGGAAAAAAAAACATCAATTGTTTGTGGTTAGGCTGAGGTAACATAACAAAAATGACAATTTTACTTAAAGTAATTTACTTAATTAGTGCCATACCAATCAAACTACTAAAAATTATTTTATAGAGCTAGATAGAATAATAACATAATGCATCTGGAAGAACAAATGCTCCAGATTATCAATGGAATTAATGAAAAGAAATGTTAGAGAATGTGGCCTAAGCCATACCAGATATTAATCTGTACTATAAAGCAGCAGTCCTTGCACTACTTGGTACAGGCTAAGAAACAGAGTGGTATATCAGTGGAATAGGTTAGGTACACAAGACGCAGTTGTCAACAATGATGGTAATCTCTTCTTTGAGAAACCCAAAGAGTCTAGCTTCTGGGATAAGAATTCATTATTTCACAAAAATTGCTGGGAAAATTGAAAAAAAAAATATGGCAGAAACTGGCCATAGACCAATAACTTACACCATATACCAAAATAAAGTCAAAATGGATTCATAATTTAGACATAAAGGCTGATACTACAAGCAATTTTGGAGAGCAAGGAATACTTTACTTGTCAAATTTATGAAGGGAAGAATTTATGACCGAACAAGTGATAGAGAGCATTACAAAATGCAAAATGGATAATATTGATTACATTAAATTGAAAAGGTTATTTTTGACAAGTAAAGCCAATGCAACCAAGATTAGGAAGGAAGCAGAAACTCAGAAAAGGATTTTTACAACCACTGTCTCTGATAAAAGACTCATCTCTAAAATACACAAGGAACTGAGTCAAATTTATTAGACTTCAAGTCATTCCCCAGTTGATAATTAGTCAAAGGATATGAACAGGCACTTTTCAGAGGAAGAAATTAGAGATATCTATAGTCATATGAAAAAATTTTCTAAATGACTATAGATTAGAGAAATGCAAATCGAAGCAACTCTTAGGAACCACGTGTCTCCTGTCAGATTGGCTAACATGACAAAACAGGAAAATGATAAATACTGGGAAGATGTTGGAACATAGGAACACTTAAATTGACGTTGGAGCTGTGAACTGATACAATTATTCTGGAGAGCAATTTGGAACTATGCCAATAGGGCTATAAAATGTGCATACCCTTTGGCTCAGCAATACTACTTCTAGTGCTGTCTTCCAAAGAGATCATACAAGTGGGAAGAGGACCCGTGTGTACAAAAATATTTCTAGTGTCTCTTTTTGTGGTGACAAAGCATTGGAAAACAAGGGGATGCCCATCAGTTGGGAAATGACAAAATAAATTGTGGTATACGAATGTAATGGAATACCATTTTGCTTTAATAAATGAGGAGCAGATGGACTTCATAATAACTTGGAAATCTTACAAGATCTGATGCTGTTTCAACAATCTGGCTAGCTGCTGTTGTGGGGGTGAAAGACCAACAGAAGCCCAACAACAAGCACACTACCAGCACGCAGCAAAAGCACAGGTTCTTTTGATCTGCTTTAATAAGGAAAGCAATGGTTAAGGGGTTGACAAGCTTACTTTAATTCAGCATACAAATGTCATTCACTTAGTTCAGGGGAAAAATTCAGCACCCTGAACTTCAGAATAAATACAAACAAATTACAAACTTCAACAGATAGACCTTGTCTGATTCAAATCCCAATACATAGTTACCAGAGTTTAACAAAGTCTCAGCATACGGGTTACAAGCTGGAGGGCTCTTAGCTACAGCTGCCCGGAGTCTCTGAATCAACACCACCTCAAGAGAGAGCCCTTTAACAAATTACAAACAGACAGACTCAATACAATTCATAGTTACCAACATCTAGGTTCAGCCCAGGAGCTCAGAACAAGGGCTGGCCCAGAGTCATAGACGCCACCACTGCCGTAGGAAGGAGCTCCCAAGAGGAGAAGGCCAACCCCTGGTTTTATATCTTTTTCAGCGTCAGGGGTGAGTCACACATGCAACTCACCCACGTGACCTAAAATCATCACAAAGAGGTAACTTAAACCGACATGGTCTAAGAGCCTCTGATGTCCCAGACCTATCATTCAATCTCATTTGTAAACTAGGCCCTCCCCTAAGTTAGCTCTACCTTGGGCCCCACCTTAGTTACCACTCCACACCCATATAGGTTCTACACCTCATAGCGGTTTGGGCCTAGGGCTTAGCACCTAGTAAGGTTCAATGAAATACACTGAATTATTCAAAGGAAACAAACCAAGCTTTTCAAGGGCACTTGTTCAACTAAGTGCAAAGAGCCCATTTTGCTTACCAACATAGATGCTGAGTGAGGGGGGCAGAAACAGAGAATATTATACACAATTTCAGATACATAGTATCTGTTATGACTAACTGATGCACTTGGCTCTTCTCAGCAAAACAAGGTTCTAAGATAGCTCCAAAAGACTCATGATGGAAAATGCCATCCACATCCAGAAATACAATTACAGATTTTGAATGCACCTTGAGGCAAACTTATTTCCCTCTCTCTCTTTTTTCCTTTTTTTTTTTGTTTTTGGTTTAGTTCCTACTAAACCATTCCATTAGTTATAATTCTTCTTTACAACTTCACTATTGTGACAATAAGTTTAATGTGAAGGCATATGTAGAACCTATATTAGCTTACATGCCATCTTGGGGGAGGGGGACGGAAGAAGCAGGAGAAAATGTGGAACCCAAAAACTTGTGGAACTAAAGGTTGTAAGCTAAGAACAAAAAATAAGTTTTAAAAAAATTGTATCTAGGGAAACAGGTCTATAACTTTCTTTCTCTTTTGGCTCATGCTGCTTTAGGTATCAGTACCATATTTGTATCACAGAAAGAATATGTGTAATAGTAATTAAGGTGGGACATTTTTTGCTTTTCTTCTCTTAAGTGCCTTTAATGATTCAGACCTTTGTTTGAATGGGGCAGATAAAGTAGGATCTTTTTGTCTTGGTTATTTCTCAACACAGAGACAATTTAGAGTCATTTGTATATGATGTGATACTGGGGATGGGGAAGTATCCCACACCCAGCCTGGGTGAGGTCAGAGCCTACAGGGCTTTGAACAGGATATAATAGAGTACAGCTTGGCGTTTGACTTTTGGGGGCACAATCATGGAAGGAGTGTTGAGACTCTGGGTAAGCTGAAACTGCCCCCTCCCATCTTTACAACTCAGTTGTTGGTTCTTCTCTGGTAACTATGTGTTATGATTTGAATCAGATGAGGTCTGTCTGTTTACCTTTGTAATTTTTTTGTATTTTCTCTGAAATTCAAGGTGCTGACTTTTTCCCCTGAACTAAGTGAATGATATTTGTGTGTTGGTTTTAAATAAGACTGTTAACCCCTTAATGGTACTCTCCTTAGTAAATCAGATCAAAAGAACCTGTTTTCTGGGTGCTGTTTGTTGGTGGATTTTACACCCACACAGCAGCTGCTAGCAAGATTGTTACAACAATTTGGTAGGACTACATCTTCACCTGTTTTTTTTTTTCTTGCAAATAGTCTATATGGTATTGCAATTAATTGTTCTTTAAGTGTTTGATAGAATTTTCTTGTAAATTCAACAGGCCCTGGAGATTTTTTCCTAGGGAGTTCATTAATGACTTGTTCAGTTTCTTCTTGTGAGATGAGATTATTTAAGTATTTTTGCTTCCTCTTCTATTAATTCGTGCAATTTTTTTTTAATATTCATCCATTTCACTGAGATTGTCAAATTTATGGGCATACCATTGGGTAAAATAATTCCAAATTGTTTTAATTTCCTCTTCATTGGTGGTAAATTCACCCTTTTCATTTTTGATACTGTTAATTTGACTTTCTTCTTTCTTTTTTTTTAAATCAAATTAACCAAAGTTTTATCAATTTTATTTCTTTATAAAACCTGCTCTTGGTTTTATTTATTAGTAGAATAGTTTCCTTAATTTCAATTTTATTAATCTTTCCCTAGGTTTTCAGAATTTCTAATTTGGTATTTAATTGGGGACTTTTAATTTGTTCTTTTTCCAGCTTTTCCAGTTGCATGCCCAAGATCTCCTCTTTCTATATTTTATTCATGTAAGCATTCAGAGATATAAAACTGCCTCCAAGAACTGCTTTCACTGCATCCCATAAGTTTTGTTATGGTGTCTCATTAGTGTCATTCTTTTGAATGAAGTTATTGATTGTTTCTATGAGTTGTTCTTTGACCCACTCATTCTTTGGGATTAGATTATTAAGTTTCAAATTATTTTTAGTCTATCTTTCCATGGCCTTTTATTCATATAATTTTTATTGCATCAAGATCTGAAAAGGATGCATTGAATATTTCTGCAGTTCTAAACTGTATCAGGAGCTTTTTGTGCCCTAGTACATGGTCAAATTTTGTGTATGTGCCATGTACAGCTAAGAAAAAGGTATATTGCTTTCTATCCCCATTCAATTTTCACCAGAGGTCTACCATATCTACCTTTTCTAAAATTCTATTCACTCCCTTAATTTCTTTATTGTTTTTTACTTTGAGTTTACCTATATCATATTCATAGAAGGGGAGTTTAAGGTCTAGTATGGTTTTACTGTCTATATCTTCCTACAACTCTCTTAACTTCTCATCTAAGAACATGGATGCTATACTACCCTGTGAGCCAACTGAGCTGCCTGAAAGGGGACTGAGCTAACTGGGTATAGTCCTCTCTCTCTCCTTCTCCCCCTCCCTCTCCCTCTCCCTTTCCTTCTCCTTCTCCTCTCCAATGGAAGGTAAATTTTGATGGCCAGTAGTTGCCCAATTAACTTGGTGCTTACTGGTTAGATTTCCTTCCTTTTTCCCTCCCTCCTTCATTCCTTCTTCCTTCATTCCTTCCTTCCTATCTTCCTCCCTTCCTCACTTCCTTCTTTCCTTTTTTTCTTCCTTTTGTCCTTTCCAAAAACCTTAAACCCAGTTCACTCTGAAGCTCATAGATTGGATCACAATAGGTCCCCACCTAAGGTCCTCTTAATGGCTGTTTGGGCCCTTCTGTCTTAGAGCAAATATCAAGGGTAACTGTTTTTCTTTGGAACAGGAACCCACGGAGTCTTCTCCTCCCAACTTCATTTTTTTAAATTGCTTTTACTAATTAAAGCGGCCATCCCTTGAATCACTTCTAAAAGAGGCCTATTCACTGAATAGGCATTCCATCACTCTAAGTGAGTACATGTAGAGGCCTTAGCCTAAAAGGGCCAGGGTCTCCCATTGCACTCTGGGTCATCTACAGGCATCCTGAAGAATATCTGTTCACTGGATCTAGATGGCTCTGTAGTAGAAAGTGAGGTTGGTGATCTTGCATAGCCCTCCCTCACTCAGATCAAAGTCAACTGCAAGTCATGTCATCATTTCCCTGATGTCATGGTTACAATGTTTTGTAATGATATTACTTCCTTATATTTGTCCCTTTTAGCAGGATAGAGTTGCCTTCCTTTTCTCTTTTGATTAGATCTGTTTTTGCTTTTGCTTTGTCTAAGATTAGGATTGCTACTCCTGCTTTTGTTACTTCAGCTGAAGCACAATATATTCTACTCCGGCCTTTTACATTTACCCTGTGTATATCTCCCTGTCTCAAATGTGTTTCTTGTAAACTGCATATGCTTTTTAATCCATTCTGCTATCTGCTTCCATTTTATGGGAGAGTTCATCCTATTCATACTCACAAATATGATTATGATCTGTGTCTTTCTCTCCATCCTATTCCTCCATTTATGCTTTTATTTCTCCCTTCTCCCTTATCCTCCTCAAAAGAGTTTTGCTTTTGAACACCACCTCCCTCAATCTTTCCTCCCTTCTATCAGCCCCATTCCCTTTTCTTTCCCTTTTCCTTCCCTTTTCCCTTATTACTTCTTCCCTCCCTTCTAATCACCCCTCCCTTTTCTTTCCCCTTTTCTCACCTATGGATTGTAGGAAAAGTTAAAATTCTCTACTTAACTGAGTATGTTACCTCTGCCTTAAACCAAATCTGATGAGTCAAGTTCAAACAATGCTCAATTCCTTCCCTTCTTTCCCTCTACTGTAATGTTTTTGTGCCTCTTCATGTGATGAAATTTACTGTTTTCTGCCTCCTCCTTTCTTCTACTCCCATTATAATCCCTTCCCCCAACTTAATTAGTTTTTTATCATCACATCAGTTAATTTACACCCACAGTCTCTTTCTATGTCCCTTTTAAATGTCACAGTAAAGATACAATTCTCAAGATTTACAAGGATCATCATCCCATGTCCTTTTCTACTTATAGAATAACATGTTTTTTTTTCTTTTTTTTCCTGTTTACCATTTTATGTTTCACTTGAGTCTTGTATTTGAAGAACAAATTTTCCGTTGAGCTCTGGCCTTTTCCTCAGGATGATCTGGAAGTCCCTTATTTCATTGAATGTTCATCTACTTGCCTGAAAGATTATGCTCAGTTTTGCTGTGTAGTTGATCCTGGGTTGTAGTCCACATTCTTTTGCCTTTCATAATATCATATTCCAGTCATCCTCCCACCCCGATCTTTTAATGTAGAAGCAGCAAGGTCCTGTGTGATCCTGACTGTATTTCCATGAAATTTGAATTGTTTCTTTCTGGCTGCTTGCAATATTTTCTCCTTGATCCTGTAATTCTGGAATTTGGTTACAATGTTTCTTGGTTTCTTCTTAAATTTGGAGTGTCTTTCACAAGGTGATTTGGTGGATTTTTTCAATGACTACTTTTCCCTCTGGTTCTAGAACCTCACGGCAGTTTGCTTTGAGGATTTCTTGGAAGATCCTGTTCAGGCTCTTTTTTTCATCAAGGCTTTCTAGTAGACCAATAATACTTAAATTATCTCTCCTGGATCTCTTTTCCAAGTCAATTGCTTTTCCAATGAAATATTTTATGTTTTCTTCTATTTTTTTCATTTTTTAAAATTTTGTTTGACTGATTCTTGACGCCTATTAGAGTCATTGGTTTCTATTTGTCCAATTATAATTTTTTAATGAATTGTTTTCTTTACTTATCTTTTGTATCTCCTTTTCCATTTGGCCAATTTTACTTTTCTACAGTTAGGTTTTTACCTCCCCATTGTAACAACAATGTTGCTTGCCATTACTGTGGGTGTGTAAGGCCAATAACATCAGCACACTGGAGGGCTCCTAGCACACGTTCTCTGATCTGCTTTTCTAAGGAAAGCACTTTTAAGTGGTTTATAATCTCACTTTTAATTAAACATACATATATCATTCACTTAGTTTAGGGGAAAAAGTCAGCATGCTTAACTTCAGAGAAAACATAAGCAGAAGTTACAAGCAGAAATTATATAAACAGAGCAAAATAACATGAATCAACAGATAGGCTTCTTGCTGTCTTTCTGAGACATTACATACATAGATACCAGAGAGAGAAATGCCAACATTTGTGTTTTTCAAAGTGGGGGGAATGGAAAGGTATCCTTAAGAGCTACCCAGAGTCTCATCTGGTCAAATCACAGGACACTCTTCCAGTGAGTGAGCACCCAAAGCAAAATCTCTCTTCCCATAGTTCTGAGGGTTCAAGCTTAATGGCTACCTTCAGAGTGTATATAGCCTTTTTTAGGACCTGAGGGCTTCACCTCTCAAAGACCTCACACCTCTCCAGGTTGTCACACCTCTTGTGACCTAATTAGCGAAAGGGTGTGGGCCTTCCTACAAACAAAAGTAAGGCACAATCAAGGGCACTTGATTGCCTTAGTACCGAGAAGCACTCCAAAAGAAAAACAAATAGTAAAAATCTGACTTTGCTTGCCCTTACACTTTTCCATTTGGCCAATTTTACTTTTTAAGTAGTTGTTTTCTTAAGTGAATTTTTTTTCCATTTTTTCAATTGTATTTTTAAAATAATTGATTAGTTTTTCTTCTACCGCTCTAATTTGCCTTTTAAAATGCTTCTTGAGCTCCTCCAAGAATGATTTTTGGTCTTGATTCCAGTTCATATTCCCTTTTGAGGTTTCAGATGTGTGTATAGCATCAACGCTGTCCTCTTCTGAATTTGTGTTTTGATCTTCCCTTTCCCCATATCAAGAATCTATGGTCTTTGTTTTTCTAATTTGTTTTTTGCTCATTGTGATTGCCTTTATCCTGACTTCAAAAGTGATCTCTGCTTCTGGGCCACAGAGGGCTCTGTACTTCTTATGCTGGGGTTATGGTCCTGGTTACTGGCTTTGTGTGCTGTTGCTATATAATGTTGTAGTTTACCTGTGCTGAGCTGGAACTGGCTGGTGTGTGCAGAGGCCTGGTGATGTCTTTCTACATTTCCCTGAGGTTGCACTGAAGCTCGTGGCATGAGGCATGAGAAGGGGTAATCTGGCCACTGGAGGTCTCCTCCTTCCTGAGGGCTGCACTAGAGCACGGAAAGGCTCAGCACTGGTGGACCTCTTTCTGTGTTGGTGTCTACCGATTCCCCTGGCTGTGCAAAGGCATGCCTAGGCTCCTGGTGTTGTCACTTGCTGGCTCTAACACACTGGGACTGAGGATCTCCCACTGGTCTGCTGAGGTGGGGCTTGCTACTGGCTTGCTGGGGCACCTCCCATCCTGAACTAGTTCCCTTAAGCCACAGCAAGAGGTATCTTCCCATTAATTCCCCATAGTTTCCTTAGCCTAAAGGCTGCCTCCATTATTCAATGATTTTTTTTCTGGGGCAATATTCTCTAGGTTTTTCAAGTTCAACAAAGGAGGGTGAAAGCAAATTACTATTTATTCCAGCATCTTCGCTCCCTGAAGTCCAAATAGGTGACTTTTAAACATTCAGTCTCTGTGCTGTTAGCCCACTGTACCTGCTGCAGCTTCTCTCTCACCCAGTTCTGGCAGACCCTGTCCTGTGCTGAGAGGTCAGGGAATCACTACTGCTGTCAGTGAATCAGTCCACCGAGGCCTGGTCTTGCTTTGCTATGCTTGAGTCTGCACTGGTGCAGTGTGAGCATTAGACTGTGCTCCTCTACCAGCCTGGTGCAACACATCCTTCCTGTCCACCTTCCATGTTGTCTTGGGCTGGAAATCTGCCATACTCTGTCTCTTTGTGGATTTTGACACTATAGAATTTGTTTAGATTCACTTTTTAGAGGTATTTGAAGGAGTCTGTGGGAGATCTCAGGTGAATCCCTGCTTTCACTCCACAATCTTGGTTCTGCCACTCAAAAACGTTATTTTGTTCAATCTTTTTCTGCTTGCTTTACCAAAACGTTTTTCATAATCATCTTGTATCACTCTCATTTCTCTTCCAAATTTTTCCTCTACCTCTTTTACTTGATTTTTAAAATGCTTTTTGAACACTTCCATGGCCTAGAACAAATTCATATATTTCATTGAGGCTTTGGATGTAGGAATTGTGACTTTCTTGTCTTCTTCTGAGTTTGTATTTTGATATTCCCTGACACTACAGTACCTTTCTATAATCAGAATCTTTTTCTGCTGTTTGCTTATTTTCCAGCAAAAATTTCGTTTCCTGACTTTTAACTGTATGCTAAACTGCTTCTGAAGTGGAGGGAGCATGGTTATTTTTTGGAGCTGTTTTCTGAGGTAGTTCTGGGGACCTGTAAGTTTTCAGCTCTTCCAAGGTGCAGTGATCTAGGGAGAGTTGTGTTTACTATTCTCCACTGCTGTGCACTGTTCTGTGAGCAACCAGAAGCCCTCTTTTTTGCTCTGGAACTGTGACCAGGGTTCCCACTCCCCTGTGGCTGCATGCTCTGGTGTGCTAGTGCTAGCCTCCATATCCTGGGACTGAGACCCAGTACTAGGTCCCAAATCTAAGTGTAGGCAATGGAACAGATTCCTGACCCCGATGCTAGCAAAAGAACCCCTATAAATCATCTTCTGAGCTGTTGACTAATCCTCTTAACATCTGTGGGCTGAGAGGTCTGAAAACCACCATGGACACCACTGATTCAGTAGCCCCAGAAGCCTGCTCCCAATTTCCTGAGCTTTGGTCTACACTGGTGTGGTTTTTGTTCTACTATCACCCTGATGCAACACATCTCTTTTACTGACCTTCTAATTTTATAGAAAATTGTTTCAATTGATCTTCATGTGCATTCTACCACTCTAGAATCTGTTCATAGTCATTATTTAAAGCTATTTGGAAGGGTTTTGGATTGATCTCAGGCAAATCACTGCCTTTACCCTGCCAGCATGGCTCACCCCCTCCAGCCTGCTCTTTAAATAAAACGTCTAAGAAAAAGTTGTAAGCTCTGACTTTATAAAATCTTGACCTAAAAGTATAAGAATGCAGACTAGAACATCAATCGGTGAAGATCAAGGCCTTGCTAGGGAACTTCAGTATGCAGAGATAGAAAAAAGGAATGTTTTATATGGTATTTCACCTGATTTTTTGCTCAGGGAAAATTATGATCCCCAGAATAGTGGTTCAAATGTGTCATTGGTATGTGAGAAAGTCTTTCAGTTACCAGGGAGTAATACAGTCCACAGATAACACAAATGCAAATTTTCTACACTTAGCTGCCACATATAGTTCAACATTACTGGCAAAATACAAGTAAAAGCTTAAAACAATGGATCCTTCAAAGGTAAAATCAAGCATGGGATAGGTAAGTGGAATGGATAATCAGTTTTCTGAATGCTCCCAGAAATGGATAATGTTGGATTTGATAATTAGGGAATTAACTTTAAAAACCCTAGGTAGTGTAGGAGTAAAAGAGCTCTCCAATCTTCTAGAGTGGATTTATTATGTTGAAGGACATTGCTGGGAACAGAACAGAATTAGTAAGTAGACTCTGTGTGGAATAAGAATGAGGGACTGCCAAAGCATGTGATGTGGGAAGAGTAGAGAGATAAAAACTAAAAGCAGAAACAAAGGGAATTATCAATTTCATTGTGGCTCTGTAGGAGGAGATAATTCCTTTCCTCACTCAGTAGTAGTAACAACCCCCTGGTTAAAATAAATGGTGAGCCAAACAAATTCTGCAGGATCTTTGGCATTGGTTCAACAAAAACCAGGAGGATAAATGCCATGTGTCATGACTCCACCATTCGTGGAAGGGAAGACATAACCACCATTCAGATTATTTGTTTTCAGACAACCCCAGAGATTCAAACTCTTGAGTAGCCTGTAATAAGAGATAACAGGCCATGAAATTAATCAAAAAAAAACTGGACACATTGGAAAAGGGTAAGATTAAGAATGTGCTTGCCTTCAAGTATCTGAAGAGCAGTCATGCAGAAGAGGAATAAGATCTGACTTCAATGGGCAGAAGTAGGATGGATGAGCAAAAGCTGCAAAGAGGCCAACAGAAGCTGGATGTGAGGAAAAACCTTCCTTACAATTACAGCAGCACAAAAATCTAACAGGTTACCTAGGAGTAATGAATCATGCTACAGATAGGCAGATTTAGGATTGATGTAAGAAAAAAAAAACTTCCCAAAAACTAAATCTATCCCAAGGTGGAATGTGTGAGGTAGTAGGATCCCCCATCCCTTTTAACATTGCATGGCACCTGCTTGATATAATGTGGAATAGCATCACTATTTATTCAGGATAAATTTAGACTAATTCATCAAAGAGGCCCTTTCCAACTCTGAAAGGTCAAACAGCATATAACATTTCTATAGGCACACAAGGGTTTGTGTTAATGGTTTTAAAGTCACTCACTGGCCCTCCTCACTTCCAGTCAACTTTATAATGTGTGGTGAATAAAATGTACCAAATATTTCACCATAAGTTGTCCAAATAACTGTGTGTATCAAGATCACAGCTGCAGGAGTAGGAGGGGTAAATTGAAGTGTACAGTGAACAACATTAGCCTCTTCTCTTACTTTGGGGCAGAAGACTGTCCTAAATAACATTTATATTGATTATGGCTTATCCACTTAGCCCAAACAGCATGAGTCAGTTGCTTCCATCATTGACAGATTTGTCAAGAAATTTATTTTTCTGCATATCACAATGGAGTCTATATCAACAATACTTTTTCCCCATAGCCTCAGAAAAGTGACATTAAATCCATATCCTGGATATTTGTTAGGTAAATAGTATCATATACATTTTTATAATTCAGATTTTTTTATTTTTAGTTTACATAATTTAATTTAGTTTAGTTTACATAATTTTGAGTTCCAGATTTTCTTTCCCCCACCTCCCTCCCAAGATGGCATGGAATCTGATGTATCTTCTACATATAACTTTGCTTTGAAATTATTTACACAATAGTCGAGTTGTAAAGAAGAATTATGACCAATGGAATGAATCAGGAGAAAGAAGAAACAAAACCAAAAAACCCACAAACAAAAGAGAAAAAAAACACAGGGAAAAAAGGAGAGCAAACAGTGTGCCTCAATCTGCATTCATGCTTCACAGTTCTTTCTCTGGATGTAGATAGCTCTCTCCATCATGAGTCCTTTGGAGTTGTCTTTGCTCCTCATATTGCTGAGAAGAACCAAGTCTATCAGGGTTAGTCATCACCGAATCCATATATCTGTGGTTGTGTATAATGTTCTCCCAGTTCTGCTCCCCTCACTCAGCATTATATTGTGTAGGTTTTTCAATGTTATTATGAAGTCCATATCATCCCCATTTCTTATAGCACAATAGTATTCCATTACCTTCATATACCAAAACCTGTTCAGTCATTCCCCAATTGATGGCCATCCCCTTGATTTCAAATTCTTTGGGTACTACAAAAAGAGCCCCTACAAATATTTTTGTGCATATGGGTCCTTTTCCAACTTGTGTGATCTCTTTGGGATACAACCCTAGAAGTGGTATTGCTGGGTGAAAGGGTATGAACATTTTTATAGCCCTTTGGGCATAGTTACAAATTGCTCTCCGGAATGGCTAGATCAGTTCACAACTCCACTAGCTGCGTAACAGTGTTCCAATTTTCCCACAGACTCTGCAGCATTTATCATTTTTCTGTTTTGTCATTTTAGCCAATCTGACAGAAGAGATTGATATCTAAGAGTTGTTTTGATTTGCATTTCTCTAATCAGTAGTGATTTTGAGCATTTATTCATATGCCTATAGATATCTTTAATTTCTCCCTCTGAAAACAGCTTATTCATATCATTTGACCATTTCTCAATTGGGGAATGACTTTTATTCCTATAAATTTGACTCAGTTCCCTGTATATTTTAGATATGAGGCCTTTATCAGAGACACTGGTTGTAAAGATATTCTCCCAATTTTCTCCTTCCCTACTAATCTTTGTAGCATTGGCTTTTTTATACAAAAACATTTCAATAAAAATATGGAATGCTTCACAAATTTGCTTGTCATCCTTGCACAGGGGCCATGCTAATCTTCTCTATATTGTTCCAATTTTAGTATATGTGCTGCCAAAGCAAGCATGTATCATATACTCTTTGTACCCAGAAATGGCAAGAACCATAGAAAAGTGAAAGGAAAAAAACCAGTTGATGAAGCAACTCTACCTACTGACTTCTACCTTCCTGAGAATCTGAGTATGGAAGGGAGGGTATAAATTTCACTGAGGCATGTCAGTTATCAGCCTCCATTATTAGCTGGATATTGTGTGAGACAGAGAATGAAGAACTAGGTCTGCATGTTGGGAGAGACTGGGGAGTGGTAATAAAAATTCAGTCAGCAACTATACTCACATCTTCAATCCAAAATAAAAGCCAGAAATTTTAAAATCCCTCTTGAGATTCATACTTATACTAGGCAGTAATATATTAATAGGACTGAAGTGCCAAGCTGGGAGAATGAGAAGCCTAAGAATACTGTTACATGGGCAGAAAATGGAGACAGACTTTTCCAGTTTAGGCACTGCCTAGAGATTATGAGGAGTGGTCTATAGCCTGAATGATCAGTACCTGGGAAAGATAATAATGGTTACATAAAATCTAAGAAATACCCTAAAGTTTTTGCAAGAACTAGTTTAAATTTCCTTTTATGCCTCAGAACTCCTTTCTGGAAGAAAAAGAATGTGATCTCCATAAATTATAGGATCAGAATTTGGGACCCTCAGGCCAGGATGAAACAAACTAGCTAGATGGCCCATTCTAATTCCTAGGCAAGTAACAAAGGAGAGTGAAATTGTGGTTGCTAGACTAAGTTTTAAAAATGGGTAGCAGAAAGAAGAAGGGTACACTTACAACTAATTCTCCAAAACTTAGTAACAAGCAAGTAAACGGTTTCTTTTTCACCCCTAAGGCTTTTAGAGTACCAGCCCATATATAGGAAGAAAGACACCAATTACATCCAGGGAAAGAACTAACAAAAGAAGTATGTATAAAATAATTATGAGAAAATACATATACACATATATACACACACATATATATCTATATACATATATAATATGTGTATATATAATTTGTGTGTGTATGTGTGTACATAATGTATATATCTATTTATGTCATATAGTAGCCATCTCTAGGGAGATGGGCAAGAGGGAAGATAAAAAGAAAAAAAAAAGAAATTTACATGATAATTTTGTTGTATATTTGAAAGGAGTAGCAAGTTGTGCATAGTAGATTTCCAGTTTCATGTACAACTATTTTTATTGTATTATGTTATGGAAATGCTTCTTTTATTCCATGAATTAAAATATTTTTTAAAAAGGGGAAAAAGTACCATGATGTGAGCTAGACTACATACTAATCATACATATGATACTGACTACCACAAAGTACTTGGTCAAGACCTCTCTGTTCCTGCCATGCTCCTGGCACAGTAGAAAGTTTCCATTTTTCATCACTTGAGTATATTTGATCTGAAATAAAGACTCCTTTTAAGATTGGATAACTTCTGCTCTCCACACATAATCAACACTAGCTATTTGTAGTGCAGCATACTGCCCTATTTATCCCAAACGAAGTCAAGGAATGGTGATCTCACTTAGGGTTTTCTGCAGTGGCCCTAAATGGCACTAAGATATTTGAGCATCATTCTCTGCCCCTTTCTGATCAATAAAAGCCCTTTCTGCTATTTCAGTTGTGGAAATAAATGTAAGTCATGAGTTATTATTTAACATGGAGGAATATCACATACAAGATTAATGATATTAGTTTGTGGATCTCTAATTGGGAACCTTCGGCCATATTGTGCAATGTACGCAGGTGGAAAAAGTTACATATTTTCTCAATAGTTGAAACCTTTATGGCTACCTTAGTCCAAGCAGTAGTAGTAGTAGTAGTAGTAGTAGTAGTAGTAGTAGTAGTAGTAGTAGTTGTGATAGTGGTGGTGGTGGTGGTGGTGGTGGTAGATTAGGACAAGAGAGAGGAAATGATATAAAATGAGAAAGTCTTTTCCACAACCAAAATGTTCTATCTGCATCTTAGGAGCTTTGGAAGCTAGCATCTACCAAAGTGTATTGTAGAAATAGGTCCTGGTTTCAAGGGAAGATATTAACAGAAGCATCTCTAGTAGTGTCTGGCAAACATCTGCTAGTTATAAAGAGGGAACAAAATGCTTTACATGAGAGAATGTCTATGAGGGCAAACCATGGATGGGGTTGGGGCAAAGGTTTTCTGAGTTGTTGCCCCAAAGCTCTGTCATCATCTTTAGGTTAATCCAAGAAATTCCAAATGTGTCTCTCATCTCTCCAAGGTAATGTTTGGGAAAGTTTTCCAGTCCTTGAAGTAGCTTGCATCTGGCCTGCTACAATGCATTTTCCCATACTTCATCTTCTTTACCTTCACTTTTCTTATGCAATCCAGCTCACTATCACCACTTGTGTCCTTGATCTCATCCTGTTCTATTTTTTTCCCTTTCAATAATTTTGCATCTTCAAAATCTTCTTACATACTGGCTAATCAGTCTATAAATTTGCTAAGATCCCCTCATCCTTAAACACTTCTTCACTTAACCTTCTGCTGCCCTTCAGATTATAAACCTCGTTTTCCTTGCCAAACTTCTCGAAAAGTCACTTGCCTCTACTTTCTCATTAGTTACTTCTTTTCCCCTGACAACTTGGCTTCCAACCTCACCACTAAAGAGAATTTACTCTGCAACAGTCTCTTAGAGGTTAAATGTCATTCCTTTTTTCAGTCCTTATCCTCCTTAACTTATATGTAGTTTTTGACAAATTTGACTTCCCTTTTCTCTGAGATAATCCTTCTCTCTCTCCGTAGTTTTTGTAATACCACAGGGATGGCTATTTTCTTCAGTTTAGCACTTTTTCATAGGGTACTGTCAAATCCTCCTGGCAAAAGATTAAGAGAAGACAGCTTTCATTTGCCCAGAGTGTTTGTAAAAATTCAAGTGCATGGGGCAGCTGCGTGGTGCAGTGAGTAGAGCACCGGCCCTGGAGTTAGGATGACATGAGTTCAAACGAGGCCTCAGACATTTGACACACTTACTAGCTGTGTGAACATGTGCAAGTCACTTAACCCCAATTGCCCTGCCTTCCCCCCTCCAGAAAACAAAAACAAACAAAAGAATTCATGTACATGTTATAAGGATTTTCTGAGGCATTAGTCACTTAATGGACTCACTGGGAATATAATGGACCATTTAAAGGTTCTGGTCTATATAAATTTCTCTCATTGTGTTTAGAAAAAAATTATAAGCATAAGGAGGCCAGAGACTGATATCTATTGATTAGTATTGATTTTCATAAGCATCCTGAAGGGAACAGGGCCTATGACACATGGAAGTGTAGAAGAGTGTCTGGGATTTCCCATATATATTGTATCAACAATGGATTTTTGTAGGATGATTTCCCTTTGTTTATTTGCTGTAAAGCCTGAAGAGAGGAAAAAAAAATAATTACTCACAGTTATAAACTACTTCCAATTCCTCACTGCAGCAAAGCCATTGACTCCTGGTTCTATGAAACAATAACAGTAGAGTTAAAACTATTCATAAAGGTTTTATTTAAAAATTACTGTAAGCTAGCTTCATACCTTGTACACTTCAAATTTTCATCAAACCATACAAAGATCTAGAGCTATTGCCGAAGAAAGAGATATTGGTGAAGACAAGACACCTCCCTCATTATACCAGTATAATGTTAAGGAATCTCTCTCTTACATGTCCCTTTGTAGTACTTTCTTTTTCTCTTTCCAAGCTAAAGATTGTCCAATGACACCAAAAAAATTGATTATTCTCAAGATAGGAAGTGAGGGCTCACTCAGGGGTTTTTTATTTGTTCATTTGTTTGTTTTCCCCTTCCTAACTTATTGACCTTCAAAAGGAATGAGTTTGAGAAGAAGTGATTTCTGATAGACATGTACTTCCTGAAGAATTATTTGTAAGGAATGTATTGTATGTTTTAAAGTTCTCCTTATAAACTATCATTATATGAATATTTGAAACAGAGATCAACAGAAACATTATTTTTCATTCTGTGCATAACTGTATAATGCTATAAATTGGAGGAAGAAATGTGTTATCATTTAGAAGTATTTTGAAACAAATTTTCTGATTATAATTGAGATTAGAAACAATCAAGACTACTGGCAGTCACCATTATATTGATATGTTCAAAAATTCCAAAATAAATGAATGAAGAATTCATTGTGATTGTGTAGTTGATTAGTAACTGTTTCAGAGCCCTGGGTTTTATTTTCTAAAACTATTACAAACTGTTTATGAAAAGAAATGATTAATGCTTTTTTAGGAATTTGGGAGATTTTTTTTCAGTTCATTATCATTTGTTCAGTGTAACATGTACAAACTGGTTTAGAAATTCTATGTTTTAAAGGTCATAATGGAATTTTTTCAGAGAAACTATACACATTTTTCCTTATTTATAAATATAGGAAATATAATGAAGAGATAGGTAGGGGAGAGGACATATAGAAAAATAGCTTAAAGAAATATTTCCAAAAGCCCCATAACCTAGGTAAACATTTGCAGTGGAATGTAAACTTACTATCCAATTATAAAATTGTCATTCACCATCTGTCAGCTTCCATATCTGGTCAATTATCTTCATGCTGAGTCACAGCAGAGAGTGATCAGTATAACCATTATTTTATTTAGTGAGGAACTTGTCTATTTGCACCACTCTTGACAGCATGTGTCCACATCATTCATTATTGTTGGTCTGCCAAGCACTGAATAGAGAGCATATCTTTTGTAATCCTCTCATTACAGAATGCTACAAATGCTCATATCCAATCATTAATATACCACTCCTCATCCCATGTCAGTCTGGCCTGACAGAGCCACTAACCACTGGCAAACTCCTTTTCCAAAAGCATATTCTCCATAAATATCAACAAACTGTAAAAGTATGTCTATGCCAGAAATAAATATGAAGGCTAACAAAACCAGCTAAAGTTGTGAAGCTAAATAAGAAAAAAAATGTATCTTTCTGAAGAGCACCAATCCCCCCAGTGACTCTCAAGGAAAATTATAAAGTGCATTGTAAATTCAAGACAACCATTAAGAGGAACATTGTTGTAGCAATTTACAGAAAACTTTCCTGGTAGTTATAAGAGCAGTACAAAAATGACTGTCAATTATCACACCCATATTACTGATAAGAAAACTGAGGAAATCATTTTCTGCATTCACATGACTGAAGATTATTCCATGCAGAATACAAATGAAGGGCTTTATTCTGCAATCATTTCTTTAGACTTGACAAGAATGCAAGCCCTAAAGGACTTAACCATTTAGTTAACCACTATATCCAGGCCCAGCTCAAGCCATGTGACCTTATCACCAGATACTATACTGTGACTGCAGTATTCTCCATGCTTTCCCTCTGTTCGCACAGCTTTCCAGTTCTGGAACCAGAATCAAGTCAACTCCATCACTTCTCCTAGAAAGAACATGTCAATCTATTTCCCTGACTCCACTCACTACTGTTCTATCTTCCCAAACCCAGTAATCCTTCCCTGGCCACCACTTTTCCTATCTGTTGTCTCTTGTATCAGCTTTTTTTTTTTAATACTCAGCACTTAACAAAGGAAATAACACACAGTAAGTAAGTGATAAATTGGTTGCTTTTTCAATTATTCATTCATTTTTTGACTCTACTGTTCTTTTCTTAATTCTGATAATTCAATATTTCATCATAGATAGGAACAGTTTCACAGCTAATAGCATATCCGTAGCTCAAAGCCTTAATGCTAAGCTATAAGTTATCTTTAGTTTAAGAGATACAACTACCAAAACCTACATTTGAATATCAACTTACGAAAATCAAATAGCTCCTTTGTTTGGCATTTACATCTTGAGAAGCAAGACCTGAAGCACATTCAACTGGATGTAGCTCAGCAACATATGCTGTACCATTTAAGTTGTCACTAAAAGTTTTTCATCAAAATCTTTGTTTCCAGAGCTAAAAATTATGGAAATGAAAAATGTCAGCCATATTTATTACTAGCATACTAGATAGAAGATAGTAGCAACTGAAAGGAATCTCAGAGGTCATCTACAATCTCCATCATTTTACATGTGAAGAAATTAAGGTCTAATGAGCTAAAGTGGATAATCAGAATCAAATAGTCATAATCAAAAAAATGAATCTAGAATCATAAAGGCAATGAGAGTCAGAGGCAGAATTTGAACCCGGAATCCAGGTCCTCCGACTCCAAAGACATCACCTATAGTGTATATCTACCAAGTTTCTTTTAAATTAGATAGCATGAACCTTCTTCCTGCTTCTCATTTCTTTAACCTGTATTTTTTTTAATAGTGACTCAGGGAGGGAGATGTAAATTTGGCCATTTTGGGAAGAGGCCAGAGTAGGCAGCAGAGTCTGCCAGGAAGAGAAGATATAAGCTTCTTTTTTCCCAGTAAATTAATTTGGTTTCCAAACAAAAACTCAAAATCAAATTTTAAATTTACAACCTTTTGGGGAAGAATGGAGACACTATATAAATGGATTTGAAGTTCAAAAAAATTATTTGCCACTTCTGTTTGATAGTTTCTGATGTTTTTAGATTCTATTAGATTTTAAAACAAAATATTTGGGCAAAAGAACAGTGGAATTGGATAATTTAAATCATTAACAATCTGTTAAAGATAATTATGAGAGATGTTTCAAAAAGTGGGGAAGCTGTGCAGTTCGTTGAATGTCTCACTGAATCCTAATAGGGGAAAAGGGGCAAAAGCATAATCACTTAAATCCTCTGAACCAGGAACTAATTAAAACAGGCCTGTACAACCTGCAGCCAGGCTGCTTACAGCCTGCAGGCCTCTTACTGCATGCCAAACAATTTCCTATACTTACAAAGAACATTTTTCTCTATGCTCTTCACAAGCCAGAATCCTTTGGTATGCTGCAACTGGCCTGAGGGCCATAAGCAGCCTTTTGGGCTGCAGATTGTGCAGGCCTGGATTAAAGTAACCCTGTTTCTATATCTGTAGTTTCTAAAACCCTTGCTATATATTTCTCAATTGTAGGGATACAGAGCAAAAGATACAGAAGGAGCTCAAGAAGGCAAAACTCTTCTCCTAATACGAAGGTGAGAGAAGCAGTGATAGTTTTAGCCAGGTATAAAGGAGGCTAAATCTGTTCAAGGTCCACTCTTGGAGTCAGTCGTGAAACAAGTAGCATTGTAGAAATTTTAGTGTGGAATATTTGGGGCCTTGAGAATTTAATCATATTAATCCTTTAAAACCTAAGTGTCAGTGAGATGCTCCTAGAGAATTCAAGGTGCTGAGGTCACATATTTTGGTAGAGAAAACCATGATATATAGCTTGACAAGTGGGTGATGACCTATAGCTTCATGAGGTACTAAAACCTTTCACCTCCCTAAATGATAGGACCTCCTCTCAAGAGTGGGGGTTTGAGCTCAGTTCACACTGTCATATATGCAGCTTTGGGCTGAATCTACAACATAAACCATCATTATTGAAATTGACCAATGGATATGATTGGTGTCCAGACTCTGAAATAGCATTAAGTTGCTACAGACACACAAAGATTAACCACTTAGCATCATTTACCCATGGACTGGATTTAAGGGAGTTAGGGCTGTGGAAATTATCGTGACATCATGTTAAGAGCACTGGACTTGGAATCAGAAGAGATCAGGAATTGAATTCCATCTCTAATGCTTACTAGCTATGTGGCCATGCAATCTCTTAATAGGGTGACCAGAGCAATTAATATTTCCTCATCTGTAAAATAGGAATAATTTCTGAACTACTCACCACAGTGTTGTAAGGATAAAATTAGCTAACAAATGCAAAGTAATTTATAAATCTTAAAGCACTATAGATCAGGTGTCATAGCTATTAATAAGAATGCTAGGAATAATCCTCTTACCAAAAAAAACTCTACTTGGACATTAGTGAACTTAGAATAAAAGATTTTTATTTCATATCATTTCAGACAGGTGACCTGGCCATACCCCTTTGTGGAAAAAGGGTAACCTAACAGGCACAGGCACACTTCAGCATAATTACAAAGTCATTTTATTATTTCTATCCTGATTCACATGCCCCGACCCCCCATCCCATTGGCCAGGCATTTCACAGTTGACAGCCTATCTGAAAACACCTAAACCCCACCCGCTGTTTACATTTCCCATTTCCCCCATTTCAATTCCCAGCCCCGCCATCTTCCTGATTTTCTTTATGCTATACTTACTAAAGGAAATGCCAAGTCATCACTGCTTTTGGTTTCATCTCAGGATGTTTGCATCAGATTTTATGATCTCCATATCATGAGAAATGCATTTTCTCAATTGCTAAGAGAGTAGACAAAAGGTCAAGATGAAGATTCAACCCGGGATATCCATAAGAAAAGTCCCATAATCTAAGACCCTATCTGGGTTAATGGGCCTTCTCTTTGGTGAGCTATACCTGGCCTGGCAGTTTTTGATACACAGGAAAAAGACATTCTCAGAGAAAAAAATAAGGGGAGTCACTCTTAGATATGCTGATTAATGAGCAGCTAACATCCCCCATTGCTTTCTTCTACCATCAGTTTATCTCTTATATTAGCCACAAACATAATTTCTTAGGTTTCACAAATTATGTTTCATATACTTTTTATGGAAACAAAATTCAATCATCCCTTACAATAGGACACACACACACAAACATACCATGCTGTAATAGCAATTTAAATTTGAAGATATTTTCCACCCATTAATAGGCCTTGTGACATGCTTACATCACAGGAAGCCTAAGTCACATGTAGTCGGGGGAGCTTGCTGAGAGGAAAAGGAAGTTGTATCACAGGAAATGCTGAGAGATAGCCATTATGGCTGTTAATGACCTTCATAATAGTTACAGTGGAGGTAAGAAAGTTGACCTGTGATAGCTGTACTATGAGTTTTTGGAAAGACCCCAGCAGGGGGTAAGAGAGATTTTGGGATGGCGAGGCTCCATGCTGTGATATTGTGTTTTAAGTACCTTGCTGTTATCATAAAGTAGGCTTACTGGTTGTGGGAGTAGATTGCCTGATTATAGGATATGGTTATCTGGTGTCTGAATAAATGCTTTAATTCTTCTACCTTCCATATGTAGAGTCTTTCATACTTTGCAATACAGATCTAATTAGGCATATTCATGATTATCATTGATATTTTGTGTATTGCCTTGCTGTTGCATTATTTGGTGATGAGGATGGGATGGGATCCCAAGGTATAACATCTCTATTTAGAGGAAGAAATGGTTATCCCACGATGGGAATATGTAACATTCCTCCCTAGAAAGGGAATGGTCTAAGGGTACTGGTTTGTGTGAGGGGAAGAAACAGAGACACAGAGGGAAGAACCTAGAGATTTGCAAGAAGTTACAGTCAAGTCAGGAAGGGAATCGCCGACAGCAATCTCTAGACAAGGCTGGATTTTATTCACAGGCTATCATATTATATATGAAAGCAGAGACAAAGTGTTAGAAGAGATAACTCAGGTATCTGCTAACTCAAATTGGTTTCTTCTTCTATACCACAGGAATATGGGGAATCTCAGGTGGTAGAACAACAAGTTATTGTTGAGGAATCTACTGATTTTGCTGTAAATCCAACTAGAAGGCAGAGGGAGCCAAGGAGGTCAAGAGTGCATCTTGGTTCAGCCCACGTAGAGTCTAGCAGCCAGTCTGGTTACCATGGTGACAGGGGAAGAGAATCTAGAGAGACCGATACAACATCAGAATCTGAGGCATGACATGATACTTTGTTGCATGGTGTTTCTCACGTAGAGAATGAGACATTGTTAGACCCTCAGTCAGAAGGGTGACCCATACAACAAAGGAAGCAAGAAATCCAGGATAATAATACTGTGTTCAGAGAGTTGTTGGGGGATTTTACACAGCAGGAGATCGCAGATATATTGACTAGGTTCACCCAGAGAATGGGAGAATCATTAACACCTTGGATAGTGAGAATCAGTGATGAAGGGGCTGCAGGAGAGTCTGTGGATACTGTGGATTATATGAGATTCGTAAGTATTAGTCAGACTCCTTTTGTATAGCAAGTTTTTAGGGATTATCATTTGCAAGGAGATAAACAAACAACCAATCTGTTAGCTTTGGCTGGAACAGCCTATAATAGAGAATACCCTGCTGATTCTATGTGGCCTACTGCAGATAGACTCTGGTATTCAATTAGGGACTGTATGAGAAAGTTAACGGAGGAGGTAATGAAGACTGCTATTATTATGGGGAACACTGGAGTTTATTATGAAACACCCTTGGGAATCTCTCACAAAAATTTGATTGTTAAAATGTCACACCTCACTTAAAAACACATAATTCTGACTCTGCTAATTGCAAAAGTAGCAAACCCTCTTTCAGAGGGGCTGGATAAGATTTCACAGTTAAGTGACTTAGGACACTGGGGAAAAGATAAATTTCCTCAAGAGAGAAGGGTACATACCCAGTAGATTCAACATCGGAATAGAATGACAAAGAAATGAATGTTTACTTCTCTGTTGAAAGCAGGGATAGATTTTAGAAGAAAAGATGGTATCTCAACTAATGAGCTGCACAAAATGTACCAAGATAAGGGGCTTAATAGCAGATGGAATAGAGAAGTAAGAACTGCCCCTACAAATCCTACAGATCTTGAACCCTTGTGTCCAAGTGTATCACATCTTCAGGGAGACTAGGACATAGGTTGAGCCCCAGCTCAGATTAAAGAAACACACAGACAGGATTACAGACCCCATATTAATCTGACTACATATTGGAAAAATGGATCAAATACTATAACTAGCACATTGTTCAACATTGGGGCAGAGGCCAACTTGATATATAGAAACCCGGACAAATTTCAGCATGGAACACCTATTACCATCAAAGGACTAGGAGGGGCTGAAATAACAGCCAAACAAGTCAAAATGATGATAAAAATTGGACAATTGCCTAAGTAAGAATATATCATAGTCATTTCACCCATTCCTGAATACATCATTGGAATAGATATATTGAAAGGTATGACTCTGAATTTACCTGAGGGGAGATACCAATTTGCCCTAAGGAAAATAGGAATTAATATAGTTTTAGTGGGAATAATAAAAATGGACCCAATCATTTTACCTGAACCTTATAAAATAATTACTTTGAAGCCAAGTGGGCAAGATGAAATTGCCAATACTATAAAGGAGTATGTTGAAGCAGGAGTGTCAGTCCCTACAATCACTCTATGGAATAATCCTGTGTGGCCAGTATGAAAGTCAGATGTAATTTGGAGAATGATAGAGGACTATAGACAGTTGAATAAAGTGATCCTCCCCTTGTATGCTGCTGTTCCAGATACTGTTACCTCAATAGAAAGAATCCAGAAATATGACAGGACATGGTACACAGTTATTGATTTGGCCAATGCTTTCTTTATTATCCCAATAGACTAAACAAAGGGAACAGTTTACTTTCACATGACAGGGCTGACAATACACTTTTATGTGTTTGCCACAAGGATATCTGCATAGCCCAACTATTTGTCATAGGATTGTGGCTGAACATTTGGATGAATTAAAGTTACCTGGTGTACAGCTTACCCACCATATAGATGATATTATGACACAGGAAGAAAATGTAAAAGAAGTAGAGAAGATTTTGATACTTTTAACTGAGGATATGAAAAGCAAGGAATGGGAAATTAACCCTGTAAAGATTCAAGGGACAGCTCAAATGGTAAAGTTTGTGGGTATACAATGAAATAAAAGACTGTGAGAAATTCTCCCACAAATCTGACAAAAGATTCAAGATTTTCCTATCCCCACCAATAAGAAAGAGGCCCAAAAGTTCATAGAACTGTTTGGATATTGGAGACACCACATTCCACACTTAAGACAGATTTTGAAACCTTTATATAAAGTTACCAGGAAAAGGTATGAATTTGATTGGGGACTTGAACAGAGTAAAGCTTTTGAAGAAGCAGTTACTATACAATTGGATCCAGCTTCATGGCTTATGAAAAGTGGACTAATGGAATTACAAGTGACTGTATAGGATGACTATGTGAATTGGAGTTTATGGCAGAAACAACAAAGCCAAAATATACCCTTAGGATTTTGGTCAAGGAAACTATCTTCATCCAGAGTGCAACATACACCTTTTGAAAAGCACTTGTTGGCTGCATATTAGGCTTTGGTAAAGACTGAACAACTGACTCTGGGCCATGAAGTGTAACTAAGGCCTGAAATCCCGATTGTGACCTGGGTAATGAGTCCCCCAACAACGCACAAAATTGGACATGCTCAAGAGGCTAGCATAATTAAATGGAAATGGTATATTCTTAATACACTGGAAACAGGCCAAAGTGGAGTTTCTGTTCTACATGAATCTATGGCAAATGTAGACACTGACCAAAATGACAAACACCCTGAACCAAGGCAAAAGTTGGTACAATCCTTGGTAAATTGGAATGATGGATATGAGGAATTGACTGAAGAAAAGAAGAAACATGCATGGTTTAGTGACGGGAAAGCAAAATATTTGGGACATAAAAGACATTGGAAAGCAGTAGCCTATAACCCATTTACTAAGATAACTTTGGAAAGTACTGAGATAGGTGGAAGTAGTCATTATGATGAACTTGTGGCAGTACATCAAGCTATTAAAACAGAGAAATGAGGACAGTATTATATATTCACTGATTCATGGGCAGTAGCTAATGGGTTAGCTATATGGATGCCAACATGGAACAATCAAAATTGGGAAATTCATGGCAAACAAGTTTGGGGCAAAGAATTATGGGTAGATATATGGGACATGTTTCTGGTTACTAATTTGTCAGTTTTTCATGTAGACACTCCTGTGGCCCTCACTACACCAGAATGTGTGTACAATGCACATGCTGATCAACTAGCAAAGATTGGCACTGAACATATTGTCACTACTCTGACACCAACTGCTGATCCAGTAGTAGAAAAATGGGTCCACCAAATGGCAGGACATTTAGTGGTCCAGGCCACACAATAGTGGACACAAGATTGAGATATTAATGTCTCTCATTCATTGTTAAAGCAAGTAACAGAGGGATGTCATATATGTCAATTGGAAAAAGAAAAAGAAACTTTTCCTCAGGAAGTAATTGGAGAAATGGCCAGGGGAAAAGTTCCAGCCCAGATTTGGCAGATGGATTATATTGGACCTCTACCACAATACAAAGGCTGTGAATTTATATGTACTTGTGTTGACATCTATTCAAGTGTACTAGTGGCTAGTCCTTATAAAAATGCAACCCAGAAAAAAATTCTGTAAAGCTCTACATATTGTAAGTCTATAGTATAGAGCCCCAGTGCAGATTCAAAGTGACAATAGGTCACATTTCGGAGGAAATGAGATGAAGAAATATTGTGTGTTAAGCAATATAGAGTGGATATATCATATTCCATGGTATTCACAAGGATCTGGGTTGATAGAAAGAATGAGTGGATTGTTAAAAGAACAGTTAGGAAAGCTAAGTTCTAATTTAGTTTCAAAATTGGAAGGATAATTTGTTCACCGCTTTATGTAATTTGAATAATAGACCATTAGGAGGAAGTACATCTCTATCCAGAATGATGACTCCAAATCTGCAAATTAGAAAACAGCAAAAACATGAAATCCAAAATTTTGGATATTGGACTGTGAGTGAAGATGTCCCACCATTGTAGCCAGGAATACCTGGTTTGGCAGGATACGATTTACATTGTTTAGAGGACTTTTGGTTGGATATAAAAGAGATAAAAAAATCTCTATTGGGATATGTATGAGAATGCCTAAGAATCATTTTGGACAGATATTACCTAAATTAGGTTACATTATTGTCTGGAGTGATAAATTCTTGTTATCAAGGAGAAATTATCATAATATTCCAGAATTTGGGTGAAAAACCTATACAGTTTTGTAAAAATGATAGAATAGTTACATTGATTATTATACGTTGTAAAATAATACCCCTTGTGAAAACTGACCCTTCTTACAAAATAACTATCAGAGGAAAGGAGAGGTTTGGTTCTACTGATAGAATAAAATTGGTAGCTAAGGTATGGGTAAAACGGGAGCCAGACAATGTTTCAAAGGCAGCAGAAATTATAGCAGATGGGAAGGATAATACTGTAACAGTGGTTTACCCAGGAGAAAATGATTATGAAACTATATCCTTGATTCATGTTTTCTACCATGAATGAGGCTATGATAGTCTTTATTTCTTTTTTGGATTTTTGTCTGTTAAATTGGTTTGTGAGATTTGTTTCCTGCAGGCTTAGTAACATCCACCTGCAGACGCCTGAATGCTTAAGCCAGATGTCACCCTCTGATGTATTCAGATATCACCTCTGGACCTGTCTATGACTGTGATGTGCCATACCTGGACCTTTTCATGACTGTCATATGTCATCCCTGTACCTAGCATCAACCAAGTTCCAGATGCCAGCTAAGGAACTAGCCTCTGAATGGGATGATTTATCTCTTGGGGGAGATCTCTATGTCCAGTTTCAGCAGGATGAAGCTTTGAGGGACAAGACCTTGACCCCTTACCCCAAGATTTTGAGCCCCATTCGTTTGAGGGCAAAATGATGACATTGTTTTATATGCTTATCTCTTGTTATCCCTGTTACATTGTCGTGTAAAGTTCTGTTGACACCACTTATCCCAGAATTCCCATTGCCGCATGTAATGGATAAGAAAGATCTTGGGGCCGAAAATAATAGTAATTTAGATTTGAAGATCTTTCCCACCCATTAATAGGCCATGTGACCTGCTTACATCACAGGAAGCCTAAGTCACATATTGTGGGGGAAGCTTACTGAGAGGAAAAGGAAGTCATGTCATAGAAAATGCTGAGAGAGAGAGCTATTATGGCTATTAATGGCTGTCATGATAATTAGAACTGAGGTAGAGAAAGTTGACCTGAGATAGCTGTACTGTGAGTTTTTGGGAAGACCCCAGGAGCAGGTCAGAGAGGTTTTGGGATGGTAAGGCTAGATGCTGTGATACTGTTTTTTGAGTTCCTTGCTGTTATGATAAGGTGGGCTTACTGGTTGGGGGAGCAGATTGCCTGGTTATGAGATATGGTTTCCTCATGTCTGAATAAATGTTTTCCTTCTTCTACCTTCTATATAGAGAGTCTTTCATACGTTGCAATACAAAACGACATAGGCATATTCATGATTATCACTGATGTGTTTATGGCCTTGCTGTTACACATGCTTACTTTTGTACACCTTTCCCAGAAGATTATTGCCCAGATAAATAGGAAATAGCAGAGACAAAAGGATGTCCTAGGCCTCAGAGCACTTCAAACAACATTCTAAACTACTACAATGAGCTTTTGTTCCTACCCAAATAGTTCTCTTGCAAGTGTTGCAACAATTTAGCTAGCAGCTGCTGTAGGGGTATAAAATAAAAAATAACCAGTTCACAGAATACTGCAAGCCCATGTTCTTTTAATTGGCTTTACTAAGGAAAGCAGCATTAAGGGGTTAACAATCTTACTTTAATCCTGTATACAAATATCATTCTCTTAGTTCAGGGGAAAAAGCCAGTACTCTGAACTTCAGAGAAAATACAAATAAATTACAACATCAACAGACAGACCTTGCCTGATTCAAATCTCAATGCATAGTTAACAGAGTTTAACAAAGTCCTAACATCCGGGTTTATAAGCTGGAAAGCTCTTAACAGCTGCCCTAAGTCTCCACATCAGCACACCACCAAAAGTGAGAGCCTTAAACAAATAACTCTGTCTTCTCTTTTTATGCACTCTTTAACCTTCATCAAACATCATCTGAATGACCAGAACTTAAGCTCTTACTATTGGCTCTGAAGTTAGGACCTTCCCTAGGATCTAGAGGGCTTCCTGCCTACATCAACTTAGCACCTAATAACTAGGGTTTTGAGCCTACTTGGGAGGGAAGATATAATCAGACCTCCCTTCCTGGGCCCTACCTGGAGCCCCACCTTAGTTACCAAATTTAATCAAGGAGATAAAGGCCAAAACCTTCAAGGGCACTTGGTTGAATAAGTGTTAAGGGCCCATTTGATCACCAATACAGCAAGACACTAATTAATGACCGGTTTAAGATACATTGATGTTGTAAGGGCTTGCTCTTCATAACTATTCTTAATAAGAATGCATAATCCCTCACAAATATATTGATTCTCTTCCTTTTTTATGCTAACAAAAGATCCTAGCTGGGCATAAGATTCTCTGCCTGTAGTAGCTAAGTCACAACAATTACTATGAAAATTCTGTTAGTGAAAATTCACTGTTCTGTGTTTGTAGATAATAGAACGCATACACAAAACTGAGAAAAACACTAAACATTTTCTGAGAATATGAAACATATCAGTACTCATCTAGTTTGCTCACACAATGAATTGTTCTATATGTTAGATGACTGATATGAATAAACATTTGAGCATCCTTTAAATAAAAGCATACTATCTGCTCTAACTAGTTTTTTGTTTCTTTATTTTTTCATATTTTATGGTTTAATATTTCAGTTTTCAGCATTGATTTCCATAAGATTTTGAGTTACAAATTTTCTTCACATTTCTACCCTCCCCCTCCCACTCCAAGAGGGCTTATATTCTGATTCCTCAGTTAGGCCTCCCTTCTATCACCCCACTACTCCCCATCCCCTTTCCCCTTACTTTCTTGTAGGGCAACATAGATTTCTATGCCCCATTCCAGATATATCATGTTTCCCAGTTGCAGGCAAAAGCAACTATTTTTTGAGCATCTTCTTTAAAACTTTGAGTTCTAAATTCTCTCCCCTCTTCCCTTCCCACCCCCCTCCCTATTAAGAAATGCAATTCAACATAGGCCACACATGTATCATTATGCACAACACTACCACAATAATCATGTTGTGAAGAACTAACTATTTTTTCCCTCCATCATATCCTATTTCCCCTTTGGATTACCTCCTCCCTTTATCTGCCCTTCTTTCTATCATCCCCCCTTCTTTATCCCCTCTCCCATACTTTCTAGTGGGGTAAGATATCCAATTGAGTGTGTATGTTATTCCCTCCTCAAGTCAAATCTGATGAGAGCAAGATTCAATGAACTATCCTAATACTGAGAAAGGTCTCATGAATTACACACATCATCTTTCCATGTAGAAATTTAAACAAAACTGTTCAACTTTAGTAAGTACCTTATGATTTCTTCTGCTTGTTTCCCTTTTCATGCTTCTCTTGATTCTGGTATTTGAAAGTCAAATTCTCCGTTCAGCTCTGGTCTTTTCATCAAGAAAGTTTGAAAGTCCTCTATTTCATTGAAAATCCATATTTTGCCTTGGAGAATTATACTCACCTTTGCTGGGTAGTGGATTCTTGGTTTTAATCCTAGCTCCTTTAACCTCCAGAATATCGTATTCCCAGCCCTTTGATCCCTTGATGTAGAAGCTGCTAGATCTTGTGTTATCCTGATTGTGTATCCACAGTACTCAAATTGTTTCTTTCTGGCTGCTTGCAGTGTGTTCTCCTTGACCTGGGAACTCTGTAATTTGGTGACAATATTCCTAGGAGTTTTCTTTTTGGGATCTTTTTCAGGAGGTGATCAGTGGATTGTTTCAATTTCTATTTTACCCTCTGGTTCTAGAAAATCAGGGCAGTTTTCCTTGATAATTTCTTGAAAGATGGTAGCTAGGCTCTTTTTTTGGTCATGGCTTTCAGGTAGTCCAATAATTTTTAAATTATCTCTCCTGGATCTATTTTCCAGGTCAGTGGTTTTTTCCAATGAGATATTTGACATTGTCTTCCATTTTTTCATTCCTTTGGTTCTGTTTTATGATTTCTTGATTTCTCATAAAGTTCCTAGCTTCCAATTGCTCCAATCTAATGTTTAAGGTAGTATTTTCTTCATTGGTCTTTTGGACCACCTTTTCCACCTGGCTAATTTTGCCTTTCAAGGCATTATTCTCCTCATTGGCTTTTTGCAGCTCTTTTGACATTTGAGTTAGTCTAATTTTTAAGGTTTTATTTTCTTCATTTTTTTAGGTCTCCCTTAGCAAGTCATTGACTTGTTTTTCATTGTTTTCTTGAATCACTCCAGTTTCTCTTCCCAATTTTTCCTCCACTTCTCTCACTTGCTTTTCCAAATCCTTTTTGAGCTCTACCTGGGCCTGAGACCAATACATATTTTTTCTTGGAGGCTTTTGATGTAGGCTTTTTGACTTTGTTGACTTCTACTGGCTGTATTTTTTGATCTTCTTTGTCACCAAAAAAGTATCCAAAAGTCTGCATCCTTTTACACTGTCTGTTCATGTTCTCTGCCTATTACTTGGCCCCTGAGCTTTTTGTTGGAGTATGACTTCTTGTAGAGTAGAGAGTACTTTGTCCCAAGTTTTTTGGGCTGCACTACTGTTTTCAGAGCTACTTATACTCCACCATCAGCACAACCTCTGCCACACCAGCGCTCCTCCTCCCCCAAAACCTACCTACGAGGACCTCGACCCAGATCCAAGTAGAGCAAAGCAAGAAAACCTGCCTCTGTCCCAGCAAAGTGCTCCTTCCACTCCTGCCCTGATCTGCTGCTTGCTTCCTCCCACCATGTGAGCCAGGGACACCATAAGGAGCCACAGCCGGTGCTATGGAAGCAGCTGCAGGAGCTGATCCAGAATTTTTCCCACTAAACTTCTCTGTGGTCTTTGGCATTTGTGGGTTGAGAAGTCGTAACTGCCACAGCTCAATGATTCAGGGCCCTCAGACCTGCCCTGCCTGACTCATTGTGTGGTTGGTCCTGTTGATGCCCATGCTTGGCTGCACTCTGCTCCCAGCACTGTGTGATAGACCCTTCCTGGAGACCATCCAGGTTGTCTGGGCTGGAGTCCTGCTTCCCTCTTCTATTTTGTGAGTTCTGCAGCTCTAGAAATTGTTCAGAGTCATTTTATACAGGTGTTTGGAGGGATTTGGGGGAGAGCTTAGGAGAGTCCCTGCTTTCCAGTCATAATCTTCTTCCCACCGCACCCCCCTTGTTTCTTCTTTCTGGTGGTTCCTCCTATTGGTTCTAATTCTTCTTTATAATATGACTAATGTGAAAATGTTTTAAAAACATTCCTTTTTTGGAGGTTACTTTTTGTGAAATTGAATAACCTAGGTGATAGATATCAGTTATATCTGCTATCTCAATATTACACATTTATCAAAAATTGAGAATAATAATTACATTTTTGGCATTACTTTGACTTGTTTTTAAAGTATGAGACTCGACTTTTACAGCTGATATGAGGTGATTTAAGGAGTCAACAGTGTGATACATAGGCAAAAAATAAAAGCAAACACTATCTTAGGTTGCATTAATTGGGAGTCATAGATAGTGTGTTGTATTTTTCTGCTCTATATCTGAAAGGCCTCATATGGAATATTATGTTTAGAGGGAAATTGACAAATTGGACATACATATCCACAGGAGAGCAACCATGATAATGAAGGGTCTGGAAATTTCAGAACTAAAATCAGCTAAAATATCTGGAAGCATTCAGTCTAGAGAAGAAAGAAAATGAAGGGAACACATGATAACTTTTCAAATATCTGAAGGATTGTTATGAGAAAGGGGGATACTACTATTTTCTGTTTAGCAGCATAAAGCATGGCTAGGAGCAATAATTGGAAGTTCGAGGTAAACATGAGCTCTTGGTAGGTAAAAATAATAATAAAAAACTGTCTGAAAGTTGAATGTGGTAGTTTCCAATCAATGGAGGTATTTAAATGGAGGCTGGATGATCTTTTCTCAAGAATATTGAAGAAGGCATTCCAGGTCATGATTGGGCTGGAATACATGACTTCTCAGGCCCCTTCCAACTCTGAGATTCTGTTAATTAGTGAGGTTTGGGGAAGTGCTGGTAAGAATAGGGAAGAGCGGGAGTTAATCCTTACAGCAGTGGTGGTGCGTGACTCTGGGCCAGCTGTTGTTCTGAGCTCCCAGGCTGAACCTAGATGTTGGACCAAACACAACGAACTTATTCCATCTTCCTGGTAAAAATTGCCGCAATGGGGACTTCCAGGGGTGGAGCCAAGATAGCGGCTGGGAAGCAGAGACTTGAATGAGCTCCCCACCACATCCCTCCAAAAACCTATAAAAAATGGTTCTGAACAAATTCTAGAACTGCAGAACCCACAAAATAGCAGAGGGAAGCAGGGATCCAGCCTAGGACAGCCTGGATGGTTGCTGGATGAGGTCTATCATGCGCGGAGTGGAGGGGAGCAGAGCTCAGTGGGGGCCACGTGGGCCAACCAGACCAGGAGCCAAGTGAAACAGGCCCTAGCGCCTTGAATCAGTGAGCTGTGGCACTTACCAGACTTCTCAGCCCACAAACACCAAAGACAACAGAGAAGGTTAGTGGGAAATGCTGCCGGAGACAGAATTTGCTGGTCAGCCACGGCCCCAGGGGCAGTGGGGCAGGTGCAGCTACAGAACTACAGCTGCAGTTACTTCCGGCCCAAGGCCCAAATGGTGGGAGGAATTAAGTGGCAGACCAGAGCAGGAGTGCAGAGCCTGCTGAAAATTTGCATCAGGTCCGAGTTTGTGGTTCTTGAGGAAGGAGGAGTGCTGGTGTGGCAGAGCTGGCTGTATAGAAATAGCTCTGAAATCAACGGCACATCCCCTCAAGCTTGTAACACAGTACTCTTTGCTCTACAAGCAGTCATACCCCGACTAAAAACTCAAGGGTCAAGTAAGTTGGCTGGGAACATGGCCAGGCAGGTAAAAGACACCCAGATTCAGTCTCAGACTTTGGAATCCTTCTTTGGTGACAAAGGAGACCAAAACATACTGCCTGAAGAAGTCAACAAAGTCAAAGAGACTACAACAAAAGCCTCCAAGAAAAACATGAACTGGTCTCAGGCCATGGAAGAGCTCAAAAAGGAGTTGGAAAAGCAAGTTAGAGAAGTAGAGGAAAAATTGGGATGAGAAATGAGAATGATGCAAGAAAACCATGAAAAACAAGTCAATGACTGGCTAAAGGAGACCCAAAAAATACTGAAAAAATATTGAAGAAAACTACACTTTAAAAAATAGACTAACTCAAATGTCAAAAGAGCTGCAAAAAGCCAATGAGGAGAAGAATGCCTTGAAAGGCAGAATTAGCCTAATGGAAAAGGAGGTCCAAAAGACCACTGAAGAAAATACTACCTTAAAAATGAGATTGGAGCAAGTGGAAGCTAGTGACTTGATGAGAAATCAAGATATTATAAAACATAACCAAAGGAATGAAAAAATGGAAGACAATGTCAAATATCTCATTGGAAAAACCACTGACCTGGAAAATAGATCCAGGAGAGATAATTTAAAAATTATTGGACTACCTGAAAGCCATGATCAAAAAAAGGGCCTAGATATCATCTTTCAAGAAATTATCAAGGAGAATTGCCCTGATATTCTAGAGCCAGAGGGTAAAATAGAAATTGAAAGAATCCACAGAGCGCCTCCTCAAATAGATCCCAAAAAGAAAACTCCTAGGAACGTTGTCACCAAATTCCAGAGCTCCCAGGTCAAGGGGAAAATATTGCAAGCAGCCAGAAAGAATCAATTTGAATATTGTGGAAAAACAATCAGGATAACACAGGAACTGGCAGCTTCCACCTTAAAGGACCAAAGGGCTTGGAATACGAAATTCCGGAGGTCAATGCAGCTAGAATTAAAACCAAGAATCACCTACCAAGCAAAACTGAGTATCATACTCCAAGGCAAAATATGGATTTTCAATAAAATAGAGGACTTTCAAGCTTTCTCAGTGAAAAGACCAGAGTTGAATAGAAAATTTGACTTTCAAACACAAGAATCAAGAGAAGCATGAAAAGGTAAACAAGAAAGAGAAATCATAAGGGATTTCCTAAAGTTGAACTGTTTTGTTTACATTCCTACATATAAAGATGATGGGTATGATTCATGAGACCTCAATATCATGGAAGTTGAAAGGAATATGCATATATATATGTATATGTGTGTATGTATACATATATATGCATATGTGTGTGTCTATGTATGTATGTATATATGTAGGTATATACACACACACACACACACACACACACACAAAGGGCACAGGGTGAGTTGAATATGAAGGGATGATATCTAAAAAAATAAAATCAATTTAAGGGATAAGAGAGGAATATATTGAGAGAGGGAGAAAGGGAGAGATAGAATGGGGTAAATTATCTTGCATAAAAGTGGCAAGAAAAAGCGGTTCTGTAGGAAGGGAAGAGGGGGGCAGGTGAGGGGGAATGAGTAAATCTTGCTCTCATCGGATTTGACCTGAGGAGGGAATACCATACACACTCAATTGGGTATCTTACCCCACAGGAAAGAAGGAGGAAGAAGATAAAAAAGGGGGTATTATAGAAGGGAGGGAAGACATGGGGAGGGGCCAATCAAAAACAAACAATTTCTAGAAGGGACAGGGTCAAGGGAGAAAATTCAATAAAGGGGGATAGGTCAGGAAGGAGCAAAGCATAGTTAATCTTTCACAACATGAGTATTGTGGAAGGGTTTTACATAATGATATGCATGTGGCCTATGTTGAATTGCTTGCCTTCTTAGGAAGGGTGGGTGGGGAGGTTGAGTGGAGAGAATTTGGAACTCAAAGTTTTAAAAACAGACATCCAAAAACAACAACAACAAAAAAAATTTTTTTTCATGCAACTAGGAAATAAGATACACAGGCAATGGGAAATAGAAATTTATCTTGCCCTACCAGAGAAGAAGGGAAATGGGGATGGGAGGGGAGTGGGGTGACAGATGGGAGGGCTGACTGGGGAATAGGGCAACCAGAATATATGCCATCTTGGTGGGGGGGGGTAGAAACGGGGAAAAAATTTGTAATTCAAACTTTTTTGAAAATCAATGCTGAAAACTAAATATATTAAATAAATTTAAAAAAAAAGAATAGGGAAGAGCTTACTTACTTAACTAAACAGAGATCACAGACCTAAATAAACATTTCTCAGAAGAGTAATAAACTTAAATTTGCACTTGCAGAATGCTCAAATTTACATGGACTTAATAACATAAAATCAGAGAAACCACTGCCAAGTTGTGAAATTCATGATAATGTCAGCTCTTTTAAATGAACCACTGGATATGCCTTCCTGTCTCTATTATAGGTGTTGATATGAGTTTAAGTGACAATAAATCACTAGCACCAGTCAACATATACCTGTTTTTCAGCTTTAGTAATCTAATTGAGCATATGAAAATGAGATATATCAAACTAGAAAGATTAGCCACAGTAAAGATTCAAGTTACAAAGAGAAAAATGAAATTAATCAAAAGAGCACTTAACTTTTGGGGGGAAAGAACATTTATTTCAATTCAGCAAATATTTATTAAGCACCTATTACATGTAAGACACTGCACTAGCTGCTAGGAATAGAAAAATTTTAAAAAAGTGCCTTTATGATATATTCAGTGGCAGTAAGCATTTCTCAAACTTTTTCCACTTGCTACCCCTTCAGCACTTCTTAAACTGTGCAGGTTCTGAACCCTACCATTTAAGAAGCCCAATGCAAGGTTTTTATGGAAGGTGAGCTTCTTCAGATGCTCCCACTTGAAGACAACATTGTGCTGATACAGAGAGGGACAACTGATAGACATCAATTCAGAAATACACACTAGCAAACTAAGTGGGATTGCTCACATAATTATTAGATAGATTTGGACAGTTGCTATATTAAGGACAGTCCTGTATATGGTCAATGACCTGAGGCCATAATTTAGTAGAATTTGGATCCAGGTGAAGTGGATGGTAGGAGAAACTGCAGGGGATTTTCAATTACCTAAAGCAAATTGCTGCCACAAAAGCCCATTTTTTTAAAAGCATTGATATTCTTTGAAAGATGTTATATGACTGCCAATCATGGGATCCTATTATGTTGGAAGAATAAAAATTACATAAGACCAAAGGTCATAAGGAGACAAATTTTATTTTAAGTAGGTTATTGCCTACTATAGCCAGTTATAACTTGTTTATGGAAGAGGTAGTGAAGAATAATACACAGGTTATACCTATCCAGAAAATGTGGTAGGCAGACCGTGTAGTCTACGAGAGATAGCAGAAGAAAAATTCAATTGTTGCAGTAGTATTATTAGAAAAGTACCAGGAAAGGGAACTACTCATACTGCTGCAATTACATTGAAGTATCAGGAAATTGCTTTTTATAGTAGAATTTCCAGTTTAAGACAACCAGCCTTTCATAGATGACCTATTTTGTTGTTACTAATCAACCTTAATCTTTCTGCTCTAGTTTTGAAATTTGTTTTGTCATGTTGTCTTATGCGAAGAAAAGACTGTGAAGATGTAGCTTTTCAATATCTGCTAAATATATGTAGAGATATGTTTCATAAGCAGTTATGAAATGTGAAAGAATATAGGTTTAAACTGGAAAAAATAAGGAATGTAAATTATCAAAGAAACAGTTAAGTCACAGAAGTCTGTTTTTAGCAGCAGGAAATCTACAATATCCCTGGAGTATTAATAGATAGGCATTATTGTATGGAAGAATAGGGTAAATAAACAGCTCTTTAAGTAGTGGGTATTTAACAAAAGTAGTTTAGGTAACTAACACTTTATTTCCAAAACAATGCATAACAGGATGAACAGAGGACATAGACTGAAAAATTGAATGATATTAGATTCCAAAGTGTGGTATAAGTGAAAGAATATATAAGAATTATTATGCCTTTAAGTTATGCACCTAGAACAGATGTTAAAAATATTTTAACAAATTCATTATATATGTAAGATTGAGTATGTATTTTTAAAATAGATCTGAAATATGAACTCAACTTCTAATTATTATTCCTATCCCTCTCCTCCAGCTAAAATACCATGTGTTATGATCAAAATATTTTTGGAAAGCTCACTAAACACACAGCATTGAGCACATACTCTTTTTTTAAATAGATTTGAAACAAAGTAAAAGCATTGGATTGTCTTTTGGATTTCATAATTTGGATACAGCATGATGTAATGAACATTGAATTAGGATTCAGAAGATCAGGATTCAAGCTTTAGCTCTATAACTTAATGGCTTGGTAGTTTCAAGGAATTATTTTCATATGTGTGTATTTATATGTATGTATATGTATATATATAATATATATGCGCACATACATATATACACATGCACACATGTATTTTTATGTGTGTATGTGTCTATATGTATATATGTATTGATATGTATGTGTGTGTGTGTTTATTAAAGTATAAGAATCCCTGTCTGGCTATCACAAATGATCATTGTTATGCTCAAACAAGATATATGCAAATGCACTGTTAAAATTATAAAATGTTATACAAATGTAATAGATGATTATTGTAATAGGGGATAGGATGAGAGGATTTCCAAAGTTCCCTATAAAACAACCTTTGAAATAAACATTTAAGTGTTCTACCAGAAGCGAGCGAGACACACCACAGAGTATAAGTTTTAAGTGGAGAATTTATTAGCCGGCGGCCATCGGGGTATGGCACCACAAATCAATGGCAAATGTGTTGGGGTGATGGCTTGGCTTATATAGGATATGGGGGTACAGAGTGGGGGAAGAAACAGGAACAAAGGTCCTGGCTGATCAAAAGATTCAGTCAGGTTATCGTACTAATGGGATAATCTCATTTACATTCCTTGGTGGAGTCATGGAGTCCCAGGGATATCTCCCAGGAAGGGTCTGTCAAGTTATCTCTCAGTGGGATGGTCCTATCTATTGACATTCCTTGGAGGAGCCACGGAGTCCCAGGGGGTTTGCTAAATACCAAAGATATCTGAGTCCATTCTTTCTGGGGGTGCTTGTCAGTAGCTAGGGGTTTCTCAGGGGTTCCTAATTTTCCTTGTATTACATTCCCCACTTTTTTTCTTCATGGGAATTTCAATCCTTGAAAAAAGGAAAGATCTGATGGGGCATAGCAATAAAATTAGGAGGCCAACGAAAAACACAAAGCAGGGGTGACAATAAAAGGAACACTAGGTCGTTGGCCCCAGGGGAAGACCAGACCTAGTTGGAAGACTCAAGGAGAGTCCAAGGAACCTCCCCAGGTACTGCACTGCAGAAATTTAAAAAAATGTTATAAAACATCCCACATTTCCCCCTTTTTTTGGTCAAAGGCAAACTGAAAGTTTTGCCTAAAGGCCAATTAAAGGTATGGAAAAAAACTCTATTTTCCACAGGGTGAAGTTTTAAAATCCCTATCTAGGTGGAGTCAAGTTTTCCCTTTTCTGTATTTGGACATCCCCAGGGATGGGCAGAAATTGTAAACTAATTGTAAGTAAGCAGAGGGAACATAATAAAACTTCAAGAAAAACAGTCTTGGGAACACAAGGGCGCAGAAGGGAAAAAAACAGGTCTTTGCTCAGGTTCTGGTTCCGGATCCCGTGAGAAAGCCATCTGTGTCCGGTGCTGTCCCTCTCAGGCTCTTGGAACTGCAGGGCGAGGCTCCTATAGGCTCAGATGTCCACTCCTCACTCGGGGTTCCCAGAACACATGTAATTTGATAATCAAGAAAGAAACACAACATAGGTCCCAGCCATGCAGGGCTAGATTCTGCCTCTCTGGTTCAGATCTAGAAATTCTCAGACAATTCTAACTTACTATAACTTACAGATACTTTACAAAGGGGATATATTTTCACTTGTACCATTATCTTATACAATTTTCTTGTATTAGCATCCAAATTTAAGATCTTATTACCAAAACACACTTATCAGCTCGAATTTCCAGAATTGATAAATTTTAGAGCCAATCATACACATCTGTACATAATTGCCTTTTTAAAATTCGCTATCCCTTCCTTTTATTAGACATTTATCACATTACATCTTTGCCTTATTTGCTTTGCCTAATCATTTTCCCTTTGGAGGATGCTATCCCTATATTATTTCAATGTTTTTTGGTCATGAACATAGGTTAAAATTGTAAGCTACTCATACCTGTATCCTATTATAATAACTCAGAGATATTTCAATGTTCATCTATCTATTACCTAACAGATTTAGCATAGTGCTTACAAAACTTCTTGTTAATATAAATTTGCTATGAAAGAAACGAGGGACTATGTCATATATCTTAACAGAAGGAAAGAACTTACTTCCTTAGCTCTGTTTGATTCCAGGCACCAGTGATATCTGATAGCCAATCTTATAGTCACCAGGTGCTGAAAGCAGGGCTTAGGTGTAACCAGGTGGGGACTTTCCTTTTCAGAAAGGAAATAGCAGAGTTGGGAAATAAAGTCAGGACGATCCTACCTAGGCTGTGTCCAAGGTCGTCTTCATGACTGCTCCCAGGCAGATCCACCTTAAATTCTCACCTTGTAACACCTGTCATGCCATTACTGGCTTCATGTGACCTAGTCCTGTAATCAGAGCTTAAGACAATATTAAATTGTGGTCCCATAAAATCTTAAATAGCAAATAAATATCCTTCAGATAAGACTGCCCAAATTTTATTGAGCTAATAATTATCAAATCAAGCTACATAACTTTTCCATCTTCTAAATACTTCCTCACACTGATCTCCAACTTACTTTGACCTTCTGAAACTATCATTCTCAGGACAGGAGAGGCTTAGCTAACTCCCATTTGTCCCCAAACTTTCTTATCTGCCTTTCCTATTTTCCCTCAACCTTAATTCACCTCTCCAAATCTTTCAAACCCATTATTCAGTCTTTTTTTCAACCATAAGACAAAACAACTCATAAGTTAGTACTTTCATTGTCATAACTGTGTATACTGGAATCCCATTCCAGCTTCTTAAACACACAAAGACACAAAAAGGGGATTTGTTTTTCATGATAACTCATTCTAAAAGAAGGGAACACTTATTAAAAAGATCTGCCATCTCATCTGCCCCTGAGGATGGGTTCTTCTCCATCAGATGGCAGACTTCACTAATTAAACTACCAGGCCAAACCCATCTCAAGTCTTAGTCTAATCTTACCAGTTTTTTTTAAAGAAGCCAGGTTGGAGGCTTCTTGGCCCCTACCATCCTCTTATTGCTGCCCCTCTCCTTTCCTTCCCTTCTGACAGGTGGGTAAGGTGAAATTCTTTTCTTATCTAAACTAAGGGCAGGGAGGAGTAAGGAATTCAGACTGTTGTTTGGAACCTCCTTACTCAAAAAAAAAACTTGAATAAGACATTGAATGGGCGCTTCTATAGATAAGCATCAATTCTAATAATTCTAATAAGGATTTTTTTTTATCCAGATGTTAAAAGGCATGCTCGCTAAACTTTCCTGAACACAATTATTTAGAAGGTTTTAAAATGATAGACGTCTCCTTTTTCCTTAAAGCAAATTAACCCTTAAATGCTGGAATTCATTAACTAAGTTGGTGCCAAATATCCTCACTCTCAAATATTGCACAGAATTCCTAGACATTACAAAGTTCCTTAATCAAAAAGTGTTATAATGGGAGGACACTTAATTTCTATAAATTACATACTCAATTAATTAGCCTTATCACAATAATGTTTACCAGGACTTAAAAAAGCTTTTTCCATAAGAATTCCTCTACACAGAAAACTCACACAAGATTGATAAGAATTCATGACTAGATGGTTTCAAAAGTTCTTGTTTCAGTTAATAACCTCAATTTCTTAATCCAACAACATCCAGCTTATAAGAGAAATTATTCTCTAATAGCACAGGTAATGCGATGTTAACCAATTTGTATATAATAACTAACTTAGAAATAAGTACACCACAAGCAATTATCATGTATGTAAGACTTGAAACAGATTCCAATTAATTACCAATCTAGTGATCATAACTGAGTTGGATAAGCAAATCAAATCTGATTCATAACCACTAGTGGTAATATTTTAACTTCTAAGGCCCAATACTCTCTGCATTGTAAAAGATTACCACATTTTTCAATATTGCTGATACATCTGTTTGGCAAATTACACAATTTAGAAATGTACCAGTGCCCTAAACATAATTATGCATTTTAAACTTGAAACAATGCTTTTATCAATTTAGGTGAACACATTTCTAAATCTCCTTCCACAGAGAATCTTTCATATCATTATTTGAAACTATAACTTTAAATCACCAGATATATTCTCATAATAGAAAACTTTTTCACACAGAAAGTCTGTTCTCATGGTTAAATATTAGTATTATTAATTATTTACTTGTTATAACCACATATAACAGTTCCAAATTTTATCACATCCCTTTAAAAACCAATTCACATATATCAAAATCAGATTAAAATTGCTATAATATCATTTCTTACCACACAATAGTCTTCTCAAATTTTACAATCTAAGAGAATTTTTGGGAACATGATGCAAGTTTAGAAATACAGAAACAATAATTTTCAGATGACATCTATTGCATTTCCAGATACAATATAGGAACTGTTGGTCTTATTACTTTTGGTATTATATATTAATGTATTAATATATAATACATGTATCACATATATTAATACATTAACATCCCAAATACACTTTATTTAGCTGTATATTCTTCAGCACCACTACCTCTGGCCCAGGTATAGGAACTTTTGCCTGGCCATGAATGAACTTATGAAAAAAAGAGAAACTTAATTTTGCACCCACTTTTTCCAAACTTCATCTTATACAAAAATGCCTGAAAGGATTTCTTCGGACTCCCAAGGAAGATAAGAGCAGGAAAAAAAATCCCTTTTAGTTTTCTAAAGGATCGTCCCTAGGTCGGGCCTGGCAGCCCCTTGAGGGCAAGGAGCTTCCAAGCACTAACTAACCATCCCTATTTCTTTACAACTTTCCTTTAGCTTCAGCTCTGATAACCTTTCAGTGTGGAGGGTGGGGGAAGGGTGAGGCCAGGAGCAGCACATGGCAGCCAAGAGGAGCACATAGACTCCTGACTAGACAGGTAATCTCAAGCTGCTATTCTACAACCCTCCTAAATTCCTTATACAGGTTTTCTATCTCTCTCTTTCACAAATTCACCTTTTAAACTTTACCACAAGGACGGGCTACACAGGTACTCAGGGGCACAGGACTGACTGTCCGTCTGTGAATTTCTGTCCCTCTCCTCATTGCCCAGTGGGGAGGGCGATTTAAGTTTTTCCCTACAGTTCTCCTGCATTCTCTTCTAATCTGATCCGGGAGGAGAGGA